>NC_133575.1:17604642-18224821 GCF_048773025.1 Camelus bactrianus
CACCAATCTATACCTTTTTAGACTCCTACCTCCCTTTCAAGACCCAGATACACCATAACTTCCTAATTATCTTTCATTTCTGCTCCCTCCTATTTGGTTGTTTCTCTCTCCTTTAAATTCCCACCATCTTCTAAACTTTCACAATTTTATACTTCAGTTCCAATCACAGAACACACAAGAGTGCTGGGTGTATTATAGTGCTTGTGGACTGTATCATCTTCCCATGCCCAGTGCCCAATCTGTATCTTAACTGACTGCATTCCTATGAGGGCAGGACTTGTATTATCCACTTCTCTTTCCTCTGACAGTGCTTAGTGCAGCGTCTTGCCCGTAGAAGGACCTCCATAAATCCTCGCTGAATTAATGAATGAATGCTAAAATTGTCTCAGCTGCAAGCCGTGCATCGCCAGTCTTGATACTTGTTAACTACACCCAGGCAAATATTAAAACCCTGAGGGATAGTATCTGTGTGCCAGTGTAGATATGAAAAGCCACAGGGTTTCCAAATGCATTTCACTTAAGAGCGTTACTGTGGTAATATCACAGTATGCCATGGATGCCATCAGGAAAAAAGCATTCAGAGCAATACTGCCTGTACCTCTCTTAAATGAACTGTTTCCCCAAGCATAAGGCCTAGATGTGCAAGTGCGCTCTTCACAGATTTCAAACAAGCAAGTGAGCTAGGAAAGACTATTTTCTCCTCCCACCTTCCAACCTACTGCGGGAGCCTCTCTTTGGCAGAATCCAGCCAGCAAGTGAGTCTGGGTGGTACAGTTCAAAGGGGTCAGACTCCCTGGGGCACAGAGCAGGGCAAATAGAAGGACAAAGATTACCGTCAGACAGAGGGAACGCAAAGAGGATAGGAGCATATTTGATACTGGGATTCCTGGCTTCCATCATTCCATATAGCTGGGGCCTCTACATCTAGACAAGATGTCTACCGCGGTTAGACTCTACTGCTAACCACATAGGGCCTGTGTGCCTTACCTGCCAACCCTGTCTCTCTCAAGTCAGCATTATGGTCATACTGATGCTTTACATTGGGCCATGACTACTGGCATGCCTAACAGATTCCAGTCATGTACCTGGTCATTTTTCAATATTAGAGCCATGTGATCTTGAACCCAGAGTCACATCATGACACATCCTCTCTATCCTGAATGTTCATGATCCTTCGGGTAAGGAAGAATACATGAACATTCCTGTGAGCCAAAGTAATGGCCTTAGTTTGGACTTGCTGTATTATAAGTTCAGCAGTAACTTGCTGTATTATAAGTTCAGCATACCAGTTAGCTGTTCATTGTTTTGACATGGTCCTTGTTCCAATAGGAGTTTCTCTTAATAATTCATCCCCAGGTTTTCCAGGATCCAGGCATTCTATCAAACCCACTATAACAACCAAGATACCTGTAGAGCATGGCGTTATGATTTCCTCTTAACTGGCTTGTTCATAGAATAGGATTATAACAATTATCTCTGTCCATTAAACTGGTTTCCTTGTCTTCCTGTCTGTTTGGGGGCATCAAATTATTGACTGGCCACAGCCTTCCAGTAACATGCACTCTGAAGATACTTTGTTGCCTTATCAGTAAAGCACACTTGCTCTTGCTGTTTCAGAGTCAATGTCATTAGAGGGGAGGGGGTTGGGGGAAGGAGGCATGGAAGGCTCCAGAGCTCTTCCATTTACATATTATCTGGCACTTTTCTAGAAGGCACAAGCCTCTGTGGGGACAGACTTAGCTAATTCCTGGGCATACCATTTCTTCTCAGTCATGGAGGTCATTTGGGCCTGGTCAACCTTGAGTGAGAACAGTCCCACATTGCCTAACTCAGAATGGAAATATCCAACTGAAAAGTTATGGAATACCATTAGTATTCCTTCCCATAGAGACCTATGACAAACAACATACTAACAACTCGCTTTCAAAATCTGAGCTTCCAGGATGCATCAGATTCAGAACTCTGGGGGGTCACTGGTTTGGTCTACTAACTGGATTTGCTAAAAAGTCAAGTAAGCTTAAATGATATCCGCTAAGACCTGTGAAGTCATGGTACACATGCATGAATACTCTGCCTTAATTTTTTTTTTCTAGCACAGTGATATGTTCCACTACCCACTCAAATTTTTGTCTTTTCAACAGAGCTCAGTGATGGCAGCTAGAAGTTCCCAGAACAGGGTTTATGTGTTCTCCAGAATTCAGAACCATATATATTTTAAGGTGGGTTATTGTTAAAGCTATTAATTTATTCCAAAGGTAATGGTTTGTTTTTCCTACCCGCTGAATTTCAAAGAATGTAACAAAGCTTGAATTTATTTAATTTTTCATTCTCTGCCCTGTATATGGTCCACCACTATGCTTAGGTTGTGTGACACCATTATTTCCACCTCTCCATTAATTAGAAATTCACTGGTGTGGTGGTAGGCTTATCTAATAGAGAGTAGTTTGTGTGTGTCCTCTACATCTCAAAGAATGTTCTCTCAGTAGGAGGCAAGTTTTCATAACCCTTGGCACAATGGAAAAGGTATATTGTATGCTTTCCCACTTACAGGCAAAGTAAGGCTGTCAGCCTCTATTGTTGGGAAAGAGTAAACATTTGCCAAATCAATGACTTCAGGCTGTGTACTCAGGCCTGAGTGACCTTGTTCTCAGCTATGATCTTGTTGTTTCTGCAATTAGCAGCATTCCAGAGGCAAAGAGAACAGCAATGTCTTTCCTTTCCAACTTGTACATCTATTTGTTCCACAGTGAGTTTATCTTTCTTAAATTTAGGCTAATGAACTGTAAGCATAACTCCTGGGCAGAGAGAAGAATGAGTATTTTCAAAGTTTTCTGCAAACACTGGACTCTTCATTACGTGAACCACGTGAAATTGGTGATTTCATAACTTATAGAAATGTGTTTGAATATTGGCAATCACGTGTGGTTCAACTATGCTCTCACCACAGGAGACTGACTACTCCACCCAATATGCAGGGAAGTATTCCAAGAATGGATTCATTCCTGAGAAAAAGTAAGGATTAAGACGATGGGTCTTGTTCCAGGCCTCATGTTTTAAATGCTTTAAATATCTTTTTCAAGTGTTGAGAAAAGGGGATACTTTTTAAAGAAGAAAATACAGATAGTCATCATAAACTAGATACTATAAAAGGGTAGAAAATCCCTAACTAGAAGTTTTTCTTCAACAGTAATTTAGTCCTTGGTCATTTTATTGATAGTTTAGGTTATTACATCTTATCAAACACCTATTTTGGCCTTAGAAAATGGATGAATGTTACTTCATGCTACATTACAAATAAGCGTATTGGTTCATTTCAGCCCATCTACACATTTTCTCCTCACTGGAACAGTGATTTTAATAATTTTGACTCTTTACATCTTTAGGTAGGTAGGGCATCCATTTTCCACTTACCCATAGTCCCTACCACTCCCTATTGCCTTCACGTACTTGTTAAATGTATGACCCATGGAAGCATTTGAACTTGAAATCCCTGCTATTCATAACGATGTGCAAATTATGTCAGAACTATTCACTTGATTAAAGTGCTGATGCCATTTACTCAGCCAAGGAAAATATGAAGAGCTTTTCTTTAAACAGAAAGCTCCTCCACAGATTTACAAACTGATTCAACTTGAAAATGATTTGTTTTATGCTGAACTTTTTAGAAACACAACTGCTGCATGAAGTGAAATACTTGGGAAATTTAATCAAGAGAAGAAATAAATTTGAAAGTCAGAATTGATGTGATATCAAAAAAAGACTGAAAGACATAGCATTTGGAAAATAAAATTCTACTTGCAATAAAATATAAGCAAGTCAGACTTCAGAAGGAATGGTTTGAAAATGTGTGTGTGTGTGTTTAACAGAACAAAAGGATTGCCATTAGTCTGTTCATGGTAGAAAAATAGCAACTTTCTCATGCGATTATCAAATCCACAAAGGTTACCATTTCTTCAGACATCAACGTTACTAAAGTCAGGGCTAAAGTTCTGGCCAGATGAGTCCAGTCTTAAGATAACTTACAACATGTCATTTACCTGGGGATCAGAACCAGACAGACAATCTTATTTTTGGTTTATTGTAGGGTACAAAGTAATTTTTCCTCCTAAGTGCAAAACAAGTTGCACATGTTTATTTATAAGGGAGTAAGGACGAGATGTCAGTTTTGGCTTCACAAAGAGGGCTTTTGAAGTAGATAAGTGTGAGTCTGGGTCTCAACTCTGCTGTTTACAAGCTGCCTATATTCAACCATATTATTCTTCCCGAGTCCCACATCTAGACCACATTTTCCAGCCTCCATCATAGTTTCATGTGGCCCTGTGACCGAGTTCTGGAATAGAAGTGATGTGTCCCATTCTAAGCCTGGTCGATCAAAACGTTCCAAGACCCAGAGGAGGGTGGACACACAAGAGGGAAGGAAACCTGGATAGTTGTATGGAACAGAACTCCATTTCCCTCATTTCTCCCATCCCTGCTAGACTGCATGCAACTGGATATGAGAAAGAAATAAACTTCAAGAACATAGACATAGGGTTGTTTGTTAGAGCTTTTGGCCTATACCGACAAATATACTGTGTGATAGCAGTGGAGCTACTGAACTTCTCTAAACTCAGCATCATCACCAATAAACTAAGAACAACCACGTATCTAATTTAGGGAGGTGGTATGAGGATTTAATAAGAAATTGTATAGTACTGAGCACAATGCTTGGCACCCTGAATAATCAATAAATATTACCTAGTAGAATGGTTCTAGATAGGTATTAGCTATTACAATGTTAGATGAATTGCAAGGAAAAAAAGAAAATGACATTTTTTTCTGCTTGGTAGTATCTCTCTATATTTGGTCATATGCAGAACCTAGTCCTTACATTTAGCCAGTTCTAATAACCATACATACTGATTAAGTACTCTTTTGAAGATTTAGAGTCCCACAGGGCTGGGATTAATTTTAACTGGATAAGTCACCATTACAACAGTTGCTTGAACCACCAGTGTGTACCCAATCACTCTCCAAATTGAAAACTGAGAGTTCACTATTAGGCATTATATCCTCAAGCACAAAAACTCCCATAAGTTGCAGGCCACCATGGAGTCAACGGAATACCAAGCTACCTCGAGACAGCACAATCGGAAAGATGCTGCCTCTGCTGTCATCATTTACAGTGTATTAAGGTCCCATAGGGTGCGGTACTTAATAAATGGCCTTGCTTAATAGATGTTAACTAATTACACCTAGAAAACCCCCATCTTCCCAAGGCAAGTAATACAATATGCCAGGTGGGGAACGCTGGATTTCTCATTTAGATCCTTCGAATGCCTCTGTGTGTCCTTGAGGTAGGGTATGGAGGCAAAGGAAGAGCTTTCCTTCTTTGAAGGCTGCCGGAAACTAATCCCTAAGGCAAGCACCTGAATGCCTTGACTCTAAAACCTGTTTATCACCAGGCTCTAAAATCAGTTTTTAGAGAATGGAAATCAGGTTAAATTCCTAAAAGAGGAGGGAAATAGGTCAGACCCCAACTTGAGCTGGTTCTCAGCTTGATTTCATCTCAGCTTTCAGGTAATGGCCTGTTCACTGTAGCTAAAGCGCAGAGCACAAAAGAATACATTTTACTTTGGCACAGGGTTCTGCTCATCATAGTGGAGACTATAAGGGAGGGTTTTTAGCTTCTAGCAGGTAGCAGGATTAGATTTTTTGAGCACCTGATGAAAGTGAGGGATCTCTCTGGAAAAAATTCAAGGAGTTTACAGACCCTCCCATTCTCATCAGTAACTCAGCAACAGAGGTTCTCACACTTGAGCAGGAATGTGAATGAAAATCCCCCGGAGGGCTTCCTAAAACAGAGGGCTGGGACCCACCCCTAGAGCTGAGGATTCACTGAGTGAGTGGGCGAGGCCTGATAATTTGCACCTCTATCAAGTTCTCATTACTGCTGCTGCTGCTGGGGCCGCTGCCCTGGGAACCACTGCTGAGAACCATCACTCCAGAATTTGGCTGCCCAGGTTGAAAACAGCTGCTTGAAGGAGCCCCCTTGAGAGCATTCGAAATTCTGGGACCAGGGACCCATCAACAAGTCAGTTACAGGGCAGAAGATAAAAGGTGCAAACCCTCAGCACCACTGAGGTCTGATCTGTGACCTCCTGAGAACACTCACCTTAGTGAAAAGTGAAATCTATGTCTTCCTCTGACTCTTCTCTTTCCCCTCTCGCTGCCTTCCACCTTTCTTTCTTTCCCCCTTTCTGTTTCAGGGCCTGCATATTTATGGCTACTTCTCCTCCCCCATCTATCCTACTGTGTGCCTGTGTGTGGGTACCTAGATGACTGAGTTTGTTTCTGTCCCTCATTTACCATCCATGATTTCTCTCCCTCTACACACTATTATAACAGGAAATGATTTTCAGATTTTACAATTTGTTGTAGCTATTCAGTAAAATTTTATGATTCATATTCTTAATTTTGAAGCAAGTAAATGGAATATTTTATATTTCTCTCTAAGGACATAAAATTCTAAAGGCTCTTGACATTTTTCCTAGGCTAGCTCACATCTTGCTTAATGGAGAAAAATATTCCCATCTTTCTCTATACAAGCTCTATCTAATACAACTTTCTATGATGGCAGAAATGTTTTGTTTCTGCACTATTTAGCCATTGTCACATGTAGGCACTAAGCACTTGAAATATGGCTAGTATGACTGAGGAAGAGAATTTCTTATTTTAAGTGATCTTAAATTTAAACAGCACATGTTGCTAATGGCTGCCATATTGAACAATGCAGCTCTGTATTAAGTACCATGAACATTATATAAAGTATATATATGAGGTGCAGATGCCTTTTAAAATCTCTCAAACAGAAACAGATTCACAGACATAGAAAACAAACTTATGATTACTAGAGGGGAAATGGGGGTGGGAAGGTATAAATTGGGAGTTTGAAATTTACAAATAATACCTACTATATATAAAACAGACAAACAACAAGTTTATACTGTATAGTACAGGGAACTATATTCAATATCTTGTAGTAACCTATAATGAAAAAGAATATGAAAAGGAACATAAGTATGTATATTTATAACTGAAACATTATGCTGTACACCAGAAATTGACACAACACTGTAAACTGACTATACTTCAATAAAAAAAAAATTAAAAAAAATATTTCAAGCTACGCTAGATCACCTTGACATCAAAATAGAAATGCATCGATTTCTGTAACACTTTCATGAATCTAATGCACAATACAGTTTTTTATTTAACATACTACTAGTAGTATTAGTAGTAAGTAGTACTAATATTATTACTACTACTAGTAGTAATGTAACTGTAAATAAAGCCATATCAAATGATGAAGAGATTTTTGTACCAGACACCAAGGAGCTGAAATCCTTTTCTCCAGGGAGTAATAGAACTCTGTGTGTATCAGTTGGACCAGCTCTGTTTGTTTCACCTGAACAGGGACTGGGAAGTGGCAGTACAAACAGCCCCATCATCCGTTAGTACAACTGGCCAATCACTCCGAACCCCGCTGGTCACTAACCAGCAAGTCTTGACCTCAATTCCTGTTTTGGTGATGCCTTGGGCTCTCAAGGGATGTCAGAAATTCTAAAAACCTCTCAAAACAAAATTACTTTGAGCTCACTTTAATTTCAAGGTAAATAAATATATGCCATGAAGTCCTTTTCAAAGTTAATGTGAGAAATTAAGTGAACTGAAAAGACATTAAAATTTCAAAAAGATAGTGGAAACACTGTCCAGTCCCTCATTTAAAAACCCCTCAAATAGGCATCCAAATCAGAAAGAAAGAAGTAAAATGATCACTATTTGCAGATGACATGATATTATATATAGAAAAGCCTAAAGAGTCTGCCAAAAAATAAACTGTTAAAACTAATACATGAATTCAGTAAAGTTGCAGGATACAAAATATACAAAAATCTGCTGCATTTCTATATGCTAACAATGAACTCTCAGAAAGACAAATTCAGGAAACAATCCTGTTTACAGTGGTATGAAAATAAAATATCTAGGAATAAATTTAACCAAGGAGGTTAAAGACCTAAACACTGAAAACTGTAAGACATTGATGAAAGAAATAAAGAAGACACAAATAAATGGAACAATATTCTATGCTCATGGACTGGAAGACTTAATATTGTTAAAATGTCTGTACTATCCAGAGCCATCTACAGATTCAATGCAATCTCTGTCAAAATTCCAATAGCATCTTTTACAGAATAGAATAAACAATCCTAAAATTTGTATGGAACCACAAAAGACCCCAATTAGTCAAAGCAATCTTGAGAAAGAAAAACAAAGCTGGAGGCATCATGCTCCCTGATTTCAAACTATCATAAAGCTATAGTAAGCAAAATAGCATGGTACTGGCATAAAAACATACCCATAGATAAATGGAACAGAACCCAGAATTAAACCCACACATAAATAGTCAATTAATTTACAACAAAGGAGCAAAGAATATACAATGGGGAAGAAAACAGTCTCTTCAATAAATGGTGTTGAGAAAACTAGATAACCACATGCAGAAGAATGAAATGGAACCCCTAAACAAAAATTAACTCAAAATGGATTATTAAAGACTTACACATAAGATGTGGAATCATAAAACGCCTAGAAGTAAACATAGGTGGCAAGTTTCTTCACATCATTCTATATCAAACTAAAAAGCTTTTGCATGGCAAATGAAACTACCAACAGAATGAAAAGGCAACCTACTGAATCGGAAAAAATATTTGCATATCATACATCTGATAAAGGATTAATATTTTAGAGAGATATAGATATATAAAACTCATACAACTCAATAGCAAAAAAAAATCTGATTAAAAAATGAGTGGAGGATCTGAATAGTTATTTTTCTAAAGAGAACATACAGATGGCCAATAGATAAATCAAAAGGTATTCAACATCATTAATCATCAGGCAAATGCAAATCAAAACCACAATGAGATATCCTCCCATGCTTGTTAGAATAGCTATCATCAAAAAAGCAAGAAATAAGTGTTGGTGAGGATGTGGAGAAAACAGAATCCTGGTGTACTGTTGGTGGGAAAGTAAATTGATGCAGCCACTAAGGAAAATAGTGTGGCAGGTCCCCCCACATCTCCCCCTAAAAAAGAAAACAGAACTACCATAAGATCCAGCAATTCCACTTCTGAGTAAAGGAAACAAAAATACTAACTCAAAAAGATATATGCACCCCCATGTTTATTGGAGCATTATTTACAATAGCCAAGACATGCAAGCAACCTAAGTGTCCAACCATGGATGGACAAAGAAACTGTGGTATATAGATAATGGAATATTATTTAGCCATAAAAAGGAGGTCTTGACATTTGCAACAATATGGATGGACCTTGATAGCATTTTGCTAAGTGAAATATGTCAGACAGAGAAAGACCAAGACCAAATGATTTCACTGATATATGAAATCTTAAACAACAACAAGCTCATAAAATAGAGAACAGATTGGTAGTTGCCTGCAGCAGTGTGGTGGGTGGGCAAAATCAGTTAAGGAGGTCAAAAGGTACAAATTTCCTATTACAAAATAAATCCTCGGGATATAATGTACAGCATGGTGACTATAGTTAATAATGGTGTGTTGTATATTTGAAAGTTGCTAAGAGAATAGATCTTAAAAGTTCTTGTCGCAAGAAAACACTTTTGTAACTATGTATGATGATGAATGTTAACTAGATTTTTTGTTGTGATCATTTCACAACGTATATAAGTATCAAATCATTATGTTGTATACCTGAAACTAACAATGTTGTATGTCAATTACACTTCAATAAAAAATTAATTTAAAAAGAGATAAAACCTCTCAGATGGTGCAGCTGAGCTTCTTAGTCAAAGAACTTCATTTCTTGCTGTCCCTTGGGTTTGGAGCTGGTTTACAAAATGTGAAAATTAAATCATGTTAGAGACTATATCTATCTGGGAAGGCCTTGAAATCCAAGCCATGAAAATGGAAAACAAATTAGATCTCACTCTGTATCTTTAACTGTTGTCCAGTAGTTCTGCCCTCACCAAGGATTCACACCACTGACCAAAGTTCTTAGGGGAAAATCTAAGTTTTTCCAAAGCTTAACAGAACATCTGTGTTTAGGACAAGCCCTTGTATTTACATGGCACTTAATTTATTCATTGATTTAATCTATGCTGACCTTCAATACTCACCACAACACAGAGAGGTGGGTATTACAGCCTCACTTATACAGATGAGGAAATTTAGGCTCAAAGGGTCTAACTGATAGGGAAATGATCCAATGAAATTGACTGGTAGGTAGAAAAGAAATCTAGTTCTAATTTACAGAAAACTAAGCTTGGGTTAGAGGGCTGAGGAATCATATCAAACTCCTCACTGTCTTAAACATAATATGTTTTGAGAAGTGGAATTGCCATTTCACATTGAATTAACCACATGGAACCCAGCCCAGACTATCCCAAGACAGATTAATGGAAGCAGAATTTGATAAAATGCCTTTGAGCCTTCTTGAAGTACATGTTATTATATGTGAAGCTTTTACGGATTTTTGCTTTTAGTTTTTTTCCTCAATCAAGAATTGGCACATTGTATGAGTTTTATATAAAGGCAGAGCTCTTTCCCTTGAAGAGTCAGAAGCCTGAAACTTCATTAAATATTTACCATAATAAATCACCTTAATATATCTCACTTTGCTAAGTTGTTATTAATTAGTGTAATGTAAGCCAAGTCTGTGGAAGGAGCTAGCTGAAGTCAGTTTAAACTTATTAAGAAAATTTACTTACCCCTGAACTGACCTGTTTTGAACACACAGCCATATTTTCAGGGACAGATTAAGAAACAGATTCCAGTCTGAATATAGCAGACTCTTTTTTCCTTTAAATTAAATCTATATGAGAAGCAGAGAACTTTTACAGCCTTTATTTGAAGTTGCAACATGAAGTGATATTCTGTTGAACATTTTTCGGGTAGCTATGGCAACAATAATTATCACCACAAACTACCAACCAAAATACCACCTGCATCCACGTCTATTCTAAACTCTTAATTAAAAAGAAAAGCCCAGTTCAAATTTCCAGTTGGTAAATTTGGGAGAAACTTCAAAAAAAAATGTTGGGAAATCTATTTAGGTTTTGCTTCTGTGTTTAGTTCATGGAGGGTTTTTTTTTCCCCTCTCTCTCTTTCAGGACAACTTAAGTCTGACTGTCTCTTCCTGCCCACACCAGAACCACCCACACTGTTAAGTTTTTGGAGAAACAGAGGTTTCAGCATTTCCTTTTCTAAGGAGTTAATTGGTAATGAGAGCTCCAGAGACCAAAAGAACTCTTTTCAAATAATTATCTATGTGTGTGAGAATTTGAGGTTTGTTTTTAGTTTCTCTGTAGGAAGGAAGGAGAGAAGGTAGGGGGATGGAAAACAGGAAAAGGAGGTGAAGACTGAAGAGAAAGGAAGCTAGGGAAAGGAAACGGGAGAGAAGGAAATTGGGTGAAGGAAACAAGGAAAATGAGCCCATGATCAAAAAAGAGGGCAAGCTGTTTAAATCTATGGTCTATAGTAGACTGACTGCAGCAACTAGAAACAGTTCTTCATTCCACCCTATTTCCGTGCCCTTTACCCTGTCAGTCTGCAATACCCACCCACTCCTACTCACTTTGACTTGCTTTGGCCAATAGGATATTAGCAAACATGACGCAAGCAGAGGCTTGACAAGTGCTTGTTCAAGGAGGCTGGCTTGCTCCCGTCCTTTGCCATTGCTACAAGAACATTCTTGGGCTAGCCTCCTGGAGAAGACAGACACATGGAGTGGAGCTGAAGTGCTCATCTTCCCAGCCAAGGCTGTTTTAGATCAGCTGATAGCTAGCATACCAAGAGATTTCTGAGCAAGCCCAGCCAGTTTCAAGAAAGCTGCCTTGGTTAACTCTCAGCTGACTACAGACACAGAAGCCCTGCCTGGATCAGCTAAATAAATTATGTCACCAAAAACTTTATTATGCAGCATTATTGTGGCAACAGATAACTGATGCAGGTACATAACCTGTTAATCAAGGACTTTGATTCAAACTCCAGTACATCAATGCTTTCTAACACATAATCTTAAAAATAGGTGTCAAAAGTCCACAGAGGAAAAAAACAGAATATAGAATGAGCATGAAATATAGTAAATGCAAATATTTGAACATGATAGGTGTTATTAGCCACCAAAATAAAACCCGGGACATTCTCCAAGGTAAGGTCATTAGGATTCTAAAACTACATAAAACAGCCAATATTGTTGGAGGATAAATTGAATCTAAGTAATTAAAAGGATACTATCAACCTTTATTCATAGTCACTAATGCTGCACCAACAAATGGACTGAAGAGTCTGCAAATTCTCAGGTGCCCTCTTAATTGCAGCTGGATAGCTTTAACAATAAAAGCGGTTTTCTCCAACCGTGGGCTTGAGGGTAAACAGGGTATGTGATCCCTGGTGAATCTACGCTGCCAACTGCAAGAATAAAGGGTAACAGCTGTGATCAACACCACACTCCCTAGCTCACTATAAAAATAACAAATGAATTGTCATTGGAACAAAAGAAATATCTTGAAAATGTATGTGGAAGAGCACTTGCATTCACCTTCTGGAAACTGTACTGTACAAAAAAACATAACTGGAAACTAGACAATATAAGCAAGTAGGATGGAAATGTTTCTTTTTCTATAAAGCTGGATTATATTTTCTTTCAAGTGAAAAGTGCTTCAGGATTGGGGGAGGGGTTTAGAGGGTCATTTGCAAAGGGGAGATCTATGTATGAAAAAAATAATACTCTCTGAATCTCAGACCATGTGTTTAATCAGACCCTATTAGGTATGCAGCTGAATAAACCGAGTAACAACATGTTGAAATAACATAAAATGGATTTTTGATCGACTGCAGTAATCAGGGGACAGTGGCATGAACAACCCCTGAATCACTTTATTATGACCTTGGAATGCATTTTTTTTGATTAACAATAACTTGAAAGAAGAAAAAACACACCTTGGGAGAATCAAAAGGAGTTCTAGTTTTGTATTCTGATCCTTGTCCAACTCACATGTGGCCCCCACGGCATGGCAGAAACCACCATCTCTCCTTAGCAGCTGGATCACTACTTTTGTCTTATGCCTTCCTTGCATGAGTGATAGAGGAAGGAGAAGGTAACCGTCAGGTTTACAAGGACTTTTCTAATGTGACTAGTGGGAAGATGGCTGACTCTGACTCCTTGAACCTTTTCTTTCTTCCCCAGTTTATAATGGTTTCCAGATGCCAGCAAGATAGTTCAGAGACTGGGAGGAAATCAGAGGAATCCACTGAAAAGCAATGAAGCTTCAAACCCCTTAAGACTTGTTCATTTTTCCATTCATTCATTCAACAAACTCAATTCAAACACTGAATGCCTACTCTGTGCCTGCCACGTGTTAAGTGCTGTGGAAACACTGATGAACAAAGCTTATGACCTTCCAAGAGGAAATATCAGACAAGAGAGAGAGAGACTGAGACAGAGAGAGAGAGAGAGAGACAGAGACAGAGACAGAGACAGAGACAGAGAGAGAACTAAGTACTTACAATACAGCACTGGGGTGCCACAGTGGAGAGTGTGCAAGAACTATGGGAGCATTGGGGAAGGTGTGACCAAATCTTTCTGAGGAGTGGGGCTGGGGAGTCTTCAAGGTGGAAAAGAGGGTGGGCCCTTCTTACAGAGTATGCAGCAAAATCAGAGAGACAATGGAAAGTTGACTTAAATGATACATTAAGTGGGTCTGGTTTCAGAAGTCAAACCAAGCAACCCATATTGTCCATAGGCCTCCATTAATAGGCTCTAAAATCTCAAATTTTGTAATTGAGAACTACAGACATACATGAATTAATACAAAAGTCTTAGCATGAATAACTGCTACAATTACATGGGCCTGAAATATCTGCTGATATGTTAGATTCCACAAACTGTGCTAGGCACAGTGCCTTATTTGTTTAAAAGAGGGGTGGGTGCTTTGTTATACTTCCTTCAATTCATATGAAATCTGAGATTTATAATGATTGTTTTAGCAGCCTTTTCAATAACTATGAACAATGAAACACTTTGCATTTAAATTTTGCTCTCTAAAAACAAGATTGCTTTTATTTGGCGAGAGGGGGAAAGGGTATATTAGTAAAGAAAACTAAATGAGGTACGTTCTTGCCACTGAAAGCATGACTTCAAGGATGTTATGTGATATTGAGAGATCTAATCAGGTAGACTTTTAACCCAAAATATTTTTCCCCTGTGAGTAAGTTTTGTTTTTTTGCCCTTAATAAGGACCAAGGAAAAACTTGCCACTGGCTAAGGAGAGGGGACTCAGACTCAAATACAGTGCATTTTCTTAAATGAGTTCCTTGGATTTATGGGTTAACTGCATTAGAGGGCCAGGTAAGGCATTTTGTCAATACCATCTGACTTTGCTTCTTCACTTTGTGGAGAGCAAAGTCAAATCTGACTACTGAAAAGAAGCCAACTGCAACATTTCAAGAACATTCTCAAAACATACTATGGACCATAAACAACTTTAAGCCAATGAAAAATTAAAAGGTCATACTTCACAGACTAGAGATTATAATTTATAGTGTTTATGAGATTTCTCTGAAGTTCAAAATGAAGACTCAAATTTATGGATCTCATTTAATCTTTCAAATAACCCCATAAAGTAGCAATTACTGCTATTTTACAAGTGAGGAAACTGAGGCTCAGAAAGCTTGAGGAGCAAGCTGTAAGTGAAGCAGCCAAGACTGAGCTATAGGACTGATAGACTTCAACAACCTTTTTTTTTTAAACATTACCTATGATTATTCCATTTTGTTTGATTTGATCATTAAAATACTAGATTCTGTTGATGCTGTTGAACTAGCTATACGACTGCTCAATCTGGAGGTTGATAAATCTAACAAAACAGATTGAACAAGGAATCTCACTACTCTTAACTAAAGCAGGAGATACCAATTCCCATTATGGAAAGAGAAAAGAATGGAGCAAACTCATTTTCTCTTTGCAATCAAGTATCAGGCCAGGAAAGGATAAAACAGCAAACCAAAATGGAAAGAAGACAAAAAGAACAGTTTTTGTATACATGAAAGAAATTTAACCCCCAGATACATACAGCCCTTAAGACAAGGCACCAATTCAATGTTTTTTTCTTTCTTTCTCTTAGAATGTTTGAGCCAGAAATAGAATACCTTTGTAATTTTCAAATACTTTATAGTGTGCTTTCACATACATTATTGTATCTGATCTTCACAACTACTCTACCAAGTGGAATTAATTAATGTCCCCATTTGATAGACGGGGACACCAAGTTCAGAGCAAATGCTGAAGCACATAAACTGTGATCAAGACAGCATTTAATGCCAAACCTTTTGATCTCAAGGCTTTCCTTGGGAAAGCACGCTGCTTCTCCCTCTTGCTTTGAGCCAAAGGAAAACAACTTCAAAAGTAGCTAGGAAAAAAATGAAAATCATGTAACTCTTAAGATGAATTATTCAAAAGCTGAGGTCAGCTCATGCCCAGATGCACTTGGCATCAAATTAGTATTCAAGTTGATTTCTAAAAGGTAAATCTTTGATCAGTCTACATATAAGAACCACAGTTAAAAATATTTGGGGGTTAATAATCATATGAGAAAAATACTTCACTGTATCTCAGAATATGTTTAATACTTTTCTCAAAAACACATATTCGGCCTCCACATTGCTTGATGTTAGATCTAATAAATGTACTAAACATGTAGGAAATAATGTGTCCATTGACAATTATTAGTATAAAAGGGCCTGCGTAGGAATTTTATTATTATATTTAAGCCAGCTTAGATCTGCCCCCTATATTATTAAGCAAAATTCCAAACCAAACTGAGTGCACTGAAACTTTTTGTTCATCTATCAGCTGATATTCCATTGTTCAAAGCCAGACACATGGCCGAACCTGACATCAATGGAGTTGGAAATAATCTGTTACCCTGTCTCCTCTATTGGGAGGTATCACAAAGTAAGCACACTGATAATTCTACTCCAAGAAAGGAGGGAAGAGTTGGGAAACCTAATTCTATCTATAAAATGTGAAGTTTTTATGTCAAAGTTGCTTAAACTAAAGTTATTCAATATCTCTTTTCAAAAAAAAAAAAAAGAAGTATTTCAAAATTTGTTGTTAGAGTGTTGGTGTGTAGTGTGAGAGGAGTACCCAGAAATGAGGTTAGAAAAAATAGTCAGATTGTGAAAGATTTTGAGTACCATTCCAAAAAGTTTAGGCTTCACCCAAGAACAATGGAAAGCTACTGCTGCCCCTTTGACTTTATACTCAGAGATCCGAACACTACCACCTCCTATACCTCATAACAATACTACTCCACGGATATATCCCAACCATGTTTCATCCTCCTTGCCCATACCTGCACCTGGTGGGACTCTCAGCCCACTGGGAAAATAGTAGTTACACAGCAGCCCTCTTCTGACTATGAGGTAGCAAGCATGAGAACAGAAAGCCAACATGCTCAGGACTTGTTCTCTGATGTGCATCTTACCATTTAAGTAAAGTAAACCTTAATTTGTCAAAAGTCACTTTTGTGTTATTTGCAAAGGAATTCATCTGATGCAGGCTCCCTATTGTTTGTTAGATAAAATCTAAACTCTTCTGCCTTGCTTTCTATATCCTTACTAACTTGGTCCCCATCTGCCTACCCACTCTTTGTATACATGCTCCCTCAACTCTGGCCAGATTGTTCTCATGCATCTAACCTTCAACACCAAGTTAATATCCAACTTCCTCCATGAAGTTCACCCACAGTGAACTCTTCCCTTTTCTGAAACCCACTGAGCACTGATTTTTCTAGCAAGAACCCAGCTTAGCTTTTTGTTTTCTTGACATTACTTAGGTGACTGACTGTTTCTTAATACATAAGAAGATCGAGCATTTCTTACCAATGGATCCCCATGATTTCAAATGGTACAGGTCTTAAAACATAGCACAATACACATTTGTTGGTTATTATGAATATGACATAGTCTCTAATTTACAAATAGGCTGATGTCCTAGTAATTTTTGGTTAATCAGTTGTCTGAAAGTTAGAATATATTTCCCGTAAAATATCCAACCAATCAGCTTATCTAGAGATGTACAGACAAGCACATCTCCTCATCTTTCCTTTGCCCTAGGCCAGCCCTAGGCAATATTCACCTGTTTGTCCATTCATCCACCAATTAAGTAATTATCACGTACCTATGTCAAGTAGCAACTTATTCTGATGAACTATCTTAACACATCTCTATCTCCCTCTCTACTACTTTCTAGAACATCAGCTTTTTACTGCCATCCTAAATTGCAACTCAGACTTCCTCTCTGTCCTCAGTGCTCCATATTGCCAAGGTGATCTACATCCCCTACCTGACAGGGCCTTTTTTTCCTACAGTGATCTCGGTTACATATTAGGAGAAAAGCAATGTAACTGCGCTGATTCACATCAGCTATAAATCACTGAGAGTCCCTTATGGGTCCCATGTGCTCCTGCCTTTTGTGTGCACATAAAATAATCTCTCAATTCTGAAGAATTTCACTCTAGATGCAAGTTGAGAAAGTTTAGACAAAGCAGAAGAAGTCATCAGGAAGCAGGTAAAATTCCTCTTCTCTGAACCCAGGAGCAAGTCTAGCATCTATTATCCCTCCACTTCTGAATTTAAAAAGCCTTTTAAAAACAGTCTTCTTTAGGCATTGGGGAAATAGAAAAAAAGTTTTCTTTAGATATGAATGATATACAATAAACTGCCCATATTTAAAGTGTACAATTTGATAATCTGATGTATCAATATTCATTAAATCAAGACTATGAACATTTCCATCATCTGTCAAGCTTTCCTGTCTCTTTGTATTCTACTGATCTGCTTCCACTATTAATCTGCATTTCTCCTATTTTTATTTTTTAATCTGTATTTTATTTATTTCCTCTCTAATCTTTATTCTTTCCTTCCTTCTGCTGACTTTAGGATTTGTTTGTTCTTTTTCTAATTCTTTTAGGTGGTAGTCTAGGTTGTTTACTTGAGATTGTTCTTGTTTTTTGAGGAAGGCCTGTCTCCTTATGAACTTCCCTCGTAGGACTGCTTTTGCTGCATTCCATAAAGTCTGTGTGGTTGTGTTTTCATTGTCATTTGTCTCAAGGTATTTTTTAATTTCTTCTTTGATTTCATCATTGACCCATTGGTTTTTTAGTAGCATACTGTTTAGTCTCCATGCAGTTGTTTTTTTCTCGTTCTTTTCCCCACCATGGTTGATTTCTAGTTTCACGCCATCGTGGTCAGAAAAGATGGCTTGAAATAATTTCTGTCCTCTTAAATTTGCGGAGGCTTCTTTTGTGTCTGAGTATGTGGTCTATCCTAGAAAATGTTCCATGCGCACTTGAAAAGAATGTATTCTTCTAGTTTTGGGGATGTAATGTCCTAAAAATATCAACTAAGTCCAATTGTTCTATTATGTCATTTAGTATCTCCATTGCCTTACTGATTTTCTGTCTGGAAGACCTGTCCAATGATGTTAGTGGGGTCTTAAAGTCTCCTACTATTATTGTATTTCCATCAATTTCTCTCTTTATGTCTGTCAGTATTTGTTTTATATATTTAGGTGCTTCTATATTGGGTACATATATGTTAACAAGTGTAATATCCTCTTCTTGTATTGATCCTTTTATCATTATATAGTGTCCTTCTTTATCTTTCTTTTATGGCCTTTGTTTTAAAGTCTATTTGTCTGATATGAGCATTGCTACTCCCATTTTTTTGTCATTTCCATTTGCATGAAATATTTTTACATAAAAGGAATCAAACAGTGTAGATGGATGGAGACACAGATTTTTTTTACTTTTTTCCTTCAGCATAGTCATTGTGATATCCATTCACCATGTTTTTTAGTGTATCAATAGCTCATTCCTGTATATTGCTGAGTACTATTATATGGACATTGCGTATTTTTCTTACCCATTCATCTGTTGATGAATATTTCCATTTCTACCAGTTTTTACTAGCAGCAAATAAAGTTGCTATGAATATCCATGAACAAGTCTCTCTGTGGACATATACTTTTACTTCTCTTAAATATCTAGTAGTAAAATGGCCCAGTATGGGAAGTTAAAGTATCTTTGAAAACTAAGGATTTTTGCAGTCATTTCTAACGTATTAGCATCAGAGGCCCTGTTAACAGGTTCAAAGGTGAGAGGCATTTAAACATCATGTGTTTATATCTAGCGAATTACATATGGTTGGGAAACAATTGTCCATGAGTATCTCACATCCTGGCATGTCCTCTGAGCAAAAGCACTGAGAGATTTTGTTCCAGACTATCTTTCCAGGGATATTTGTATATAACTGAGCCAGGACTAAGGTGAAGCAAACATAGCACAGACGGTTCCAAGTTGAAAGACACTCATTCTCAGAGTTGTCCAAGTGCAAGGTCAGTATTTGAGTGAGTACCTCCTTAAATGTTGTACCTTAGGTACCTCACTTGCCTCAACCTAGCCCTGGAAATATTTGGCAGACAGCCTTGAAAGACAGAAATAGGGTGCCCCTTCAGAGCAGAGGGCGGATGTGTTTGCTCTCCAGGATAACAAAGGTATTATCTCCCTTTGGGGCAAAGGCTGGGCAAGTTTGCTAACAGCTCCCTTTCAAAGACACTGTTTTCTATGTTCAGGGCTCCTAACCTGGGATGCAAACCCACTGTGTGTGCAACATCCACCCAGGCCCACTTCTGTGTCACCTTTATGGAACTGGTGCCAACAGGAAGCTCATACTGACAACTGTACTGTGAATAATGTAGTCCTTCTCTGGCTGAGGAGCCTGATATTTCTTTCGGCATCCATGAAACTATGGGAGGCTCCCTTGTGAGCTTGCAAGCAAGGAAAAATCTCAGACCCTTCAGTTTTTGACATCTATTCCCACACAGTGACACCAAATCCATTATCTTCATCCTCAGCCAAGAGAAACTTTTAGGGAGTACAAGCACTGGCTGCATGCTCTTGGGCAAAAAGCTTGATAGAAATTATCCTAACCCCTCTGTGTATTCCATTATTGCATGCCATTTCTTCTTTCTGCAAGCATTTAGTAAACTCTAAATGTATGCCAAACACTGTTAGACAGTGGAAGAAAATGAATATGACTTCTACCCTCCTGGATTCACAGCCTAGTGGAGGTGTCAGACAAGCAAACAAAAAATTGTAATTTAAGGAAATTATTGCTGTAACCAAGCTGAGTTGTCAGGGAAGGCTTCAGAAAAGATGGTGTTTTAAGTTGTCTTGAAGAACAGTAGGCACTCACTTGAATTTAAGACGGGAGTTGGGTGGAGAGAACAAGCATGTGCCAAGCCATACAAATATGAAAGAGAAAGTTAAGGTGAGAGAACGATGAGAGGATTACTGTGACTAAAGAAGACTTTGCATGTTGACAGGGAGGCAAAAGGGAGGGGCTGTGGGAGAAAGGGTGGGGTGTTGGGAAAGAAACTCTGAATAGATATACAAGAAGGGTCTGGAATGTCAAACTATGGAATTGGGGCTTTAAAATGAACGCTCTAAGAGGGGCCGGGTATAGCTCAGTGGTAGAGCACATGCTTAGCATTCAAGAGGTCCTCGGATCAATCCCCAGTACTTCCGTTAAAAATAAATAAATAAATAAACCTAATTACCGCCCCCTAAAAAAGTGAATGCTCCAAACTTGTTAACTTGTTTCGCATTAAGTGGGGAAGCCATAGGATTTATGTTTACCACATTGAATTACGAACATTTGTATCTAAAAGAATTTCCCCTACTAAGTATGAGGTTTTTGTGGGACGGGGGGGACTCTATATTGTTCACCTTTGTCCTCCAATTCAACTCCATGAACAGAGTTGCTTCTCAAAAAAGTTACTTGAACTAATTAATACGTCTTAATAAATGAGTTACTCAGCAAAAATTAACTTCCTCTTTCAGATAATCCATACGTATTATATACCTCAAAATGTCCCCTATTTGTAAATAATTAAGACACATAACTTGTTCAAAAAAATCTCAATTCTTCATTTATCATTCCAGGTTATATCTTACAATTTCTCTCTCACTTTCCAATACTTTATTCATGAGATGGCATGTTTTTTAATTACTTTGTGCCAGGTACTAACACAGTACTTACTTCTACTCTAAAATAAATTTTATATTCTTTTCATTAACTATACTTCTTTCACATTTATAAGGTGCTCTGCATTATTCATTGACAAGTCTTGGCTTGTACTACTGATTATATATCATTTTTTCCATGTATTATAAGTGGTCATTTAAATTGAAATAAAAATTGTATTTAACTAAAGTCATAGTTGGTGAATTATTCTCGCATTCCAAACATTGTGTGGCCACTTTTCTCTAGCAAACGTTATAGATGAAAAATCTTTTATTAGGACACTGATAAGAAGCAGCTCATACCAATATATATTTTCCCTTAAAATATTTTCTTAGGTCTAAAAATTGATGTGCTAATTGACTATGTGAAACTCTGGAGTAAAAAAATTTCCCTTATTCTCAAAAAAATTGAGATTGTATGTAGGTATATGGTCCAAGGAGATATTACCACACTCTACATTCACTTAATTCTGCCCTTTATCTTTCATTTCCAAGGTCTTTGGTCAAACAATGTACAATTATAGAGTATTATAGAAAACTTCTTACTAGTCAAAAGTGTTCTTGTTTTAGATGCACTATAACTTAAAAATTTTCATATATATAATTTTTCCTATACTAACTTATACTTTAATAAGTACAGAATCTTTCTAGAGGCATCTCCTTTACTGATAAAAACTTACATACACTTCTTACTGAAGGTGATCAGGCTCAAATGTAAGAAATACATTACTTAAGAGTTAAACATGGTGACCAACTAGCCAGCTTCTCTTCTCAAGCTGCTTTTTGCCATCTAGAAATACGAGCTCAGCTTTTCTCCTCTTTCCCTGCCTTCTCCCAGAAGCAATTTTAATTGCTTCTTAAAAATAATACCACAATTATGTTGTGCCAACTCTCACCAATGTTTGTTGTTATTACCACACTTCTTTTTTTTTGACATTTTTGAAATCTGGCAAAGTAAAGTATAAAGAGAAACCAGGCAAATTTCTTTTATCAACCACTGTTTGTTGCCAACAGTCGTGTCTGCTGGAACTGGTTGAATGATAAAAGGGTGCTGGAAGTTTAGCCTCTATATTGACCGCTCAACTTGGTTCCCATTGGTCAGCACAGCCCCACCCAGGGAGGTACCCAATCGTCATGGAAACCAGGTGAGAGTACAGTTTTGAAACCCAACTCCACAGCTAGGGTCAGGAGAATGGTTCCTGGAGGTTGGGGGTCTTGCGAGCTACTGCCTCTGAGTCATGTTATGTGACACCCTGAGCTTCCATTTTCTCATCTGGAACATAAAAACAATTAAAGGCTATTTCTTTTTTTCCCTCTTAGATATTTTTTCTTCTCATTTAAGATATAATTCACATATAGCACTGATAAATGTTAAGGTGTACAGCATCATGATTTGACTTATATACATCATAAAATTACAATAAATTTAATGAACATTCATCATCTCATATAGATACAAAATCATATAGATACAAAATTTCCTTGTGATGAGAACTCACAGGATTTACTCTTAACTTTCATATATTATATCCAACAGTGTTATTTTACCATGTGGTCTATTATATCCCTAGTACTTTTCACTGCCTTTATCCAATTCCCCCTCCCCTACCACCCTCTCCCTGCCTCTGATAACCACAAATCTGATTTCTTCTTCTATGAATTTGTTTGATTCTGAAGTTTAATTGACCCACCACACTTATATTAGCTCCTGGAAAAACGATACAGTGATTCTGTATTTCTATACATATGAAAATTACCATGGTAAGTCTAGTTACGATGTCACCATGCCAAGATATTACATAGTTATTGACTATATTCTCTGTACTATACATTTCATACCTGTGACTCATTTATTTTATAACTGAAAGTTGGTACCTTAATTTCCCTCACTTATTTCTCTCCTCCCCCAATCACCCTCCCCTTTAGAAACCACTTGTTTGTTCTCTGTATCTATGACTTGGTTTGTTTTATTATTTGTTCATTTATTTTGTTTTTTACATTCCACATAAGTGAAATCATACAGTATTTGTTTCTGACTTATTTCACTTAGAATATTACCCTCTAGGTCCATCCTTGTTGTTGCACATGGCAAGATTTCTTTTAATGACTAATATTCATTGTGTGTGTATGTGTGTGTGTGATTCAGTTTTATATTTTTTCATATTCTTTTCCATTATGGGTTATTACAAGATATTGAATGTAGTTCCCCAGTAAATCCTTGCTTTTTATGTGTTTTATATATAGTGGTATCTGTTAATCCCATATGCCTAATTTATCCCTCCCACCTCCTTTCTTCTTTGGTAACCATAACTTTGTTTTCTATCTCTGAGTCTATCTCTGTTTTATAAATAAGTTCATTTGTATTATTTTCTTAGATTCCAGATATAAGTGATATATAATATTTGTCTTTCTTCACCTGACTTACTTCACTTAGTATGATCATCTTTAGGGCCATCTATGTTGTGGCAAATGGCAGTATTTCAATCTTTTTAAAGCCTGAATAGTATTCCATTTTGTGTGTATACATATATACATGTATACACACACAATATGTATACACACACACCACACACACACCACATCTTCTTTAACCATTCATCTACTAATGGACATTTAGTTTGCTTCCATATCCTGGCTACTGTAAATAATGCTGCAATGAACATAGCGATGCATGTATCTTTTCGAATAAGTGTTTTCATTTTCAGATAACCAGGAACAGTATTGCTAGATTGTATGGTAGTCTTACTTTGAATTTTTTGAGGAATCTCCATACCGTTTTCCACAGTGGCTGCACCAATTCACATACCCACCGACAATGCATAAGGGTTCCCTTTTTTCCACATCCTCGCCAATACCTGTCTTTTTGATAATAACCATTCTAATGGGCATGAGGGGATATCTCATTGCAGTTTTACTTTGCATTTCCCTAATGATTAGTGATGTTGAGCATCCTTCTGTACGCCTGTTGACCATCTGTACGTCTTCTTTGGGAAAATATCTCATAAAGTCCTCTGCCCATTTTTTAACCAGGTTTTTTTTTTTCATGTTGAATTGTCTGAGTTCTTTGTCTATTTTGTACATTAACTCCTTGTTAGATATATCATTTACACATACCTTCTCTCATTCAATAGAAGGCCTTTTTGTTCTGTTGCTAGCTTCCTTCACTGTTCAAAAGCTTTTTAGTTTGGTATAGTCCCATTTGTTTATTTTTGCTTTTGTTTCCCTCACTGGAGGACACATATGTAAAAAAAAAATTTTGCTAAGACCCACATCAAATAGCATACTACCTTTGTTTTCTTCTAGAAGTTTTATGGTTTCAGGTTTTGCACTGAAGTCTTTAATCCATTTTGAGTTTATTTCGGTATATTGTATGAGAAAGTAGTCCAGTCTGATTCTTTTGCATGTAGCTATCCAGTTTTCTCAACACCATTTATTGAAGAGGCCATCTTTTCCCCATTATATACTCTTTCCTTTGTTATAGATTAATTTTCCATTTAAGTGTGGTAATTAATGCCTATTTCTAAAGGCAGTGTAGAGCTCAAATGACATAATGCAAGGAAAAGCAGTTTATAAATTCAATCTACTTTTAATTTTGCACTTTTCCTAAGCATATCTATTTTCACCATGCCAAAATTATATTCATACGTACCCTTTCTTAAATACACACAAAATCCCCTTGTCCCTCCAGCCTCAATCACATCCGTTAAGTCCTCTTTCACTGAGCAACCACCACTGTAAGTTCATTGTAAAGCCTATCTCTTGGGCATGTGACCACATTGATTGTATGGAGAGATCTACTTCTTTGCCTTTTAACTTCAGTTTGTTATTCCATCTTGTTTATTTTTCTCTAAACAGTTATTTATGGGGTTTCTTATTTTATTCATATAAATGGACCTGAGATGAACATCCTTCATCCCTCCTTGTGCACCAGTGTGCATGTGTAAGGTGTACACTTTGAGGTGGAACTTCCAAGTCATGAGAGTACAGGTACACTTGTAAATCAGATTGGCAAAAGCCTTTCCAAAGGGGCTCTACCATTTTATACTCTCACCAGCAGTGTGCCTGAGAGGACCGTTTTCCTCATATTCTCAGTATTTTCAGACTCAATAGTTTGGTCATTCTGATGAATGAAAAAATGACAGTTCATAGTGAATATGAACTTTCACATATTGTGTTAAACACTTGAATTTGTCCGAATTCCCTCTATGCAGTCTTTGCTTGTGTTTCTATTATATTTTCTTCCTTTTATTAAGGAATAGGGGTTCTATATGCATTTTTGGATACTATTCCTTTGTTACATAGGCTAAAAGTACCTTCTCCTCATCTGTTACCTGTCAGTTTTGTGTATAACAGTGTCCTTTGATTTGCCAAAGTCTCCATGTTCATAAAGTTAAATTTATTCTCTTCCTTCTATGCTTTGTGCTTTTAGTGATATGTATTTTCACAAGTCTTCCACTCTCCATGGTCATCAAGATATGATTCTACAATTTCTTGTGAATATTTTAAAGTTTCTTTAACTTAAACATTTAATTCCTCTGGAATTATTTTTAGGAACAATTTTTATTTCATGAATTTTTATGAAGCAGTCTATTTTTTCATATGAAAGTAATTTTCCCAGCATGATTTATTAAATGATCCATCATTTCTTCTTGGATTTTTAATGTCACCTCCCTCATAGAACAATTTTCCATTTCTTTCTAGGTCCTATGATCAATTTGTCTCTTCCTGCACCAACAGCTAATTGCAACAGCTGCATCATATGTCCTAATGTTTGGGAAGTTCTTTTTACAAACATCTTTTCTATTCATTTACTATCCTATAAGGATTTCACAATCTGTTTGGTGAGTTCAATTAAAAATCTCAGTGGGACTTTTGGTATTACAATGAATTCATAGATGAATCTGTAGTGAACTGACATCTTTAATAATATTGAGCGTTCCAGTTGAGTAATGTTGCTTGTAATCTCCATTTATTTAAATTTTTATCTCCTTCAATAAAGTTTTTTTTCCTTAAAGATCTTCTATATATTTTGCTACATTTGTAGTTTTACCAGGTTTTTTTTTTAAATTTACTTTAATGGAGATACTGGGGATTGAACCCAGGACCTCATGCATGCTAGGCATACACTCTACCACTGAGCTACATCCTCTCCCCTTGTTTGTTCTTGTTATACTGTAAAGGATCTTTTTTCTTTAATTGGTTACTGCTGGCTACACCATTATTAGTTTTTTTATACTGTTCTTATCTCAAGAAACCTACCTTAACTATTGTTAGTTTTATAGTATGAGTTTATCCTCTTGGATTTTCTATTATAAGTCTGGAAATACAGACAGTCTCCAACTTACAATGATTCGACTTAGTTTTTTGGCTTTACAATGGTGTGAAAGCAAACACATTCAATAGAAACCGTACTTCCGAGTTTTGAATTTTGATCTTTTCCTAGGCAAGCGAAATGCAGTACGATACTGTCCCGTGATGCTGGGCACGAAGGTAAACCCGCCATCACGAGGGTAAACAACAGATTCAATAGTCAATAAATTATGTGAGATGTCAAACTACTATAAAAGTCTTTGTGTTAGACAATTTGCCCAACCATAGGCTACTGTAAGTGTTCTCAGCAAGTTTAAGGTAGGCGAGGCTAAGCTATGATGATCAGTAGTAGGTGTATTCTATGCATTTTCGACTAAACATTATTTTCAACCTAAAAGGAATTTATCAAGAGGTAGCCCTATCTTTAGCCAATAAGAACTATAATGAAAGTTTGGGCTTCTCTTAACTTTTAAGTGCTTACACTTCTCTTTCTCCTGTTTTATTCAATTATAAGTCCTCTAGTACGATATCAAGTAGGAAAAATGGAGACATTATTCATGATGTCCCAGACCCAACCTCAACGGGAATACTTCTTAAATGTCAGCATCAATTATGATGTTTGCTCACTTTCTTTTACTATGAGATTTTGTCACTAATGAGTTTTAAAATTTTTTCTTTTCCATTGATTGCAGAAATGTATACACCTATTTTATTTTAATTTGCTAATGCAGTGAATCCCACTGATAGCTTCTATGATGTTTGAACATTCTTGTATTCCTGGTATAAATTCCCATTTGATTTTTACAGCTTTGCCATTTATCCAATTTTTTATTGGAGTTTTTGTATCAATGTTCCTAAATGAGATTGGCCTATGGTTTTGGGTTGACATATGGGCTTTAGTTATAGCCATGTAAAATGAGTTTTATGAATTTTCCTTCAAATATATTCTACAGCAAATCTTAAAGAGGGTTGTCTGTTCCTTTCAATTTTAGTAAAACTTCACCCATAATATCCTAGTAAATTTTATGGTATGTAAATTATCTCAATAAATTTAAGAATGAAAGTTAGGGAAGGCAGATGGCAAAACTAGGGTTTAGAAACCTAAATAAGGTTCAAGTTGTCAACCAGAAAAGACACCCCCTCCAAGGCCCACAGATAATCCTGCATGAATCAGTTAGGCGTTCATTAGATGCACAGTAATCTTGCTGGTATAAATCCAGTATCTACACTGACCTCTGGACACTCACATGCCAAGCCTTAGCCTCTCCCACGTTGGCCAAATCCACACAACTGGAAAAACGGGCAACAACTTAAAAGGTTAAGAGAACAAGCTTTGAAATCTATCAGAACTACTTTCAAGTTTAGCATTCGCTACTTTGTAAGCAAAGTACAGTACTCAAAGTTTAGGGCAGATTTAACTAATGAAAATCTAAGATAACCAGTTAAATTTGAATTTCAGATAAACAATAATTTGCATATATCGCCCATGTAGTATTTGAGGCACGTCGGAGCCCATGATTGGGTTAACAAATTCTAACAGACCCCAGCCGCTTGTCTCCTTAAAGAAGAGCAAATGTACTTAGTAACTGCCTTGCTTGCACAGTTGAGGTTTTAGATAGCACTCTGCTCCTTGCAAAGCAAGGACCCAGACCCTTGGCTGTAAGCGCTGGGCGTGCCTGCTGTTAGATAGTCTTCTATCCCCAAAGCAAGGAACTGGCTGGGCTGGTGGTCTGCTTTAACATATCTATAAGAATGTATCTTGCTCCCCTCTTCCCATGACTTCCCTAAAGGTAAACTGTAGGCCCCCAAAGGAATGAGTCTTGGGCTGGAATGGTAAACAAGTTATAAAAAGCTGCAGACTCAGAGGTGAGAAGGCTGGTTAGCCAATGACGGGTAACACCCCTAGAGGGGGGCAACCTAAGACAGGCACAGCCACCTGAGTCCAAGAAAAATGTTAAGCAGCTTCTTCTCAGACGTTCCGCCCTGATAAGCTGTAAGGCTCGCTGATGTCAACACGAACATGACTTACCAAAACATAAAGGGTCTTCTGACTTTGAGCCAGACTCTACAATCTAGATCCCACCCTGTCTTTCCCTAAATTCCTGCATTCCATCACACAATTGTCAGTGATTTCCCCTTTGATTGTACACAATAAATATGGGAGCATTTGAGAGGTTCGTGGAGTTGGCTCCCGACTCCCTCTCGCTCTCTTGACTTTACCACAGAGTCTTGAGTAATTCATTCCGTTTCGGTGGGACTTCTGCTGGCCAGAACCCACAACTGGTGACGAACCCACAGAGGCATACTTATACTGGAACATATCTGGTATATTCTTATTGAAAAATAATTTAAGTTTTTTTGTTGTTTATCTGAAAAGCAAATATAACCAGGTATCCTGTATTTTATCTAGCAACACTATGAAATTTACATACTCCCTTAGTAATATGAGATTATTAATAAACCAAATTACAGGAGTGTGAGAATAAATAGGCTATTCAAATACATTAGCAAGTGATCTCTAAGAATTAGCTTGTCATATAAGGTGCTTCTGCCCTGACTCTTTAGATGTTTAATCAACCTCCACATGTGTACCCTAATCCTGAACGACAGTTGGCTTTGATGGGATGTTAACACATCACTCAGGTCTTGGTAACTTCATCTCCTAATGGATAAAATCTTGTAACCCTACCACAAACCACTGGCATACAACAGCTAGTCATTCATGATGGACTAAGTCCTGGGCATTTCACAATAGGTAGTTCCTGTCAAGACAGAGGATCTAGTCTGGAATGGGGGGTGGGGAGGAAGCACTTAGAAACATGGAAGATGAATTCAAAACACGGGTAAGCACAAGGATGACAGCATAGAAAAATGAAAGAAGCAGGCCTTACATACTGTAAACAGTTCTAGAAATAGAACCCTCCTCATGGAGTGTTTGATGCTAACTCCCATTTATACTCTCACTGTTCTGTAATGACTTCCCTTCATGGTGACACCAGGCAAAGTCAAACCAATATATGCCAGATTTTAGACACTATAACTGAACCATCTCTCCCACGCTGTAGAGTAGCAACAATACAAGACAGTAAAAGTGTCAGTCAATGAATCAGATCATTCAATAACTTTCATGACTTTCTGGTTCTAAAAGCAATAGAAAAGATATACAGTAAATGTAGATAACAAAACAGAGGACCCCAATCCTATTACCCAATGACAGCCTATGAGGAAAAGAAAAGTTATGTGTTTTTATAAGACTAGCATCACACTTTACTTTTGTATCTTCCTTTTTTGCAATAACATGATTATTTTCCCCAAATATTATCAAAATATGATTCTTAATGAGTGCCCAGTACTCCATAGACTACTATAGAATAACTGTTCTATTTGTTTGTTGCTCATTTCTTTTTATTATCAATAAAATTGGTCTTGTACAGATACTTTTATTGACATTAACATAATTTCCCTTAAGACAAATTCCTGGAAAGGGAATAACCATATATGATGACTGCCAGATTTCTTTCTAGATACATTATACTAATTTATATTCTCACTAGTACTCAGAATATGTAGGAGAACTACTTTTCTAAGTCCTACAACTCCCTGCCAAAGAATTCTTCAAATTTTAAGGGTAAAAAAAATAGTTTATGGTTATTTTGAAAATACAAAGTAACTGAATTTTCTGTACCCCTGACCCCTGGATAGTTTTGGCCTTTATAGACTGAGAGGAGGGACTACCATGAGTTTAAAAGTGTGAGGCACGTGTCTGTTCTCCATAATCTGGTGGCCTACAGAGTTCTGTGGATGTTAAATACAACTTATATAACACTTGTTATTGGACTTAATATCTGGATTTGAAAGCAGACATCTAATCAGGAATGCGAAAGTATGGCCAGCAAGATAGAGAGAGAGAACCATGCTGGGCAGTCATGCTATGTGCTCAGACACTGGAGCTCCAAGAATCTATCACCAGATGGCCCATTCATATCGGGCTCTGTCCATTGGACGATGAGCTATAGGTAAACATGAGCAGCATGAAGCTCAGAGAAGTCAAGTTTAAGAACTTTAGTGACTGATAGTCGAAATCCATAGTTTGGTCATGGAAGAAACTCGTTTTGGTGGGGGGGGGGGGCTTTTTTGTTTGTTTTGAGTAGCAAAGCAGCAGGCATATTTTAGTCTCCAACTAATTCATTGTATACGACCTGTCGGCTCCAAGGGGACAGATGTAGGTTTTGTTTGAAGGACAGGATAAAGAAACATTTAGAATGATAAGGAAAAGGTGAACAGTTAGTGAAGATTTGTTTAAAAAGTCCTTAGAACTAAAATAATTTGAAGACATGAATCATGGATCCTAACAATTTTAGGAGGCTTGGAACAGGATAGAGTAAACCTTCTTAGAAAGTATAAGCAACTACTTAAATAATGTCTGAGCTTTTGGAATAAGGGGAATTCAATACCAAAATGCAAGGATACAGTAGCTCAGAAGTCTAAGATGGTAAATGGTGAAAAATGCCTTCTGGTTGATTCAGGATGCCTTTAGGCAGGGGATAGCTATCTCATATAGTTATACAGTATTCAATCCCAAGGCCAGCTCTAGGCAACCCAAAGTCTTTCAAGATCAGATAGGCAATCCTGTAGATCCCCTAACACCCAGGTTACATGGCATCAAGACAGTCAGAACATACAGATCCAGGTGGCCCCAGCCAGGTAGTGTTTCTGCCTGGCTGAGGAGAGTTTTAAGTATATACTTTCTAAACTGGCTTCTCCTAGTCTGAAGTATTCAGTCCATCTTTTAAAATGGGAATTTTATTTTTAAAACTTCTCAAAACTTGGTAAACTGGGTGAGTCACACCCACAAAAAAGAAAAAATACGGACCCTAAGAAAGGATTCTGATAGTTAAAAACATTGAGAGTTGTCAAAAGTAGTATTGGTTGGCCCTTGATTCAAGAAATTTATATGACTTATTTACACTGGCATTTGTGGATTTTGGTGTTAGAATCCTTAAAAATAAGTAAGGAAGACTTCAAATCTTGAGCTAGTAACTTATGAAGAGTTATCTGGCTTTAACATGTCTCTGCTGCACATTCTGGAGATTTCTGTAACATTCAAATGTTTTCACACTTATGTGTATATGCTGTTTATCTTTTGGAAGAATATTCACCAGTATCTCCAGAGAAAAGTAGCAGCACCTAACATTTAGACTCACAGCAGTTGACTAGATTTACTCATTGTTGTTCAGCCAGTGGTGTTCCCTCTTCACTTTCCTATGCTTAAATTAGTGTCATAGATTTGTAATAACACCACATGCCATTAGTAGCCTTAGGTTAAATTATTTCATTTCAGTGTGATTGTTGGAGGAAAAAAAGCAGGAGAGAAGGATAGAATCCAATATAGAATATACATATCTAGATCCATTTCTGTACCAAGCTTGGAGCAGCACCCTCAGTTCTATTTTAATGAACATTAAAATAGCGGTTGTTGAATCATTATCTGTTGCTTACCACATAAGTAAAGCCAAGCTGGGGAATTGGATCAAAAGCCTCTGGAACAAGACAGATCCATATTGATAAATGATTATCAATACCCAGTAATGGAATTTTTCATTCTTTGCTCAAGTTGCCATCATCTAGAAGTGAAAATAGGGTCTTTAAAGGCCAAATTTAACCTAAAGAGGTACTTAATTTTGTTTGACAACTTTTCAAAATACTTGTTATGTCACACTGGGGAGTGGGGGAAGAATCTCCTAGAGTTCTGGCTTCTGAAGTCAGAAAAGCTGGCAGCTCTAGGCTACATGCCTACACGCCACCAGGCGCCTGGGTCTCCTTAGCTGCTGTCCTCTCTGGACAGAGCACGCACACTCCCTGTCTTCACAGCCCTCACTCTTCCCTACCACCACTCCTGGCCCACTTCCCTTATTTTTATCACCGGCTTGCCACTGTATTCAAACTAGCTACCAACAAACAGGGCCTCAGGCTTCCTGCATCTCCCATACAAGGGGATTTTCAGCCCTTAACAGCCCCTGGCCATGACAATGAGGTCAGACAGCACCTGAAGCCTGAGATTTATAATACAGCCAGAAGGCAGATCACCCTGCACCTCATCATCTCCTACCTGTCTGGTTGACACAAGAAGTCTAACTCTCAGGTTTAGGATTAAGTCCAGAATGTGCAGCGAAAAAAAAAGAGCCAGAAAGGTGAGGAAATCAGTCCTCACTGGTTAGAATCCTGCTCCAAGAGAGATGAGCATCTCGAAAAAAAAGACCATTCACCTATCACCATCCAGACCACAACTGCTGGTCCCATCTACTACACAAACCCTGGGGTAGTTAGTTCACCCAGCCTGATCCCCATGTTAAATGCTGGTGAGAGCTGTTTGAATGGTCATCTACTATGGGCCAGCATTACAATGAACACCTGATATACAGTGTTGTGGGACTCATCCACCCTGCACTCTTAGCCTGCCTTTCATCCAAACCCACATAAGATCATGACAAAAAAAAAGCAGATCAGATTTGTGGTTACCAGAGGCGGGGGGTCAAGGAGGGGAGATTGGATGAGGGTGGTCAAAAGGTACAAACTCTCAGTTATAACTAAGTACTAGGGATGCAATGGACAACATGATAAATATAATTAACTCTGCTATGTGTTATATATGAAAGATGTTAAGAGAGTAAATCCTAAGAATTCTCATCACAAAGGAAAATTTTTATGTATTTTATTTCTGTAATTTTGTATCTATATGAGCTGATGGATGTTTACTAAACTTACTGGGGTAATCATTTCATGCTGTATGTAAGTCAAATAATTATGCTGTGCACCTTAAGCTTACACAGTGCTATATCTCAATTATATCTCAAGAAAGCTGGAAAAAGCATGCTCAGGGAAGTAGTCCTCTCAGTTGGAAATGCCTTGCCAAAGAGACAACCCAGGAAGCAACAAATCTCAACTGTACACAGTGAGTTCCTGGGTTCCAGCAGCATCATTAGAGTTCATATTGTCAGAGGGAAACAACCAACATAGGTTTGTAATAATTACATCAGTAGTGATAAGGAAGTTGGATGAACTAGTGACATGCTAAGATTGTGAGCCATGCTTAGTCAGGTGGTAGCAGTTCATCCTAGAGGAGGAGCTATACCATTTATCAGTTTGTAATTATGTGGATAGTAATCACCTGGGGCTCTTGTTAAACTGGATTCTATCCCACTCCTGGGCATATACCCAGAAAAGATGCAAACCCTAATTTGAAAAGATAAGTGCACCCCAATGTTCATAGCAGTACTATTTATAATAGCCAAGACATGCAAACAACCCAAATTCACACACACAACAGAATTATTACTCAGCCATAAAAAAAGAGTGAAATATTGAAATATTGCCATTTGCACCAACATAGATGGACCTGGAGAATATACTAAGCCAGACAGAGAAAGACACATATCATATGGTATCACTCAAATATGGAATCTAAAAAATGCCAATGAATCTATAAACAAAATAAACAGACTCACAGATATAAAAAAGAAACTTAGTTACCAAAGAGGAAACGGAGGAGGGGGAGGGAATAATTAGGAGTATGGGATTAACAGATACAAACCACTGTACATGAAATAGGTAAGCAACAAGGATTTACTGTAAAGCACAGGGAACTATATTTAGTATCTTATAATAAGTTATAATGGAAAAGAATCTGAAATATATATGTAACTGAATCACTTTGCTGTACACCTGAAACCAACAATATTGTAAATCAACTATATTTCAATAAAAAAAAATGTGGATTCTAATTCAGTAAGCCTGAGGTGAGGCCTGAGGCTCTGCATTTCTAACAAATTCCCCCAAGGTGCTAACCCTGCTCATCCTCAGACTGAACTTAGAGTAGCAAGCCCATGATCTCAGTGACACAGGTTTAAAAGGGAGAGAATGTGTTTCACTTACGTTGACCTAAGTTATGTATGTAGCTGGCACTAGAACCTTATAGCTAAGTTGCATGATCTTACTAGAAAAGTAATCATTTACATAGGAAAAAGAAACAAGCCAGTATTGAGTCTCAGAGTGTGAGGAAGGAGGTTGAGGGGTCTGGAACCACATACAGAAGTCAAAAAGGGGAAAAAAATAAGCAACAGTCGTATAAATAGCAACCAAGTTCTCATTTGAATAAATATCCAATGTTTAAAAAGTAGAGAGTGAGATACCTGCTGAAGTCAGGCCCCACTAACACTGAGGAACGCCAGGTAAGAGCTATCCAGGCCCGGGACACCAGCTCACTGGCATAGAGCAGGCAAACCCCAAAGTCCTAACAAACGAGAACAAAATCAGGACGAGCAAGCCAACAACACCAGGGTAAACACAGGGTCACAAATACAGATTTAGGCAAGCCAGTAGATGCCCAGATGTGGAAAAGAAACTTACGGTCTGATCTTCAGCTTCCAGAAGGAAATGAGCAAGGGAAATCAAAGTACCATAGTCCCAGAGGAAACAGTGTGCCCAACAAGGAATCTGGGAAGGTAAAACACGGGAGCTGGAACACTAAGCAAAAGGCCCTAGTCTGTGAGCCATACTGAATCAGTCGTGAAGACACGTGGTACTAAGCCAACTAACGTCCTCATATGCCTTCCTAGCCAAATGGGGCAGAATCAACAAGCATCAGTTGAGTGGCTACGGCTGTGAAAATTATCAAACAGTGCTACTCAAGCTAGTAGAGCAGTGAGTCTCAAAGCGTGGGTTGCGTATCAGTAATATCAGCATCACCTGGGAACCTGCTATGACACGTACATTCTCAGCCCCAATCAAACCTACCAAATAAGAAGCCCTGGGGGTGGAGCCCAGCAGTCCGTGTTTTAACAATTCCTCCAGGTGATTTTGGGAAGCACTGCAGCACAGTCTAAAAAGCAGAAGTAAAAGACAAACCCAGGTGTGACAAAAGCAAGTCATTACAAGTAGCCCTAATAATAGCGCTTTTAAAGAGCTGAAGATTAAACCAGTTTACAAGAGGCAGAAAGCCCAGCAGAGAGAATGTGAAAGAATAATTAATAAAACCTGCTCAGGGATTAACGAAGTTGGGCCATGAAATTCAATGATAGAGTTTTATCAGTGTTGAAGAATCATCCAACCATGTGTATGATACTCATATTTTGAAACTGATGAGAGAAATCATGATTGTCAAGAGGAGTCAGCTCATAATATGTGTTTGGAAATTTTCTCACATTGTATTTTCAACAGACTCACCTAAAAGAAATGCTATTTGGTGGCAATGCTTATGAAGATATCCTCTGAGAGGGGGGAAAACAGACTGGAGCAAAAAGAAAAATTATGGTAATGTGATCGATTTGACAAAAATATTGAGAAAGAGTTTTATTTTAAATATGAAAACAAGTTTAAGACAAAAAAACAAAAACATGTGTAGGCTTTTAATTATACTGATTGATTCAGCAAATATGTGTTGAACATCTACTCTATTCAGACACTAAGGATGCAAGACCGAATAAAACATAATCTTTTTCAAAATACCTGCAGTATGATGATGAGGGTGGGGTGGAGATGACAATAAGTTAACTATTGATATGGCTGTACTAGAGGGTCACCCAAGGAGCTATGGGAGCATAGAGTTTCCCCAGAAAATTTCCCTGGGTTTCATCCTGGTAATACTGGCGAGCCAGGGAGGATCAGGAAAGGGCGGCCCCTCCAGAAACACCACTCTCAGTCATATGATGAAGGGATTAAACAGAGGGCCAGAACAGAGGCTGACAAGATCAGTAAGGTGAAGACAGTCACAATTCAAGTGATGGACCAAGACAACAGAGCTTGGGAATGCAGAAAATATGCAGTTCTAAAGGATGGCAAGGCCTGGGAAATGACAAAGCCTAGACACACTGATGTGCCAGGATCAACTGCGGGATGTGCCCTAGAAATTTGTAACCAGTATTAGCAACAAGTTGGTGATCAATTTCATTATTTTTCTAAACTAGAGATGATTCAAGGCCATCCCTGCAATAATGTCAGCTGAACATTTCAATCTACTTTCTGGAGTGGGAGAAGGGCCCAAGCGAGCCCACAATAACTGCTGAACATCTCTGAGCAACATAGCAGTGACGGGATGGGAGAGCGCACCCGCCCTCCTGGATCTCCCTAGATGCTAGTGAGGAGGGAGAAGTTACCTATCCCACAAGCCAGGAATGGACTTCTCACCACCTGCAGGCCATCGTACCTGTGTTCCAGCACATCGCTGAGGGGAAGGAAAGGCAGGCAAGCTATAGCCCTCTTCTCTTCCCTCTGACCTCAAGGGGGAGAACTCTGGCCAGACATTGAGGAAGGTCCCCTTTAGGATCCAACAGACCAGTGTTCCATAAAAGGAATGCCATAGGTAGCCGTTTTGTTTTTTTCCTGCTGCTGGATCCTGTCCCTTGGTGGGATGACTATGGAGACATGGAAAATATGGGTGACTTCAGCTTGGGAGCTTTACCTCGGAAGGCCAAGCAGGACCAGGAAGGGGTTCTCAGGAAAGGATGTCAGCTTGGGACTGGCCCTGCCCCGAGTCTCTGGGCAAAGTAAAGGTAGGGGGAGGATATAAAGTGATTTATTGAGATTTCTGCAAATTCCGGATCAGCTTATCAGTTAGGAAAGAAGATGCACATTTGCTCAACACAGAAGTCTGGGTCATAAAGATGGCGTGAGCACACGGCTCAGGTTCCTTTGGTCATATCTCAGAGCTTCAAGCACAGGGTGCAGACACTCCAACTCTGCTCACCGAGTGAGGTCCAGAGGATAGGCAGTTTAATATTGAGGAATAGAAAGTTCAAATGTTCTCAAGGCCCTGGAGGGATTTACAATAATATATTAAACAGCAGTTTTTCCTGTGTGATAGGATTTCAGGTGATTTTTAAACTTTCTTCTCCTTGATCATGGGAAACTTCTATAATGAGTCTGATTTCCATTAGTAGCAATAGAAAGTAAAATTATTTAAAATATTATTATCATGTTGGATAAAGAACCCAATGTTAAAAAATCGGTATCATCCCACAAATACAGGATATATATATGAGTAAGTAAGAAAAAAGGCAGATGTAAAGTCATGAATCTATGATGGGAATTAAAGATTTTAAAATAACTAGTCATAATTGAAAATACTGTCCATTCTGTAGTTCAAAGATATGTAAAAGCTACCCAAATGTTACTGAAAAGATTTCCATAGCTGAGAAGGCACTAGAATATAAATTCTATGTTAATTCTAATATGCTACAATCCCATTTCAATGCACTGAATTACATACTGGCTTAGGTGTAGGAGCTATAATAGAAAATCAGCACCTCAAAGACTAACAGATGTGAGTTAAAAACAGGAGGGAGTGAAATAATGGTTAAATAAACTCTGTTCCATCCGTATAATGGAATATTACTCCACAATAAAAACAAGGTACAAACTATCCACACACGCAACACCCTAAGTGGATTTAAAGGACATTATTCTTAATGAAAAAAAATCACTCTTAAAAGGTTACAAACTGTATGCTTTCATTTACACAATCTTCTCAACGTGATAAAGCCATAGAGACACAGACCAGATTGGCATTTGCCGGGCATGAATGCAAATATAAAGGGGTTGCACAAGGGAGTTACTTTGTGGTGATGGAATAGTTCTGCACCTTGATTGCGATGGTGGTTACGTGAATCCACATATGGAATAAAGTTGTAAAGAACTACACATACATACACACACACACAGACACACACACAAATGTGTGTAAAAACGGTAAAAATTGAACATCTGTAGACTAGTTGACAGTGTTGTACCAATGTCAATTTCTGGGTTTGATATTATGCTCCAGCTGTGTAATATGTCACCACTGAGGAAAGCTGGAGGACAGATACATGGGATTCTGTACTATTTTTGCAGCTTTCTGTGCATCTGGAAATACTGACACCTTATTGAAATTCAAGTTCTACCTCAGAAGCATCCCCCTATCCCAACTCTAAATACAGTCCACAGTCTATATAGGTGGTTCTCAGCTAGGGCCTCTGCCACGTGTTGAGAAGGTTAGGAGAGGGGGCAGGGTCCATGGCACAGCTCCTAGGAGATTGTTGGCCTCCTCTGGGGAAGTTCTGCAGAATCAGTACAGGTGGTCTTTGGCCCACCATTTTCATGCATGGTTTCACATTGCCCTTGGCTGACAACAGGTTCTGTTTCTAAACTTTTCCCCAGTTTCTAAACATTGTATGTTTATAAAAAAAAAAAAGGATTGGCAGTAACTGTGAGGCTAGTTTAATTTCATTTTAGTCCTTTATGAGGCCCCAATTCTTTTTCAATTAATCTTGACAGAACCCTTTGGTCTTTACCCTCAACATAATCCAGAAAGGAAACAACAGATGCACCAGGAGGAATGAGATATTTAAAAGGTATGATGGAAAAAATAATAGCAGGAACATTTACTGAGCACTTACTAGGTTTCCAGTTCTAAGTGTTTTCATTTGTTAACTTAATCATCGTAACAACCCTGTGAGATAGCTACTATCATTATCACCATCTCCATTTTACAGATGATGAAAGTGGAAACACAGAAAGGTTAAGCAACTTCCCCTAAGTCACACAATCATGAATGGAAAGCTTTCATTTAAACTCTGTCTCAGTGGAAATGGAAAAGCAATGAAGAAACAGGAAATGAGGATTCTCCCCCAAGGGAATATTGTCTTCCATCAAGTATTTGTCTCCGTTCTAGTGCTGATATTTCCTACTTAATCCCACCTTTTGAATTCATAAGAGCACTTTTCAATAAAATGTTTTCTGCTCAGAAAACAACTTCAAAGAAAATGAGTGCAGTAAGCCAAAGATATAGGTCAGGGACAAGGTAACCAACATGAAAGGAGACAGAAAATTTTATTTTCCCACTTTGAGTAATTCAGCTTCAAACAAGCCAAAGTCTCTTGAAATCAGATATCCTGTATCAGGTCCTATTCCATATTCCAGAAAGAAAACACAGAAAAGAATTTAACTGCCACACATGTCATACAGTTGACCCTCTGGACCCACGGCTTTAGCATGCAGACACAGAAGACTCTGCACCACACCATTTTATATAAGGAACTTGAGCATCTGGGGATTTGGGTATCCACAGGACAGGATGTGGGTATGTGGAACCAATGTCCCACAGATACCAAGGGACAACTGTACTACATGCAGAGAAACGGTGTACTGTTAGTCCAGAGCAGTGGTTCTCAAACAGATTTGTGTCAGAATCGCCTAGAGAGCTGATGAAGAACACAGAGGCCCGTTCTTGTTAAAGTCAGGCAGGGCCTGGGCCTTCGTATTTTACTAAGCTCCTAGGTGATTCTTATATCCACCAAAGTTTGAGAACCACTGGTCTACAGGGTTCTAAGCTCTGGTTACTGGTAGAAAAGAGTCTGGGACAGTAAAACTGCTCTTTTAGCAGACACAAGCTTCACGCATCACAGACATATGCCGCCTCTTCATTGTGTGCATTCACCATGGCTCTCATCAGCCCCACATAACTGCAGTTTACTCGTTTTCACCTCCCAATGTAAGCTCTGTCTTGCCCAGGGTTGTGTTTCCAGAATGGAACCCAGTATCTATGCATAATAATTACAAAATAAATATTTGCTGAAGGAATGAATTGATGGAAATTTACCAACATTAAAATTACAGGATGGGAGTATTGAAGACAGTATTGAATTCTCTGTAAATCTAACTCCAAAGGGCATATAGTTCAAGTATTTAAGCAGTTTTGTAATGTATGCAGCCACTCCAGGGGTTACTCCTTTTCAATACCAAGGAACTGGTTGGAAAACTAGTTAGTGATGCTGAATTCTAAGCCTTGTGTTATCTCTTCCAGTGGGGAACCTGGGTACATATTAACCTCCTAGGGTCTCCTTAACTTCTCCCTAAAACAGAGATTATTCTATTACTCACCCACCACCTAAGGAGTATTTAACTAATCAGTTAATGACTTGGCCATTTCTTAAAATACCAAGTGCTTTTCAAATGTTTATTATATGGTCCTGGGTCTAATAATGCTGCTCTAAGAATTTCTTTCATTGAATTATGTTATTTAAACATAAAAGAATGACCTTTTAATCACGAAACAAATGCATTGCTATCAAGTGAACAAGATTGATTTTTGTTTTCACAACTTGAAATAATCCAGTCTAAATAACCAAATACAAGGAATGCATACAAGAAATGGTACCATGCTCACTCTGAACACGGTTTCTGCCGAACAACAAAGCAGTTCCCAGCTCTCATGCCACACTGGCACTGTTGTCCACCAATGGTGAGGCTGTGTAGGGGGGTGGTTAAAGGGCTTGAGATTAGAAACAACGAGATCTGACCTTGCTTCAAGCTTGGAAAGTCACTGAATTACATGAAGCTTCAATTTCTTCATCTCTAAAATGCGGGAAGTAATTGTACCTTCCTTAATGGGTTAACAGAAGAGATCATGCATGAAAACTGTCGAGCCTAATGCCTTACACAAAATAAGTGTTCAGTAAATGCTGCACTGTTGCTACTGTCATTCTTTCCATGTCAGTTGGTGTCTAGGGCTTGGATGATAATCAGTCTATCCCTGCCTGTTGGTTTCTTCCTATCCTATCACAACTCTGTCTCAGTCAATTCTGTCCTACTGACCTAAACACTTAGGGAAAGCTTTCTATAAATTATAATATTTGAACTAGATCTTAAAAGATGAGTAAGTGAGCAAGATAGACGAAAGGGCCCCAGCTTTCACACTCATCTATGGTCTAGTCAGCTGTGGCCAAGGAGAAGTTGAGGACACATGGAGCAGAAAATGGCCACCTAGGTGAGTTTTCTTTGCGTGAGGACAGTGTCCCGCAAGGGATATCTTAGTTATAAACCTGACCTGTCCAGAATGCCCTGCTGAGGCACCCTGACCTTCTTACCAGCCTTCAAGCTGAGTTAGCTTTCCACATGTCCTTGGCACAGTTATGTGCCTGTGTGTGTAATGAACTAATAGAAAATTCTGGGAGCCAATCCCTTTATGTTCTGCACAGACTTAAAGACTTTCCTTGGATCTGTAGCAGCAGGAAACATTTCCATTTTCAATATGGGCCTGCCATCTGTCCAAAGACTAGCTTCTAGAACACCACCTTCTCTCTGCTGGTCTCTCTCTCCCACCACAGAAGTATATTCTCAACAGTGTCTCCCTCCAGCACCATAAGCAATAATAACTGCTATTTGCTGGGTGCCTGTTGTGAGCCTGGCACTTTACATATGATCCCTTAAGGTATGTCTACTTAGCCCATTTTACAGATAAAGAAATCAAAGGCTCTGAGAGGTTAGGTAATTTGCAAGATCATAGGCATAGGGTATGGTAACGTTGAGCTGGGGTCTGAACTGAGATCTGCTTGAGGCTGTAGCCATGTCCTTTTCTCTCCCCAGCGTTTGTGCTGGGGTAGTGAAAGGATGTTTTGCTTTGAGGTATGTTTAAAGCATTTCTTCAGCCGACCACATGGTATTCACATCACTTCGTTTCACCGTAGCCACATAAGCAGAAATTGCTTCGGAGCCTGCTGTCCCCTGGCTGGGCTTATATCCAGCTCCAAGCTGCACCGGGTGGGGAGCAGGGCGTCTATTAAATTAATGTGCTCCAACATGAGTGCATCATTCCAGTCACCTGAGAATAGGGAAAGCCTTATCAAGAACTTGCTATTCATTTTAAGCCACTTTAATCCCCTCTGGTTTGATGCAAATTCATTTCATTAATAATTAACGGTACTTGGCAATGCTTTCTCTCAGTCTCAGTTCTCTGTTGGCATTCCACTTTGCTGAACCTGAGAGAAATCAGGGTCGAACCAAGGGAGAAAAGAAAATGAGAGCCAGTATCTAGCATTAACCCACCCACCCTAACCCCCTACGGAAATGGCAAGCTAACTACTGAAGCCACAGATACTGGCATTATCTGTGAGGCGGTATGGATGATCCTTGTAGTTCATCTTCTTAATATTACATCTTTAATGAGCTCATCCAGGCTTTGATAGTGTGGCTTTAAACCTTCCTTTTGGGTAGATATTATAGATCAGTGGTTCTCAGCCTTGGCCAGGAATCAGAATCACCTCTAGCGCTTAAAAAATGCACATAAAATCTGCTAAAGCTGAATATCCACATACCTTACAATCCAGCAATTCCACTTTTAGGCATAGGTCCAACAAATAGACACACATATGTGCACTAAAATATGTATTAGGATGCTCACAGCAGCACCTAGGAGCCCCTAACTGGGAAGCTACCCAAATGTCCCTCAACAATAGAAGGGGAAATACCTTTTCACACAATAAAGTAATATACATCATGTGAATGAATGATATACAACTATACACAACAGTATGGAGGAATCACACATACATGATATTGAAGATAAAAGCCAGATACAGGAGTATGTACTGTATGACTTGAAATAAACAAAACATGCAAAACTAATCTATGGTGTTAGAAGTCTGGACAGAGTTTAAAGTCGGTGGATTAGTGATTGGAAAGGGCTCCTGGGCTGCTGGTTATGTTCTGCTTCTTTTTTAAATTTTATTTATTTCTACTTATTTATTTATTTAAATTTTGTTGAGGGGGAGGTAATTAGGTTTATTTATTTTTAATGGGGGTACTGTGGATTGAATCCATGACTTCATGCAGGACAGGCATGCACTCTACCACTGAGCTGGGTGTTGGTTACTTGGGTGTGTTCACTCATGAAAATTCAGTCTGTACACTTATGATGCATATGTGCCTTTCTATGTACATATATATAGATTATCCTCCAGTACAAAGTTTAAAATACACATACATAGACCTGTTGCCCCTAGCCCAGTGGTTTCCACATGCCCCCAAACACACATACACACCCATTCACTTCCCCTGGGGAACCTAATTCAGCAGCCGTGGGGCCCACCCACACCCTTTTTTTAAAACTTCCCAAATAATTTGATACTATCAGTGTCATCTCAGTATCCTCAGTTATCACTGACTTCCCAGCATTTGCAGTAAACTTTGGTGGGAAAAACAATACAATTCCATTACCATGTGCATGATATTAAAATGTGGGAACTGAAAAAAATCAAATCAGTGTATTGAGAAAAGGGATAAACTGAGAACACTGTAGAGCTCCTCATTTTCAACTTAAAAAAAAAAAACAAATGGAGCCATGGAGGAACTGGAACATTTTTGCTCTATGGCCTAAAGAACATGACATAGCCAGTCTTTTTTTCCCTAATAACAGTCACATAATAACAACAGCTAACACTTATGCAAGGCATCACTGTAAATGATTTACATAAATGTACTCATTTACAACTCATAGCATTATTTGAGGCAGAAATCATTATCTCCATTTTACAAATAAGGAAACTAAGGCACAGAGAGGTTAAGTAACTTGCACATGACCATGCAGCTAGTAAGCACCAGAACTGTGATTTGAATCCTAATAGTTTAGCTTCAGAATCCAGGCTTTTAAGGATTTCACTATATTCCTGTATATTTTATGTTGTTCAGTATCTTGTTCCCCTTTTAGACGGACTATAATATATTTATAATAAATGGCAAGCTATACCCACTTGGATATTGGCATCTCTGCTGAAAATTACATGTGAGATAGCTGAAATCAATAATACAGGTTTTAAATCAATTCTTTTTTGCGGCTTTATTGAGATGTTATTTACATATAACATATGTAGTTTAAGGTATACTGTGCAATGATTTGATACACATATATATTGTGAAATGTTTACCACAGTAAGGTTAGTTAGCACCTCCATCACTGCAGTATAATTACCATTTTACTGTGGTGATAACATTTAAGATCTACTGTCTTCACAACTTTCAAGAATATAAATGATACAGTATTATTAATTATAATCATCATATACTGTACATTCGATCTCCAAAACTTATTCAACTTAAAGTTGCAGTTTGTACCCTTTGACCACTATCTCCCCATTTCCCCAACTCCCAAGTCCCTGGCAATCACCACTCTACTCTCTATTTTTATGAATTCAGCTTTTTTAGACTCTACATATAGGTGAGAACATAATGTTGTCTTTTTTTTTGTCTGTCTTATTTCACTTAGCATAATGCCCTCAAGGTCCATCCCTACTGTCCCAAATGGCAGGATTTCCTTCCTTTTTATGGCTGAATAGCATTTTGTTATAAATATATACCACAGTTTCTTTATCCATTCATCCATTGATGGACACCTAGGTTGTTTCCATGTCTTGACTATTGTGATTAATGCTGCAACAAATATGGGGGTACAGATAAATCTTCAAAATGTTGATTTCATTTCCTTTGAATATATACCCAGAAGTGGGATTACTGGATCATATGGTAGCTCTATTTTTAATTTTTTGAGGAACCTCCATACTGCTTTCATAGTCGCTGCACCAATTTATAGTCCCACCAACAGTGTACAAAGGTTTGCTTTTCTCCACAGCCTTACCAACACTTCTCATCTCTTGTTTTTTTGATAATAGCCATTCTAACAGATGTGAGGTGGTATCTCATTGTGCTATTGAATGGCATTTCCCTGATGATTAATGATGTTGAGCATCTTTTCATGTACCTGTTGGCCACTTGTATGTCTTCCTTGGAAAAATGTCTATTCAAATCTTTTGCCCATTTTTAAATCAGATGGCTTCGTTTTTTCACTACTGAGTTGTATGAGTTCCTTACATAAGTTGGATATTAACTCCTTATCAGACTGAAGGTTTGAAAATTATTTTCTCGCATTCTGTAGACTGACTTTTCATTTTGCTGATTGTTTCCTTCACTGTGCAAAAATTTTTTAGTTTTATGTAGTCCCACTTTATTTTTACATTTATTGCTTGCACTTGAGGTGTCATAATCAAAAAATCATTGCCAAGACCAATGTCAAGGAGCTTTTCCCCTATGTTTTCCTCTAGTAGTTTTATAGATATGGGTCTTACATTAAGGGTATAATCCACTTCTAGTTAATTTTTGTGAGTGGTGTAAAAATAGGGATCCAATTTCACTATTTTGCAAGTGAATATTGAGTTTCCCCACACCACAGTAACTTCAATAGTTACTGAAGAAACCATCCTTTCCCCATTGTGTGCTCTTGGCACCCTTGTCAGAAAACAGTTGACTGTACATATGTGGGTTTGTTTCTGCCTCTCTGTTCTGTTCCACTGATCTACGTGCTTGTTTTTATACTGGTACCATAAAGTTTTGATTACTATAGCTTTGTAATAAAGTTTGAAATTAGGAAGTGTAGTGCCTTCAGTTTTGTTCCTTCTCAGGATTTCTTTGGCTATTCAGGGTCTTTTACAGTTCCATACAAATGTTAGGGTTGTTTGTTCTATTTCTGTGAAAAATGCCATTGGAATTCTGATAGGGATTGTTTGAATCTATAGATGGTTTGCAGTGGTACGGACATAATAACAACATCATTTTTTTTGATCCATGAACACAGGATATTGTTCTATTTATTTGTGTCTTCAATTTCTTTCATCAATTTCTTGTAACTTTCCCTATACAGATCTTTTGATTAAATTCTTGGTTAAATTTATTCCTAAGTGTTTTATTATTTTTGATGATATCGTAAATGGGATTGTTTTCTTTAATTCTTTTTCACACAGTTTATTGTTACTAAATAGAAAAACAATTGATTTTATGTTAATTTTGTCTCCTACGGCTTTCCTGAATTCTTTAATTAATTCCATAGGTTTTTTGGTGGAGTCTTTAGGGCTTGCTATATATATAAGATCATATCATCCACAATCAGAAACAATTTTACTTCTTCCTTTCTGATTTGGATGCCTTTGATTTCTTTTTCTTGCCTGATTGCTCTGATTAGGACTTCCAGTACTATGTTGAATAGGAGTGGTAAGAGCAAGCAACTTTGTTTTGTTCCTGATCTTAGAGGAAAAGTTTCCAACATTTCACCACTGAGTATGATGTCAGTTTTGGGCTTTGCCTTTATTATGTTGTGGTATGTTCCTTCTATACCCAGTTTGTTTGGAGATAATATCATGAAAGAATATTAACTTTTGTCAAATGCTTTTTCTGCATCTATTGAGATGATCATATGATTTTTATCTTTCATTCTATTAAAGTGATGTATAGTTACCCCTGCTCTATTTTGTTTTTTAGCATGAATATCTTTTTCCATCCCTTTACTGTGAGCCTATGTGTGTCCTTAAAGCTGTAGTGAGTCTTTCGAAGGCAGAATATAGTTGGGTCTTTTTTTTTTATTATAGTCAGCCACTCTATACCTTTTAATCAGAGAACTTTATCCATCTACATTTAAAGTAATTATTAATAAAAAAAAAGAACTTGCTAATGGTATCTTATTAGTTATTTTCTGGCTCTTTTATAGTTTCCTTGTTCCTTTCTTCCTCTTTTGCTGACTTCTTTGTAAACTGATGATTTTCCATACTAGTATGCTTTGACTTTCTTCTCTTTATCTTTCATGTGTCTACTGTGGGGTTTTGCTTTGTGGTTACCATGAAGCTTGCAAAAAAAATCTTTTAGATACAACATTCTGTTTTAAACTGATAAAAACAACTTTACTTGCATAGAAAAACTCTACCCTTTCACTACTCTCCATATTACATGCTTTTGATGTCATAATTTTACCTCTTCTTATATTGTATATCCATTAACAAATTATTGTAGCTGAAATTATTTTGAATTCTTTTGTCCATTAAACATTTATGCTACAGTTAAGTGATTAACATACCACCATATTACATTACTCGAGTATTCTGAATTTGACTATATACTTACCTTTACCAGCATGTTTTATATTTTCATATGTTTTCATGTTACTAATTAGTGTCCTTTCATTTTAGCTTGAAGAATTCCTTTCAGCATTTCTTGTAAGGCAGCTCTAGTGGTGATAAAATCCCTTAGCTTTTGCTTGTTTGGGGAAGTCTTTATCTCTCCTTCATTCTTGAAAGACAACTTTGCAGCATGAACTATTCTTGATTGGTAGTTTTTTTCTTTCAGCACTTTGAATTTATCATCCTCTTCTCTCTTGGACTGTAAGGTTCTGCTGAGAAATCCACTGATAAACTTATGGGGGTTCCCTTATATGTGAGGTTTTGTTTTTTGTTTTTGTTTTTTTTTTGTCTCTTGCTTCTTTAAAAATTCTCTATTTGTCTGAGTTTAGATAGTTTTATTATAATGTATCTTGGAGAAGATCATTTTGGGTTGAAATTTTGGGGTGACCTATTAGCTTCATGAAATTGAATGTTGAAATCTCTCCCCATATTTAAAAAGTTCTCAGCCATTATATTAAATAAGCTTTTTGCTCCTTTCTCCCTCTCTTCTCCTTCTGGGACTCCAATGATGCATGGATTGTTTCTTTTAATAGTGTCCCTTAATTCACATAGACTACCTTTACTTTTTTTCATTTTGCTTATCTGCTGAATGATTTCAAATGACCTGTCTTCAAGTTCACTAACTGTCTCTTCTGCTTGGTCAAGTCTGCTTGTGAATCTCTCTATTGAATTCTTCAGTTCAGTTGCTATTTTCTTCAACTCTAGGATTTCGGTTTGGTTATGTTTAATGTTTTCTGTTTCTTTGTTCAACTTCTCATTTGGTCATGTGTTGTTTTCCTACAATTATTTGGTTGTCTATCTGTGTCTTCTTGTAGTTCACTGAATTTCTTTAAGAGGTAATTCTGAATTCTTTGTCAGACAGCTCATAGTTCTCTATTTCTTTACAACCAATCATTAGAGTTTTATTAGAGTTCCCTTTGATGGTGTCATGGTTCCTCGATTATTCACGATCCTTATGGCCTTACACTGATGTCTGCACATTTGAGGAAGTAAACAACTCTTCTAATCTTTACAAACTGGCTTGGCAGGCAAAGCCTTTCACAAGTCAGCCTTCCAGAGCTTCTGGGTGGGCCATCTCGTCATTTTGGTGGGAAGGCTTGCTGCTAAAAGTCTTTAGGCAGGTGGATCTGGTGCCTGGGTCAGCAGGTGGGTAGGCCTGGTACATGGGTACACAGGGACCAGCCTGATGACTAGGTCCATGGAATAGGCCTGGTGCTCAGTCTGAACAGAAGCCTGAGTTCACAGATGCCCACCTGGATCCTAGGTTCACAGGGGCTGATTGAGAACCTGAGGGAACTTCCCAGGGCCACAGGAGCTGGCTAGTGCTGGGATATGCCAGGAGTCTGGTGGCATGTGAGCTGCCTGGGCCACGGCAACCAGCCAGGGCCAGAACCCAGCTGGTAGTCTGGGTTCTCAGGAAGCCAGAGAGGTTGTGCAGGAGCTTGAGTTTTCAAAAGCCCATCAGGAACCCAGGGCTACAAGAGCTGCCTGGGGCCACTGAAATCTGCAGGTGCCAGGGTAAGCTGGGGGCCTGGTACCAAGAATGCCACATGGGCCACAGGAGCCACCTAGGGCTGCAGTAGCTGCCAGAGCCAACATGCACCAAGGTGAGATGGGGGCCTGGTTTCCAAGACTTATGGAAGCTTATATCAATTCTTCAACTGTTGGGAGAAACAGGCAGGTCAATGAGGAAGTAAAAATTCCCTGACCTCAAGGACATTCATGTGAGTATAGTCATTCATTAGCAAACACTGAGTAAGTGCCTCCTCTATGATGGGCACTGTGCTAGTGCAGAGGACCCAGTGGTTAGCACAATCAGGGCAAGATCCAAGACTCCAGCAACCTCCCCATCCAGCAGGCAGACACTAGTCAAACAGCAGAGGAGTTAGTATAAGTGATCACAGTGCCACAAAAGCATACAAAATAGGGAAGCATCCTAGTTAGAGAGGTTAGAGAAACCTTCCCTGAAGAAGTGATAATAACATGAAATCTGAAGGATGAGTAGGAGGTGAAAGGGAAGGCAGGTGAGGCTGTACAAAGAGTGTAATGTGTGTGTGTGTAAATAACTGTAATGCAACTCAGTATGAACAGGTACTGTAATAGACAAACAAAAAAGCACAATAGAACCTTAGGATATTTTTCCTTTTTTATTATATAAATCACCTGAAATTATCATATTTCAAGCATGAACCCAGAAACCCTTGTATTAGATTTGTAGTTGGTCTCAAAAGTCTGAAACACAGTAAGACAAAAACCCTGCAGGACAGGAATTTGAAATTGTACTTTCAAATCAGCCTATGTTGAAGGATTCAAGACATCAAAGTGAAAAAGAAAATAATGGTATTTACCTTTTCTGCAGATAACTAGCAACACAGAAGGAAAAAGAAAAGACCCTAAGATGCTAAAATCATCAGTCACAGGTTTTACTGCAACACAGTAGGCCAGGACCTCCTCACTCCCCCACCTACCATTGCTATTATGAGCTCTATCAGAAATGTAAGGGCATCCCATTAGGCCAAAGACTTCATGTAATAGATGAAGAATGTGGTTAAGTGCAAGTTCTGAGGCTGCCCAACAGCCTCAGAATAAATCTAGGTGCAAAAAAAATTCTAAATCAGCTCCATACTACCTCTTGTTATGATCACTTTTCAAACTGTTCCCTACTCACCACAATAAACCAATATGATCTTCTGAAAGTGTAATTCAGTCATGAGTTGCAGCCCCCACCAAGAACCCTTCAATGGCACCCATTGCTCACAATATATAGCTACTTAAACTAGTCTGCAGGTGCTATCTGGTCTAGCTTCTGCCAATCTCTCCAACCCTCTCAGGTACCCAACTCACTTTCTCTCTGTGTATTTCCCCAACAACAGCCTTCTTTCAGTCCCTCCTACTCACCATGCTCCACGTTAACTCAGGGACTTTGCATGTGCTGTTCCTTGTAACTAGAATGCTCTCTTCATTCTGTCTTTCATCTAGTTGATCCCTACTCATCCTCTACTTCTTGGCCCCCTATTCAAGACAAACTATCCCTGGTCTCTCTGACAGTATCAGCTCTACCCGTTACAAGCCCAGGTAACCCCTCCTCCATCGCACCTGCTGTAGATGAAGTTATACATATATTATCTTGATTATTTGATTAATATTTGTCAGCTCCTTAAGCAGAAGTGCTGGAAACTTGTCTGGTTTTGCTCACTTTGTATACGTAGTCCCAGGCACACTTACTGACTCATATTAGGGGCTTCACAAATATCCATGGTATGAATAAAGAGGGTTCATGGAGCTCATCAGTTCCTATGAATCTTTGGTTAGCGTATCTCTATGCTTCCAGGTCACTCTCACAAAAACCATGCATAAAGAAATATATTTCTAAAATAAAAAGTATATTATATCCCTGCAAGAGTCATGAAGGAAGGCAAACAAAAGTTGAGGAACGTTTGCTACTCTAGTCAAATAGCATATTCCAATTATCTTGGTTACTCAGAAGTAAAGTACAATCCAAAGTCTTGTGGTGGGAATGAGAAGGAAATAAATATTTAGCTGCTTTAGCCTAATGCTAATCAAACAATATTCTATATATAACTGGATGTGGTGGTTTTTTTCACTTAATCCTAACATGTTTGAGGATGTTTTTTCCTGACATGAGAAAACACTAAGTTCTTGCTATAAATGACAAAGGAAGCAAAAAAAGACAACAGTAGGATTCCAGAAGGGCCTTCACTGCTAATAATTTACATTTTAGACTAGTGTTTGTTTTCCTCTTTTATAAAATTAAGCATAATTATCTGTACTCTCCACCTGTCCCACTGGGAGTTTGGAGGAATTAATGAGATGATGTCTGTGGAGTGCTCGGAGCCCCTCAGATACATTATTATTAGAACTATTAAGTAAAACATTGCTTCTGGTAACCCACGGGGTGACTTCCAGATGAGCAACGCTGACACCAGAAAAAAATAGTAAAGTGAAGCATTAAAGATAAAATTGCCATTTGGTGATTTTTCAATAATGAAAATCATCCTTTCTTTCTGAATTTCTAACAACACTCCCCAATCCAGTAGTCACTAGCCACATATGGCCATTTAATTTAAACCAAGGAACTACATTTTAAATTAAATTAAACTTTAATTTATTAAAATGTAAATAGCCTCAGGTGGTCAGTGGCTTTCTCACTGGACAGTGCAGATTTAGAGCATGTCCATCATCAAAGAAAATTCTGTTGGACAGAGCCATGAATCTAAGAGTGTCTTTCCCTTTCAACTCTTTGCATGTGACTCCTGTTATTTGACACCTTTAAACCCTCATCTGGAGGATTTGGAACTTTGTCAGCTAGAAGAGAAATTACTCATAGAGCTGAAGAGAAGTTGCTCTTGAAAGACAAAGGGTTTCTTTTCAAACTCATTTCTTTTGCCTTTTATGTGCTGCCTTTGCATGGTCAGCACTAAGACTATGTGTAGAGTAGAGTGGGTTAAATGTTTCTCGTTGTTCCCTGTCTCCTATTTCTCAGTGTCCTATCTACATATAAGTGCTGAAGTCTGGGCAGAGAGTAAACAGTCTCAGTGACTACAAAAAGAGTTTCACAGCTAGAAACTGCTATGCCTAGTTGTCCATAAGATAAAACATGGGTCATTAATGGATTCTCACAGGGAACAAATCCCTTCTTGCATGAAATGCTGCTGCATCTCATTTTTCTCTTTATACTATTTTAATCTTGTTGGATTAGGGGGTGGGGTGGGGAACAGAAATGAGCCCAAGGCATTCTAACTTTGTGTGGGTGTCTGTCTGGCTTGGTTACCAAAGAAACCATTATGTTCCATACTATTCAAATAATGGCTCTACTAGCGCTCTAAATACTTTCTTCTTTTCTAACCTGACTGCACTGCGGATTTAGAGCCACCATCTGTTGGCCAGCAAAAGGGAAGGGTTTCTGGAAATGCGATGGCCCTTCCCACCCTGTTTTAAGCCTTGGTCTCAAGATTCCAACCTGAGAAGTCTGCTTCCAAGGCCAATATTTCCCAAGCAAACCCAGGATGCTGTCTCCATGCACCACTGCACTGCCAAACTGCCTAAGTGAAAGGTATCTGCAGACATCCGTGAGGCTGCCAAGCTTCCTGCCACCCGTGCTGTGAGGCTCCTCTCTTGCTGCAGTTGTGAGGGCATTGCTGCTCCAGCTCTGACGTGTGGTGGGGGATCTGGCTGTGATGAGTATATGCCCGTCACTCTGGACACTGCAGTCAATCATGTCACCCTCTCCTGGATGCCTGCCACTGATATCCAGAGCAATGAATACAGCCCCTGGGATCATTTCTTTCTATAGCTGCCAGGCTGGGCTGTGTCCTCCAGAACCTCCCACTCCATAGAAGAACCCCAGAGCCCAGAATGCAAATGCTCCCATGAGAGATTTTCTGGAATCATACTTGGTTTTCACCCCCTATTGAGATTTGCCCTTCCCCACCCACTTCTTTTCCCCAGCTTTATTGAGATAGATATATAACACTACAAGTTTAAGGTGTGCAATTTGATGAGTTGATACATGTACATATTCTGAAATGATTGCCACAGAAAGGTTACCTAACATCTCCATCACCTCACATAGTTACCCTTTTGGGGAGGAGGGATGAGAACATACAAGATTTACTCTTTTAGCAACTTTCAAGTATATAGTACGGTACTGTTAACTATAATCATCATGCTATACATTAAATCCCCAGAACTTACTCATCTTATGATTCATCTTATGACTAGAAGTTTGTATCCTTATGTGTATAAAAGCACAGTGCACTGGGTAAATTCCCTATGAATGCAAGGCATCCAGGAACTAAGGAATGAAGTCTTCTTGTAAACCACCAGGTCTTTGCAACAAAGGGTTCTGAGTTACTCTCCCAAGGAAACATGGCCACTCTTCTGGAGATTTTACATAGATATTAAAGGGCTTCCAAACTTTTCTCCTTTGAGCATCAAAGTATATAAATCTGGTGAAACTTTTCAGTTTGTCCAATCGCAATAGTGTTATTGATAGCAATTTAAAAACAAACAATTTTTCTTAAGGCGAGTTGGTACTTCCACTAAGACAAATCCACACCACCACCACCCCTTTCTAAAACAGTACTTTAAGCCAGGGGTCTCCAAACTGTTTGGATCAAGCATCCTACCCATATAAAATACTTTTGCACACCCCCAAGTATCTGTACCTTTATTTATAAAGTACTTAGGCTAATATATTATCACATTACAAAACATGCTCCCAAAATTAAAATCTTAAAAGCATTAAAAATGAAAATGCAGTATTATTTAAAGTTGTGCTGAATTTTGCTTTATTTATTAAAAGTACAAAAGTCACTTTTGCTCTTACTGGGAAAATATGAAAATTTTGAGAGCAATATGGTCAAGCATGCTTTTTTATTTTTTAATTTAGCTTAGTTCAAAAGTCTTGTGCTAAATTCAGTTTATTTTGAAACTTGGATTTTAAAGCTATGGCAGCGAAAAAACAAGAGAGAAAGAGAAAGATCTCACAGAGATACATAGATCCAAATGGAAGAAGTAAGGGTCATTTTAAAACTTGGTAATACCTGCTGTAAAAAATCTAGTACCTTTAACTAAATATCTGTAATAATAATAATGTTTAGAAAACAGATGCTATCCATAAGGCCCTTAATCAGGTACATGTAAGCTTCAGTAAGTGGCAGCTTCCTGAAAACACATACATGAGTCATGGGACCACTGTCAACTCCTCTTTTCCTTCAGGATATATGAGAGGTAACCAAGTAACATATAGGCTGAGTGTGGATATCTGTGTCCATCTGGATATTAAATACTAGTAGAGTTGCCATATTTTGAAAATAAAACTATCAGCTGCCTAGTTAAATTTGGTCAGACAAATAACACAATTATTTCAGTATAAGTATACCCCATTGGGACATACTTATACGAAAGGATTGTTGTTTATCTGAAATTTAAATTTAACTGAGCATCTTGTATTTTATCTGGCAACCCTAAATACTAGAAAAGCTTAATTTGCTTCTTCTTGGTTTTTTTCCCACTTTTTTTTAGCCAAATGTAAATACAAATAGGAGTTCTAGTATTTTTTTTTTCCCATGCTCAGCAATGGAGACCACTTCTAAGAAGCTATACCACCAGAGTCCCTGGATAAACCAGTTTCCTCCTCAGATACCTAATACAGTCAAATGCTAATAAGAAAAACACATACCCCTTTCATTTAAGTTTCTTGAACTACTCCCTCCCCAACTCCCTCACTATACTTTAGTAACATCCCAGGTCAATGCTGTAACTTATTGATAAGAACCTTCTTCATTTTTCCAGCCAGTAAGTCTATTCAAGAGGAGAGGGAAAATTATAGGTAGAGCAGAAAGAAGCTTGAGCCACATGTGTGAGTACATGTGTCAACCACCCCCTCTGGTTTACAGGGGTAGCAGCAGGCATATTTACCCTCTCCACCCCCACCACTGACACCCAGGATGCTAATCGACACTGAAAGAGATCACTCTAGGAATGCAGTGATTATGGCCTAAAGAGTTCAAGAGAACACACAGTTGAACAATTTGTCTTTGTGCCTTTATACTATAAACTTCTGAAAGGTAAATTTAACATGAGCAGAAAATGACTTATCATTCACACTTTCCTGCATATTTTGAATAAGTCTGTCCAGCATCAACAAAGTACAGTAAACAACATCTGAGAGAGTCACTGGAAGCCAGTATCTAAGGCAATATGATGGCTGATGCAGTGTCAGAGGTAATGAAATAGTCAGCCTTAAGTAAAGGGTTCTAGGGACCTGGAGGGCAGTAAGATCTCTGCAGTTCCAATATAAACAGGTTTCAAAGAGCCATGATACTGAGTCTATCTCTTTCCCATGAAGGAAGGAGGGGGTGGAAAAGTGATATTATCCAGGAATGGTGCATCTGGCAATAAAAAACACTAATAGAGGGTACCTACACCAGAGCCACCAGAGCAAGTAGAGATTATAGCTGGACACGAGAAAGAATCTTCACATGTATTGATCTGACAATAAACAAATATGTATATACTGCATCTCTACCCACTATCCCCAATCTTCATCAATAAACTGCTATATCTCACATGGGTCCATGAATTTTTGTAATCCACTTTTCACTGAATTGCTTACATAGATAGAGGTCCCACACAAAATATTTGGCAGGGGCCCCACACACTTTAGGAGAGGCCCTAGCGCCAAGCAGGCCCAAAGTTCTCCTGTGCTGCTCCACTGCGTAACGTGGAAATGGCACACAGCCTCAGGACATTCTCATGGGCAAGGTCATCCTCTGCATTATAAGGGGTAACACCTACTTATGGGGTGCCAACTCGGTGCCTGGCACTGGGCTCAGGGTTCTGCATACATTAACTCATTTTATACTCACATTAAATCATGAGAAATAATAAGTTGCTTTCTTTTAAGCTACTACATCTCAGAAGAGTGTTAAGCTAGCAATATATCATTGAAATAGGTCAATGTGAGATTTTTTTTTTATTCATTTCCCCAAACTGCTGTGGAGCGGGCTGATCTCAGACCTTTTCATCTCCCTTTTACAGCTGCACAAATTGAGTCCTAAGAAGGAACGAGAGGGAGACTGGCAAGGACAGGCCAATGGATTTCCCCTGAGGAGGGGTGAAGACTGCAGAACCCAAACAAAAGCCTCAGCACCCCGGGCTAGATCCAGGCCCTGCCTCCCAACCATCTTGCCTCACTAACAAACAAGGGCAGTTCTGAAATGCCCTGACTGCATGGGGTTCCGCAACCCCTGGAACACACTATGCCCAGACCAGGTAAGCACGTCTTCCTTTCCCTGGAGCTGGAGATGTAGTGCCCTGGCTGTCATTTGTGATCTCTGTAATGTCCCTTGTCTTATTGAGCAAACCTTCATTCTTGTTGAATTCACGCCACGCAGAGGCAAGAGAGCAACAGAGAGAGAGTCTGGGCAGTGAAAACGTGTCAAGACCAGCTAACATGGGATTGGGGGCAGGCGGCATGAACAAGATTCTTCAAGTTTCTCTATTAATTTCAGCCCCAAATCTCAGCATCACTTGCTGCCAGCTCTCTTTAGAGAGAGAATGCCAGACAGCCTCTCTCCCCTCATCATTTGACCTCTACCAAGATAATCTTCGAGGTCATCATTAGTGCCCAGTGCAGGAACATGAGGACCATTCTCCAACAAGTTCACATCACACAGGAAGCTCTGGCAAGACAAGAGACAGGGAAATATCGGAAACTGTGTCCTTTCTCCTCCTTACCAATTAGATTTTGAACTTTATTTCTAAGATGTGTTTTAATCCAGTAAGACATGGGCCTAAGAAAACGGAAGCCAACTTGTAACAACGTACACATGTAATATGTGTGTGTTCGTAGGTATGTGTGTGACAGTGAGAGAAAGAATACAGGCTGAAAGAGAAACAGAAGTGTCACGGTCACTGTCAGGCTCCCTGTTAATTTCTCTACAAACTGAATAGTTTGGGAGGAATCAGAAGATCAGAGGATACAGCAGTGAATGAAATAGACAAAAATCCTCATAGAGCTTACTTCTAAATTGTGGGGAGAGATGCAAGAGAAGGCAATAAATAAAATACATAAATCACATGGCATGCAAGATAAGGATAAGTCACATGGCAAAAAATGAAGCAGGAAGTGAGGATGAGGAATACAGTTTGAGCGGGTTGCATTTTGAAACAGAGTGGGTGAGGAACGCCTGAGTAGGGATATAGCAGGCAGCACTGACCGAACTCGTTTGCCCAAGGAACCTGTCACAGAGCAGCTCAAAGAAGTTAGAAGAGGTTGTCTTAAAAAGTAGTTTCAGCTAGGGAGGAGCTGCATTTGGCTGCTAGTAATTAAAATATAAGAGCTTTAAACAAAACAGCTGTTTCTTTTTCATTTGCATAAAAGAAGTACGGGGATAGGCCATTTGTCATCAGGGATTTGGGCTCCTTTCACCTTTCTTCTCTGCCCTCCTGAGTCCCTGAGTTCCCTGTTTCCATTGTCACACTTGCTTTACGCCAAGACAGTTGCTTTATCTCCAGCCATTACACCTGTGTTCCAAGCAGAACTCTCCCTCTTACAGTCTTCTCATAGGTCCCACCCAATATGTTTTGCCTACATCTCATTGGCCACCCCTAGCTATAAGAAAAGCAGGGAATGTATTTCAGTCAGAATGTGACTTCTCATGAGATTAAGCTTTTTTTGAACCAAGGAAAAAGAATGGCAATTAGCCACATGACTCAGAAAAGGAGGGTAAAGTGGAAGGAGTATTCCAATCTACAAAACAGCCACTTTCTATTTTAATGCAGCAGACAGCGCAGCCTCCTACAGATAAGTACCGCAGGTGCGGAACCCATGGTACCTATGGGAGCCTGTGGTTAAAACATGACAGGATAGAGCCTCCAGGAGCAAGCTCAGCATGTCCCCATCACTGGGGTCAATACCCCACCCAGCTCCTGTTTTGTCTTTCATCAAATCATGTGTCCTTAAGTTTTAAGGAATCCTAAAGTTTATCTGGATCAATCCCCATTCAACATCCCCAAAAGATTTCCACCCAATAGTCCAAACTAAAAACCTAGGAGTAATGTAATGTAGATTCCTCTTTCTCTAACAACACCCAACCTCCAAAAAAGATCCATCAACTTCTTTTGCCTTCTTACTGCTAACAGTTTCTACAAGCTCCATCATTCTTCCCTTGATAGTTAGCAGCCCATAACAGGTCTCTCTGGTTCCACCCTTGCATCCATAACATCCCACTCATCACACAGAAGCCAGAACGCCATTTTAATCATATAAACCCAGCCATGTCACTCCTCCTCTTTGCTCAGGCTCTCCAGTCACAAAGGCCTTTCTGTTATTTGAAAACTAAAGTCTTTTCCACATAAGGGCTTTTATCTGGAATGCTCTTTCCCGCGTGGCTGGATCCTTATCATTCAGATCTCCACCGGAATATCCCACCCTCCTCAGAAAGACCTTCCCTGACTTATCCAATCTAATGAAGTCCTATCCCTACTAGACACTCCCTAGCACATCACTCTATTTTCCTTCAGGCATTTATAACTAGCTAAATTTAACATGCTCGTACACTTATTTCCTTGTTCATTATCACTATTGTTAAGTTCCATGAAGGCAGAAACACTATTTCTGTTGTTCTCCCCACATCTCCAGCACCGTAGTGAATGGGACCTGGTAAGCCTTCAATACTGTTGAATGAATGATGTGATTTGAAACGCCTTCATTCCCCTAGTCACTCTTCTCTGAACATCCTCCAATTTTCCATAAGTCCTCTTAAATTGGCTCCAAGAAATACAACTCAATTCTTAGAATTGTATCATTAGCAAAGAACAGCATGGCACTCTTGGGCATTATATAATGTCCTCTAACCTGGTTCAGTGGCTAATTCAGAAAATGACTTTTTATGTATGGGTTCATGGACCCATTTTGAAAATGTTCAGGGGTGGGGGACCCCAGGTCAGAAAGCACTGCCCCATATCATGCCATGTAATGATGTATGATCATGAGTAAGGGCCCCTACAGCCCAGCAATTGATAGACTCTCTCTAAAACCAACTTGAGAGGCACTTATGTATATTGGGAATACCTCAAAACCAAAATGTTTACCACAGAACCATTTGTCTCATTTTAATGGTAAATTTCTACTTTAAGAAAAAAATCTACCGGAGTTTAGACTTTCTATTGCATATTATTCCAATTTCTTGAGGTGACACAGAGACTTCTATGCATTCACAAAACATTTCTTTTTTTCCTGGGCATAGAGGTGGATTACAGTTAGGATGGGCTATATCATTGAGTTCTGACGAATGAAATGTAAGTGGAAGAGATCTATATACCACATGATAGAAGGGGACTAGATTCCTGAATGAGTGGAGCAGAAGCACCTACACTCCCTACCTGAGTTGAATGTGACATGAGTGAGAAATATACTCTCATTGTAATAGGCCACTGAGATTTTTGAATGGTTTGTTATGACACTTATCCTACTCTGATTTATACAGAGGCATAAAATAAAGGCCCTGTGATAACAATAATGTTACATTTTCAAAGAGAGACAATTCAACTTTCTGCAATCTCAGCCATTTTGGGCTGTTACAAATTATGTAATTTTAACATCGGTGGGTGACAAGCAAAAAACTAGCAGCTTCTTAGATGACATAAACATACTGTATTTGCTTTTCAAGGGCTGGAAATGATTCTAACTAAAACATGAAAGAAATACCTTAACAGGCTGACTTGGGGGAAAAGCTCAACACTAAGAGACCAAAATGTTTTCCAAACAGGGAAACAACTCAATATGGTCCCAAAGCCCTGCCTGGGCTTTAATAGAGGGACATCCAAAGTAAAGTAAAATTGCTGCAATTTAGGGGAAATTTTCTCATGAAGGTAGGATGCTATTAATTATCATTTAATTTAATATTTATTTCTCTAAAGTGATTTCTTTAATTAAGGAAACTGCCCAAAGTCTTTATCTTGACCTCTGAGGATTCATAGGATCAAACTGAATCATTCTCCTACATGACCACCCTAAAATATTTCTTGCTAATACTGTATATTCAGGCCATTAGATCTTCCTCAGAATCAGGGAACATTTAGATGACCAGATAAAGAAGATGTGGTATATAATGGAATACTGCTCAGCCATAAAAAAGAGTAAAATAATGCCATTTGCAGCAACATGGATGGACCTGGAGATCGTCATTCTAAGTAAAGCAAACCAGAAAGAGAAAGAAAAATACCGTATGATATCACTCATATGTGGAATCCAAAAAAAAGAGACACAAATGAACTTATTTATAAAACAGAAACAGACTCACAGACATAAGAGAACAAACTTATGGTTACCAGGGGGTAAAGTGGGTGGGAAGGGATAAATTGGGTGTTCAAAATTTGCACCTTTTGGGGAGTGATGGAAATGTTAGCTATCTTGATTGTGGCAATGATTTCATAAGTGTGTCCATCTATCAGGATTCATCAAAGTGTACATCTGAAATATGTGTAGTTTACTGTACAGGAACCAAACCACAATAAATGTGTTTTAAAAAAAAAAATCAGGGGACATTTTACTGTGTAATTTCAGCTTTTCCCACCTTAACTTCCTCTCCACATAGTTAGTAAGAATAATAGTAATTAACAGCAATAATAATAGCATCTGCAGGGCACAGTAAAATTGACAAAAAGCTTTCACAGCCATTATCAAGTTATAATAATTGGTAATACTCGAAATAATCCATTTCCAAAAATAAATAAATAAATAATCCATTTCTTTCTGTATTCCATGTGTCACATTTGTAACACTGTAATTTTCCAACTTCCTAATATTTCCTGGGTGATCACAGCCATATTTACTATATACAGGAGTTAGATGCATTATAATGCATTTTGTTTGTAAAATATGGATGTATTTTTACCAGGAGAGCAAAAGTATCAATTAGCTCTAACACAAGTTAACTTGCAATATTTTTAAAATACATTCACCAGATTTCTGTAGATTTATTTCTTTAAATCTTTTGTTTCTCTTATCATTTTCAATATGTCCCCATTCTCTTGTCCAGTAGTAGCAAGTTGCTAGGTTTCTGGCCTCTGGTTTGAAATCCACGGCCTGCAAATGTTTTAAGTAAAGCAGAGCTATTAAAAATATACATTAAGTGAATACAGATGAGAAGGTTTTCTTTGGGTGGTGTGATTGCTTTTTGATTTGTGTTTATTTGGGTTTTCCAAGCTTTCTGCACTGAGTATATCATTCATATTATAATCTCAGAAAAAGTGAAAAAATAAATAATTGCACATAAAGTACTTCTTTTAGCCACTTAGCTTCGGTACATAATTATCGGTTTGGGTTCATTTTAGTCTTAGTAGTCTCTTGCCCTCAACTTCATACTAAAGAGGAGTAATATAGTAAAATGCACTGTATGAAGCAGAATTCTTCCTCTTCCGGAGAAAACTGTTTAGAAATAAACATCTTTTGAGGTACCTGTTTCCTTTCAACACGGAATGACAGATAAAGTTTGATTGAGAGAAATGCCAATCGTGTCATGCAGGAGATAGATTAACTTTCTAATGTTTCTTTCCTGACAGTAAATCTCAAGTTTTACTCCTATGCTTAGCAAAATATTTTTAGAAATATCGTTTGTTCAATAGAGATGATGCATTTTACTACTTCTTAGAGCAAATCATTGATCCCTATCACCGTGGCATTAGGGAGGCCTCACAAATCATCCAGGCATCTGCCTTCAGCCTCAAATAAATCACTGATGGAGCAGTAAAGAAAGGGGAAATGCCAATCGGAACTAGGGAGTCAAGAGGAAAAGATTTTGCAGTATCTCTATTTATGACATTTTCTTTCTCTTAAAGACTTTGGCTATTCTAATTTCTTTTGTGATTTCCTCTTGAGAACTTCTCTCATGAAATATATTTTAGCATAGTACAAATTTTCCCAGCAGGTGCTTTGGAGTTGTTGAAAAATGCTATGTAGACACGTGCTAAATATCATACAGAGTGAATTTTATTTTTTTTTTCTTTTCTTTTCTTTTCAGAGTGAATTTTAAAATAATAGGTCAAGCAACGATAAACTAAATGTATGAACTTTACATATATGTGTGTATACACATACACACATCAGTATTTATTGATTCAATTTTAAAGTTCCTATCTTAAAAAATTATCACTTCTCCAACCTAAAAATTCTCATCTACTTTGTATTCATTTTATTATCAGAGAGACCTGGCTGAATTTTTTTAAGCATAGATGAACTTCCTTCAGGCTCCTTAGGGTTATCTGTCAATTGCTAGAGACTTCCTTCCTGGGCAAAGTAAATTTCTCTCCCTTTCCCCCACCTTATTCCACAATTTTCCTCTCCTGAAGCCAGTGGAAGAGTACACTCCTGGGGATTTTTTAGCATAAAAGGGAAAAATAGGGAGAGGTTCTGACTATCAAACCCAGGACCTATGATGAGTTAGCCATGTCAAGGTTGGTCCTTGATCAGGTTCTACAGTGATCTCTGTTCCTAAGCATAGACATTCTTGTCTACTGATAACTGCTACTTTGCCTTAAGAAAGAATTTAGCCATAGCAAAAAAAGATCAATGATCTGTTCAGAACCTGATTCTAATAATTTCACTTAAATACAGTTCTCTTCTGTTACAATATCTCCAGAGAATCCCACAGTAACTTTATTCCCAGCTACAAAAAGAAAGGCAGGAAAGTGAAAAAGGAGTCAAACAACTAACTGTTATCCACAAATCAGGAAAGAACCAAAATTCTGATTATTAAAAGGAAAATTCCTACTGCACTGGTATTTTAACTAGGGTAGGATGAATTGCTATAATAAATACAGTTGACCCTTGAACATCACAGGAGTTAGAGGCGCCGACCCTCCATGAAGTTGAAAATCTGAATATAGACAGTCTTTCACATACACAGTTCCTCAGTATCCACAGTTCCTCCGTATCCATGGTTCTGCATCCTCAGATTCAATCAACCATGAATCATGTAGCACTATAATACTTACTACTGAAAAAATATCCACATATAAGTGGACCCATGCAGTTCAAACCCGTGTTGTTCAAGGATCAACTGTAGTCCCCCAAATACATAACCATTCAAACACAACAGAAGTTTATTTCTTGTTCACGTAATAGTCCAAAGTGTGTTTTCTGGTCAGTGGGTGGCTTTTCCTCCATGTGGCAATTCAAGGATTCAGACACATTCTATCTTGTGGCTCTGGCATCCCCAGGGACTTATAATTATCTGCATTCAGCTGACAAGGAAAGATAATGATGGAACTGCCTAGGGGAGGAAGTGACAATACCTTCCATTCATATTCCATTGGTTAGAACTAGTTACATGACCATACTCAACTGCGAGGTAGGCTGGGAAAGGTAATCAAGCTGTGTGTTCTAGAAGACGAGGAAAAAGATTTTGTTCAACAGCCAGTAATATCCACTGTAAGTGGTAGGCATTTACATGTTTTATTCATTCCTGAATCCCTAACACTTTTGCTCAATACCTAACAAACATCGTAGACACTTGATAAAATGTTGAGTGAATGCTGCTAGTCAGGAAGTGAATCACTGAAAGATCATTATATTATTTATATTTTATATATAATATACTATGTTATATTTTTTCATTTAATATTTAATTAATATTAAAACAGCCTAAAACTTATTTTAAAAATCCAATCTCATTATTTGATTCAAACTTTCCTCCCACTGAGGCTGACTAGTGGCTCCAGAGACTTGGAATGGGGGGTCATATCAAAATAAGGGGGCACTGCTCTCACACGCTGCCCTCTTCTCTACCCAGACTCCTCAGGGTTGAGGTGGAGGGAAGAAGGGAGAAATGCCTTCCCTCTGCCTTGTTGATTATAATTATAGTTCCCTTCTGTGATGGTGGTGAGGTAAGCATCTCTTTTCTATTGGTGTCACTGTTGTCCTGTGTAACTCTGACTGCCCTGGGTTCTCTCCATGAGGCAGCAATTTACAATGCTGGCTCTCTGAAGGGAAACAGTATACTGGTTCTTCAGAGGACTCCAGGGGAGGCTGCCCCTGAGTGCCCTAGAGTGGAAATCTGGCTGAATTGGCCTCTTTCTCACCCCTCCCCAGTATCTTCCCCACGGTGACTTGCTGATGGGACTTCCTTACTGAACTGGCAGCCCTCGTGGAGGATACAAGAGAGTTTACATTCTAGCCACCTTCTGTGGTATCCACTCAGGCACAGGAAAGTTCCACACTCTTGTCATGCTGAAGGGTGGGAATGCTGGCAGCACCTGGCACTCTGCGTCTCAGTTCTGACTTTCCGCCTTGCCATTACCCTATGCCCCAGAAACACCAGCCCAGGGTATCGGCACACTCTGCTGGCTTGCTAGCTCAGTAATCTGGGTCCAGGAGCTAATTGTACAGTCAGATTCAAAGTGAGGAGGTTGTGGCAGTCCTGCCACCTTCCGTCTTACAGGAGTAAGCTGAACGCCCCACAGGAAGGGGAGGAGGGGAAGGAGTGGCTGCCCTTTCATGAATTGCTAATCTCCTCCTAAGATGGCCTCATATCCTATAGCCACTTTTTACTTGATGGAGAGAGAAGCAAGCAAATAGGGGAGGAATGTTGGTACCTGTTCTGCTGAAACCATGCCTCACAGTAGGCAGACTGAGGGGGGAGGTGACTGTTCCTACAGATTGCCAATTCTCTGGACTCAAAACGCAGGGGACTTTGGCGTCTTTTGTTTTCAGATGTGAGTTCTAGTCAAAATTTCAGGGAAAAGTCTACTTTGCACTTCACACCAGGATTCTAAAATGATTTCTTTGTCAACTGAAGCTTTGACATTTTGGAGCATTTAACTTGATTTCTGGCTGCCTAATCTGTGGGGTATCTCCAAGGGAAAGATAGCAGTCCCTAATCAAAAAACCTAACTATTCTGTACAGCTAGTCCCTACCATCCCACACAGGAAAATTACTGACCTTTGGACATACAACCCTGCCAAAAGCAAAATTTAGAGCATTTTTACTCTTGATGTTTTATCTAGGATAAACATAAAATGGCTATATGTATTCCATGTAGCACATGTTTAGAAAATATCATTGATTTGAGCTAAATAATTGGAAGAAATGAAGCCTTCAATTGCTCTATGTAATTTTACTGTGAACCCTTCCCCCCTAGTCTCTTGGGAAGATATTTGCTTAAAAAATGTGTTCATATTTTGCTCCAAAATCAGGTCAGGGAAATCCCAAATGAGGTGCAAAATTCTAATCAGAATTTCTTAGGGAAATGCCCATTTTATAGGATAACAAAGAATGGGCTAGGTAAAAACACACTCCTCCCTCACACACATACACAATATATATATGTCTATATATTAACAATAGTTCTCTAAGTGGTAGAATTCTGTTATTTTTAAGTTTTCTTTGCGCTGTTGCATATCTTACAAATTTCTACAATTAATAATACTAATAATAAGATGAATAATGATAACATTTATTGAATTCTTATATCTGCCAGTCACTGTGATACACTTCCTTACATATACCTTGTTTAAACCTCAAAACAGGACAAAAAGGAGGAACTATGATTAACTTCATTTTATAGATGGGAAAAACTACAACTTAGAGGTTTATCATTGCACAGCTGGAAAGATGGAATGGCTAACAGGTGGCAAAGTCAATACATGAGTCCATGTCTATCTGAATGTACATTTGTATTCTTCCCACTACCCCATGTGATATAACTGATGTTGGGAGAACTTTTGCTGGACCACACATCAGAAGTGGTTCAACCATGATTAACATGTCCACGTTTATTTTCATGAGGCGGGATGTAAAATGTTGCTCTCCATCTGAAAGCTGAATAGGAGACATGCAGAGGGAATGCAAACTAGGTGTCTGAAAAGTTGCCTTTGTTTCCCCTGCAAAGCATATAAAACAATGTGTAGTGAAGGGAGCTAGATGAAGGGGTACACACTCAAGACTACACTAACACACCGCTGTGGATGGGAGGCCAACAATTCAGGAAAACCTTATCTACCCCGAGGTCCAACTTGCAGCAGCCTCAGCCAGTTGTAACCCATGGGACTCCAAAATTAGTTTAAAGGACTTTTGTGCAGCACAGGTACCCCAAAGAGCTATGAATGTAATAATATTAGAAATATGTACAGATAGTTTGGTCTCCTCCAGATAACCTCCAGAAAAAAGCGATGGATTAGATACAGAAACCACTGAGAACTAAATAAAGTCTACCAGTGGCAAGGAACAAGAGATCAACAGAGCAGGCAGAAGAAGTGGAAGTGTTCACATAGAGCAGTTGGGTGAGGGTGGACATTCAGTGAGTGGACTACTAAGCCCTCCATGCTTCAATAGCCCCTAAAGATATTCTGCTGCATGGCAGCACAATAAAGAAACAAGATTAGAACAAGAAAGGACACTGGAGGTTATCAGCGGTCATCTGAGACCCCCCCTAATTATTTTACAATGGAGTTGATGAAGTGGCAAAACCACTGCTATTCAAAATTACAGTCCCAAGTCATTAAGAAGTAATGATCATGTCAAAATACCATGTTTAAGAAGGCTACAAAAAGTAAAAATAAACATAATGGCATTTACACATGTAAACTTATAGTTTCTGAAAAAATGCTCTTTTGTGAAATAGTTCATTCACTGATGAGGTCAGATATATTGGTCATTATGATAAAACTTAGTAATAATATTAGCAGAGGACATTCAGTTTTTCAAAGTCTACCATCTGTTTTCATCTTCATACCCTTCCTATGAAATTGTCGGGATATGTATTTGCTACAATTATCCTCACTTTAAGATTTATCTCAGTGAAGCCATGTAAGGTTAGCAGAGCCACTGTTAAAACCTGGGTCTCCTAACTCACAGTTCTGGACACTTTCTTCCATATTTTATTGCCTGATGGTTTATTCTGAGGAGTGATGCTAGAAAAAGAAATAGGTACCTAAGAATAGCTGGCCATGCACTATCATTTAAGCATTCATTACTTCAACAAATCAGTTAGCCATTCCCACAAAAATACTGCCAAAAAACACCCCAAATTAAGTGACTTTAAACAACAGTCATTATACTCTCACAACTCTATGTGTTGCTTGAGGGGCAGATAATATAGAATGGACTTCACTGGGCAATTCTGCTAGTCTCAGCTGTGGACTGGCTGACCTGTTCCCGGGTTGGTTGTGTTGGTACAGCTCTTCTCCACATGTCACTCATCCTCCTCCTGGGGCTGGAGAGCGAGGCCAGATGTATACCTCTCATGGCAACAGTAGAGATACAAGAAGATAAGCCTCATTTTCAAGTGCTCTCCAAGCTTTTGGTCTGCCCTCCAAGCCTTTGACCCGCTAATATTTCATCGACCAAAACAAGTCACGTGGCCAAACTCAAAGCCAAGGGGTAGGAAAATAGATTCTTCCTCTTCAATGGGACAAACCGCAAAGTCAGGTGGCAAAGGACGTGGATATGAGAGGAGGGAAGAACTGGGCCCATTAATGCAGTCTTCCTGAAAGTGTCTCGAGAACAACTGCTTTTAAACTGTTATAATCATTAGACTCCGATGATTTAAAAACTTCCACTTGAGTTTTTGAGGACTTCTGAGACATTTTCCTTAATCCTGCTGCAGGATACCTACAGTATTCCAGGCACTGTGCTAGGCACAGAGGAAACAGTGCTGATCATGACAGAAGCTGGCCTTCTGGAGTTTACAGTCAAAAATTGATGATTAAACATTCACCCACACAAACTCCACTGCAGTCTGCTTTAACTGTAATCAAAATTTAATAATGAATGTAAATCTATTACCCTAACATATCTTACACTTCTAAGAGAAATAAGTGCTTTGAGGGATTATTCATCATTTTGAAATCCTTTCACCACTGCTCCCCTTCTATTGTCATGCATATATCATTCAGTCTCATATGATATATTTGTTCAGGTAAATAGCTGAATTTATTTAGAGAACCAATGGAATAGCCTTTCTCCACTCTCTGTACCAGGGCTCAGTCATCAGGGTTTTTCCATCTAATGATTCATCTAATACTCACAATAATGCTGTGAGTAAAACTAGTAGAAAAAGTTCCCCATATTCAACAAATGATTATTAAAGCACTAATTATATGCCAGGTACCAGGCCTGCCACATGAGAAATATATATAGTTCTGGCCTTTCAGGAGCTCACTTTCTATTAAGAGAGACAGACCTCTAAACAATACAATTAAAATACAATGAGGTAAGAGGCTTTATAGGAGACAATGCACTTTAAAACATTATGCAAATATAAGGTATTATAATTAAGCATAGCTGTAGGTCTCAAAGACCTCATCCTGTTCTCAGAAGTGCCTAATTTATATACAAAAAAATCTGTGGTGCCGAGACAATTTGAAGTGGATGGAGGGATACCCTGACCTCAAATCATATCCCACCATTGTTTCCATCATTCTGAGAAAATCTAATTAAAAAGGGGGAAAAAAGCATGATGCTTGCCAGCCCAGCAGAAAAGTGACAGTCTTTGAGGATTCAAAAGAATACTGAAGAAGTGTATGTGTCCAGGACAGGAGATAAGAAAAGAGGAGTAAACATTCCAAAAATCCTGTAATTTGAGGGAACTCGGGGCATAAACCTAAAAAATTAAAGTAGAGCATGGTGTGATCTTACTTGGACATTTGTTCCAATTTCCTTAATATGAAAGTCAATGAGTTCCGGATACAAAAGAAAAAAAAAGAATTTGTTTATCAGCTCCAGCACTTCACAAATAATTGTTTAAACAGATAATCAACCTAAATATTTATCATTCTTCCTATAAACACTTTCTCTACTTCTTTCCTTCCTTCCCCAAATATTTCCTAAAGTAAAGCATGCTAATTGCTGGAGGGCACGTGATGACATCAGCCACTGAGTCAGCTTATCTTGCCAAAAACTTTCACAGACAAGTAGAAAATGCGTTTAATAAAGCACATACCCTTAGACATAAAAGGAGGTATTTATCACAAATTTAAAACCCCCAGAAAGCCCAATCACTGATGACTAGAGATGTTACTTAGAATATCAGTGCCGCAATCTCAGTACGGCTTTCATTAAATGACTTTGCCAAAGTTATGAAACCTTCATAATTCCATGAAAAATGGGTGTCTCTAACAATACCATGTATAATTAAGCATATATTGCTGTGCAGTTGGAAAATTCCATTGTCATCTGCATCAGCCTCAAAGACTAATTTGCATACATGGATCAAAGGGAACCTTACAGCTTGCTGGTTCATTTAAAAGTGAACCAGGACAATTTTGAGACCTTATTAGATCCCTCAAATTAATCAGAATGAGAATGTTCTGACTTGTAAACAGCAAAGTACTTTATAAGGGATTATGAGGGAGATGCAGCCATCTATTGCTTGAGCTGAACTTTTCTGATGTGTTCGTTTTCATTCCTTGTCTCTCTCAAGCCTCAATATTCTTGAATCTTGTTCAAATTAATGATATATTTTAAAGTCAAATCAAATTTATATTATTCCGTTCAATTAAACATCCAACGCTTCAGCAGGTCCTCCAGAAGTGCAAGAGTGGAGAAAATACTGCTGGCATGAAGTAGAAACCAAAGCCCTCATATCTTCATTTTGTGCAACATCCTTCCAGGGGGGCCAAGCAAAGGACAAACCAGACTGGGGAGTTCTTCAGGGCCAGGACAGAGGGAAGAATGGAAAGTACAGACCAGGGTCAAGGACAAAGGCCCACTCCTATTGGTGACAGAGGGCTACTGTGATTGTCCCTCAGATCTAAGCTCATCTTTCTATGAAACTTGAGCTAGAACTCTGCAAACCACATTCTCCCAGCTCCCTTACTAGCTGCCTTCCTGTCCAGTTCTACCAGTGGGAGACTGAACACGGAGGATCTCCAAGAGAAAACTGAAATGCGGGAGGAGGGGAAGAGGGACTTCCTAGTTCTTTCCAGGTCTCTGTCAGCATCATTCCAACGGCAGCCTCACCTAGCACCCTCAGAGCTGCCAGCAGTGGCTGGAGGATCAGTCACCTGTGTTCCCTCACTCACTGGGCCATGCTACTAGGCCATCAGAGCATGCATGGGATCACCCCATCGTTGGCTCCAGCACCAGCAGCAGGGCACCTGCCCCACAGAGGTCCAGGCACCAATCCCAACATGCTCCTTTTCCAAGCTCCTGGGTTCTGAAACACCCCGTCTCCCTCTCATCCTCCCAGCCCAGGGTGGTGACTGCTTCCTGCAGCTGTTCATCTAGGGCCTTGCTAGGCTTCTCCTTTTGCTTGGGAGCCTTCCAACACCCGCAGAACCAATTCCTGTATTAAATCCCTTCCATTTAAATTCCTAGTGTAGTTTCTCTTTTCTCAACTAGATCCTGATTGATATTCTCACCAAGCAGGGCCTGTCAATGAAAGAAGAAAGTGGATTTTTCCAGCGCTAGTGAGGGATTGGGGAAAGGATCAATATGTTATTTTTAGAAGCTGTAGAGGTGATTCTGATACTATCACCATTCCCCACCATTATTCTTTCTGCTTTTCTTCCTCCTTCAACTGTCATGTGGGCTTCTGGGCCATTTCACAAGGGCATACTGTGTACATCTAAAGGTAGCTCCTATGGAAGAGATCTATGGGAGTCTTCAAGAAGCCCTTTTATCCATTAACCCCATAGGGAAATCCACCTATTGCACAGGAGTCAATAGTGGGGATTTGGACGATGCTAGACCAGGTAGGACTACACCTCTGTCATTACTCCTTTCAAAGCCTGCCCTCACCAGCCAGTCATGGGAGGGGCCTACGAGGTACCAACCCTCACAAGAATTAGACCACACATGTAATTGTGCCTATACTCTGGCATGAGGACACAGTCAACCCCCCAAAGGAAAAAGGTAAACAGAACTTTATACTAAGGCTTAGAAAAAGGTTCCCAACCCTTGATATTTAACAACCTCATCAGTAACTCTACTTTCAAACTGGACTGAACATCTTTCATTCCAGAAGAATCATAGCCCAGAAATGAATTCAAGCTTAAAAAATCATTTAGAAAACTGGAAACTCTTTAATATTGGTTTTTACACATGAATGCCATAATTATGTTGTCATATCTGTAGGGTATCTTTATTTCTCTAGTGTTTGGGTTATGTTATATTTTGATTAAATATTAAGCAACAAATATTTCAAGAAATGTAAGAAGATGATTCCCTAAATAAATAACTTTGGTTTTCAAAAGACCACCTCGACAAATTATTAATGCAATGAATCGAGCTGAACACTTTAAAACGGAGCTCAGGCAGATGTTGACTGAAAGCTTTTAGCTTCCCTTTTTGAGCATCACGGAGCCCCTCATGCCCAGAGCTAATATGACCTGAAGAAAATGAAACCAGCCTTTGGCTCAGTGATTTAGAGGTAGTGGGGGGAGCTGGGAATAAATGCTAATGGTTTTCAGTCAAACCCAAAGCAAAATACAAGCCAGCCAAAATAAATGTTTTTTTTTCTTACACTTCCAGTTGACGTTTGTGTGGCAGAATAAGGCCTTCCCCTGATAAACAATGTTTTGAGTTAATAGCCCCTGTTTTAGTTTACCTTTCAGTGGGGGAAAAACACATGAAATTCTATAAAGGAAACGAAGGATATAAGACAAATGTTTCACAATAGTTCTACTGTTTCTGCCAATCTCGTAGGCCAGCTGCTGGCTCACCTTAAACACTAGTCTTTACCCCCACCTAGCCTCCTCTACACAGGACACCTTCGCACAGTGACAGCTCTGCATATCAATATTTTTGCCCATTATTTATCACAGTTCTTCTCAATTCTTCATCATTATATGCGTTTTGACTCAGGCTAGTATCATAAACACTAACTTATAGGACAACTTACATTCAGTGTAACAGCTCTTAAACTTGTATCAAACAGGCAGAAAAAAATTTTTTGATAAATATGTCAGTTTAAATCCACCCATAGTTTCCCTGTTAATTGCTGGAAAGTTGTATGCAAAGCATATCAAGGTAAGGATGAACATTTTTCTGACAATTGTTTTGTGATCTCTTTGATATTTCCTCAATCTGGCCCCAACCCCCGCAAAAAATCAAGTTCATCTATAGAATGGGAAGGGGGCTGGTGCTGACAGGTAAAACGTACCAGTTTGCATTTGGGAGAAAGTTTTCTTGATTTGTTTACTTGTTTGTATTTGCTGAAGATACGGGTACCTCCTGAACATCTACTCTCTATGTCCTGTATATCTGCCTTAATTATCATCAGTTTGAATCTTATAAGCCTCCAGCAAAATGTTTTAACTTTTATTTTTGCCACTCCGAGCAACATGGCACATACAGAGCTCCCTGGTAGAGCAGCTACGGCAGAAGCTCTTGGCACCGTGCCCAAGTCCTCTGGCCACCCACCATTCTCTTACATGCCTGTGGCTTTCAAGGCCCCCCTGTGGACCCCCTGCCTGAAAGGCCTCTCGAGCCACAGGAGCACGCTCTGTCCAGACACCGGGAAGGCCAGAAGGGCCAGAGGTTAACACCACCCCCAGGGGCTGTCAACCAGTGAAGGGTGAGAGTGGGTGGATACACAGCCCCACTTCCTCATCCCTTAGATGGAACAACTCTGAGGCACATTGTACACGGTCCTCCTGAGGCCCGCAGCAGAACCGACGGTCAGTCACTCACAACAGTAAGGCTGTCACTAACATGTCTCTGTATTGGCTTCCTTCCCTTCCCTGTCTCACTTCACCCCTTTCCTACCAGCGCTTTCTGGGATCGCTCCCAAATAAACCATTTGCATCCATATCTTATCTGGAAGTTTGCTTATGAGGGACCCCAGGCTAAAAGCACTTCAGCAGATGTTGTCAGTGATATGCATGGGGTTTTCAGCACCACAAACTTGAAAAATGAAAGGTCTAATATTTGGGGATGGGGGAATAAAAATGACTTTGGAGCTTTGTTTTCTAAATACACCACACATTCCCCCATAGGAGGTGTAGACAGGCATCAAAATCATACTCTATATTACTAGTAGTATAATCTCGCTTTTGACCCTTAGGCCAGTGAAGCATTTTGATAAGGAAACACCTTGGGCCGGTGGAATGGAATCAAGCCCCCTTGCACAGACATTGGTAATACTGCCAGATAAATAGTCAGCACATGGATCAATTCACAGCCAGGAATTAACAGAGAAGCAGAGGAGTCTCTTGGAAAGAACAGTTTAAGATTCCAAACCTTTTTGCACGGGGCTCAACATTATTAAAACCACTTCATGGCCTCGACCAAGACCAGATAACAGAAAAGTGCACTGAGGCCATGAGTGTGGCCAAGAGTGACCACTTGACTGGATTTAGCACCAAGGACTCACGTTGGGAGAGCACGGTCCCTTGGAGTCCTCTGGGAGGCTGGCGCTGGAATCTGTCTCCACCCACAGTCCACTCCTGATTGAGTCTAACACTGAGGGACGATGTATTCACTGCTGCATTTACTCAGCACATATGACCGTGCTGGGCTAGGCACTGAGGAGTCAACGGTGAGCAAAAGAGACATGCCCCCACCTTTGTGGAGCTTACAGCACAATGTGGAAGACAGACACTCCACAAGCAGGCAGACAGGTAGATACCTACAAAACGTGCATCTAAGCATCAGGAGCCAGAATTTCAGAGCAGAGGGAATGTAAAGGGAGCAAGCTGGAGGAAGCAGCATGTGTGAAGGCCCTCAGGGGGCAGGGAAGGTGGCATCTTCAAGGAACAGAAAGAAGGCCCTTAGCTAAGGTGAGGGAGAGAAAGAGAGAGGGTGTGAGGGGAGAGAGACAGAGACAGAGAGACAGCAACCTTGTTCAAGTTTTGCTCCTCAACCTAAGCACTGTAAGAAGCCACTGAAAAGGTCTTAAATGGGAGTTCCACATAGAGGAATTCAGGGCCTAGGAAGGGGTCCTTGCCAATGTCTGTCCCAGTACTGAAGCAGGTAGATGAGAGAGAAAGAAAGTGGGAAAGACAGACAGACAGACAGAGATGGGGGGGAGAGAGAGAGAGAGAGAAAGGGAATTCAGAACACTGACACATAGTAAGTATGCAATAAATATTAGCTATTGAAGGACTCTTTTCTTTTAATAGAAAAGCCCTCAGTTCCTCAAGTGAAAACTCCAGCTTGGGGTAAATCTTTACAGCTCTCAACATATTTCTAGAAATGCTAGTACCTACTTGATGGTCATTAATTAAATTAAGACTGTCCATTAATTTAACAGGGGATCTCGAACCTAGCTGCTCATTATAAATACCTGGGGGAGCTCTTAAAAATAATGATTCTTCAACATCTTTCAATCAATCAAATCAAAACCCCTAAGAGGTGGGGCATGAGCCTGAGTACTTTTTAAAGCTCCCCAGCTTTAAAACTGGGAACTTGAAGTTAGGATGAGTTTGCTGAGAGCCTGCTTTCAGCTGGGCATTTTTCATCCGTTGTGTTATTCAGTACCAAAAAAACTTCTGATGACACAACTTATTACATCCCACTTCATAGATGACAAACAACCGAGATCACACAACAGAAGCAAGTTGCCCAGGTCACACAATAAGTAAATGGGGGTGGGGGAGGGGCAGGATTCAAGCTCTAGTCCCCTTGTGTTCCAAACCCTCCCCTCTATCTACTCCACCCACACTGCTTTCTAAGAAAGAGGTGTGCGGTTGCAACTCTTGAGAAGCCAAGAAGGAAATTAAGAGTCTGAGAAGATTGGGGCATTGAGAAGGATCACGGGGTGGGGGAAAGCATGAGAGGGCACAAGACAAACTACATAATTTACCATTTTCCCCACGGACAGTGCTGCCAGTATGGCCGACCTTGAGGTAGCCTTCCCTCACCCAGAAACTTCTCCCCAGGTCACTGAGGAGTCATCCCCAACACCGCTCTTCCTCCCATACCTCTTATGGAATTCATCACTTAAGTCCTATTATCCATGCTTTTGAAATATCTCCAGGATCTGGCCACTTGTCACCATCTGCATAGCTACGACCCTAGTCCAAGTCATCACAACTCTGCACCAGGAGTCTGCATCTGCTGTCCTCACTTGGTAGCCAGAGACCTGTGGCGCTGGCCAAGCAGGCTGCTCCACTTAGAACCCTCCAGGGGCTGCCCACTTCAATCAGACCACAATCCTGACTCCTCGCCATGACCTAAGGGCCCTCCCAGCTCTGGACCCACCTATGTCTCTGGCTCCACCCACTGCGATGCTCTCTCTCACTCACACTGGCCTTCCACCTGTCCCTCAACACCTGCTGCCCTCTTGGGGTGTGCCACATACCATTTCTTCCCTCTGGAGTGCTTTTACCCAGACCGTTGCACAACTGCCTGCTTCTCCTCATTGAGCTCTTAACTCCACTGTCACCTCTTCAGAGAAGCCTCGTCCAGCCATCGGAGCTCAAGAGGCCCCCATCCCCACCTTGCTGGCCATGTGCCAGGCATTCAATAACGACTTGCTTACTGGTGGCCAGGCCTTTAGAAGTGTAGTTAACTGTGTCCCTGGCCAGAAGGATTGTGATTCTTTGGTTGGAAATTTCTGTTCATCACACTCTGACATGCTCGTCAGCCTTGAACTCCTTGCCAGTCCTAGTGCTCCATTTGCAAAATGAGAAGAATGATTAACAAGAGTCTTGAGGTGACCTCTGACAGAGGACTCAATGTGTGTTAGCAATTAAACTCCCAGTGCCATGTTCAGAAAGAGGGACGACCTCAAGCCAAATTTTTTTCTTGCACCTTTCTCTTTGGTCTGATGTTGGCTTTTCATTTGCATTTAGCACATTCGGCGAGGAGGCAAATAAACATTACACTGGCTGACACTGCATGAACACTCATCAGATTCAGTCAGGGCAGGAAGGCTGGGAGCAAACTGTCACCAGAAACCCTCCCAGGCTTGGACCGGATTCCAAATCCATTCATCTCCGGCAAGATAACCAAGTCCACTGTCAATAAAAAATTAACAGCACCATTTCCTGGACTTGGCGTTATCTAAGGGTCAAACAGATCCAGAAAATGGAATGCAGCTTCTGCTCCAGGCTGTTCACGAAAGGATAGATACTGCCTGGGACAAATGACGGAGCTGCCCCCATGGTTAGTGTCTGGGCTTCTTCCTGCCCGCCTTGATTGCAACATTAACCTGCTGCTGTGTAGTCCCCTCTTTCTCATCTTTGTGCTCCACATTTCTAAACCTGTGGACCTCCAGAAGATCTCCGGGTAGATTTCAGGGGGTCCATGACTTGAATGGGAAATTTTTTACCTTTTGGTTTTCAATCTTTAACTGAAATTTGGCATTTCCTTCAACTCAGCATGGGCAAGAAGCCTCAACTGTACTACCAGTGCCTGTGGCTTTATCACCAATAAAACTCAAGGTTGTTGTTTTATCACATTTCGATTGTTGTGGAGCTCAAAATACTGGGAACACTCATCACTGCTTCAACATCACAGTAATTATTAGACCTGTTGCTAGATCTTGTTATTTGACACGTTAATAAAGCAGCACACAGATTACTCTAGCACAAATCTGTGTTTTCTTAGTGTTTTGTATTAGAATTTAGCATTTTGTATTAGTGTTTAGTATTTTGTTTTAGTATTTAGTATTTTAACAGCTGTACTTCAATATAATTGATTTCCTTTGTTACCCTATGTGTTTTATTTTATGCATTTAAAAATATTTTCTGAGAGGGAGTTCACAGGCTTAGCCAGACTTCCAAAGCTTAGCTCCCACCACACATTGTGCATTAAAGTGGCCAAATCCTCTCACTGATACTGCAAAGAAGTTTTTGTCTTAGGTAACTTTGCAACATAGATAAGTATGTCTTACTTGTCTCCACATCACGCCCCACTCTGTTCTGTGTCATTGTCCCCAGCAGGGTTTCTCAGCTTTTGTGGGCCATGCTACCTTTTAATAAACATTCATGACCACCTTTAATGCTCTCTGCAATGCAAAACAAATTAAACACTGTGATTAAAAACCACTCAATAGGGCAAAGTGCTGCTTTGTTTTAAACCATCACATTTCAGCTTCACCAGAAATTCTCAATTCCCAATCTCACCAGCAACCTTGCTTGAGAATCACTTCTAAACGAATGCCCTTGTGAGAGGACGGTTGAAATCACACTTGTCCTTGGCTACCCTCTCCAAGGTATTTACCTCACTAACCACTCTACCCTTACTAGACTCACAGGTTAGGACAGTTTGGCTTCTCCCATTCCTGGCCCAAGATGTAAGGGAGAGGGTCTCAATGGGCAATTCCCCTTTTCTTTTTGTTCTGAGATGACAAGCGTGGGGTTTCTGGAAAAGTTTACCAAGACACTAAAGGGAAAGGTAGAAACTGCAGAAGTACAGAATCAAACTTGTCTTCAGAGAACAGATATTTTATCCCAGGGTGACTGCAGTCTGGCTTCATGCTGACTGGGCTGGCATCGAACATGGGGCACTCAAGTCCCTGTTATTTTCCTCCTCTCTGTCTGGCTGGGATGTGAGACTTGGCAACTCTGAACCCTACCCAGAGGGAGCTCATGGTTGGCACAGTTTCTAGGCCTGGCAGGAGTCAGGCCCTGCCAATGTCAGTTTTCTGACTTCTCTCCAGGTGTGGGCAGAGTGAGAAAAGAAGGGGGCCAATGACAGAATCGAAGAGAAAGCCAACATCTGAGGGGCAGGGTGAGGATCTGGATTCAGAGGAGCAGTATAGAAGCCACAATGGTGGCGAGGAGTGACCACAAGAGTCCTGAAATGAGCTCTGCGTGGGGCCCAGTGGCGTGTCCTTCTCTTTGGTTCCCCCTTGAGGCCGCTACTGGTACTGCATGTAGTCCTGCACCCCAGCCAAGGGAACAGAGAGCCCTGCCTAAGCCTGCGCGTGCGCGCGCGCGCACGCACGCGCACACACACACACGCACGCACGCGCACACACACACACGCACACAGGCACACACACACACACACACGCACACACGCACACACACACACGCACACACGCGCGCACACACACACACACACACACCTGAGTTCTTGCTTGGTCCTCCGGACGCTCATTTCCAATCCCCTCTCCCTTTTTCTGACAGACTGAAAACCCTAATCTCTTTCTCTCTTGCTTGTAGGAGTGACCATGTGCTACAGGTCTGGCCATTCAGACACAACAGGAAATCTGCTGCGGTGCTTCTGAGAAAATACTACTTTCCTTATTAAAGGAACAGACGTAACTTCGCCCCCTTTTCCTGCCTGAAATGCGTATCTGATATTTAGAATTGTAATAGTCATATTTCAACCATAAGGCAACAAACATGAAGGCAAGACCAGAAGGGCAGAGATGCCATCTCTGATGTTCTTGAGCCACTGAATCAATGCCCAATGGATACCTCCAGATTTTGAATTATGCAGGAAAAATCAGTCCTTTTTTGGTTAAAGCCACTCTTAGCTGGGTTTTGTAACTTGCAGACAAAATCATTCCTAACTCATACACCAGAATAGCCTCCTCCTTCCAATATCTATCCATCAACTCAAAATAATCACCCTATTCCATTCCCAAATCCATCTGCTATGAGGCCCACTCCCCACTAGCAACCACTCAGCCTATCCAAATGCTGATGCCACAGGTGACTACCCTTGAATAGCACTACTAGCTGGGTTCAGATTCAATGTCAAATCCTTCTCTCTTGGTTAATTACATCCAGCTCCAACCTATACCAGATCCTGGGCTTGTCTCCTCACTCAACTCTCTACTAAGAGTTTCCACGATGCACAGTAGCAGAGGGGCCAGGCACGTGTACTTTTTGACATCAACTTTCACACAAATCACACTCCTTCATGAAGTCCTCCCTCATCACCCCAGCATGAAGTGACCTCCCATCTTAATTTTTTTATGTTTCAGAATGGCAATAGACATTTTTATTTTCAAAGTAACAAACTATCAGTGTAGAAAAACTAGACAATGCAGAAAGTGAGTAAGAAAAAAGTAAAAAATCATTGCAAAACTCACCACCGGAAAAAACTAACCACCAGTTATCTTGTAATATTTATGACTTTAGTCTTTTTTCTTTTCTTTTTTTTTTTTTACAAAAGTCTTACAAATCATTTAGCTATCTGAGTTTTTTCTACATATATTTTGGATATTGTTCCATGGGAACAAAATAGATGAAAGTCACTGTTTTTAAGAGGTGCATAGTACTCCAACATATAAATGTGCTTTAACTTACTTAGATTAATAGACATTTTTATTAATATAAATTATACTACAATGAACTTCTTATGCATACGACCTTGCTCATTTGTCCAATTGTTAAAATTTTTTAAATTTTTATACAATGTTTAAAGGTTACCTTCCATTTATAGCTGTTACTAAATATTGGCTATATTTCTTGTGTTGTACAATACATCCTTATCTTACACCCAATAGTTGGTAGCTCCCCATTCCCCACCCGTATTTTGCTCCCCCTGCCTCCCTCCCCACTGGTAACCACTAGTTTGTTCTCTGTATCTGTGAATCTGCTTCTTTTTTGTTCTATTTACTAGTTGTTATATATTTTTTAGATTCCATAGATAACTGATATCATACAATATTTGTCTTTCTCTGTCTGACTCCTCTCACTAAGCATAATGGCCTCCAAGTCCATCCATATCACATACACTTGCACCACTCATTTAGGGCCGAACACTTATGATGCTGTTATGCATTAGTCTTAGTTATCTTCCACATCCAGCAAGCCTCCCCAACCCTCTCATACAAACTCTTGCAATGCCCTATGTGTTCCTCCTTTGTCACCTTCTGTCACTTCGCCTACATCTTCCAGTAAAGTATGACCTTCTTTAGATAGAGATGATATCTTACAACAGATATCTGTTCTCGAATTGGACAGAGTATATATTAGGTGCTTATTAAATTTATGTTGAATGAATGAAGAATCTCATCTCCCCACCAAGATATAAAGCTCTTTGAGAACAGGAATCTGGATTTTTACCTCCTTTCATCCCCCCAGTGATACACATAGTGGGCTTATAATAGATAATTAGTCATTGATTTGTATAGAGAGACAATCATGTTTTACTTCAATAACTTCTACTTGACAACTAAGAAACATGACTTTGTTTGCATATGCACATATATAAACACGTAATCATGAAATATGTATATACAAGTATAAACAACATTTAGCCAAGAGGTGCCGAATGAAAACTTCGCCTGACAATTTTTTTCCCCACCAAATTGCATGGTGGTTTGACTCAGCCCTCCAATTGCTCCTCTATCATGCATTCGTAGCCTCTATTATTATCTTACTAAAAGCTTTGCAACAAAAATCACCAACAATTAAAAGGAGCCACTTCCGAAGTTCTCAAAAGATGAGGGTTTATCACAGGCAAGAGCAAGGTTCCTTCTAAGGCCAGTTTAACACTGATACAAATACTCTGTGACATGACTCAGAGAAAGTCTACCAAGGCACTGCTAGTGATAGTCTCAGGAAAGAGATAGCATTGCAAGCACAATCCATCACTCACATCAAGGGCTGACCATTGAGACATGATGGTTCAAACCTAGGGGTTTAAGATATTTAAAAGGATGACCTCAATCCCCTTTCTTCCAGGTGGTAAATAGCCGAGAGTCTCCCAAATTCAACTAGAAAGCCACACAAGGGTGACGATGGGGTAGAGATGGCCAAGGTGTTGCCTGAGGAAGGGGATGCTGATAGGTAAATGGGGCAACTAAGGCATATGTTTTCAAATAAAGTAGAAGGGAAGACTCTGAAAGCACACCTGTTAGATAAAAAATATGAAAATTCTTGGGGAGAATACCTCTTGTGGGAGATAGTAATTTTATAAAAAGTGAAAAAAAAAAAAAGAAAGAAAGAAAACACCCATGAGTCTTCTGACAACAAACTTCAAACTGGACTGGAAAATACACAAGTAGGAATTTTCTTGCACTGTAATCTTCAAGCCAAGGGGAGACCTAAAGCATCCTCAAAAAATGTGGGTGATTCACCAAAGCTCAAGCTTCTCTTGGACTCCAAATCTTAAAGCAACTTTTAGTCCCAGTGCTCTCAAATGTGGGAAGAAGGCATCAAAAGGGCATTAAGTGAAAAAATAGTATTTTATATTGCCAGTGTCTAGTTGACAGTAGATTTCTACTTTGCCCTTATCTTCACCCCACAACATCCAGTCAAAGATGACTCTTGCCAGAGCTCACAGAGACTTCTGGGCCTCTATTAGACGGTATTAATCTCTATACCAGAACAGTAATCTATACCAGATGTAACAGGCTGAATTGCACCCCAACAAGCTCACTAATTCATATATTAAAGTCCTAACCCTCAGGATCTTAGTGGGAACTAGGGTCATGGCAGATGTAATTAGTTAAGGTAAGTTTATACACAGTAGAATGGGCCGCTAATTCAATATAACTGATGTCCTTATAAACAGGAGAAATTTGGAGACACACTCGCAGGGAAAACACCATGTGAACATGATAAGACTACACTAAGGAATGCCAAAGGTTGCCAGCAAACCACCAGAAGGTAGGAAAGGAGCCTGGAACAGATTCTCCCTCACAGTTCTCAGAAGAAACCAACACCCCCAACACCTTGACCTCAGACTTCCAGCCTCCAGAACTGTGAGACAATACATTTTTGTCGTGTAAGCCACCCAGTTTGAGCTATTTTGTTATGGCAGCCCCAGGAATCTAACACATCAGATTAATAATTGCAGCCTCCAATGTTTAAATTCCCAAGTGCCATCTCTTCCACAGATTATCTTACTACCACTAAAGAATTACCACTGCCACAGTTTGCGGAGTTATCTTTAAGTTGCCTTCTGCCTCTGGCCCCTTCTTATGTATTTACTTCCTTTCCACAGTTAGAAAAATCTGTGTTTACTAATTTCAAAGATGGGATTGATGCAAAGCCATCTGTTAAATGAGAAAAATTCCTGTATATACGAGATAATCAACAAATATGGTTCCAATTAATGATTTTTAAATTACTATTTAAATATTGACTTCACTTGTGCCCATATGATGTCAAAATAACTGATCTGCATGTGAATACTTCAGTCAAACAATTAGCTGCTTTGTCTATATAACGCCAAATAATGTGGTTGGTTGTTGTTGTATTATCATATTGACTGGATTGACTGGTGGTTTTTGGCATCATAAAGCATAGCTCAGATTCCTTTATGAGTACCAGGAGACCAAGCCAGAGAAATTAAAAGGTATTTCTTGTCTTTAAACTCCCAAGGACTATTAATAATGAAATATTACAGTGGAGGGAATTTTCACTAAGAAAGTATCACTTAATAACATTAGTTAATAGTCCTTCCTGTGGGATTTTGTCACCACCTTATTTCACCTTTATTGTTCTGTAGGGGAGTTCATTACCATGGCTTAGGTGATACTACTTCTCTATGGAGACCAGTGTTATCGCTGCAGGTGAGGCAAATTAAACAGAATGCTTACTGGACTGATATCAGATAGGGAGATGCAGAAGTGGGGGAAGGATTGTGAACATATATGTTCTTATTGTTCTCTTTTTCTCATTCCTTCATTTTCCTCACCACTCACTGGCCAGAGTGATGGGGACTGGATGGATAAATGTCAGGTGGAACTGAAGGAGTAACTTGGGGAGAGTAGTCTGAATTGGAGAAAGGAGAAAGAAGTGAATTTGACAAGCTTCCAAGTGGGTCCAAATCAGACGCACTATTCTACCTCAGGCACTACCCCTCTGGCTATTCCCAGAGCTATAAACAGTAGTTAGCATATTATGTCTCCGTGGATTTCCCGCAACTCTCTCTGAGTCTTTTACCTCCTTTTGGCCTCCCCCTCCTCTCTTTCCCCTTCTGAGTGCAAAATGAGAGAGCCTCATAGTGGTCTCCATATGCCATCTTTGCTGTTCCATTGCTTAAAAGAATCCTCTCGATTCTGTGGAAGGTTGGACATCCATTGTAAGATGTGGACATCACAATCTGAAATTCAAAATCCCCAAGCAGTGAGCTTCCCACATGTATCTAAGTAATATGCTAGTCAGGTCTAGTATATTTTCTAGACAATCTCATTATCTGAATTTTTATTAGGATATTATGGGGATTTTCAAGTAACATTTTGAGATGCATTAAAAAAAGTCTTTCACCAAAAGGGGGAGTTTTAAAAATAGATAAATCCAGAAAGAGGTTGCAAAGGTTTTGTGAAACTAACATCTAATAATATGTAGAGAAAAAATTAGCATAAATAATGATTAAAACAAAGAAGCAAACAAACAAAAACCATTGCTGGTGCGAATGTAAAGGGGTTCAAGCCCTTTGGAAAACAGTTCAGTAGTTCCTCAAAATGTTAAGCACAGAGTTACGGTATGACCTAGCCATTCTACTGCTAGGCAAATAACCAAGAGAAATGAAAACATATATCCATACAAAAACTTGTATGCAAATGTTAATAGCAGCACAATTCATAATAGGACTAAAAATATTTCATTAAAATGGTCTAATGTTTACAGCGCCCCCATAAGGTGTCAGTAAAAGAATGAGTGTCATACTATAAAATGTCAGTGTCTATTTTCTTCAATGTGATTACTAATTGTGTAAATTAAAGCAGCCACATGTGGCTTGTGTGTGTGTGTGTGTCCTAACAAAAGTATAAGCTGCCACCAAGGAATGGGGGCCCTATGTATAGAGGGTACAGTCTTGGATCACCTTCAGGGATGGGTTCTAGGGGGTCATCAGAGGGGAAATCCCCAAGCATTATAAACATGAAGAGACTTGAGATGAACCAAAGAGGAAGGTTTCTGGGAAATCTCACCCATGAAGCCATACATTTCATTTTCCTCCCTCTGCCTCACCCCTGCCACCTCCTCATTTATCTCCTTTTCCTTCTTCCTCAAATAAAGTCATCTCATTTAAGCAACTGACCTTAAGATATAACTCAATTCCCTTGGGAGCAAGGACATTTATTAATCCACATGAATCACCATATTATGGATTTGACGTAATGGATTTTAGCCTCCACCTTGTGGACTCCCCCAGGCTACTGACCTCTCCTGTCCAGCTCTCATGTTCAAACCATCACATTCAACCCCCATTTGTTGTAGCTTAGAGCTTAACACAATCCATCTTTCCTTCTTCCTCATCCTGACAAGAAGCTCTGTTTTCAAATAGAATTTGGTAAAAATAAACTAATATCTCTAAGGTTGGATATGGTTTAGCGTAACTCTTTGGATTGGAACTGTGTCTGCAGAAACCATGATGCAGTATCTTAGCTGCATTCTGCAATCATCTCAGTCCTGTCGATTGTATCTCCCTAAAAACTTAGCAATCCTTCCCTTTCTCTCCATCCCACTAGCCTCTGCCTTGCTTCAGGCCCTAAACTCTTCATGTCCTTGTTATTATCATGACCTCCTAACTACTCTCTTTCTCTCTAGTCTTGCCCTCTCTTTGTTCATCTTCTACATGGTCACCAGAGTAACTTTATAAAATATAAACCTGACCATAAACTCCCCCATTTAAAGCCCAGAAATAGCTCCCTCCCACCTTCAGAATAAACACCCAGCTCTTCATCTGGGCTTATAAGTTTCTTTTTAACCCAGCTCCTGTCTACTTTTTCAAACTACTGTCTATCCATCTTGAAGTATTTGTAGTTCCCAAAACAAGCTAAGCTCTCTATGGCTATCCTTATAATTTCAAACATTATTCCCTCTGCCTGGAATAGTCTTTTCCTTCCGTGGCGGGTTGGCCAATCCTTTTTTTTTTTTTTTCAAACACATTTACTGAGGTATAATTTATATACCATTAAACTCACTAGGCTTGACTAACTGCTAACCTTTGAGACTCCATTTGGATGTCATCTCCTTTTCGGTTGGATTCCCCCAAAGACAAATCCTGAAACAAAATGTGGGTGCCAGTGGTTTATTTGGGAGGGATTTCCAGAAAGCAGAGTGAGGAAGTGGAGAAGGGATATAGAGAAGAGAGAAAAGCCAATAAAGGGTGTGCTCAAGAGTGGGTAACTACTGTGGGCAACTGGGGGGTCAACTCTGCTGTAAGTCTTTAATGTCTAAGCCTGTGTGAAACACCTCTCTGAGTTGTCCTACAGAGAGGCAAAGAAATTTGGGCATTTATTCTTCCTGTCCCTCATTAATTGAGGGTCACTCCTGGAGGTGTTAGCTCTCTGGCACTTCCAGCCTATCCCCCATGGACAGAGAATATCTCGGGGGGGGGGGAGGAAGCCATAAGCATATATAGGAACTACCTAGAGTGAACTGCTAGAGTGGGCCAAGAGGGTAAGGATGGAGCGCCAGACAGTACCTCTATACATGCTCCTCATAGCTTTTCCAAACCCTACCTTTGCTCCTCAGTCCAGGTTAGGGGAACCTTCTCACTGGTCCCACAGCACCAATGTCCTTGCCATGCCACACGATTTCGTTGTTTCACTTGTTGGCCTCAGTCCGCTACATTTGGACACCTCAAAAGTAAGGTCTTTACACATCTTCATGCTCCACGTTTAGCATGTGCAAGGTGCCTTGGACTTATCAAGCCCAATAATAGGTATGGTTGTTTGGAAGCACTTTACATTCATTACTATATTTTACACCCGAAAATCTCCTTACCTGGGAGACATCATCATCATCCTTATTATTCTGATTTTTATTAATAGCAGTCTGAAGTATAATGATGAGACAGAGCTAGATGGAGGACCATATGCGCTGATAGCTAGCCAAACTACTTTAGTTTCTGCTGCTTGGTGGACCACAGGAGGTAATGGCATTCACCTGAGGCTAAACCTTTCAACTCACAGTAGAACAGACTTTTCCACATCTAGAATAATCCCTTTTACAATATTCAGAAGATGCCTGAAGGTGGAAGCAAAGCAGCCCTAGAAATGCCAAGTCTTGTGCTTTGTCTGAAAAAGGAATCTTTGATTTTTTTTTCTTCTCTCACTTAGCTTCTCCCAGGAGCTCCCTCTTGATGTAACTTTTCTACAATTCTAATATTTGTGAATATGTATTCAGATTTTACTATTAATTAATTCACCAACATAACGCCACTCACTAGAAGGAAGTGATCAACCATGGGGAACAGAATGCCTTGTAGCTCTGTCATTTTTTAAAGTCAAAGCAAGAAGTACACAGTTCTAATAACACAAGGGATGAAGTGCTTTGTTCTTAGGTTATGCTCTGGAGTACAATTTTTAAAGGGATTAAATATATAAACATCAAAGAAAGACTGCCCTGAAGCTAAGAGTTGTATCAGGAAACCCTCTGCTTTCTTATGCCCCCTATGTTCATACATAAGACAACGGATCTACTTATTATAATGGTATCTGTTCATTTTACACAGTAAAGTAAAGGAAGAGAATTAAAGAATCTTTCCCTTTGCAGTATAATGACTACTGGCTAACCACTAAAAAATGGAAGAATTTCAACAGGCATAAGGTCAGAGTCTATTTGGTTGCTTTTTCTGCTATGTATTTTAGAACCACTTGACAGTTTTCCATTTTAACATTTTGAGGGATTTTTCTTGGTAGAATCCAGACAAGGACTGCAGAAGTTTTGCCATCTGCAAAAAGAGTGGGTTGGATTAGATCAGCAAACACTTTGGGTTCCATAACAATATTTTTGTTGGGCCACAGAACTCCTCTAAGGAACACCAACATCAGAAATGAATCCAAACACTAAAAAACTGATTAATGGATACATCATGATATTGCCACTTTACAACACTATTAAATGAATAGCAAATATGGAAATAGCACTAAATTGTTTATAATATTCATGGCATATTATGTTATCTGATTAAGATGCTTTTGACATTTTTTGATATCTAGTCAAGGCATTTTAGAAAAGGAATCAAGTAATTTTTTGCTTAAAAGAATGACTGAACAGAAAAACATGGATTTTGATATCAGATAGAACTGGATTCTATTTATACTTCCATTACAGTGTAACCGTGCACAAGACAGTTAATCTCCTTAATCTTCAATCTCCTCTCTTTAAAATGGGTTTGACAATACTTATAGCCCACAGAGTGATTTTGCAAATTACATAGGCTAAGATACGTGAAAATGCCTAGGGCTAAACTTAGCACATAAAACACATTAAAATGTTCTTTTCCCCCATTTTCTATCATTTGTGTGAGTTTTCAGCACAATCACTTTTAAAATTCAAGAGATTATATTGTAGAATGAGCTCTAACGTTTTCCTTTAAATCCCCTCCCCCAATACAAACACGTTACAAAGGCATAAAATTACTGGGCACAATTTTAAATATAACCATATTGGATTTAGTGGTCCACCAGTTTAAATTTATTTCCATTTTAACTGGCCTAGCTTAGAAAAAAAAAAGATCAACTCCCTGACTGTATTAGTTTTTAGCTCTAAAAATTTCCTATAATCAATTTAGAAGTGATGGGGACTGGAAGGAGGAGGAGTAGCTAGGTTTAAGTGGATCTGTCCCTGGTGCTGAAAGTGAGTAAAGTGCCTAAATTCTCCTTATTTAGATACTGTGGAAGGAAAGCTAGCTTAACTTAATGAAAAACCTGAGTTGCACTTAGCTTGAGAAAGTGGCATTCCTCAGAAATTCTCAGAATTAGGAAGCGATCATCTTCTTTGACTAAGCTCAAAACTTTAGGACCATCCCTAGGGAAGAGAGATGGGGACTTCTAACAACCCAGTCCAGTGATCAAAAGTCTATCAAAAACTGATATATCATATTTACATATCATCAACATGTAGATATCTATAACATTAGATAACAAAGGAACTCAAAACAGCAAGATGCTAACCCTAGGCTAAAGGTATTCAAAGACCAGAGACCAACCAAATATCATCTATGCCTTTTTTGCACCCCTACATCATTGTAACCTCTCCTCTGAATGTTTCCCTTACTCTGGTTCATACTTTAATACTCAGTATATTTAGTCAACTCCATTAGACTAAAAATTTCTTCAGAGTAGGGAATTCCTCACTCAGTTTTCCCTAGTTGTTGACTACAGTAGAAACTTGCTCACTGAAATAATTCAAATAAACTTGCTCAATCAAGTTAAATTAATCAATGTTGGTTTGGAAGTCAGAAAGCTTATTAGATATGTGAGCTAGGATTTTAAGAGAGCCTTGAAGGATGGAAGGATTTTGAAAGATGGAAAGAAGGTAAAGCCATGTTTTCTGCTTTTTAGGAGAAAAAAAGCAAAGCAAACATTTGGACCTGGCCACCTCAACCAACTGGTGACGTGGTGAAACCAGACACCCAGACAGCATGTTCCAAAATGTTTCTCCCTGAATCGATGCATGAAATATCCCTTTCTTAACCCTAAGTCTTATGATTATTCAGGAAAATGATTTCGCATGACTTTTTTCCTTATGTCATGAATGATTATTTTTCTAAAAGACTAATGAAGATATTGAGAGCCTACTGAGTTGGCATAATATCCTGAAAGGTTCAGATACCCAATTAGCACACTTTTGAAAGGGGATCATCTACACACAGCAATGTGCCTCTTTATCTTAAGCAACCTATTAGGACTTTCCACACATGTATTCTCTCTTCAACTGCAAGTTTAAGCTATCTTCAGAAGTCTTCCTTTGTGTAAACTTTCTGTGAATACAGTGTTGCTCTGCATAAAACAGCTTATTGATCAAAACAGGGATGAGTCCCAGTAGATAGTTCATTGAGGCATCGCCACTTAAAACACTGAAGTTTGCCAGGGTATCTTCCCCACTCTGAAAGGAAAATCCTTGTTATAGTTTTCCCTTCCCTGCATGTGTTTCCGTTCTCCAAGAAATGTTACCTAGATGGCATTTTTTAGGATGGCATAAGCGCCTACCACTTAGAAATATATCAGGGTTATTGAGATTAGGATAACATAAAGTGATGATAAACACACTATACTAAGTACCACCCTAAATTGCAGCCACCCAAATATCCTCTAGCATGATCCTACTATGCACAGTGATTTCACAGTTGACATAGAACAGTTTAGAGTTAAGATATATGCATGAAAATGTCTTGTTTCTCAGGAAGAAAATGGTGGTTTGATTATTGAAAGTTAATGCTTGATGTACTTGCTAGACCACAGAAGACTCTTGTTTCTAACCTTTTCAAACCAAATAAGCTTTCTTTTGGGACCATACTCCCTCTACACCATGATCAATCCCTCCGGCATCTCTGAGTAATACTGAGCCAAGAGACTGATTCCAAATGTAACAGATGATAGAAATTCCCCCCAAATGGGAATATTTCATTTATTTGACCAAGAAATTTAATCCCCATGAAGGAATGCCCTTGTCCCTTCTAATTTAACAATAATTAGAAAGGCATCTGTTAGGAGCTGTCCACTTAAAATGTAGTGATGGATATTTGGCCCTAAGAAAATAGAGATGTAGTCAGAGATTTATCTACAGGATGTTCATCTCAGTCATATTTATAACAGTAAAAATTTTAAAAACCTAAATGTCCAGCAATATAGGATAAGTTAAATAAATTAAGGTTAAGCCATATAGTGGAATTCTATGCAGCCATTAAAATGTTTTACAGCAATAATAATTGACATGAGAAAATGCTCATAATCTATTTAATGGAGAAAATGGTTACCAAACAGAACGTTTATTATGCCCCTCAATTTTAGAAAAAGAAAGCTTATCAACATTGTATATGCACTACCAAAGCCCTCCTGCTAAAGACCACCAGGAACATGCCAGTAATTGAATAAGCTAGGTTTATTTTTCATTGTAGACAAGAAGAACATGCACCACAGACAACTGAGGGGTGTCTCAAAAAGGTGTTAGGAAGGACTTATCACAGGACTTGGCTCATGTTAATAATTTTAAGTAAGATTTAACGTGGTGGGGCTTGCTCTGGTTTAAATGCTGTTGGGAAACAGGCATAGTTTTATGATTGGGTGTCTAACTAAATCTTTATCTAGAGGGAGAGAAGACTAGACCAAGGCTAAAGTTGTGATTTGTTTTCTAATACACCACAATATTCACTCATATTAGCCAAGGTAGGAACATGTTTGGTCATTTTGTGGTTTGGACAGGGTTCCTGTTTTGTCTGGGTTCAGACATGATTATGGGGTGCTCCTAGTTTTGTCCGAATGCATCAGAGTTACAGAATGACCTTATCTGCCATTAGTGTTTTGGGGAATGGTTTTTGCTCAATGGGAGAACACCAAAGCTTAGTTGTGAGTTTCAGGGCAGGTCCTAGCAGCGCCAGGTCCCAGCTGATTATACCAGGCCAGCTTCGGATGGTAGGGACTGACTTTCGTTTTCACACACACAATTCAGTCAGAGAAGACTAGAATTGTAACAAATATCATTTACTAGGTGTTGTTATTTCAGGCAATGTTTTAAGTGCCTTACATCTTCTAACCTATTTAATCTTCACAGCAATTCTATGGAGTAAGTACAATTAATATTCCCACTTTCCAGAAGAGAAAAGTGTGGCATACAGAGGTTAAGTTACTCAAAGTAAGTAGTAGAGCAAGGATTCAACTTAGTGGCTATAGACCAATAGTTTTAACCTCTAAATTATACTGTCTGTGTGTACAATAAATGATCAACAGAGGTTACCTTTGAAAGGTGGTGGAAGTACAGGGACACAGGTGTCTTTTTGTTTCCTTCTTTTTCTTGTTCTTATTTTCTAAATTTTCTACAATTAATATGAATTAATTTTTAATCAGAAAAAGGAATGATTTACGAATGTATTTATGGAAGCTCTGTACCCAAAGTCACTGTCCTAAATGCAAACCCAAGTCTTTGGTGGTGTCAATGCTCCCCTGAACTTCTGAATCAAAAGAGAAGAAAAAATCAAATCAGGAGGAGGCAACGCCCTCTGCGCGCGAGAGCGCGCTCGCTCCCTCTCTCGCTCTCTCGCTCTCCTTCACTCCAACTCAATTTAGACAATACTAACTGGATTTCCCGCATTAAAAAGTGGCAGGGAGACCCCTTCTCAGGCCATTCCGAGTCTCTGAATTAAAGTCGGTAGGGTGGAAGTTCCCCCAAATATGCATGAGGACAATTAGGGATAGGCTTGGGAGCACTAGAAGCAAAAGCCTCGGTCTCAAAGGAAAGGCCCTTTCCTTGTGGGAGAACGACACTCCCACTGGCCAGTAGAGCACTCTGGGCTTGCCCCGCTCTAAGACTCAGCCCAGGCACTGAGATAGGGCACACGTGCTCTTCAGCCTGCGTGAGGGCTTACACCAAAAGGCAGAAAATTCTAGGGACGATAGCGAACCAAGGTTAGGAGGGAACCATTTGGAGGGACAAAGACTTCAGAATGAAAAAAGCTTCGCCGAAATGTTAAAGGCTCCCAAGCAGACGTGTCGGCTTACTTCTGTCGCTGCGCTGGCATCAGGGCACACGAAACATCTCTGTTTGCTCCCCGCGCAGCCGACGACTTTGGGCCTCCTGAGAGATGCCCACCCACCAGCTGCCTCCGGCTCAGTCGCAAAGAACTGGGCTCGCAGAAATTCCACTGCCACGGCGTTCCCCTTCCTCCCCCGGCCCTTTCCTTCTTTGCGTCTGCCCCGGCCAAGAGCCACGCAAGGCATCTACCCTGCCATTTAGCACCTCGGCTGCGCAGTGGTGGGTGGTTTCCCAAAGCGTGTGCCCTCGCAGCCACTCGCGCTAGCGTTGCCGCTTGCAGGGGCACGAGTCAATGAGGCTTTTCCCTCCGCGATCATCGTGAATCAGCAAAGCGCTGCAGAACAGCGGCGTCTCCGCGTGCAGAAATTAAGATGATGGGGGAAGGGCACAAGTGGAGTGTTGCAGGGGAATTTCTAGCCTCTCCCAATGTGTCCCTCCCAGGAATGGGAATTCTGAGCGGGGAAGGGGGGCGGTATGTCAATGTCGCTGGAAGCTGCTGGTGAACCAGAGGATGCCTTTAGAAACAGAGCGGTGTGGGGAATAGGGAGGGTGAGCAGAGAAAGTGGACCAGAGTACGGATGGGTAGAAGGACCTAGGGAGCGCAGGCAGAGCTGAGCGGTTGCGCCCCCGGGGTGAGCAGCGCAGCAGTTGCAGGTGTTGCTGAGGGAATATAGGATGGAGGGTCTGGTGTGGGGGAAAGGAGGAGAGGAACCAAAAAAGGAGATTTCCCGGCCCACGACTTCCTGTTTCTAATGTGTAAGTTCCCAAGTTCAGTTTGAGAAGTGGAGGGCCGCTTGGCACTGGGAATCTGGGATGGGAACGTTAGGGAAATACCTCCCTTAGTCGCGTTCTCCCACCGGTTTCCCTCTCCCTCTTCCCTCTCCTCTTTCCCTCTCTTCCTCCTCCTCCCCCTATCCCGTCTTCCTTCAGCTTTGATTAATATGCATGCCCTTGCTCAGTAGTGCGGGCCACACTCCAGGGACCGCGCCTCCAGTCACAGCCGCCTCTCGCTTGACCCTTGGCACTAAGAGGCCAAGCAGGAGCGACCGGAGGCGTGGGACGGGAAGGCCGAGTGCTCAGAGCTCAAAGCCTGGGGACCCCTCGCCGAGCCCCGGTCCCCATCCCCCTGGCCGGACAGAGCGCCTTAGTGGCCCAGACTCCGAGATTCCGCTCGGTCTGCGTTGCAATGGATGGACCCCGGGGCTTGGAGCGCGCAACGAACCGCGCTAAATTGTACCTGTGCGTGGCCGTTCCCGCCGCCGCCGCAGGTCTATCCCGGGCCCGAAGCCGGCGCCCGCCTTCTCGGGGAATTCTCTGGAGGAAGAGTGCGAGGGGAACCACAGTGGCTGCCTGCTAGCTCACGGCTGGCGCGCAGAAGCACACGCCCAACTTTGCCGAGCCGTCGGCGCCCCCCGGGTTCCCCCGCGCCCCCTGCGGCTCGGCACTCTCGGAGACCAGTATCCCTCCAGGTCTGAGATAAGGTGTCACCCACTCCCACACTCGCTCCTTTGAGGAGGAGAGGTCGGGGTGGAGGAGAGAAGGGGAGTAACGCTACTGACTCCCTGACCAGCTGTTCACAAACACTCTGCCCGCAGGGGCGCCCGCTCCAGCCCCGCCGCTCCAGGTCCCCCAGCCCCGCCAGTGACGACAGAGAGAGGAGGAGGAGGAGGAGGAGGACGAGGAGGAGGAGGACGAGGACGAGGACGAGGAGGAGGAGGAGGCGGCGGCGGCGGCGGCGCCGCCGCCGCGGAGAGGGGGGAGTCCGGGAGCATCAGAGCCCTGGCGACCGGCGGCTCCACCGACTGACCATCATTATGAGCACTTTTATTACTGGGGGACGGGGTGGGGAAATTGAGGGGCGCGCCGCAGAACTGTCCAACCCACTCTGGAGCGACCCTAAATGAGAACGAAAAGAAAGATTCTCCACAGGCGCCTTTCAAGTGGACGTGCCCCAGACGCACACCCGGACTCTGTGGTCCCGCGGAAGCTGCAGTGTTGGGAATATTTTAAATGGCTCTTACTTGAGAGGAGGCGTGATTTCCACGTTCGAGCGTCTTCGCTCCCCACCCCCTCTCCGCACCAGCCAGTGCGCGCCACCACCTGAGCCTGGCGAGAGCCAGGGCGCACGCAGTCTTCAGCCTCCTCCTTTCCGCCTCTGGGGGGATTCGGCTCTGAGCCGGTCCGCCCGACGCCCCCCGGGAAAACTCTTTACTTTTTGTTTGGAAAATCGGGACCATTTCTTTATTCATCTCTGGGTCTCCCCGGAGGAGGACAGAGGCGGGGAGGGGAGGGAGGGAAGGGCGTGCGCGGCGGGCCGGGCCGGGGGAGGGGGAGTGCAGGGAGGGGAGGGGACTGGGTGTAGCCTGGAATTCTCCGTCCTCGTGTTCCTAGGCTGGCGCGCAGAGTCTCCCCACGATTGCGCCGCCGCCGCTCCCCGCGCCACCCCGTCGTTGGCCTTGGGGGTCGGGTGAGTGGGGTCATGACGCGCCGCGGGGGCTGCCCCGGGCCCCTCCCGCGCTGAGGCGGGACGCTGCCCCGCCGCGCGGAGCCCCTCGGGCTGGGAGGCAGCAGAGGGTGGGGAGGGAGCACGGGGTAGGGCGGGGTGGGGGCGGCGCGGAGGCCGCCAAGCTGGGGGGCTCTCCGGACCAGCGCGGCCGCGGGCAGGAGGGCGTGTCTCCGGCCCGAGGGGACCCTCCCGAGGCGCGGCGCGGGACTCCCCGATGGTGGTGCCGCGGCTCCGGGAGAGCACCGGGTCTCGCCTCCGCCGCCGCCGCCGCCGCCGCCGCCGCGGGCGCCACCACCGCCGCCGCCGCCGCCGCCGCCGCCCGAGCCCGCGCCGAGCGTGCGCCTCGCCCTCCTCCCGCGCCCGCTCTGCTCTAGGATGCTGCGGCAGGTTCTGCACAGGGGCTTGAGGACGTGTTTCTCCCGGCTCGGCCACTTCATTGCCAGTCACCCTGTCTTCTTCGCCTCGGCGCCGGTGCTCATCTCCATCCTGCTCGGCGCCAGCTTCAGCCGCTACCAGGTCGAGGAGAGCGTGGAGCACCTGCTGGCGCCCCAGCACAGCCTGGCCAAGATCGAGCGCAACCTCGTCAACAGCCTCTTCCCAGTCAACCGCTCCAAGCACCGGCTCTACTCGGACCTGCAGACCCCTGGGCGCTACGGCCGGGTCATCGTCACCTCCTTCCAGAAAGCCAACATGCTGGACCAGCATCACACCGACCTGATCTTAAAGGTGAGAGGGGGGCGGGCGCGGGCAGCCTCTGCCGGCGCCGCTGCCGCTGCCGCGGTCGGGCTGGCTGTGTGCGGGGGTCCGGGCAGAGAGCGCCGCCTCTCCTAGCCCAGGCGGCTGCCGCAGGGACTCCCCTGCACTGCGCGCCCCTCGGAGGCCGCCCGGAGCCTCCCAGCCTCCTGGGCGGGGAGCGTCCGGGTGCGGGCCCGGCCCTGCCCTCGCCGCCGTCTCTCGCCACCCCGGCAGCCGCTGCAACAGTTGGGGCGGCGGCGGCCACGGTGCTTTGGTCGGTGCGCTTGTTTTGGATGCACTGGTCTTGGGGGCAGGGAGGCTTTGGGGCAACTGGGCCAGAAGGAGCCGAACTAGAGAAGACATTCTAGAAAGTCCTGCTACTTGAAAACAAAATACTATACTGGGGGAATTCAGAGACCCCCCTCTCTCCTGTCCTCAGTTTTTCTCCCCTTCCTCCGGCCCCGGAGTGTTTTGGGAAAGGCTGCTAGGAGGGGCTGTGAGGCGGCAGAGGAATGTGAAGCGGGATGGTGAAGAAAATGCCTCCCACCCACCAGCAAGAAGTGCGGTACTGGCGAGAACCGGGGCTGCCCTGCTGCCCTCTTCCCCCGAGCGAGGTAGCCATCTCGGTCTTCTAGGGTGGAAAGTGATGTGTGTAATTCGCAAATGTTTCCTCTTTCACAGTAGCTCCTCTCCTCCGAAATGCAAAAACTTCTTTGGGAAATGAGGGATTCGACTGATCTACTTTTATTTGGGTGCATTTGGGCGTGAGGGTGAGGGGCAGAGACAGAAAGATGAGGACAGAAGCCAGTCTGTGTGGCCCTGAGGAGAGCACACGAAACCGAGCAGCTGGTTAGAGGGTGACAGTGGCAGAAACAGGTTGTGCCGTCAGCCCGAGGTGGGAAATTGATGTAAAAAGTGAGGTTCATGGTGTAACTTTCAAGAAGTTCCTAAGAAAAGCAGAGGAGTGAGGGCTAGAATTGGGAAAGTGGAGACCTTGAGAGAGAAAAGCAAAAATAGGGGAGAATGTTCCATCCAAGTCCTGGTAGGGATTATGGATCTTGTTTACTTAAGGTTCTCCTCTGGGGAGGGCAGACAGGAACCAGTCCCAGCTGCAGCCCTGGGGCGGAGTGATGGAAGGTGCTGGTTTTGTGTGAGTCTCTGGTCCAGATCTGGAGGCTGGTTAGATTTCTAGTCTACTTATTCCACGGGAAGTCAGCCAGTGAACCTGGGGAATGCTTTCCTTCTCTTTTCCTGTACAGGTAACCCTTGATCCCTAGAGACAAGCCAATTTTCCTCTATTATTTTCTTCCCTTTATTTGTTGACATGTTATCAATCAGCAATTAGTAATAAGTAGAATCTGACTAGGAACTTAGTGGAATTAGGACCTTCCCACGTTGGGTGGCAGGTGATATTTTTAATAGCACACACATTATCACCATACTCATCACAGAACCTTCATAACATTAATCCCAAGCTGTTTGTTTTTCTCATGATTAGATTTCCAACATTGAAGTGGCTTTTCCCCCCAATACTTTAAGTAACGTATTTTGACACACAGATAAATACTGCTCCAGATACTTTCCCAAGAAAACATGTAGTAGTTTCATCATAGGCTTAAGAAAACTATAATTTAGCCAGTCCTGACAGTTAGAAAGCTGTCCCATCTTCTGATAGATGATCTACTAAATGATGTTTTTTGTATTTTTTTTTGAGGTGATTGTTCCCACTGGCTTTTTCTTTCCACCCTAACAAACCGTCACGCCACTGTGACGGGCAGTCACCAGTTACATTCACTCTCAAGGTTAATGAGACATCAACAGGCACATCAGATCTCTTTTCAACTAGATTGTTTCTCTCCTATTTGATTTTGATCTGTTCAGGACAGAAAACCATATCAGAAGAGAAAGTTGGGTCAGGAGGGAAAGGGAGGCTGGCTTTGCCTCTGGATCTAAAGGGCAAGTTTAAAGGACGGCGGTCTTGTCAGTGAATTGTTTTAAGAAATGGGATGTTTTTTCATGTTCTAGATATCTAGGGAAAACCACAATCAAGTGCAAGAGTGGTCAGAACTCATTTATAGCTGATGGCTCTCTGGTGAAATGAATTCATAGCACTTACGAAAACCCAGATTTATGAAACTGAGGGAATTGCCTTCAATTTTATATATCCATTTTTTTTCTTATATCCAACCCGTATATTTGTTAGGTTTGGAGCCGAGAGGACAGAAAAAACAATGGACCCTCGGTAGTCATGGTAATGTAAAGTGTGCAACACGCACTTATCTTTTTTCTTTTTCCTATTAGAGACATGAAAGATTTGTCCTTTACAAAAGGTGTTAGGAGTGAGAGAGTCACTGTTTCTGCCCTTACTAGTGTTATTCTGATACTCTGTTGCTGGCATCAAGGACAGCCCTGACAGCTGACATTGTACACGATACCAACCAGCCCCTGCCTATTTTATAACATCACATTTGAAGGAAAGTGGACAAAGCATAACCAGGGTCTGAGGCTTCACTATGAAACTGAAGGAAGTAACTTGCAGGGCTGTGCCATTTACTCCTCAGAATGCTCGGGGGTGGTACCTCTTCAAAGAAGGAGATCCTTCTTGGGATTTCAGTCCAACTACTTTCTGATCAAAAACAGACTGGGAAGGGATGATGACAAAAAATGAAAATCCAGGTTGATTTTTGAAAAGTATAATTGAGGGTATCACAGAAAAAATAATCCATGTTCAAAAATCCAGCTGATCTGCTTTGCAGGCACTTCCTCAAATTCATGCGAGTGACATGATTGCAGAGGTGCTCTGACCTTGGCAGTGTAGAATCTGACCACCATCTATGAGAGGGGTGACTCTCCCTAGCAATGGTTTTCCTCTGAAGGCTGCAGGGCAAGGATGTAATTTGGGGTGGAAGTGGGTGGGACCTGATGGTGCTGGTAAGGGATCAACCACTAATTTCTGAACCCCTTTAAAAACATGTTGATCTTTAAAAGTCTTCATTTCCCTAGAAGATTAAATTTAGCTCATTATTCTATTTTAACAAAATCCATGATGTTCATCTTGCAGCAAATTTTAGAGTTAGTACCTCATGAGCTTTTATAGATATGTTTCTTCTGGATCACCTAAAATGAAGTGTAAGCAGGTCTTAGTTGAGAACTGATCTGGCTGTGGCCGAGACAATACTTGATTTATTCCAGAATCATCTGTGTAGAGTGAAGAGCCAGTTTAGCCCAGTGCCTATAATAACGATATCACCTTTATAACAGCTTCTAAGTTATAAACATGTACAGTGTGTTTAAATATAGTGAACACCTCAGGGTAGGCAGGAAAAGTGGTATTATTCCATTTTACAGATGTAAAAAGTGTTCCTTAGAAATTAACTGACTTGTCCATAGAAGAAAGACAAAGAGAACCAGGACTGGGACCTAGGGTTTTAACGCCTAGCCCAGTGCTCTTTTCACTCTCCTTTACTGCCTCCCATGTGATAAACTACCTGAATGATTTAAAATGTACATTTTTGTTATCTAAATGAAGTCTGTTTGATCAAAGTCTCATCCCACCCCATACCACTGTTCTAAAAGTGGCATCTGGATCATAAGGAGATTCTCTTGACGGATGCTGCCTGATCTCAATGGAAATCCACATATAGAGATTCTACATGCCCAAAGTAAACCATAAGCTATTTGGAATTAGCAATATACAAAGACAAAATATTTTACTGGAAAAGTCTCTGGATGATTGAATGCAGCAATTTTCTGCTTGAGTGCTGTTCATGGTCGGGTCCAGGTGGATTCAACTCCAGTGCCTCACACAGTCCCTGGCACCTAGTAGACCCTCGGTAAATATCTGTCTAATGGACTGTCTGCCCTAGTTTACTCAGACGTTTATGTGATGGGCAAAGAAAACTCCACAGAAACTACTATGAAATATATCTTCAAAATAACATTTTTATGTTTACAATTTTCAGGCAGTTTCTAGGCTTTTCTTTTTCCAAGATAGCATTCTTCCTTCCTTGATCATCTGTGTAGTCATATCAAAACTCCAATTTTGAAACTGGGTAGAGGCATCTCCTCTGCACAACATCCTCTTCTTCAGAGGAACCACATAGGATATTTTATTCCAAAGCAAGGGAAGGACACATCCTCACTACACAGACATTCTTCCTCTTACTTACTCAGGGAATCTCACTGTTCAAATGTTGAGTTTCTATTTATTTAAACTTTTTATGTTTAAATATATGAAGGAGAACTAAGTTGCAAAATGAGATTAATAGAATTTAACTTGGAACTATTTAATTCAAGCATTCCACGAAGGGCAGCATAAGTGCTAGCTCAGGGTCACAGAGACTTGGTAGCTGGATCAAGATCCCAGTATTTCCAAATACTGTCTCAGCAATTTCAGTCATTACAGGAATTGCCATCATTTCTTTCTCTACAGTCTAAGGATGGGCAAATTCCAGCCTATTTTTGAGCTTAGGAGTTTTTACATTTTTAAAAGACTGTAACAAAACAAAACAAAAACAAAGATGAATATGAGACAGAGATGGCCTGTGACTCTCAAAGCCTAAAATATTTACTCTTTGGTCCTTTACATGAAGAAGTGCCTATACAGTCTTCCAAAACTCCCTTCCAGGAGCAATTTCAGGACGTTAATGCTGTTTAATAACCAGTGGTTCTCAACCAGGGGCAACTCTGCCCTGCAGGGGACATTCAGCAATGGTTGGAGAAACTTTAGATTGTCACAACTGAGGGTGGGTGGCTACTGGCATCTAGTGGGTGGAGATCATGGATGCTGTTCAACATCCTATGCGTGCAGGACAGCCCTGCACAACAAAGAATTATCTGGCCCCAAATCCTGCTTGAAGGGGTTCTTTGTGTGTTTCTTTTGTTTGGATTTTTTTCATCTGCACTGATTACGTAAAATGTAAAAATGCCAAAGAGAAGTTCACATCCAAAAATCTTCTAGAACTTTGACAGGGGTCAAATACTATGACTTCTGAGGAGATGTTTGGTTGAACAATCAGGCAAAGACAAGATTTTCCTGCGTAATCTTCCCCAAGATGCAGTCATCTTGTTCTCCTATAGCTCTGTCCTTTATGGTCTAAATCCCACCGTAGACGAACCCAAGAAACTGAAAACAGTCTAACTGCTTCAGTAGCAAGGCTGCTGAATTGATGCTGGCCTTGAGACTTGTCAGAGCGCCCGTTATTGGCAGGCCTGACCCTCAATCCGTAGCAGTCACCCACTAGGCTGGGCTTCTCCTGACAGGATTTAAGACCCCACTGTATGCAGTGAGCTGCCGAGGAGGCAGGAGGCAGTGCTTTGTTACCTAGTCCAGCTGCTTTGCTTTTCTGAACATAAAATGACAAAAGAACTTGCATCCAAGAAACGGGATCAAAGACCCTTGGGTTTGGAAGGCACCTTAAAGGTCATCTCCACAGACACTGGGATATGCTCTTAGCATCTCAGGGTGCTTTGTCTGGTGACAGGTGCTACAATGACTTGGGTAGCCCAGTCCTTACTATGAGTTATCCAGGTGGTAGGTACTCTTAGAAATGATTGAGGCCAGGCCTAAAAGGGCAGCATTCGTGCATCCGGTGGACAAGCCAACTGCCTTTTGCACTTTATTTTTGCACTAAGAGAAAAGTAAGGAGAGTGAGATGGCTTTTCATTCCCCTGGCATTTCATAGGAACAGCATCCAGATAATCCAAGTACAATATCATTCTAAGGTTGTCTGACTTCTAACACATTTCATTTGTGTGACTAGCATCCTCAAATGCCCACTGTGTGTTGTCTCATTTAGACTTCGGGAACAATCTTTTACTCCCCCATGTAGATAAGCATTTGGGACAAACTTTGGGTAAACTGCTAATTTAAACTGAAATTTAAGGAGGGGCCAAGATGACGGAGTAGAAGGATGCTCGTAGCTCACCCTTTCCCACAAATACACCAAAACTCACATCCACGGACCCACCCACCCAGCCAACCAGAGCACCTGCTGAACTCCAACAGAACATCGCCCTCTTCAAAAGATAAACTGAAATTTAAATATAAAGCTGTAGTGTAAGAGGAAGCGCACCTTTTTAATGACTCAGTATCTTGACAGATGCCATGTTAGAGTTAGAGAAGGATGATATTTTTTAATGAACAGGAAGACTAAACCTCTCAGGATGCACCCGACTTAGAAACCTCATACAAACAGCTGAGCACCAAACTGGTGACTTCTTAGGATAATTAAGAGAAGGAGAAGGAAGCTAAAAGAAGTTACTTGTTTCCTGCCTGAGAGGTTGCAGCATCCCTTGGCACAAGAGCCAGGGGATCTGATCAGCTTTGACTTTGTGTTATCTGCCATCTGGTACCTGACTTTGGGGCTCAGTGTGAGCCCCAAGGGATACCTGAGATGGGCTTGAAGCAGGCCTTTGAAGTCACCTGCTTGGTAGCACATCACAGCAAGCAGGCCTGTCTGCAGCACTGCCTGTGCTGCTGCCACATGCCCGGAAGGCCACAGAACTTCCGAGGAATCCTGCCAGACTGATTTAATGACCAGCAGGGGAGGTGAGTAATCTCTAACCTTTAAAAGACCAAAAAAAAAAAAAAGAAATCAACACCAGTTGTTATTTCATATGGGAAGCCTTGAATAATATGTTGTTCCTGCAACTTCAGAATTCAGGTTTTGAACAAAAGAAGACAATGGGGGAATAGGGAAGCTATTTTTATCTTCATGCTCTCTAAGAAAATCCTCTCGAGAATATTGTGTCTGGTGTTTTGAAAGATCCTCATCTTCCACTTTAGGTTTAAGTCATGGGCTTCAAGTATAGCCAAGATGAGGATGGAATACAAGCAGTTACCTTGGGAGGTGATATCCGAAAACACTGTTAAGGAAGTAAGGACGTGAAATAGGGAGTAGCAGGAAGCCAGTCATGGGAGTGTTCTCAAGCAAGTGTCCACCCAGGGCTCAGTCTCACTGGGGAACTCAGGGAGACACTGGAGAACACGTATCACCCACGTTATCCCAACTGTGGGTGAAGGAGCCGGCTATTCATTCCCCAGCTCTCCAGCCATCATTAATTAATTGATCAGGCTACATCCCAGGACATTAAATAAATCTCGAGCAATTCCAGATGCCGTATGTGTCCCTATAATCAGAACAGCTTTTGTTGTTTTATAAAAGCCAGAAGCAAAGAGCAGCAGGTGTTTGCAGTAAGTAGCCTGACAAGTAGAGGTGAGTGTGAACTGACAGAATATGGGTGGGACCCTGGGAGCATCTGCACTAAGGTCTTACTTCCGTCTAGAGATATTTATCTACGAGCTTGGGGCCCACATTGCTAAAGGACGTTTGTCTCTTCACTCAACAAGATGGCCACCATCACCTTGGCAAGAATGATCCACATTCAGTTATTCTTGAATTTGATAAGTAACTTCCATTTTCAGTTTTGCCACTGGATGGTGGTAAAGATGATTCCAAATAGGGCCTGGACACTACACGGACCTGGGGTTTTATACGCTAAACCCCTACATTTGAGTGACCTGTGTCCAGCCCCTCTTCCCTTTATGAATACAGGCCCTCATTTCACAGCCCCCATCTTCACACATCTACTTGTATTTTCTCCCCCCTAGAAATGCACTCATTCCTTCCTTTGAGGTCAGACTCACATGTCTCCTACTTTATTAGACCTTCCCAAATTCATGGCTCCCTTCCTCCCTTAAATCTATCTGGCTTATCTGGCTTTCAGTTGTATCCACATTCTTAATGCTTAACTCCACACTATTACGTAATTTGTTGTCTTGTCACTCGATAGTTTTTCTTAAGCAAGATCATAAGCTCTTCAAGGGCAGAAACAATGTCTCATATTCCCATATCTCTCCTAGAAACTAGTATAATGTGGAGTGTACAGCAGGTGCTTAATATATTGTTGCTGGTTGATGTCTTGTAGGATGGAGAGTGTTCTCTCCCTTCCCTGTTGATTTATTTTGGTCAAATATAATTTTGCCAGGTAGCATGACCATGTGATTTCTTTAGATCTGTCATCATTTCTTATCCTTGACAAATTTTGGTTTCAAACTTGATGATAAGCAATAAGCATCCATTCTGCTTCAGGATCTGCTGACATTTACTTAATAGGAGGAGAAACTCTTAGAAAAACAAACACCTGATCACCTCCTTTGGTTCAAGTACAGTTTGGAAAGATGTGAACTTGATCTCAGTCTCCAGTGGTCCATTCCCATTTGGGAGGGCAGAGCAATCTGCAGTTCCCAGCAAGCACCCTCAAAGTCAGCTCTCTACTACGTCCTTATTTGCATGACGTAAAGTCTCAAAACATTGGTCAAATGATTACTTAAATGTAAACATGAAACACATTTTTAAAAAGTCAAGGACAAGTGGTTTTCCTAGATGTAGCATCAATGTTCAAGAGATCACCATTCTGATGTTACTCAGCCTCGCAGTTCTTAAGAGCCCAGGATAACAGACTTGTTCTAAGACGTGAACTTTAAAAATGATACTGGTACAAAATCAGTGTATCTCTGGTGAATTTAATGGAAACATGAGAGCTGCTAATTTCTTAGCATTAAAGGTGATATTCCTTTGCCCATTCTTCCATGGGCTCAATGAATTTGTCAAATGCCATGCTTTTGTCAATTCCTTCTAATTGTCTCAAGAAAAACTGTATTTCTGCTATAGAACTATCGTAAGTGCTCAGAAAAAATCTTTGTGATACTCTACCTTAATTTTGTGACGTTTGCATTGTTGCCTTTTGTTTTGATTCTGGTTTGGGTATGGCATGTAGGCAAGTGGTCATACTGAGTAAAGACTGATTGCTCTTGGACTCTTTAATGTGCCCACACAACACTTGGGCATCTTGTAAAAGCACAGATTCTGATTCAGCTGGGGTGGGACCTGCAATTCTGAATTTCGAACAAGCTGTCAGGTGAGGTGGATGCTGCCAGTCAGTGGAGCACACTTTTGAGTAGCAAGGCTCAAGTTTAGCTTTTGTGAACAGAACACTGGACTTGAAGTCAGTAAAGCCAAGATCAAATCCCAGTTCTCCTAAGGAGGTGACTTTGGGTAAGTCGCCTAACCTCCCTGAGAAGCAAGTTCCTATTTGACTGGATGTAACAGCATCCCCCACATCCACCCGCGGTAAGGGTGCAGTGAGATAAGGTATGTGAAGGCACTGTGTAACCATATCCTTCTGGAAGGTGTGTTATCATTATTGCCATTTGCTTTGAAAGTGACTATTATTTCCTCATATGTGCGAGCCCTTTCAGACCCATTATTGCCTGTTGAGTAAATACATGTAGGCATTTTTAAATTTTGATCCAAGAGGCAATAATGGGTGCTCAATCTACATTCTCAATACTCAGATTGGCAATTTGTTGGTCTTTAATAACGCCATCTGAGTCATTACAGACGATTGGATTCATCGTATGCTGAGCATACAGCTCCTAAGTTCTTAGCCAGGCAGAGCTGTCAGTGGCGATGGGCAGATTGCATTCCGCTCATCAAGGTGGTTTCTCAGGGCTCAGAACCTCATCTTCATGCTCGACAGGGCTCTGCACACAAAGGAAGCATTCACTTCTTGTGCAGAAGTGTCTTTGGAATTAAAAGCTCTGGGAGGCTGTGGGCTCCTGTTTCAAAGTTCTCATCACCCCTCCTCACAAGGTGGCAGGCCAGAAAGGGATTCTCCAGCAATTTAGGTGAAAAAGGTGATAACCCTTCTCTCTCACTGAATTTACATAACTCCAGTGTTTCCCAGAGAAATCTTGCCAACATAAGTGTATCTGCAAGCACTTCAAAGGGAAGAGTGGGTCAGAACTGCCGGAGATCATGAGAACCAGGCAAAGTGATAATTGTAAAGCCCTTTGAAGCCGTGAAATGTCAAATTTTGCTGACTAGGGGTTTTAATCATGTAGGTCAGTGCATTTCCCCCACCTTCCCTTTTCTAAAATTTCTTTTCATAGGGTTATAAAAGAAATCTATAATTATTTAGGATCAAAATCAAATCCACCGAAGAAGATTTTTCTGCCTCCCTAGTTCTCTATGCCTAAACTCTTCAAACAAAACTAACCTCAGTTTAAGTGAAGATTAGCAATTCTTCTCAAATTTGAATATGCTTTCGAATTCCCTGGGAATTTTATTAATGTTCAATTCTGATTCAATAGGTCTGGGACAGCCGACCTGAGCTTCTGCATTTCTAACAAGCTCCCAGGGCTGCTGCTGCTGCTGGAAAAGTTATTTGTTCAGCCATTAGTTTTGAATGATGCTGTCACAGTGACTGTGCAAAGGGTACTACCTAAGTCTGAACCTTTCAAGTTCACAGTTTAAGGCCAGCATACTGGACAGAGGGCCATGCCCCTGCTGCCTGTCTCCAGGTGCTGGATACTAGGAGAAAGGGGCTGAGTAGAAGAAAGTACACTCTGAGATGAGGGGGAGAGAGACAGCCCCCCGCTCCACACACACCCACTGTGGCTGTTGTTGCTACCGTCACTATGTGATTGCCAAAGCTTCCTTTCTTCCAAAGGCTTCTCACACAGGGTCACCTGCCATTTGCCTTTGCAGAAACATTCTTTACATCGGACCAGAAGGCACAGCAGGTACACATAGGAGCTACATGTTGTGTTTCTGAGACAAGGACGCAGCTCTGTGGTTGCCAGAGGTGAGGTGTCCATGGAGAGGGCCCTGGCAGCTCATGTTCAGTTTCAACTACTGACTGACATCAGTGCTGTTAGAGAGAGGTGCAGTAGACCTGGAGTCAAGTTCACTGAGTACTTGTTTTGGCATAGTGGAATTAGCATTGTTTCAGAGCCCCAAAGTTCTGTGTTTGAGGCTGTGAACCATTAATGCGCCCGTGACCAAGACATTTAACCTCTGTGCGGTTTTAATTTCCTCACCCATAAAATGGGATCAGCAATATCATCATCAAGGTGTTGGAAGATAAAAGCAGATAATGTGTGTGAACAAATTTTGTAAAGCATAGCCTGCTAAAGCCACTCAAATCTCACAGTATCTGCACCGAACACACACGTTCGTCGGGGGCAAGAGAACAAGCTCCTGGGGATTCCCAGGGGAGAAGACTAAACGTGTTAGTCACCCAGTTGTCACATTTCACATCACCATCTCCTTTTATAAATAGTGCCTGTACAGTCAGTGACCACCTTTTACTAACCAGACGCTTTGCTGACATGGCTTTATGCTCCCAGAAGATGTAATATTACATCAGTCTATATTTTTACTTTGAATTATCCAAGAAGAATTTTAAAATAGCACAGCCATTGTCTACACTTGTAAAGCCTTAGACTTGCACTGTCCAATTCAGAAGCCACTAGCTACATGTGGCTACTTGATGTAAGTTTACATTAATTAAAATAAGAAATTTGTTGCCTCACTTTTCAAGTGCTTAATAGCCACATGTGCCTGTAATGAGCAGAACAGATAACATTTTCATCACCAGAAAAGTTCTATTCTACAGTGCTGCTTTTTACAAATAACTGATACATCATATAGCTTAACTAATAAGCAGTGGAATCAAGATTCAAACACAGATCTAGCTTCTAAAGCATCATTTAATAAGTAACTACACCACACTGCCTCCATGAAATACAGAAACAGATGAGTAAGGCATGGCCCCTAGTGCCTGATGGCCTTGAAGTAGTATTTCAGTCAGTAACAGAGTAAGGGGGAATTTTCCGTTTCAGCTTCGACATGTAAAGAGCTTGGAAGCTGTCACTCCCATCCTTACAACAGGTAAAACCTAGACAAACAGAAAATCGATGGCTTTTCTTGGACACATCAGAGAACTGAGGTCACAGGGCAAACTAAAATCCCCAAATCTGCAGACGCACACACATCCATAGAGACACAGGTACAGTCTGCCTACCTGGAGCAGAAGTCTCTGGCAGAAACACTTAAATGGTAATTTTGACAAACTGCTGGAAGCTTAGTGTGGAGTAACAGGAGACTGAGAGACTCCTGGGGGCTGCAGTCATTGTCTTTGTAGGCAGAGGGATGGGAGAGCTCATACTTTCTTAAGTTTCCCCTCCAGAAACCCTATCAGATTCCCAAGGTGAAGATGCCACGTTCACAAGCCCTGGAGAGGAGGAAGAGCAGCCCTCCTGAAACCCACCCGGTCTTCTCTGTAACACAGGGCTACCCTCCAGGGAAGGGGACTTGGCCAGAACACAATTTTGAAACTTTATCCTGGGCTCCTCCTTCCCACAGAGACCTCCTTGAGCTGTTCTGTCTCACAGAAGTTGGGGGTGAGTAATCGACAGGTGTCAGGACTTCAACGAAATAAATTAGGAGTGCTACGGCCAGGGAAGGGAGTAGGAGGCAGGGGAAGAAAACTACACCACTGGAGAAACATTTGTGAAGGGCACAGGCCCACTTGAAAACAGATTTCTTCAGAACATTATGTAGCATTTCCCCTTCCTACACCTTACCACATCATAATAATAACAGTGGATTACAGTTGAAGAGCTGCAAGACACAGAATCTGGGGAAGAGTACTTAGGGAAGTCAAAGTTAAGAGGAGAGACAAAAACAATGACAATAAAGAAATTCAAAGCTTCTGGCACTTATAGCCACAATAAACATTATATACTTCCAAGCTCTTAGATTTTCATAAGCCCTTACTATGAAAACCTATTTACCTCAGTTCCCATAGACTGATGCAACATGTCCAGCTTTGGCAAAAAAAATTACAAGGCATGCAAAAAAGAAAAAATAAGTCTGAAGAGACAAAGTATCAGAATCATCCTCAGATATGACACTGATGTTAGCATTATTAGACAAATGTAAAATCACTGAAATAACTATGATTAATATGTTATGGGCTTTAATGGAAAAAGTAGATAACATCAAGAACAGATAATGTACGTGGAGAGAGGGAAACTCTCAGGATAAATCAAAAGGAAAAGCTAGAAATCAAAACTGTAGCAGAAGTTTTCTCAAACAACTGAGAGAATTCATTGCCTGCAGACCTACTCTGCGAGAAATTCTCTTCAGAAGGAAAATTATATAGCTCAAAAACTCAGACTGACATAAAGAAGAGTGTTAGAGAAGGAATAAATGAAGGTAAAATAAAATCTTCCTTATTTTTAATAGAGCTAAAAGGTAACTGTTTAAAGCAATAATAGTAATAATATATTGAGTGAGTATAACATATGGATAAATGGAATGAAATGTCAGCCATGTCACCAGGAACAGGAGAGAAGAATTGGGAATACTCTGTTATAACTGTACTACACATGAAGCATTACAGTATTATTTGAAGGTGAATTTAGATTAGGTATAAATATATATTGTAGGTGCTAGGGCAGCCACTGAAATTTTTTTGAAATATGTATAATTGATATACCAAGAGAGGAGATAAAATTGAATAATATAAATTCTCAAAACCAGACAAGACAGAAAACGAAGGGAAAAAAAGCAACAAAGAACAACTGCAACAAATAGAGAACAGTTACAACTATGGTAGATATTAATCCAACCATATCAATAATTATTTTAAACATCAATGATATAAATATACCAATTAAAAGGCAGTGACTATCAGAGTGGATCAAGAGAGAATAAGACCCAACTCCACGTTACCTACAAGGAACCCACTTTAAATATGAAGACTCAAGTTAAAAATAAAGGGATAGAGGAAGATGTACCATGCTACCACAAATCAAAAGAAAGCTAGAGTAATTGTATTAATTTCAGATACGGCTAACTTCAGGACAAGGAAAATTAGCGGGGATAAAAAGGGGCATTACATAATGATAAAGGGATCAATTGTCCAAGGAGACATAACAGTCCTAAACATGTATACACCTAACAAACAGAGCATTAAAATAACATGAGGCAAGAACTGATATAAATGAAAGAAGTAGACAAACACACTACCATAGTTGGAGGTTTCAACATTCCTCTGTTAGTAACTGGGAGAGCAAGCAGGCAGAAAATCAGTAAGGACATAGATGACTTGGACAGAAGTAAGGAGGAGGATGTCTCATACTTTGGGGAGAGACATACCTAAGTTTTATAAGGATTGCTCTTATAGAAATATAGACGCTAAGCTGGAGAGGCAAGATATTGGAGAGGGAGAGATTCCCTTCTCCACCCAGGAAACTGATACAAGTTTGTAAGCAAGCGGCTTTGAGTAGAATAGCTGTAGAAGGAGAAAAACGGGGCTAGATTAGACCACCATTTTCCGAAATGTGTTTTAGTAAAATTTTCTTTGATGCTACAAAAAAATTGGGTTCTGTGACCAAACAACTTTGGGAAACAATGTATGTGGTGTCCCCATATCAGATCCCTATATTGAAGGCATATTAGCATACCAAAGACTTTTAAAAGTTCCTCTGTAAAGAAATCTATTTAACTCTGTCCAGTCCAGCATTTCTCAAATTTATTTGATCATGGATAATTTTTACTTTTTTGGTGACCACTATTAACATCCCAGGGAACTAATGTGCTTCAGAATCCACACTGAAAATACTATCCCCAAAATCAAGAGATGGAATCAATAGGACTTGAGGGTCATTGGATCTGTGAGTAAACAAAGGGAGAAGAGTGATACCGGCTTAGGTTCCCACCTGGGTATGTAGAAGAAAGAGGAGGATGTTAACCATTAACAGGAATGAGGTGGAAGAACAAATTTGGAGGAAAGATTCAGCTGTTGGATATATGCCAGTTGAAATACTGCCATAATATGTACTTGCAAATCTTCAGGAGGCAGATAGAAATTCAGATTAGGAGTTTGGAAGAGAAGTGAGGTACTGATGTGAACTAGGGATTGGTCAGCATAAAGATGACAAGCCAAACCATGGAGGTGGAACTCACTGCCCATGAAGAGTTTATGAATGTGACAAGATTAGAAGTGCCAGAGACAGAATCTTGAGTAATATCAAACTTACAAGGTAGGTGACGGTAGAGGAGCAGTTAGATAGACACTGGAAAGCCAGGTTGAGAGGTGGGAGGAGAGGAGAATGTTGCTTCATGGAATTCATCATGGGAGAGAGGGAGGGTTTCAAATTACACATATTGAGCACCTTTGTTTGCCAGGCACTTAGTTAAAGACGCAGCTGTAAAAAAAAAAAAAAAAAAAACCATACCTATGCCTTCATGGAGCCTAGTGGAGTCTCATGAAAATCTCAAAACATTTAACCCTCTTTGATATTTATAAAGTACTATTTGACCCTGCATTATTGACTTAACTGTGTGTATCTGCTGAGAGTTTCAGAAAATGAGGACTGAAAAGTAGTCACTGGATTTACCTGCTTAGAAGTCATTGTGGAGTTGTGGTTGAGTGCTGGGATAAAGTCCAGACTGGAGTGGTTTGAGAAGTGAGTGGGAGGTGAGGAAATGAAGTTAGCGAGCATGAATCACTCTTTGAAGTGTAGCTGGAGATGGCAAATGTAAAGAGCTCCTTAAAGAAAGGGGGATAGGGCAGAAGTTGGAAGGGAAGTGGTGTCTGTTAGGCCTTTTTTAATATGGGAAAGACATAAGCATAGTTCAAAGCTCATGGGAAGGAACTAGTAGAAGAGGACATGGGAAAAGAGGGGATATATAATACTAGGAAGAAGGAAAGGAAAGCCAGACCCAATGGAAGGAATTGATCTCAGAGGAAGAGTCATGGCCTTGATTTTCACAGGAGGGAGAATAAAAACAGATGAGTGTGGGTATTTTTATAGATATGGTGGCAGCAAGTTGAGGGTAATTTCCATCTGATGGCTTGGGGTTTTCTCTGTAAGACAGAAAACAAGATCAGTAGCTGAAAGTCTTATCAAGTGCTGAAGAAAGTATGCATTTGTCATTATAATATTTATGGGCTTGGAGGCCAACTGCTAAGGGAATGAAAAGAGACTAGGTGGTAAATTGGAAGTAATCTTGGAATTTGGGTATGAAAGTCAAGAGACAGTCTCTTCCTCCCTTTTGTCTCAAGATGGGCAAAAGTATAGAGAAGAAATTGAAGCGGAAGGGAGAGGCAAGTTGAGAGCTCACACTGGATATATTTAAATTTGAGAAGAATATGGATTATATAGAAGTGAGGATTTCTTGGGGGAGAGGGTATAACTCAGTGGTAGAGTGCTTAGCATTCACGAGATCCTGCATTCAATCCCCAGTACCTCCACTGAAAAAAAAACGTAATTAATAAATAAATAAATAGACCTAATTACCTCCCTTCAAAAAGCAAGCAAACAAAAAGAAGCAGGGTTTTCTTAAATCCAAGGGTTGTTTGGCATTTGAATGCCAGAGGAGACTGAAATGACCTAGAATGGTTCAAACAGAGGTTGGAGACAGTGTGACCTCCGAGAGTGACATACAGCCTTGGCATTCTGTCACATATCTCAGTGGTTCTCAACCCTGGCTACATGGTAGAATCACTAGAGGAATTCAAACATACCATGCCTAGGTCTCACACCCATAGATTCTCATTCCATTGGTCTGAAAACGGGGTGGCCTACTCCAAATGTGGTCCTCACACAGGGAGCAGCAGCAGCAACAGCAGCATCCCCTGGGACCTGGCTAGTACTGCAGGCTCCACCCAGACCTACTAGATCTGAATCTGTATCTTTACAAGACCTCCCATTGATTTGTGTGCAAATTAGCCTGAGGAGCATTGGACTAAAGCATGGTCTAGACAAGGGCCAGTCATGGATACATTTTGAAAGCTCCCCCAGGAAATTCTAAAGTGCACCCAGACTTGAGAACCACTAGATCCTTCTAAAACTATTAATTAAGCTCATGTGATAAAATGTCACAGTATCACACACACAAAGTGCATGCAAAAACTGGTGAAATCCAAATAAGGCCTGGACAGAGTTAAATAGCTGTTTAATGCACACTGGTGATGCCAAGGCAATTGCACAAGAGTGTGTTGGCTTGTAGTTGAGTTAATAGTATTGCACCAAAGTTGGTTTCATGGTTTTTATCATGTACTTTGGTTATGTAAGATGTTACCATTAGGGGGAAGCTGAGTGACAGATACCCAGGAACTCTGAACTTTATCTACAACCTCTTGTGAGTCTTAACTTTCTTTAAAGTAAAAAGTTAAAAAGAAAACATTTTAAGCTACAAGAAAGCTTGTCTAAGATGAGGAGCAGCTGTTCTCCATCGTCATCTAAGAAATAAACAGGCTCCATCACTCATTCGGAGTGGAGCCATTGGAGGATTTAAAGCAGAGGGATGACAGGTTTGGATTTGTGTTCTAGAAAAATAAATCTGGTGGCAGTTTGGAGGACTGACTAAAAGCCAAAAAGATGAGTTCAGAACCTGTTTCTGTCATCTGGATAGATCGTAAGGGCTAGAACCCAGTCAGGCGCAATGGAAATGGAGCATGAAAGGATGGATTTGAGAGATTCTGGAGGTAAAATCAACAGGATTGGATGAATGATTCGACTGTCAAGGCCCCTGGGAAGCTTTTTAAAATACATATACCAGAGCCTTCGCCAAGGAATTCTGATTTAAAGGTGTGAGAGGGTAAGCCCCAGCATCTGAGTTTGTAGAGTTCTACAGGTGGTTCAAATGGGCAGGGCTGAGAGCAGCTGGCCCCGACTGAGGAGGCGGGAAGTGCAGGGTAAACCTCACAGGTTTTCAATCCAGCCGTGCTGGAACCCACAGAACATGAGGAGGAGGCAGCAGAGAGACAGCCAGGATAAATTAGGGAGGTAGCCCTTCCTCTTCCATTTGTTTTATGTTGAGTAAAACTGTAAAACCCTGAGTTAAAATGGGGAAAGCCATTATCCTTGCAACCTAGCTATCTTCCCATGGCTTATGTAAACAAAGTTTTCAATGAAAATAAAACCTTAGTTCAATTGTTTCTGCCATCCAAATGGAACTTTAGCTTATTTTAAAACAAAACAACAACTCTCTCTTAACCCCAAATTTTGAAGGATTTATACAGACAAATCTTCAGGAAGCGAGGCTAAATGTTTGTTGTGACTACCACTGGCCCCTCTGCATATTCTGGAAAGCCCCTCCCAACCTTTCTCCTAAATCCACCCAGATACCACTCCCATCTTCCTCCGAGCAAGTCTTTCCTTTTGGGTTGGTTGGGTTTTGCTCCTGTGAGGCTGTGTTTTGGAATCCAACAGGTGCAGTGTGGTCACTGCTGCCCGCATCTCCTGGGTCAGCAGGACAGAAGGCGCAGTGAAGCCTCGGCAGTCAGCCCACACTCCTAGTAAACCCCCAGATTCCTGGGAGTCTGGGAAGGGGTCTGGGAGCGTGCACCACGCCCTCAGAGCATCAAGTGAGAAGCCGTGGATGGCTAATGGCTTATCTTTTTCAGGGTAAGCCACCAAAGCCACCAATCTCTGCCTCATAAAAACCATCTAGGGTTTCCCCACTGAGAGTTGCTTGCTGTCTATTGGGATCTCTGTTTATAAAGTTGTATGCGAAGCCCTCGTGAAAATGTTTCCTTTTCAAAAGTCTGTTCTTTAGCATTTCAATTTTCCCCATGAAGGATATTTTTGACCCTTTTTTAACTTAAAAAGAGAAGTTACGAAGCCCACTAGTATCTAATAATGCAGAAGCACCTCACAATATATAATAAGCACATTGCAGAGTTTTAACAATTACTTAAAAGGTTAATGTGAGATAGAAAACATCAAGGTGGCACTTACAGGGATACTTCAGTGTTTATGTCTCAGCTTTCTACTTGCTCTGTTATTTGCAAGGTAACAGAGTCACGCCTAAGCTCATCCATTTCTTAAATGAACCCAAACTTAGTTTGAGATCTGCAGGCTGGTCTATATTGAGTCTGATAAAACTCCTTCAGCTTGGAAAAAGAGAGAGGAGATGATAGACTGAGAATTTTTAAATCTCTTTATTCCTAATTCCAATGTCCCATTCTTTCTAGAACTGCATATATTAAAGCTGCCTGTGGATTCCCTTGAGAGCTGGGCTGGAAAAGCACTACAATGCTGTTTTGTTTTGTGTTTAAATTGTCACAGCATCTTTACTTTTAGACATGAAAGTATGTGTGCTCATTGTAGCAATCATCTTTCCCCACCTGTTCTGGTTCCTCTTGGTTGTTTGCTTTCTTGTCTGTTTTCCTCTCTCCCAACCCCTACCCGCACCCAAGTCTTTGAGAACTAGCTAGTACTTTGGGTTGATCATTTCTCAGTATTTAATGTTTCAGGATATGCAAGTGGAAGCTATTTAATGCATGCTGGTGATGCCAGGGCAATTGGACAAGAATGTGTTGGCTTGTGCAGAATGTTCCTGTCTTGAGCATTGTGTACCTGCACTGTGCTGGGAGTGGGGCTATAACAAAGAATGAAACTCAAAGAGCTGAAAGAAGATGTCCTTATAACATGGCAACTGATGAGACAGATGTGTCCCACACACAGAGGACCAGAGAGAACCTCATTTGCGTTTCCAGGGCAGGCTTCCTAGAGGAGGCGATGCCTAAGCTGAGCCCATCACTCGTCACAAGTCCAAACTCCTAGAATGGAGGGCTGGAGTCCGCAACTGGGCTGCTGACTATGCAGCCCTTTCTGAAGCAGCCCCAGTTTCTTATCAGCTCGGATCTACAGCGGCTTCTCCCCACAGATAGAGAACAGGGCTCTAAAAAGTACCCTGCACACCCTGCCTGACATCACATAAGGCACTGCAGAATATCAAGTTTAGTAAACCTTGCCATTGTGCCTCCCACAAAAAGAGAAATGCTACTTCTCACAAGGATAAAACCCTCACATCACAAGACAGGCATTAGCTCTATGACAAGAACACCACTAGACAGCAAGGACGAATATGGGATGTCTAGGCATTAAATTAAAACCATCATGGGTCTCATGAATAGAAACACATAGGTGAAGATGCCCACTGTACATTCTGGTTGAGACGGGGTGAGGTTCCAGCATTTACTAAGAACCTACTTTGCCTCATTCAGAAATCAACAACACTTCTACACAGTAATCCCTTTTGATGGTGTGGAAATGGAGGCTTAAGGGGATTTGTCCAACACCATTAGATGGTCACCAGCTTAGTTGGCTAGGAACCCAAGTCTGTGTGAACCCCTTTTAGCATGCCAGGCTGCCTCTAGAACTCTTCTTTCTTTCATTCTTTACAGTCAGCCTCACTTGTCTTGAACTTAGATATTCTCTGACAAATCAATAAAGAAAAGACATAACAACCCAATAACCAAAGGGACCAACAGCTTGAACAGGCACTTTGGAGAAGAGGATAGCTGCATGGCTACTGAGTGTGTGCGATGATGCTGGGTTTCAGGAATCATGAAAATGCACATTCAACTAAAATGAAGTACCAGCACACACCCACCAGAATGGTAAAAATTTGAAATACTGATAATATCAAGTGTTGTTGAGGATATGGGGCAACTGGATCTCTCGTATATTGTTGGTGGGAATGTAAAATTGTACAATCACTTTGGAAAACTTAAACTATATATGTGCCTACTCTCTGATTCTGAAATTCCTCTCCTGGGTCTCTGTACTCAGTGGTATGCTAAGACTGGCTCCCACTGGCTCCTGAAAGCCCAATGGGCACATCTCTTCCTAACCCACATCCCCTTGGTAGCTTAAAATTGGCCATGGTGGGGGTATTTACAAATTCTTACAAGTCAGAGCTATTTTTGTTAGAGAACTTACTGTTTAACATTTGCCAACACACCACTGTAAATTCCTGAGAGAAATGAGTGCAGATGTTCACAAAAGGATTTGTACAAGAATGCCCATTGCAGTTTTATTGATAAAAACCCCAAACTGAGACAACCCAAAAGGTTCACCAGCAAGAGAATGAAAAAAATAAACTCTGGTATCTTCATGCAATGAAATGCTGCACAACAAAAATAAAAGCAAACTATAGAGAAACACAACATGGCTGAAATCTCCCAGGCTGTGGGTTGAGTAGAAGAAGGCAGACACAAAAGAGTACAGTTGACCTTTGAACAACACGGGGGTTAGGGACACTGACCTTCCGTGTGGTGGAAAATCCATATGTAACTTTACAGTTGCCCCCCCAAATCTGTAGTTTTATACCCACTAGTTCAACCAACCGAGGATCATGTAGTACTGTAGTACGTACTTACTGAAAACCCGAATGTAAATGAATGAACCCACGCAGTTCAAACCCATGTTGTTCAAGGGTCAGCTGTATACACTGCATAATTCCATTTATCGGAAACTCAAGACAAGCAAAGCTACTCAATGTTGATAGAAGTCAGAATAATTTTCCTCTGAGGGTTCTGGAGGTATTGACTAGAAGGGACACAAGGGGGCCTTCTGGGTGCTGTAGATGTTCTGTGTCTTGACCCGAGGAATGATCATATAGGTATATACATATATATATAATTCATTGAGCTGTACACTTGAGATTTGTGCACTTCACTGTATACATGTTATACCTCAATAATGAACACTGTGCACACACACTCACATTCTATTCAGTGACCCTGTTAATATGGCAGAAGAGTTAGACTACCATCTCAGCAGTGCAGAGCATCCAACAAAGGTGAGTACCGACAAGAAGAAAAGCAGTCTGAATCTTGGCAGACAAATCAGCTCAGTTTTACTGACATCTGACACACTGCCATCATGGAGACTTTCAACACCTGTACTGGCAGCACGGCTGATGCATGAAGAATTTGCCTCCACCAGCACATTCTCCCCAGGCACATCACTGCCTGGGAAGGGATCCAGTGAACACATCAGCTGTCTCTCCCACACACCTACCACCGTAACAGCAGAAATCCAGAAATGTAAAGATAGGGACTCTCATCCAACTTGGGCAATATTCCAGCACTTGCTGTCAACAGAGAACACTGAAGCCTGAGACCCTACCTGCTGAGATGTTCCAGAAGGATGCAAAAAGGCTAATGTGTCTCTGAGTGTTATTTTTTTTTTCAAATAAAGAAAAGCCAAAGAAATGCCTGCTTCCTTTACCATCAGCAAAAAGGAGGATGAGAGATCATGTCAGCTCAGAATTCTCCATTTCTGGCGGGATGCAAGCCTCATCCCTTCCTGAGGAGTCACGGTGCATTCTTGCCTTCAGTAGACCCTGGGCCCAGCAGGTGATTAGCTTTAAACCTTAATGAAAGACTGGGCTCTGCCCCAAATCAGGGAGAAGTGCAGTTGATAGCATCCGGACATTTATATTCACGAACATATCAGAGCCACTTGAGAAATATTTGTTGCATACCCACTGCATGCAAGTTGGCAACACGAAAGAAACGTCCACCATCAAAAGACTGCATATGAAGAGAAGCTCAAAATATCGTAACTTTACTCCCTAAGGGCTGAGTTTTGACATAACCATTATTTGAGTCTACAAGAAACTGAGGGGTTGGTTTTAGAATGGTTGAGGGTTTTGAGGACACTAGGAAACTAATTTCAGAGGCTTTGCACATTATTAGACATCTTAGTTTGGGTTCCCCCAGAAGCTGACCTTAAAACAAGAAAGCAAATAAAGGTAGTTTATTTGTGAGGTGAAAGGCAACTGGAGGGGAAGCAGGACAGTGAGACACAGGAGAAGGAGCCTCAAAGGGTATGTGATTGAGTAGGCCACGGCTGTGGGCAACCAGGACAGGACCCACTGGGGAAGCTCTGAGAACCAGTTTGAAGCACACTCAGCCGTGGGTAATCCCACCCATGGGGAGGGAGCTGGGTATTTCTGTGCCAACTCCCATCTGTCATTGGTTGAGGTCTGCTCTCAGAGGATGTTAATTCCCCAGAACTTTTGGCCTGCCAAGCAGATGGCAAAGTGGGCTCTCTGACAAAGAGGGGTGGGTGCTTGCATTCGAAGTGAGGCAGGCATGTTCTCAAGAGGTAAGGGCTGGAGGATACAACCAGGGTGCCAACCACATCTGCCACAGACGAACTTGAAGCAACTGGCCAAGAATGTCTGTACTTGTATGGTCTATGACTGCACTTTGGAATCATACATACGGAAAAGTGAAAGGCCACACAATGGCTAGATCTGCACATCAACGAATCTGCAATTGATAGATGACACATTAAGACCCAAACCTGGGAAATGGAGCTCAAATGTTTAATCAGTACTGCAGATTTAAAAGTTGTCATCAAGGGAACAGGGTATAGCTCAGTGGAAGAGTGCATGCTTAGCATGCACGAGCTCCTGGGTTCAATCCTCAGTACTGCCATTAAAAAAAGAAAGTTGTCATCAGATTCTACTACCTGGCTTACTCCTTGGGCTAAGATGTCCAGATATGTTTAAAAAAAAAAAAAAAGCATCAGCCTTCTGGCTCCTCCAAGTCAGTATGACCAGCCACCTTGGTTCAGATCTTCACTTCACCAATAACTAGTTACTGTATTAATGTTTTACTCCATTTCCCTGCCTACAATCTCCAGCCTTCCCATTCCAGCTACCACCTGCAGAGAGAGAGATCTTCCCAAGACACAGTTCTGATTATCTCATCCTCTGTCTGAAACCCCTCATTGGCTCTCAGGTGCCCATAGAACAAAGTCTGTCTTCCAAGTTCAGAAGACAAGGCCTTGTGTGATTTGGACCTTTCTTGACTCTTTAGCTTTTCTCTCAGTTCCCCGACCAGCCTGAATCACTTTCTTTCCCCCGACAGCTGTTTTGTGCCTCTGAGACTTTGCCCATGCTGTAGCCTCCACCTGATACACCCTCCCGAACAGTTCCATACCCCTATGCCAAGCCTCTGCCTGGGGTTAATTTTTTCTCATTCTTCAGATGCTAATTAAGAAGTCACTTCCTCCAAGAAGTCTTCCCTGGTGCCAGCAAGGTTGGTGTAGGTGCCCTTCCCTTAATATCCAGTACCTCTCCCATCTTAGAACTCCATGCAGATTTTGTAATTGCCTCGTTGCCTGTCTGTATCTCCCACAGTTTGAATGCTCTGGGAGGGGAGAGCCATATCTATCTTGTTCACATGGCTTGACCTAAGATTTACTAGTAGTTACTACTAAATAATGGGTGAATGTGAAGCTCCTCCTTTATCTGGCCCCTCTCTCCTCTCCAACTTTGTATTTCATTGCTCCCCCCACTGGTACACACACCCCAATATACTAGATTCCATGTATCGCCATTACATCCTTTAGCTACTCCTATCATAGAACTGTAACACTTTACTTCACTTTGTGGTTCACCTGTGCTAACCAATTCTGAGAATCTGCCTAAGTCCCTCCACTGGACTCTAAGTTTCTTGAGAGTAAAACTATGTCATAATGTTCTTTATCTTCCCAGGGCTTATATTAATGTCCAACATAGCATAGACACTTAGTATATACTGAGTAAATGGTTCATTGCTATAATTGATGATGAAATGCAGACTTTCTCTATATGACGTCTAACTCTCACCAAAGCAAACATGCTCTGGTCTCCCACCTACCACCTGTCTGAGACCCATCACAGACTTCACATCTGCGAGCCTTGAAAAATTTCATCAGCCAAGTCTGTGAGCCACTGTCATCATTAAAGCAAGACAGAAACACCCAGAGTGACGTCTTTGGACATGCAAGCAATCTTTGCTCTTGGCTGGACGAAGCCACATTTCAGTAAGAAAACCAAGTGGAAGCTATCTGGCTATTCCAGCAAGGCCAATGTACTCAGAGTAGGTAGATGGAATGTTGTAAGTGTGCTGCAGATGCATTTTGCCTCTACTGCAGTGAGCAGAACTGAGCTACCTGAGAGCTGAATCCTGCAAAACATCAGAGCCTTGACATGGAAGGAGATTGCAATGGTGGGAACGTGGGTGGGGTTGGAAGTAGTTAGAGACGGCAAGAATTTCTCCAGATTCCTTTCCCAGACGCCTGTCTGATGACAGGATAGCATCACCTGCAACAGTCTAGGTTCTATCAGTGGTGATGTGTCTGCAAACCAAAGGACCACCATCTCATGCCCATTGTGAGGCATAAATTGATGAAGTCACATCAGTTCTCACCTACTGAGACACCAACAAATAAGGAGAACATCCTGCTTTGCTTGCGATGGTCCCACTTTCTGCCTATGTTCCTGTGAAATTACTAGTGCCCTCTTGCATTCTCAAAAGTGTTCCAGTTTGGATGATAAACTTTATGGTCACCCTACACATGTACAGCATTAACAGCAGGGACAGAATCTTCAAATAGACATGACATTGGATGTTGGCACATGGGAGTTTTTGTATTAGTCTCTCAACTTTTCTGTATTTTTAAAAAACTTTTCCCCTCCAAAAAAAGAAACCCAACAAACAAATACACTAGAAAAATTCAAACTACTCTATAATTAAGCATAACACATAATTATTTCAGTACCCAATCTCCTACCTAAATTGTTTCTCTGCTCTTATATTTTTAAGATTATATTCTAACCATATCCATTTGTCTAATGAGGTCAGCCATTTGTCTGCAGTGTGTAAGTGACAGGACTAAATTCAATGTCATCTGTTTATTTAAGATGGAAATGATATGCATGTAGCACAGTAGCCTTTGGGTACAAATGAAGTATCATTCAATGTCACCAGAGAAAATATAAATCAGTAAGAAGGAACAAACACTGAAGGTTCAGTCAGTACGGCTTTGCTGGGCTTCCTCTATGTGCCAGGACACAGGATGGAGTGAAACAGAGTCCCTGCCCTCATAGAGCATATATATTCTAATGTTAAACTGCCCTTGGGGAGGAGTGATACTCAAATCCTCTAGCACCCCAACTTCAATCTGATGTTTTGCAAGAAATCCCCAAACTGCCAGCACTTTCCAGTAATATGTTCTATAAAGTATTTTTTTTCCTTCTCTGTGTGTATATGCGGGGTGGGAGGAGAGTCACATAGAAAATATATGAGATGGAAAGGATGCTATCTGGACTGATAAAAGTCATCTCTTCACATATCTGTTTTCCTCGTCTCCAGCACATGTTTGTCATTGGTAACAGGGTTGTGGCTTCTCTCTGGGGTCTCTGTCATAGATATCTGGCATTTGCTGGGCCTAGCTGTTCAGTACAGGTCAGTCTTGTGCTTCTCCTAGGCTGTTTTGTTATGTGTGACCCCTTGATTTTGCTACGTCATCACCAGTGTTAATTCAAAACTGCTGCTAGCCACGTCGTTCTGTGGCTTGACTGTGCTTAAGCCTAGTACCCCAAAACAAGGTCTTCAATATCCAAATGGCCAAAGCAGAGAGATTAGGGCGTATAGTCTTCACTTTGCCAAAGGAACTCCCATTAGGGGACAATCTTATGAACCTGGGATTTAAATCTGAGCTGATCCACTTAATAAGTTTGTGACCATGGCAAATTATTTAAGTTCCTTGAGGCTCAGTTTCCCCATCTGTAAATGCAAATATAACATCTACCTCCCTGAACTGCTGTGGGGATTCAATGAGATGATAGATGCAGAATTCTTGCACCAGAACCCAACACTCTGTAGGCAATTAACACCTTTTAGTTTCCTTCTTTCATCCCCATCCTAGCTCCCCGCCTAGTTGGATGTGCGCGGTAATCTAACTGGGCAGCTAACCTGGAAAGGGTGGGATGATTTCAGGCTGGGAGCTTATCCTAGAATTAGGGAGTGCCAACTTGTAAACACATACCATCCAGATATTCTCTTTAAATATTTGTATTGATGCATGTGATTAACCCTGTTTACTCTTTAGATTCTCAGTAAAGATGTGAGCAACAGTCACCTTTACATGTCATAGAATACATTTTTCAAGAACAACTGAGGAAGTTCTATGGGTTAAAGAAAAAAATTAAGGAGGACAAGGCAAAACAGGATAGAAATGGAGGGTTTTTGTTCATTTTGGTTTTTGCTAACAACCTTTACTGGGTACCACTAGCATGACAGAGACTAAATTGAGCAGTTTACATTCAATTTCTCATTTCACCTCCAACAATCCTAATGAGATAGGTACTATTATTGACCCCATTTTACTGATGAGGAAGCTGACATACAGAAGCAACTGTTAACAGCTCAGTGTTCAGGATCAGGCATCTCCTAAGAGCCACAGCTGGCTAGTGAGTCCAGGCAGTCTGTTTCCTTTACCCCACACTACGCCACCAACATTAGCACCTCCCAGAAGGGTCATGGCCCTAGCAAGCTGAATTACAGAAACGATTATGGCCTTGACCATTTGCTCTAGAAGACCTCTTTAAAGATTTGGAAAAAGAGGGCAGCAGCTGAGACCCTCCTGTGATTTTTAAGGTTTCAAGCTTTGTAAGGTCAGTAGTTTGGTGAACAGAAAAAATATATATTTCTGGGGGGAAAAAGTGCACTATCAGGTAACACACGCTGTTATGAATTATATCAAGCACTCGTCCTTGTAAAGCTCACAGTCCATCATTCAGGAGCACCATCACTATGTCATTAAGTGGAACTTTTTTTCTTGCTCAGTGCCCATTAGAAATTTAGTAAATCCTTTGGAGGAAAAAAAATGCCAAAGATTTCATCTGGTGGAGACAGTTGTTCATAATTTGGTACGTTTCATATTGTCATTAATTATTTGCTGTTTCAAATATTTCAGGGATGTGGGTTATTATACAGCATTTTTTTCCCTTAAGCTAAAACTGCTTAAAGTATGAATTTCATTTGCATGCAAGGACTCATGTCCACAGTATCTGCAGTCTTATTTCTGCTTGTGGAAAAGGGAATGAGTGGATTTGTGGGATATTTCCTAGTCTGACACTATTATCTTTTTTCCTAAAACCCTGTTCTGGTACCACCAAACTGTCCTTTGGAAACCAAATAAAACTGTCTGACACTCCACACCCCTAGGGGAGCTCTGGTTCTGACAGGACTCTTGGGAAGGAGGAGAACTAAGAGGGGGAAAGAACCGACCCTCACTGAAGGTCAGTTAGGTGAATCACGTAAACTTGCCTATGCTGAACCACTTTTTAACCTATAGGAATGACAATTTCATATAGTTTAACCCAATATTAAATGCCAGACAAGACACTTTTTATATGTTATCACACTTGATCTTCATAATGACCCTAGAAGGTCAGGTTTATCCCCATGTTACAAATAGCGAAACTGAATTAAATGCCTAAAGGAATTGTCTTAGTTTTGGTTCCCCCCAAAGTTGATTCAGAGTCAAGGAACTGATGTGAGTAGTATATTTGGAAGACGACTCCAGGAAGCACAGGTAAGAAAATGGCAACGTGAGGCAGGGACGGGAAGAAGTAAGTTATGGGGACACTGTCCAGCCAGTTACTCTGTGGGCAGCTGGAGCCTAATCCCACTGGGGAACTCACGCATGCTGCAGAGTCCTCTCACTTTGGGGACAAGGGAGCTGGGCAATTTCTGCACAAACTGTTTTCAGTCATCAGTCCAGGCCGCTTGGGATTGAGACAGTATGTTAATGCCTCAGTAATTCCACATCAGGCTGGAAAGAGGGCTGATGTGCACCGAAGTGGTGAGGAGACAGGGGTAGGGCCACACTGTGCCTGCTCCAGTCCCACAGCTAGAACTCACAGAGGCAGGGTTTGAACTGGTAGCATTCTGACCTCACAACCCATGTCTTCCCACTAAAGATGCTGTCAAATCCTGGAAAAGATCAGGGGTTCCAGGAGAATTGGGACTCAGTTCTAGGGTGACGTCTGGACAGCTGTAAGTCACTAACCAAAGAAGGTACCACTCCATGCTTCCCTGCTGTACAATAACTACTTTTGTGTCACCCTCTAGAGTTTACAAAATGCATACACATCCATCACTTCATTTGGCCCTCATCATGCCCATGAGACAGACCAAAATCCATCCCCTCATGAGATTTATTCATGTGTTTAACTCCGTAACTATTGAGTATAAGTTCTAGGAACTGTTCTGGGTGATGGAGATGTAGAAGCAGACAAAACAGACAAGCACTCCAGCACGGTAAAACACATCAGATTCTAGTGGGGGCAAAAGAATAAAGAGACAGACATAGAATGTAATGCCATATCATAATTGGCTCCATGAAAAACTTAGAATCAGTTAAGATGATGGTGATGGCGAGGGAGCTAGTTTTTTAATTGGGGATGAGGTCAGGGAAGATGATTCCATTTGAGCAGGGACATGAAGGAAGTGAGGATATATGAAGGGACAACATTCCAGGCAAAATCCAGAGAAAGCCAGACTGTGTGACGAGAGCATGGTGAGACGTGGATGCGGAGAGAGCAGCAAGGGCAATGTACCATCTTGTTGGCTACCATCAGGACTTGGGTTTTTGCTCTTAGCACGATGGGGAACCACTGGGGAATTTAGAGCAGGGAAGTGGCATGATATTTGTTTTCAAGGGTTCATTTTTTATTTATCTCTGACTCATGCAGCCAGCAAGACCCACAACCAGGACTCGAAGTCTTCTGACTTGTGATCCAGTGCTTTTCCCACTCAGATCCACGGTTTTTCTCCAGACCTAGATGTCCTTGGGATCCTTTTTTTTTTCTGTCCCTTGCAGAGTTATTTGTGGTCTCCTGACCAAATCTTAAAATGGCTGTTGCCAGTTCCCCAGGCATTTGGCTCCTTGGGACTTCTCTTTGCCTTAGCCAATGAGCTTTAACATTCTCCCATTTCTGAGAGCATCCTGTTCTCGTAGAGTTAGCCAGCACAACTCATGACCCACAAACTTGCTCAAGCAGAGTTTAAGCTTGACCATGAAAGTCAAGTGAGGACAGCAAGATTCAAAAATAACCACTCTAATCAGAAAGTTTAACTTTACAGATTTCCAGGGGTCTTCATATCAAGGAATTTTGTTTTTCTTTTTGGTAATTAAGACCGAGTAAAACTTTCTCCCAGACTATGGGAAAAAAGAGAGTACCGGACCTGTGGTCCACTGCATTCTTTCTCATCCAGACCAACGTGGAAATCAGGCAAGGGCTGCAATGAGATAATGCAGTTGCCTTTTCCTTCATCTTTACTATTTTTTTCCTTCTAAAATCCAAAGCTGCAATGGTTTTTCAGTCAAGGCTACAAAAACACACAACCTGTTTGGGGAATTATAAATGTGGGGCTTTCAGTGTCAACACCCGCAATAAGAGTGTTTACTCCCTGGTAAAGCAAGGAGAAAAACAGAAACATTCCACTTTCCCAGACCTGCAGTGGCACGACAGTACTGACAAAGGGAACCGTTTGTCAGGACACTAGGCACACATGTACAGACGAAGCATGTGGATAGATAATGGATAGTCACTTGTTTAGCTATATCCACAGCTTAAATTTGGTGTCCTCCGAACATGTTATGTTTCAAAGGCAGAATGATATTTCTGTTCACTTATTAAGGAATGACTAACTTGCTTTTGGCTGCACTACAAATGAATCACGGTAACAATCCCCAACTTGCGACTGATGTTCTGATGTAATGCATTTCTATTAAAAGAAGAGGAAAGAGAGTGGGTGAGAGTGAGATCATGCAGAGACAGAACCTAACATCGGGGGAGCCTGCGTAACTGATGAACTGCAGAGCCCAGATCCATCCACTTGAAGGTGTTTTCTTGTGTCCTGGGTGAGGATATCCTGCCAGTTGGTTTCTACCCATTTACAGTCAAGTGGCAGAATGTAGACCCTGATCAAGACCTGGAATGTGGAGGGATTCAGTGAAGAAAACCTTTCAATTGGGAGTGAAAACCAGATATTCCTTGAAAGCACTTTTTAAAGTAATTTGGGTTTAGTGTCCATTTGAAGGTAATATTTGGGGGCAAATGATAGAGGTTAGAAAGGCAAACCAACAACCTCCCTTTTTAAATTGTTTTAATGTGCACAGCTAATTTGGGAGACGCAGAGGAAGGAGTGGGAAGGTGAGACAAGGAAAGGAAGGCAGCCGGTAACGGTGGTGTCATCCGGCTGATTCCCCCTGGGAACGGGGAACCTCCACCTCCTCTGAGTCTCCCATGGCAGCTGAGGCTGCTGGGGGACAGCTGGAGGTGTTAATTGCCCTGCCAGGCAGAGTGGTCTTCCTGCCTTCTCTCTCCCCGTTTGCAAAAAGGAACAAATACAAAAAGAGCTGGAAGGGACTGTAAAAGGCCTTCTGAACCCACAGGTATTTTTCCTATGTTAATTACCACGCCGGAGCAGACACTTCCTTCCTCCCAGATCCCTTCTGTATTCTCCTCTACAAGGTGCCCCTGCTGTCTTCTGAGGAAGATCTGAGTGTGCCAAGGAGAGGCAGAGAGGAAATTAGACTCTGGCCTGTCGTGACCAGCAGCCCACACTGGCTTTGTCCCAGGCTTCGGCAGAAGGGGATTAGAAGAGCCAGTGCCTCCCCAGAACGGGAAATCACTCAGAGAAGGAAATCTTTTTTTTTTTCCCCCGGTAAACCTACTTTCTCTACCCTGTGGTTTTCTTTCTGGGTCTCATCTACTATCGGATCTGTCACTGACCTAAAAAGAACTTCAATGTGTTGGAAAAGCGTACTTCAAGCCACTGTAATAAATCTCAAATTGATATTTATGAAGTTAACTTTCTCTCACACAGGATCTGATTGTATACTTTGTGGCTGTCACTCATCTTAGAATTATGTCATGTTAGAACCAAATGGTCTGTCCGTAAAGATTAGCTAGACCAACCTCCTTTTTTACTGAAAAGCCTGAGCCCTTAAGAAGCAGAGTTGACATTCCCAGGGTCTCTGACACTCCTACCTAAGCAGCAAAAGCCAGTCACACCAAGGCTGGTCATTTGAACCAGGTGGCCTGACAATTCTTCCTCCTTTCCCACTTCCTCTTCATCCTCACTACAGTTCTGAAGTCGTCCTGGTCTTTTGCTTCAGCTATAAAGTGGGAATACTGATTTAACCATTTCCATAGAAACTTGTACTGAATAAATTTTTTAAACTGTATAGAAAGTACTTAGCAGACTAGTTACTATTACTATCCTCATTCTTAACCTGAGGGGTGATGAAAGAAAAGAGTCTAACAATTTAAACAGTATGTTCAGAGCCTTGGAATAAATCTCAATTTAACATTCAGTCTGGCCTATTTGACAGCAAATACAGTAACAATAAACATACTGTGATTGAGACTGACACTAAATTAGGCTTGATTATGACAGAGCGCTCATTGTTGTATATTGTTAGGTTCTTCCCTTTGTTTGGGTGTTGTATCTCTTGTGATTTTCCATGTGTAAGTGTGAGTACCCTAAATTCAGGGAAATTACCCTATTATTGACAATGCAGTAGATTTGGTGAGTACTTACTGAATGTATGTTGAGTGAGTAATCCAAACTCTATACATAGGCATAGAAACATGGATGCTATGTTGATTCCCATGACAGATTCAGACTATATGAAGGGTCAGGACTATTACTTTGTGTCCTGTTACCCTCCTTTTCTTTTCTGAGGGTCTCTGACTAACAATAAGCTTATGTGAATTGAGATTGTCCATTCTGTGGACTGAGGTGTCTCGGTCACCATTTCACTATTATGCTTTGATGTTTTCCTGTCTTTCTTTTCCCCTTCTGCCCTCAAGAGCAAAGATTAATGTACAAGCAAAGATGAAGTCACTGTAAACTAACTTGTCGTCATTTTTACCTTCCTTTTCTTTTTTAGTGCAGAAATTAAAATTAAAAATAAGTATAAAGCAAATAAAAAAAAGCATAGCTTGGATCTCTGGCTTCTGTTTCCCTCTGTGAATACAATCTAAGAACACCTACTAGTGTCTCTGCTGTCCAAAGCGGGCTCCTTTCGGGATGTAAGTCAAGGCATTCTAAAACTTTATACAGGTAGATGTCCAAGTAGCAGGTACAGTGTGTCTGCCCGTGGCTCCGTGGACAGCCAAGGGTAGACTGTATGTGTGTGTGATGTGTAGGTGTAAGACCCAAAAGTCAGAACAGAGCAGTTCCAGACGTCACAGAAGGGACTCTCAATTCTCCTTTCCCATGCCTCTTATTATCCTCTCCCCTCTTATCCCGCAGTAGAATCCCACAGGTTCCCCCTGCCAGGTGGGTGGCCTCAGCCAACACACCCCCTCTCTGGTTGCTTTGTCACTCAGCATCTCCCTGCCACTCAGAAGCAAGAGTGACACACGTTCTACCCACCTTTCCTTCGGAAATTCAAAGCAGATTAATCTCCCAGCAGCTCTGGTCCTGAGAGTTAAGAAATCTTCCCTCCCAAATTTCAGTAAGGTTCTCATTTTCCAAGTCTCCCTCCTATGATCTTGTGGCCCAGAGGTTAACACAGTGTCTGCTTTCTTTGGTCTGTGGTCCCAGGGGTCACAGCAGTAGATCTGCAGAGTTGGCAGATCACTAAATGGTTTACAACTCCCCACCCAGCACGGCACGGTCGCCTTAGAGAATGGATGGAAAATATCCCCTTGCTATAATTGGGTTCAGCCCTGTGGCTTAACACCATCTTATTTGGCAATCTTTTTCTCTTGACATATTTAGTAATCACTCTAAGGGAGATTTATTAGACTGTTCATGGGAACAAACAATGCACTAAATATTACACATATGCATGCTTTCAATACCACTCCTTTTCTAGCCTATTCTGGATCTTTCCCCCAAAGTCTTTCTTTTAACTCGTATCAAAACCCTCTCTTGTCTTTAAATTCCTCTTGGTTCTTCTCTCCTCCAAAGTAACCTTTCATATTTTGGAAATTTTTTTATATTTAGGAGTTCTTTTAATCAAAATTCACTGGGCCAAGCCTAGAGAAGAATGGATGAAAACACACTCTCAGAGCTTAAAGCCATTAAAGACATTCTACTCATCATCAAACCCAAAGCATCAACACAAAAATTTAGCATATGGTGAGAGCTTTGTGAAAACAGTCTCCTAGTTATCTCTGGGAGATCGAGTGTGTGTGGGTAGGGGGTGTGGGTATGGGTGTGTGTGTGTGTGGTGTGTGTGGGTGTGTGTGGGGTGTGTGTGTGTGTGTAGAACTCAAAATATTTCAGCCAGGTGTCATACAAGGAAGTGTTTCCTGAACATGAGCATTGGTGCCCATGCAGAGATGTGAGGGAAGAGGCACTGAGAATTAGGATTAACAATTCATGCTCTGTGCGAACTAAAGGACTTTGACAGCTGGTGCCCCTCAGACATTTTCAGAAACCTTAATAAATATCCCACTCATCCTGCACAGCAAAATGTCTTAGCAAATAATCCATCTACCGCAGATTTCAGAGAAAAATCTCTCAGGGTCATGGAGACGCTCAGAAGGTTATGAGTTATAATGGAATAGCCACAGCACAGCAACTCCAGATGTGAGGCTTTTATCCCCCTTATGTATGAAATGCGCTTCTCCGTTCAGCAGGTAGGTAACAGTGGCTAGCTCCGCTCTTGGGAGAGCCCACCTGGTGCCAGGCATGGTCCTAGATGCACTCATTTCCTTAACACTCAACTCCACGTCTACCACTGGCCTCGTTTGGCAAACTGGCCTCATTTCACAGTGAGAAGGCCTTATCTTCTCACCTTACACTGTAGATGACACATACCCCTACATGTCTGAACTTGAGCACTTGTAACTTTTACGGGTGGGCAGTGAAAGCATAAATTCAAGATTGCTAGACTAAAGAAGGACCTTCATCCAGTGCCTGGCATCGCCAACCCACAGGTGTATGGTGAGGGGCTAGGAGCCCAGTTTCCAGAGCCAGACCACCTGGAATGGCCCAGCTCTCTTTTACTATGTGCGTCATCTTGGACAAGTGACTTGGCTTCTCTGTCTCAGTTTCCTTGTCTGTTAAATGAAGCTAGTGCTTGTACCTACTTCAGAATTTCTTGCAAGGATTAAATCAATTCATATGTAAAAAGGGCCTAGAACTGTGCCTGGCATATAGTAGGGGCTATTAAATGGGTATCTGTGTTCCCCTGTGCACTTGAATCACAGGCACACAGAACTAGGCATGGCAAATCTGATTCAGGGCAAGGTGTACAGAGTAAATCCTACTGGGCTCCTTGAGTGTGATTCCCCTGTATCTCAGCCAAGCCCCTGAAGTTACAGCTCCCTTCCCAGAGAAGCAAAGGAGGAAATCGAGAGAAGTCGGGGGCCCTCAAGGTCAACCCCTTGTCTTTTATGTCACAGAGTGACTGAACTGAATGGAGAAATCACTTCTCTGCCCTAAAAATCAGCAGCCAGGGATGGGCCTGCAGAGGACCTCTGCACTTGGAATTGCATCGTAGTTCACTTTGGACATCACCGTTTCCGGGGAAGACTGAATGGTGGACCTATATAAGATTTTCAGATATTTATAGATCGACTGAGTCACAAAGAACACAAAATGGAGAAATAATGCTGGTGCTTCTCAAACTCTTGCTGCATCAGAATCCCCTGGAGGCTTGTGAAAACCCACATTCCTAGGCCCCCGCCCCAGAGACTGTGACTTACCAGGTCCTGAGGATTTTCATTTCTGACAAGCTCCCAGCTTGTGCTGATGCCACTGGGCCAGGGAGCACACTGTGAGGACCACTGGTCAAATGTGTGTTTTACATCCTGACTACCCATTTCTGATGTAAGGTTATGACATTTAATTTGAACTCTTGCTTAGAGACAGCATGAGTGACTCCCTTCTCCCACCCACCCCAGTCAAAAAAAGAAAACAGACACTGGAATCCACAGAGCTAATGACACTTATTAATGTCTTATTTTTGGTAATAAACGCTGACTCTCACTTTTTTCCCCCTAGTTGCATGCTGCTGTGACCAGGATCCAGGTTCCAAGGCCTGGTTTTAATTACACGTTCGCCCACATATGTATCCTGAATAACGATAAGACTTGCATCGTGGATGACATAGTGCATGTTCTGGAAGAGCTAAAGAATGCTCGGGCCACCAACCGGACCAATTTTGCTATCACGTACCCGATCACTCACTTAAAGGACGGGAGGGCAGTGTACAACGGGCACCAGCTTGGAGGTGTCACTGTGCACAGCAAGGACCGGGTGAAATCCGCAGAGGCCGTCCAGCTCACCTACTACCTGCAGTCAATCAACAGTCTCAATGACATGGTGGCTGAGAGGTGGGAGTCCAGCTTCTGTGACACCGTCCGACTATTCCAGAAATCCAACAGCAAAGTCAAAATGTACCCTTACACGTCCTCGTCCCTGAGGGAAGATTTCCAGAAGACCAGCCGTGTATCGGAACGTTACCTGGTCACCAGCCTGATCCTGGTGGTCACCATGGCCATCCTCTGTTGCTCTATGCAGGACTGCGTCCGCAGCAAGCCCTGGCTGGGTCTGCTCGGGTTGGTGACCATAAGCCTGGCCACTCTCACTGCGGCCGGAATCATCAACCTTACCGGTGGGAAATACAATTCCACCTTCCTGGGAGTCCCTTTCGTCATGCTAGGTAATTACTACCCTTCTTTTTTTCTGTTTCCTCCTGCTGCTGGTGGCGACTGGGTTCCTAAAAGCCAAGGAGTAGCCGTCTAACAACTTTGTTTCATTTATAGCATCTTTCTTTTGCCCAGAAGCCCTGGGACCAATTCTATAAGATGCTGGTGGTTGGCAAGAAGCAACTTTATCTGGTAAATGTGCCAGAAGTCCAAAATCCTGGGTTCTAGTCCTGGTTCTCCATTAAGTAGCTGCATGGTATTCAGCAGACAGTAATCTTCTCTGTGCCGCAGGGTCTTAGACTGGGCTTCCCCAGAAGACAAGGATTTAGCTACAAGTGGTTTGTTTGGGAGGTAAGCCCAGGAAGCCCCAGTATGGGAGTGAGGACAAGGGACCAGGAAGGAAGACGATTCAGGGTATGTTAACAAGCAGGTTACTACTGTGGGCACCTGGAGCTCAGTCCCACTGGGGACCTTTGAGAGACCTCAGAGGTCTCCTTGAGGGGTGAGGAAGCTGGAAGCTGCACTCTGTACCAGAAACCCGGTGTATGAGTCATTGAGGGCTCTCCCCAGGGTCATGAGCTCCCCAGCACTTCCCAGGGAAGACAGGGTGCATTTCTGCAGCTGGAAAACTCCTCAGGTTACCAGTGTTTGGAGTAAGAAGCCTTCCATGAGCTCAAGAATGGGGAATGGGAGGGCACACGGGTTGGACTCTGACAGTGTTCACTACCCTCAGTTTCCCTACCCGATGGACAGAGTCGATGTGAACATCACACATATGATAAATGGGCAAGAACTTTGAAGGCAACAAGTGAGACATTAACAGGAAGGTAACTTTTCCCCATCCTTATCTGAACTCAAGAGAATGTTTTAAAATGATGGTTTGAGAATTCTACTATATTCTCTTGGGGGGGCTGCAGGAATTTGCTCATAGAGATAATGTTCAAAATAAAGCCAGAGTCATCATGATAGAGTATCAGTCGCTCTGCCCATCTGGTATTGAAGACGGCATGCCCAGCAAGCTGGATGGCAGGGTTCTCGTGGGCCAAGGATTCCAACAGTTAGCTTTCCCCCTTTTCTTTGGCAACTTCTCATCAATTAACTTTAGCAAAATTAAAATGTCATTTGGAATCAGATAGTGACATGACAAATGAAGTGGCATTTCTCATTGGCTGAGAAGTAACTCTGGTGGAGTTCATTAGTATGCCTTATGCCCTGTTTGGGGGTAGGAGAACAGAAAAGAATATCCTTGGGAAATCTCAGCGGCCTGATGGTTGAGCGATAATATGCAGGGCCGGCAGGGCCGCAGAATGCCGTGCGCCCTCGATGCTCTGTGGCCTGCGGGAATTTAGACCCAGGCAATAAACGTATACGAGGAGCATTTGTGGAAAAGTGGGGCACTACATGGAGACTGAGCATGCTGTGAATTTACCAGATCGGTTTACTCATCACTGCTGAACACAGCAGAGAAAGGGGCTGCTGCATTTCCTCCTGAATGCAGTCTGTTAAGATGGCAGCATAACTTGCCTCTTGAAAATAGCCCCCAGATGATGTGTGCCGGCTGTGGAATACAGGGCGGTTCCTTGAAGAGTGAGTAAGGACTGGGGATTAGTAGCTTCCATAGAGGCTTGAGTCAAGATTTAAATTAAGGTGTTTTGCTCATGATTAGTCACATGCTTGGGTGGTTTGGGATTTTTTTGTTGCTGTTGTTGTTTTTAGCTTTTCATTTTAAAAATACAGTGTTTTTTGTTGTGATTGTTTTTGTGGGAGGAAGATAAACAGGGATAAGGGTTTGTGGGAAACTGAAGGGAGACAGTAAGGTTCTCAAGGTGAGGAAAAAGGATGTTAGGGCTAGAAAAAGGACTATCGTTCCTGGTTTTATGACACTCTGAGTAGTTCCCAGTATGCTCAAAGAATGATACAATATTTAAAACTTTCTAAAAACTACCTGCATTAAGTAAAATAAAATTACAGTATTTAGAGCTTCTTAAAATTCATTTTTAAGCAAAACCAAATAGTAATACTCAAAACTTCTTAAAACGAATTTCACTAAAAAAAATCTATTTCACTATTAGTAAAATGAAAGGAAATAATCAAAACGTCTTTAATTTTTTTAAGTAAAACAAATTACAATACTTAAAATTTAAAGATAGCATCTTAAAAAAAAAATCCAGAAAGAGGAATGCCACAACTCCACAGAAAGTGAGTATCAGTGAACTTGACATGAATTCAGTTCAGCAAAATCTGGCATTTGTAGTGAAAGAGACCAAGCGCCGCAGCTACCCAATACACCCTCGTTTGTAATTTGTGAGGAATGTTACATGTATTGATTTGATGGCAGTTTTCCCCGCTGACAGTCAGTATGCAACCCTTCTGTACATTTTCAGCTCAAAGAGATTTCAAATTACTTAGTCACAACATGAAAGAAAGCTGCGCGTTTTAGTAGCTAAGGCCCATTTGCAATAAATAGTTTGCACCATGTAATGGGTGCTTAATATGCTCGTAAAGCCAGTAGTGTCTGGATTTAGGATGGCTGCCCTCCTGTATTTCTCAGATAAACTCTTCATTCTCAGAGTTTGATTGTAAAATGAAATATAAGCCAGAGCACATTCATAAATGTTGCATCCAGAGCCAATGTTTAATTCTGGATTTTTGATGACCAGTCCTAAAATGCCAATAAATATTTCAAATGACCAAGAAGAAATGCGGTGCTAAGGGTTTTGCACTATGAGTCAATAAACTGCTTGTCCAGTTTCTAAATCTGCCTGTCTATAACATATAATGGCTATGCTTAAACTAAGCAGATTTAAGCAAAATTACTTGTTTTTCTGTTACATTAATATACTACTGAATAAAAAATTTTAAATATATGGCCTCATTTAGAAGGAAAAGTATCTTAGAAAAAGCCTCTTTTTCCTTTCCAGACATTTCCTTGGCCGACAATCAGTGTATAATGTGATAAACATTATAGATTTAAAATTCAACAAACTAAACATTCTCAGTGTGCTGCCGGTCACATAAGGCCAGATCCAGCCAAATGCCAAAATGGCAGTAGATTTAGAATGGAAAATTTTAAGACCACGTGTGTCAGGCAGTATTAACCTGACAAAATTCCAGAATAGGAAAGAATTTGGATAAACTCTGAGAGTTCACCATAATGGGATGTGACTGTGTGCTTCTAGCCAAGATGATACGTGACATTTCTGGCAGTAAGAATATATCCTACACAGATGAATCATTCTGGCAATGATGTAAGCATAGATACATCAGGATTTAGAATGTTTTTAATCAGTGTCATGCATATTAGACAACCCCACTTCTGCCAAAACCCTTGTCCATATGACTCAGATCATTTTATTTAGAGCTGAGATTCTTACAGGTCCACAGTATCCTAAATGCTCATTGACATTTTTTAGTTATTATAATTTGGAGAGGAGTTTATTTCATCCATACCCCTTATGCATAAAGTAATATCCTTACTTCCCAAACCATATTAATCCCAGGTATTGAGGTACTTGAACTGCCATTTGTAAACATTTGACACAAGTTAATCTGTTACGGAATTTCCTTTAAAGGATGAGGATTTACAAGGCTGTCCTGCAGTTGGGTATGATTTAAGAAATTGGCATAGGTTTTGTATATGCAAGCTCTCCGTAAAGGCTTAATATTTCCACAGCTTTGCTGATCAGACACAAATCAGGAAAGGAATGGAATGTTGAGAGGATATAGAAGGGAACAGAAGGAAGGTTTTCTTCCTTCTTCATCTGGCAGGTTTGTTGCTTTACATACATTCTGTTCAGCTAAAATGGGAGAATTGAAGTTGTGAAAGATATTTTGGATATTAGTTTATATGTGGTTATCTTATTTATAAGGGTTGCTTCACAAGATACAAGAGCCTCAAAGATCGAGTGAGACAAAAAAATATTCTTCAAGAAAAATATTCTTCAAGCCCTTTCAAATGTTTGGGATTTTGAGAAGGTCAAATGTCAGATCTAGGGTGCCTTCTTCCTTCTAAATCATCCAGCCAGGCCATTCCAATTCAAGGATGGGAAAAGAAGAAAGGATGTAAGTGCTAGGTGGAGAATAAAAAACAGCAGGGATGTCTGGCCTCTTTCAGGCATATATTCTAAGATGATCTGTATTTAGTAGAAACCAGAAGATCGGGTTCAGTTCTCCAAGAATTCATTCTCATTTGCTGCCACCTGGACTCTGATGACGTATACAGAGCTCAGGCTTATATAGAGGTAAAAGTTTGTGTGTGAGAAATTTAGTTCTAACTGAGAAACTGGAGCTCTTAATTATTTTTTGCTCTAAACTTAGGCAACCCTGAAAAGTTTTGCCTTCCTGTTGAGTATTCTTGTGTATTTTTATTTCTAAAGTCCTGAGAAAAATGGGGGGGAAAATCAGCCAGATGATAATAAACTTCAAACTATACAAAACTGCTCAGATTCAACCATTTTTGACCTACAAAACTGGTACCAGTATCTGACCATCTCTGAACTATAAAAGTGGTCATTTCTTATGGTTCAACCTAAGACATTACTGTAGAAGTTGATTATTTGCAGCAATACAGCAATCTATATGATGGAGTTGAAGTATGTTAGAATGCTGTGGAAATACTCTGCTTAGATATAAATCATGAATAGGTTCAGTAGTTTCTAGGAAAAATTTGATTCATAGGGGTTCTGTTCCCCTTTTTATTTACATCTGATTTAAAATAAGAGAGTAACTCCATACAATATTTTCAAAGTTTTCTCCTGAATATTTTTTTTTTGTAATGGTCTATGGTCATCGTGGGACTAATTTACGAAGATTGTGTAAACGAGTTTTGTGGGTAGTTCTCACTTTTTATTCTTATGCTCCACCAGTCACAGTATAGTAAGGGAGGGTGGGGAGAAATAGGTTTGAGGGGATGGTACAAATCCGTTCTATTGTTCTATTCTTAACCATAAAAGAAGACAAGAACGGGACTAGGAGCACAGGTCCAGAAAGGCATAGCTCATTAGGCAGAGGAGTACAAGGGTGCTTTGTCTCTGACCCAGGTCTCCTGGGTATCCTCTGGGTGGTCTAGCCAACTAGCCTAGGGAATAGGGGAGTGGTAGATTCCATGAAAGTCAGGCAGCAAGAAGTAGCATCAGGTCACTGAGCTGCTTAAAAACAACAACAACAACAACAACAACAAACCATGAGGCGAAACACCTCGTTTGTTGTTGCATTTGGATTAGGATCTCACAAAGTCACTGCTGGGGCTGGGTAGTGTTGACCAGGTGGGTCTACAGGAGCTCACAATGCAAGCAGATTCATAGTCATTATCAAGGAAACCCTGCACTTCACCTAGGCTACTTCAGCAGCCAAGAACCAAAATGTAGATGGAACCTAAGAGACAGATTCTAGCTCCTTCTCTGCATTGATTGGTGTAGCAGCACTAACATCACTCTTCCTCACCACTGAAATAAATTTCATATCAACCTACTATTCATCTTGTGTGTGTGTGTGTGTGTGTGTGTGTGTGCGCGCACATAATCTGTGTGCATAATGTATACTACATATCACATTACCTATATATCATATGTAATATGATATATTATGCAGTAAGTTAATGTTGTACATATATTTTATGTGTTTGTAACATATGTACCGTATATTGTTTGAATGTTTGAATGTAAGTACTATACATTTCTCTCTAGATATAGTATATAGATAATAGAAATTCACACATCTTATATGTGAATATGTGAAATGTGTTTGAATAGGATATGCCATATATACATATATTTATAAATTACACGTCTTCTATATGAAAAGATACTACAGAATGACCATAGCATATACTACAGGCCATAGTTGTACACATTGATTTTATATACTACACATACATATGGTATTTAATACCTTTAAACAAGGAAGAGCTGTTAGCAAATTTATTTCCTGGACTATTATTTGCAGCTCTCTAGTGAAGGAAAATCATTTCTCAGATTAAAACCCAGTGCTGGGATCAGAATTACCAAAACATGACATGTCTCTGGTAGAAAGAATAAGATGTGTGTACTCGCCCTCATGTGAGCATCCGTCTTAACTTAAGCAGAGTACATCTTTACTCTCACTCTTAACTGTGAGACAAAACAGGCTGTGATAAACCAAACAATTCAGCATAGAAAGTAAATGTTTATAACAGGCAAAGTGTAAATGTAACCCAATTAATGAACTTCCCCCAGAAAACAGATGTTACTGAACCCAGACATATACACACTTTAAATTTCTTCTCCAAAAAACAAAAATCATCAATTTATGTGGACGACATTGAAAGAAAAGCTTTTTATAAACAGGAGCTACTTAGCAAAGCTCATCTAAGAATAAAATATGTTTTATGCAGATTTTGCTCACGCATTCATTATACTCTATGGATTTTCTAGAAGACTGTAGTAATTTCACTTTCATATATGAAATCTGGCACTGCCCAGGCATGCTATAAATGGCTCCACTGTCTCCTGATATTAAATGTTTTCACATTGAAACTGGAAGATCATTCATCAGCAAGCCATCCCATCTCACCTCCTCCTTTTCACAGGTATTCCTTACTTTTCAGAACTCAGGATAAGGAAATCCTGCTAGTATTAAAGGACTAAAATGTGAGGTGTACCCAAAGGCATTAGCCTCTGTTCTGTGGCAGGCAGGAGAATCTGGGCAGGAATCTTTAAGAAAAATCTGCCTTCCAAAATCCAGAGGTTCAAAGTAGATCGATTTGTCTGTGATTCATTGACCAAAAAATAAACGAATCACCCAGACTGCCTCTGATAGCAAAACCATTAAACACATTTAAAATATGATTGACTTGATGAACAACCTTCCAGAAGTGTATCTACTGGATAGAGTTAAGTTAACTCTCAACTATTCATTTGTGGACTCCTGCCTTAGTGAATTATAAACAACCCTTGAAGGCTTTGATCAGGCCCCAGGAAAGACTCTGGGTGAGAGTGAGTTTGAATCTCTGAGTGCTCCTGAGACTCACCCTAGGTGACTGGAGGATTAGCCAGTTGAGGTTTTTCCACCATTAGTGTCATTTATCATCTGTGCTGCCTTTTCCCTTCATTGGCTCCAAAGCCTGAAAGTTAACTGCACATAAAGATATAAAATTCTTTAGAAAAGAAGAAAAATTATTAGCCTAAATCCTTTAATATTTGATTTTACTGGATGACAATCCCAAAGTACACTGCTAATAAAATTTAAATTGTACTCCTGGTACAAAGTGTATCTGAACAGCAGTGAAGAGCTCTACTGTCCTTATTCCCAGGCCCTGCTCACAGCCCACGCCGCCTCCGAGCAGTCACTCAGGAATAATTAGAACTTGGGGCCTGTGTGTGTGTGTGTCCTGACACATACTGACATGTACATGCTCATATGCATGTAACTATACAGACATGCAATGAGCCAATAACAGAAACAAATATTTTGAATGTGCTTTTAAAAGACGAGTGAATACTTTAAAAGCGTCTATCTTCCGAAGTTGGTAGAATCGGTATATGTTGTTTAACAGTTCCCTCTGGCACCTCTTCAGCCTTAAATACTGTGGCTATAAGAGATGGACCGCCTGGGAATGTTGGTCAGTTCCTGGCATGTTCACGACGACACAGTCTTTTACTTCTAGTCTTGGGCTGCCCCAGGTCTTGGAGCTGTCCCTCTGTTAATGAGCCCAGGCTCCCATTATGTGCAGGGCCTCTTGTCACCAAAGGCTCTTTCTGTTTGGAATTTCATGTTTACATAGCTCCGCACGTGAGCCCTGCTACCAGAGTGTCCTCTTGAACAGGCTTGGAACGTTGGAGATGGAAAACGGTCCCCTGCCGAAGTGATGCTTTCTGCCAATGATACAGTCCCCTTGGTCAGATTTAATAGAGACGCTTATTGTGTTCCGACTTCACGGAGAAAATTTAAAAACTAGAGTACAAAGCAGACAGCAACACTTTTGCTTTTAAAGCACATTTTTAAAATGGAAGCAAATAATAGGCAAACCTCTGAAAGATATGGTCAATCCACAGGCAGTATTTATCTGTTGCCTACATCTGTAAGAGGTAGCCTGAGTCCTGCTGGCTGGACCCCAGCCCCAAGGTTAAGAGAGTAATGGATGGTGGGGACAATAAGGAAGGGAGGTAGCTGCTGAGAGAGGAAAGTGAAGAAGAACAGAACTGACCGAAATCTTTCTTCCCTACCTTTCCTTGGTTTGCAGTGGCCCAGTTTCTGAAGTGGGTAAGAGATAAGACCAGGGCTGGCTAGAAGGAAAACTGTGACGGAGTCAGTCCCTGTGAAATCCTCCTCCCTGTGATTCCTCTGCGCACCCTCCCCATCGCCATTCTCCGTCCCACAGCCCAGAGTGAATGGACGCTGCTTCAGCAGACACACTATCCCAGAGGGGGCTGCGTTTAAAAGAACACCCTTGAAGGCCAAAACCAAAGGGAATTCAGCTGTGATTATGGGCAGAGCAGACATTCTTGAGGCGCAGGGCATTACTTGTGTCCTTGGGCTCTTGGGACATGTCTCCCCCCCAGTCAGGCCTGGAAACAGGGGCCCCACAGTTCAGCTCTTCTTGAGGGTAACAGACCAACCTCTTCAACATAAAATACTCGGCTGTGAATCAGGGCTGGTGCTGGCGAGGCGCCCCAGGCTGCTCGTCCCTGGGCAGCACCCGCGGCTCCACTGGCACTTATTCCTCCCCCCCTTGACTGAGCTTCAGTGAGGAGGCCCAGTTATGGGGTCAGCCGTTGCCCCTGAAATCCAAAGAGCTCTCTGAAGTCAGTGCACAACTGCAATTTGGGGGTCAGAGTGTAGGCATCTGCTTCAGAAGGGTGGCTGGAGAAACAAGAATCTGGCTTATCAGGAATAAGGGTGGGGGCCTTGGCAGGCAAGGCCAACAATGACTAGCAACAAACGCTGAGTGATCAGTTAAAACAGGTTCTTTCTCAGGGCCTCCTCTCCTGGCCTTTGTGAGTGTCTGCATGCGTGCCCCTTCAGCAAGAGAAACGGAGAAGACGCATAGTTTCCAAAAGCCCCTATGAATAATATGAGAATCCTTTCTGGAATTCCCCCCAGAACCAAGAACATGTGATGTGCAAAAAAGAATCAGGACTCAATAAAAATGATCCAACTATGGAAGGACAAGGCATTTAAAATGCAGCAACAGAACTCAAGAGACAAGCTAACAGCCTACTTCCACCTTTCCTTGACTTCGATTATTTTCATTCTGGACCCTCAGTCCTTACCCTTTTCACCTAATAGCTCTGTTAATTCAAATTCCTCTTCTCAAGTAGCTTCTAAGATCATTCAACACCAAGGTAAGAAATGGATTCTTACTGTATTTTCCAATAAGAGTCAGGGTTAGATAATGTCATTATAAAACATCACACCAATTTTTAAAAAGGACTGCAAACAGATTTAATTTAAATCCTACTATATGACTAATTCTAATCCTGCTATATGCATCTTTATTTTCTTATCATATTTAATGAGTCAACATTAAAACCCTGTTATAAAATTTTTTTTTGTTTCTAGCAAGAAAATGCTATTATAAAACTCCATTTGCCATTTTTAGTGAAACTCTAAAATGTGTTTTGCGCACCAGAACTTATTCTACATGACCCCAGATGAAATGGTTTCCCCCGGGTGCAGATGCCTCGGAGGTACTGTTTTTACCCTCATCATCAAGGGGTCAGTCCTTCCTGAGAACGCAGTGGAAACAGATTTAATAAATAGTTTTCCTTCCTAAGACTAGACGTTAACTATCGAAAACATAATTAACAACAGGATGCCAGTCAACAAGTGCACTTCTTAGTTCATGTCTAGGGAGTTTAGGTGCCTCCAATTTAATAAGGGCCACAGTGCTAGTGATCAAATTGACAGTCTTGACCTGACCTCTAAAAGTGGCTGTAAAACGATGCCTAGTAAATTAAGATAAATGCCAAATCCCTGAGGAAACAGGCCTGTATCATGACTATGAAATGGGCATTCAAGTTCAAGGCCAAGACTTCACAATAATTATATAAATACCAGCCTGGGCACGAGGGAAGACGAGCACTCAGTTAGTGTACACACAAGAGAACAGTGACTCACTTTACTCAGCATTACGCCTGGCTAGAGATTTTAAGTTCCTCTTTAAAAACAAGACTATTGTACCACAGGGTACAGATTTCATTATCCTCCATAATGGGATTGACTATGCCAAGGCATAGAAGCAGAAAATGAGATCTGCTGATCCCAGTGCCAAGACAAGGGTGATTGAAAGCCACAACAGGTCAGTCTGCAGGGTGCTTTTCAACGCTGAGTGGCCTGGAATCCCAGGGAGGCCCATCCGGGAAGTGTCTGGCTCCATCCAGGTGAGGTGTGAAAAGTTAAGCAAGATCTGGTCTCAGGCACTAGAATCGAGTCAGAACGTGAGCAACTATACTGTACCTCTGCTCTTTCCGCATTACTGGCACACTAGCCAAGGAGGCAAAGGCACTAAGGAGCTTGGGAGAGAGGTTACTGGTCTGGCTCTGTCCCTCAGAGACCAATGCAAAATAGTGCAAAGAAGCCAGCAGAGTCACTGCCTGCTTGATACGTCATTGATGAACAACCCAAATTGGTCCAACAGATCCCTGAAGACAAAAGACAAGCCCTAAACCTTCGTTCTGAGTTTTAATTTTTATCCACTGCAAGGAGAGTTCACATGAATCTTGTTCCTCCTTCCATCCTTCCTGTTCACTCAAACTTGTTCCTACTTATTTTGCTTCCCTCTGTTTCTCAGATTTATTGCTTTCTGCACTGATACTTGGGGAAGAAGAAGAAAAAAAAAGAGGCTGTGATTTAGGTTCCTGTCAAGGCTCAAATTAAATATAGTGCTTTTTTTCTCCCTAAAGCCCTCTACTTGGCCAAACTTAGATGAGGTGATGAGACATTAACTCGAACCCTCTGCCCACTGCCTTCCTCTGTGCTGACCTCGGGCCAGACTTGTGGGGATGACAAACAAAATGATGAGGAGCCAGGCATCCTCTCTGGAGTGGTCCACAACCAAGGCAAACAAATATTCTGCAAACTGCATCCACAACCCTAAACTCTCAATGTGTATAAATATCCCCAAGAAACACAGGCACAAGTCTACTCAGGTTTCTATAGGCAAAAGTCCACGTAGTTTTTGTAAGGCAGCAGGAAGCATGAAGATCTTAGCTCCTCTGTCTGCCCTCTGTCTATTAACATTTATGATTCACTGAATCAGGAGTCTCCCTCTCTCCACAGGAGAAATCACTGACATTCACCTGTCACCTGTCACCACTAGGACTGGCTGTTTCCTTTGACCCCAGAGTTCCCCAGGACCAGGCTGGTTCCCCTCTTTATAGAGATGGGTCTTTTAACTTTTTGATCTGGTCTTTTTCTGCCTCCTCAGGTCATGGATTATATGGGACCTTTGAAATGTTATCCTCCTGGAGGAAAACTAGAGAAGACCAACACGTGAAAGAGAGAACTGCAGAAGTCTATGCAGACTCCATGCTCTCCTTTTCTCTCACCACTGCCATGTACCTGGTCACCTTTGGCATAGGGGCCAGCCCTTTCACGAACATTGAGGCAGCCAGAATTTTCTGCTGCAATTCCTGTATTGCAATCTTCTTCAACTACCTCTATGTACTCTCGTTTTACGGTTCCAGCCTGGTATTCACTGGCTACATAGAAAACAATTACCAGCATAGTATCTTCTGTAGGAAAGTCCCAAAGCCTGAGGCACTGCAGGAGAAGCCGGCATGGTACAGGTTTCTCCTGACAGCCAGATTCAGCGAGGACACGACTGAAGGCGAGGAAGCAAACACTTACGAGAGTCACCTATTGGTATGTTTCCTCAAACGCTATTACTGTGACTGGATAACCAACACCTATGTCAAGCCTTTTGTAGTTCTCTTTTACCTTATTTATATTTCCTTTGCCTTAATGGGCTATCTGCAGGTCAGTGAAGGGTCAGACCTTAGTAACATCGTAGCAACTGCGACGCAAACCATTGAGTACACTACTGCCCAGCAAAAGTACTTTAGCAACTACAGTCCGGTGATCGGGTTTTACATATACGAGTCCATAGAATACTGGAACACTAGTGTCCAAGAAGACGTGCTAGAATACACCAAGGGGTTTGTGCGAATATCCTGGTTTGAGAGCTATTTAAATTACCTTCGGAAACTCAACGTGTCCACTGGCTTGCCTAAGAAAAATTTCACAGACATGTTGAGGAATTCCTTCCTGAAAGCCCCCCAATTTTCACATTTTCAGGAGGACATCATCTTCTCTAAAAAGTACAATGATGAGGTTGACGTAGTGGCCTCCAGAATGTTTTTGGTGGCCAAGACCATGGAAACAAACAGAGAAGAACTCTACGATCTCCTGGAGACCCTGAGGAGACTTTCTGTCACCTCCAAGGTGAAGTTTATCGTCTTCAACCCATCCTTCGTGTACATGGATCGATATGCCTCCTCTCTGGGAGCTCCCCTGCACAACTCCTGCATCAGTGCTTTGTTCCTGCTCTTCTTCTCGGCATTCCTGGTGGCAGATTCTTTGATTAATGTCTGGCTCACTCTAACGGTCGTGTCCGTGGAGTTTGGAGTTATAGGTTTCATGACATTATGGAAAGTAGAACTGGACTGCATTTCTGTGCTATGCTTAATTTATGGAATTAACTACACAATTGACAACTGTGCTCCACTCTTATCCACCTTTGTTCTGGGCAAGGATTTCACGAGAACTAAATGGGTAAAAAATGCCCTGGAAGTGCATGGGGTAGCTATTTTACAGAGTTACCTCTGCTATCTTGTTGGCCTGATTCCTCTTGCAGCTGTGCCTTCAAATCTGACCTGTACACTGTTCAGGTGCTTGTTTTTAATAGCATTTGTCACCTTCTTTCACTGCTTTGCCATTTTACCTGTGATACTGACTTTCTTGCCACCCTCTAAGAAAAAAAGGAAAGAGAAGAAAAATCCCGAAAACCGGGAGGAAATTGAGTGTGTAGAAATGGTGGATATTGATAGTACCCGAGTGGTTGACCAAATTACAACAGTGTGATAGGGTCTGCTTGTTGTGTTTTTCACCCTAGGTCTTATCAGGAGCAGAGAGATGACGTTAATGAAACAAATTTAAAGTTCTTCTTTGGTTTTTAGGGATAAGAAATAGGTGTTAACAAAAAAAGAAAAAAGAAAAAGTAAAGACAAGGCGGGGAAATGGGCATTGCATATTTTCAATCTTTAAAACAAAAGGTTGTCATCAGAGAAAATTTACAGACACACACACACACCCTAAGAGACGCATAGTCTCTCCAACTAAGATCGAATAGGAGAACGCTTATGAGCAAGCAGAATCCTATTTTATTCACGCTGCAGATATTGCTGGTATTGTGACAAAAACCTTCTGATTGAAAGGTCAGCTTCCAAGGCAGAAATAGCTTTGAGCACTGTTCAAACAATAAGGCTTCCAGAACTTCTGCAGAGCAGTAGCTCCAAGCAAGGTCTGTGGTTTAAGGTCTTAGCCATCTCATCTAGCTCCCCAACACCCCAAGGAGATGCTTGTAAAAGTTCTGGCCAGCAAAAGCAAGCCAGAACCTCAGAAGCAGACACATGGTAGAGTGGCCATCACCCAGGGGCTGAAATTGAGTCGCCTCGAAATTCACCCAGGTGAGGCAGTTTTGTTATCTAAAACAAGTTTATCATATCCCCTCATCGATATACTTTTCACATTTGTATGGTTTGGTTGATATACCTTTAAACCAATGACAGTTCCAGCATTGCAGAATTGGGGCGATTCTATTTTGGAATATCTTGTAGCTTGTCACCAAATGGATCTGCTTTATTAGTTACAGCTCTTGGCAGGAGGCTCTGCGCACCAAAAACCACAGAACCAAACCCAAATACCTGGCATGATGGAGGAAAAGCAGGTGTCTACTTGAACCCAGAGACAGTGTTTCTATTTTAACAAAAAGCAATGGCCAGCTGGTACAGCTGTTTGTGGTTTGGCCCTACATGCATTTTTTGCGTGGATGCCCAGAAACATCTGCCCACGCATCGCTGAGGAAGGAGAAATGAACACTGAAATGGTTATCTGCCAAAGCTTCCCACTTGTAGTGTCACCCTGCATTCGCTTAGGAGATATCCCTGCTCAGAGATACAGAGGAGAAAAGAAAGTTCTTTGGTGAGTATAAGTCCTGAAACTGAGAAACTTCAGGCAAGGAGATAAAGGGCTGAAAGAAAGTAAATGGACATGACTGGAAGATGTAACCACCAATATAAATCTATCAATGATGACAGTCAAGCTTTCCTGCTAAACTGGCTGCACTTTCATCTTCCTGGTCCCCTCACCACACCTTCGTTAGTGCCCCCACTCCCTCACTGCATGGCCCTTCTGTACCTTCACGAGCCTAGATGTTTATAATGTTGACTTACAGTTTCTACAGGTTCTAAACAGAAAGGGTTTGCTCTGAAGAGGCTGTGTATGTTGCCCCAGACCCCTGCATTTCTTTAAGTCTATAAAAATGAAGCTAAAACCTGGTCACACTTGAGGCAAACGTCTACAGTATTTTTCCCTTTTAGAGACGTAGCTTATTTAGATATCTGTAGTGGTAAGCATTTCCCCAGAGCACCTTCCCTTTCTGGACCTTAGCGGATGTGCTGTGCAACTTCCCCACCCCCCGCAGAGGAGGAAACCGAGACCTAGGAGAATGAAGCGACTCACCCAGGGTCACACCACTGGAGGGGTTCCATCACTTTAGCATGCCCAAGACAGGGCAGGCCAATTTTAGATTTTTCATAAGAGGGCTATTACTCCCTTAAAAGTACATTTCCAAGGAAGAAACACAGGACTTATTGGCCACAAGGCAGACTTTTTTTTTGTTTTAATGTCTGGGTAATGTTTGGGATTTAGGTTTACCATTGTCTTTCCAAACAGCAAAAATGCCCAAATGATTCAGATATAACTATACCAAGTGCAAACCTGTGCTTTCTATTTCATGTACTGTTGTTCACACAGTTCTAAATATATGTGCAGGGGATCATAGCTAGTGCATTACACACTTGTTTAATCTCTCCTGCAAACACACCAAGTGATCATACCAACATGTTATGCACTCAGCTAGAAGATAATGAGCTTTAATCTAAGGACAAGTACAATCCTCGAAAAAGGGCAAGTTCGCATAATAGATCTGCGATCAATTCTCTCTCCAAGGGGCCTGCAACTAGGCTATTATTTATAAAACACAGCTGAAGAGGGGATTGGTTTTATTCTTAAATCATAGGTTGCTAACTCATTTTCTGAAGAGAGTGTTCTAAATCAGCCATTGATTTAAGTGTTGGGCATGTGGACCACCCCGGGTTAAAGGGACTCCACAAGACTGATAACACACACACACACACACACACACACACACACACACACACACTCCCCCCCCCCCCCCCAGTTAAGTGGATTCTGGTGAGAATTTAACCATTCAGTTTGGTCAACCAGAGTGACTTCTGTGGAACTTTGTTTTATGACAGATAGTAGTTTTCCAACTTGACTGTGTCTCTGTATACCTTGGGATATTGTATTTTTAAACGAAGGGCATTTTCAAACTTGTCAGCTTCTCTTTCCAGCACTTGAAATCAAAGCTTATGGAATTCTGACTGTGGAATGAATGAATTTTTTTACTAGGGGACTCTGCATGCCAAGATTTACTACTTATTATTATTTATTGTTAGATCATTCTTACTTATTTGTTAATATTGATTATTAATAATTGCTCTAATAGCATTGGTTTAGCCCCACCATGGAGAAGACACTTTAGAAGTAACTCAGAATCACATCCTCATAATACTGAAGTCTTTACTTCATAAAGTTTTACTTTTTCAGTTGCTATAAAGAGGGAAGGAACGATTCCAGCAAACACTCGCAAGTTTTATTTTTCAATTAATTCCAACCAAGACATTAACGTTCACTTTACCAAAGAAACTTTTACTTGGTTGGTTTTGAGTTGGTATTTGCTATTTGTTTACCAAAGAAAACATTCCATTCATCAAAAATATTGCTCCTGGTCAACTAAAAAATATAAACTGTGATACTAGGGCTTTCTTGGCCATTCATAAAGAAAAAAAGAAAAGTCAGAGTAAGGGTGATATTCTCTCACTGAGTGAAACTCAGCAGATGATGTAAATTCACAAGAAACTGGGGGTTTGTAAGAAAGAAAATGATACTTGAAATAGGACATTACTGTTAAATCTGACAGCAATGGCTCAATGAATAACATGAGGGCTCCTCAGGCTAAAAGGAGTACATTTGTTCCACAGAAAAAAAAAGACAAACGCTGATGAAACTCCTTCTCCAAAGTTCCAGCTCATCAGTTTTGTGTTGGGTTTGGGGGATTTGGGGGGGTTAGGTTTGGGGAGTTTGTTTTTGCTTCAGTTTCATGTGTGCTGTGTGTTTGTGTTTGCTTGTTTTGCTCCCACCTTTCCTATTTTTACCACCTCAGTTTTCAGGTAGAAGCGAGATAATCAGACGCCATCCTCCATGGCTACAGTTACTTGTGCAATATACTGCTCTGAGTAAGGCCCTTGATAACCCTTTTGTTTTAATGAACCTCCACCCAACTGTTCTGAGTGGCATGCTGGGACCATGACACCACTTTCCTCTGGCCCCAGCAATGGAGCTTGGCTGTGTCTATCTCAAGAACGGGTGGGCTGGGCAGCCGCCTTGGGGGTGTGGCATGAGGCAGAGCCTCTTGGACACAAATGATATCCTCCTCATAATGGCTTTTTATTCCTTCGGATCCTATTAAAGTAGTCCTGCAGCTTATAGTAGTGTTTGATCTCTGTGAATCTCTGTTTTCTCATCTGTGAAATCGGGATAATAACAGTAACAATCTTTAAACTCAGCAAATACTTAGTGCCTCGTATCACTCAGATACTGTTCTGGAGACTGGGGACAGCAGTAAACAAAGCAGATTTAAATTATATATATATATCGATATATATATATCTGCCCTCAGAGAGCCTACATTTGACAGATCTTGCAGATTCACTGTAAGGATTAAATGAGAAGATGTTCAGAAAGCACTCGTGCAAGGCCTGGTGTAGAGAAGGAACTCAAGACATTATCTGTAATTTGCCCATCCCACACAGTAACACCATGGCTCAGGATCGAAAACTACAAAGAAGTAGGTTTTTGCAGACATGAGCCCAGGATTAGGGCTATATATAGATGCAATGAGTTGTCACAGTCATTTTAGGACATTCGAAAATTGGCTGGATCACCACCTAGTGGCACGAGTGTAAAGGGACACAAGCCCTAAGATGCTGGAGCGGGACTGTAATGTCCCTTAAAAGAAAGGGATACAGGCACTTGGGGATGGGGCAGGGAGGGGAGTGCACTTATTTAATTACTACGCCTGCCTTGCCTGAAGACATCTGAACATTCCTTTGGGGTAATCTGCTTTTAAGTTAGTGCAACATAAAAAGCACCAGGTATATGAAGACAAAGTTCCTATTTTTTAAAAGCATGGTAAAGCTGCAACACGAAGGAAAATATTAAATTAGTACTACCGGATTCTCTGGCAAAGAACTGAGAATGGCTTCAGCCAACACATTGCGGAGTTCCTCCCCGTGGTGGTTACAACTGTTTGTTTCTGTTTCATGCCAGTCCAGGAGAAAGCAAAGAGGAAACTGAATGAGCTAAAATCCATTCACCTGAATAGGCAGTGTCAGGATGTCCTCCCCGGCCAGCCTCTCACCTGCCCCTCTTCTGCCCAGGTGATCTCTTTGAAATCCTCTGTGATGTCTGTGAGGGCGCCACGCAAGGAAGAGGATGTGAGGTGACCAGAGAGCTATGGCCTCTGTGTAGGTTTTCAAGTTAGATTAAAATTAGCACTGCAAAGGTGTGGAGGAGCCTACCTTTTCAAAGTACAAAGAAAGCAATGTGTACCAAGGAGGCAACCCACAGAGGGACCTTGGTGGAAGGAATGCTGTCCCTGTGGTTTGGGCCAGCCTCCTCTCCTGCCAGAATGTTGCCACCAGATGGAAATTTTTGCATGCAATTAAGCTTACCCCCTTGTTTTTCACTTAAGAAAACTGAAACCTGGAGAAGTGAAATTACATGCACAGAGCTAGTTAGAAGCAGACACAGGACTATAATTGAAGTCTCCTAGTTCCTAGCCTCAGTCCTCTCTCCATTCTGCCACGTTACTGCCAAATTCTATGTATCTAATTTCGGGGTCTTAACCATGAATGAGTTGGTGGGAGGGCAGGGCTCTGAATTCCCTCAAATTAAATTATATGCAAACATGTGTGTATATGTTCAATATGTGCATTTTCCTAAAGAGAGTGCATAGTTGTCAGATCCCAAAAGAGGTCTGTGGCCCAAAAAGGGTGAAGAACCACTGTCCTAAATTAATAAAGACCTCAATGGGAGTGTGATCCTGGTGTCCTCATTGTGGCCAATGGGCAACCAAGAATTTCTCAACAATCTTTTCTCTAAGGAGCCAAAACTGCTTCTAAATATTGGTCTCTTCATGCCGAGCCAAGTGCCTACTTCCATTCCTTTCATGCATTTGTTTATTTATCCTGCAAACAGGATTTCACTGTCCAATTTATATTCTAGCACCAGTTAAACATACTCCCCAGGGAAGACTGGGGAAAGGACCCCTCTGCATCATGCTCTTGTTGGCAGAAAGAATACCAGGCCGCTACCATGTTCTGACTGTGGCAACAAAGTACCTATAGCCTCAGACTTGCAGTAACCACTTCCCACACACAGACACATGAAGAGGGCAGCCAACAAAGGCAACGTGCAGAGGTGGTCCCTAATAAAGGAGCCGGGGGCTGAGCAGCCTATTCCCAAGTTATATAGGGATGTGCTTGTGGCCGCAGCAAACCACATCCTTGAAAGGGGTGTTCCCAGGATATCCCTATTCAAGGGAGGGAGCGAATGTGTCTCATTCATTTTGGTAATATTCATAGTGGGCAGATAAGAAATCATGATTGTGGACATTTGGTTACATTGAAGGACAGACGTGTCTTGGACATAGGTCTGCAAAGAGAAGCCAGTTCTCTTGACTCTGAGACATAAACTAGCTACGCTCTACGTCGATGGAGGAGGCTGAAGAAAAAATGACTGTTCTTGTACCTGTGGGTTGTGCTTCTTCTGCCATTACTCTAGGCACAATGGAATACACCTAGGCTGTCCCAAGGGCAAACCCGAGGGAATCACTGCTCAGCCCTCCATGAAGCACAAAGGAGGCACTGGTGACTGAACAGTGCCATTTACATAAGCCCCTGCCCAGCCATGACAAGGGAAGCCTTCTGTTGAGATGGAGGAATATTAGCCCCACTCTACAGTATCTGATGTAAAGTTTGAAGACTTTGTTCATTGAGACCTATACAGTGTTTTAATTCTTACAAAATGGCAGTATCTTGGCCCATTTCCACTACCAATTCCAGGCTCATCCTTGGGAAAACCTATATGATTCTCTTTGGCAAAACAACATACTTGATTTCCAGGGTGAACCTTCAGCATGTTTGGCTGAGACTTTCAGATCTATATTCTTTAAATTACATCCTGCCCAAATTATCTTTGCCTTCTATCCACAAGCACCAAGGCAGATTCCATGATGCCTCCCAAGACCATGCATGACTGGCCAAAATTAGTAATGAGCCATTAGCTCTACTTCACACACACACACACACACACACACGCATACATACATAATGCATGCACGTTCAACACACCTACAACACTTACATACATGCACACTACCTTTTGTAACATATCTGACACATTTGAGGCACGTTAAAATGCCTTAGCAGGCCCAGCCCTTTGGTTCTGTGGGGTTTGGCAGGCCAAAGCCTTCAGCTATCTGTAGGGAACCATAAAAACTTTTATCTTTCCTTTTTATATGTTTCCTGTGCATGAACCAAACAGCACACTTTAAAAAAAAGAAAGAAACCTTAGGAAGTGAACGTTTCTTGGAATTTACAAATTGCTAACAGTTTTATAATGGGAAACTGCATTTGATGTAATTTTTCTAAGTCATAGGTGAGAACAGCAGAGAACCAAAAACACAGAGATCTCTCTTAAAGTCTGGAAGTGTGGAAACTGATCTAGAATTTTTGCTTTGCAATCCAGACAAGGAGAAAAGGAGTGGGGAGGAAGGAAGAAGGACATACGTGGGGGGGGGGTGTCATTCTGTCTTGCCAACTCCCAGTATTAAGAAGGAGTGGGCATTTTCCATTTATCACTAGTGTTGGTTCAATGGGAAAGCCAGTGCCTTTCATCCACTCCAAGGAAAGAAGGTGCCATCCAGAGAAGCCTAGTGATAAGAAACATCACTTTGGGAGAAGAGTCATACAAGTGACAGAAAGAACTGTCCAAGACCAGAAACTTATAGTTAATACACATACACAAGCACACACGTGCGCGCACACACACACACACACACGGCACAGAGTGGACTTTAAGAGAAGTTGGGGAGAGGAGCCCTAGTACAGTTCCTAAGATTTAGACAGAGAGTGGCAGGAAAAATAGTAATTACCGGGAAGGTGAAATGAATCAAATTTGCGTGGAATGACTGAAAATATGAACGGAAAATAATGGAGTCGTTCAGGAATCTCTATAAGATAAAGATATGGAGCCTGAATCTAGGCTTTTTTAAAAAAGTAAAAGGATTCCACATTTTCTTTTGAATTCTCAACTCGTAATTGGCCCTTAGTAACTTGGGCAGAACACATTCAGGTTCTATTTGTATCATCTATGATCCCATAATTCAACCACCCACGGTTGTGTATTCACACACCAGCTTAGAAGCAGTGAGCAGAATTATTGAATGCTAGGCCCAAACAAGGAAAAACAGGGAAAGTGTCAACTTGGGTTTAGTAATTCCTTGGCCAAATTTCTCTCATTCTTCTAAATGTGCAAATGTTTCAAAGCTATAAAAAGTGTGTCTAGAGAGCCAGTGCATTTAATTTTTTAACATCAAAGATAACCCCTGCTAATAACTATTAGCAATGAAACAGTTAAATGTTCCTCTGGAAGTCCAATTCCAGTGAGTGACAAAAGGGAAGAGAGTCTATCTCAAACATTTACTAATGTTGGAAAAGATCATCACCCTAGACATAAAATAGTTTAGATAGCAAAATGTGGTTCCTCTCTTATTGTCATCGCTAATGAAAGAAGTTCCCAAAATTGCATATTACTCTGTAAAGTTCTGGGTTCAATCACAGTGAATTTTTAAGTTGTATTCATGGCAATTGATCATACGATTACATCTTGTCAGTCAGATGACTCACTCAATGCAGCATTCAGAAAGCTTATCTATTTCTCCAACAGAGACCTCAGTGTTAGGTTTGGTTCCCCCATATTTTAGTTGGGTTTCTTCACAAGAAGAAAGTAGGTGATTCTGGGAGTAATACGTTATTTTTAAACTAAAAAGGAATATTCAAGTCCTAGAGCACGTAATTAGTTTCGCTTGGTCAGCTTTAAGACAGATAAGCATCAAACCCTCCCAGGAAAAATTCCACAGTTGTACCCCAAGCTTGACAGAGTGTGAGTCATACCACTTTGATCCATGGCAGGCAACACCTGCTCACGTGAAATTCATTGAAAACCTGCCCAGAAAGATTTCCCAAATGGCGTTAAAACACTGGTCTATCAAGGTGCATTAATAAACTCTACTTTTTTATTTTAAAGATGTTTAAGGAAATCCAGGAATAAAAAATGACCAACTCTTTCAGGAAAGAAATGATGTCCTACATTTTATACCACTTGAGTTTCTCTGACACCTAAAATATGTATTTACGTCATCCCACACCTACACAAAAACAAAATCAGCAGGGAAAACCATCCCACTGGTGATTGGCAATCCCACAGTTCCTCTCCATCTGACCAGCCTTCACCAGAGGGCAACATTTCAGGCTTGCACAAGGAATTTACAGGCAGTAGCAAGCCCCAAGCCACTTAGCACACTAAACCTTGGAAACGCCTCATGCCAAATACATTGAGTCCTTAGTTGACTATCCTTTCATATTAAACCCCTATCTTCCAATAAAGCATCCCGTTTTTAATCGTGATGTCAAAATTCCAAGTGTAAAGAAGATTTCAAACTCACAGCTTTCACTTTTTCATATAGGTTTCTAGCTCTCTGACAGACAAACACCACAGAGTGACAGGACAGCAGGCCAGGGGAGTATCTTCAGTTTTACTATTTTCCCTTTCCTTTCTTTTTTTACATTCAGGTATCTCAATAATGGTAATTAGTATGTGTTCTTTTTTGTTGTTTTGCTTTTTCCAGATGGGCAATCAAAAAAGTTTATATTACTTCATGTCTTGCAGACAGAGGTTTGGGGTTTCTGTTTGTTTGGCAGCAGATGTCTTTTTATAAAACCTTGCATATGGTACCTTCTTTGGTAATGGTCACAATGTTACATCTCTGTCTCTGGAGAAAGAAAACAAAAAATGATTTCCTGGCCTCAGTTTAATTTGTGATCACAAACGTGGGGATAAAATGGTAGCAAGAAGAACCCTATGTACCTACATGCCTGGGCTTAAAGGAAGTCAACAGAGGGCTAAGAAAAGTCTAAGTTTGGCCTCCCCTTCCTGTAGAACTATGACCTTCCACAGGCATTTTGATTTGAGGAGAGAGGAAATTTGGGGTGTTTTAGTTATACGTCAACACCTGTGTGGAGAAAGAGGAGAAAAACCTGAGGGGAACAATACCGCAGTAATATATGCCTGCAATGTCAAATCAATCGTTCAGGGCGGGCCATTTTAGTTTATTTCACAGGGCTAACCTAATGGATGCACGATTTCACTGTCACAAAGAAAGTTTGAATCCAAAATTCTATGTCACAGGTACCAAATTACAATATTGATCTCGTAATGTAAAGGACTGGAATGATTTCAGATTTTGTCTCAATAATTCTGAGCTGGGAATAGCAAAGAAGTTGCACTCATACTCCTGTTTGTTAAAGTCCTTATTTAGCCCATTTCCATGGAAACTGAAATCAGTTATCTCTCTCTCTCTCTCACACACACACACACACACAGACACACACACACGGGGAAAAAGCTGTCTCGAGTTTGGGGGGGGGGTGTATAAACATCCACAGGATAATTTTGCCGTGGGACACCCTCTCATCAGTGATAACTCTCTAGCAAATGGAAGAAAGGTCAGAATGACTTCCTTTTTCAGAAGCCAAACTATAGTGCAGATAAAAAACCCGGGTCAGAAAAGTAAGCATATCACACCAGGCCTTCACTCCCAATTCCATTTCATATCTGCATGTTCAATTAATTTAGTTAACTAACTTGGAAATATTTTATGGTAGGAAGACATACATAAAAACTAAATTTAATCCTTGGATTTTTGCCCACTTTGCTTTACTCTCGAGCATTGACATTTCCCTAAATAGCCCAGAAAATAAGGGCCAAGGGAAAAGAGAAAATGAATGAGTACATTTTAATATTTCAACATACTTAGTTAAGTTTCCATCCCAATGGGAAAATAGTATGTGCACATTCCAGATTTATGGAGATATTTAGTAAATCATTCCATCTTAGTCCAAATCTCCTTTGAAGATAGGCCAACACTCAAGTTGCTGCCTATAAAAGGGCACTGCTAAAACCTCCAGTAAGGTTGGAAGAAGGAACACTGCTCCTCTCCATATTCCTCCATCGACGTCATCAGGCAACCTGGATGCCTTCTATACATGGATAATTTTTGATAGGGGGAAATATTTTACTTTCTATTTCTGTCCTTTTCTTTTCCATAAGAAAAGATAAAAATGGAATCTCTTTTAAAAGAAATTCACTTAAAAATAGATTGTAGATGATAATTCTGGATCTTAAATTAGACTCTCTTACCACACCCCTCAGCAAAGTTGGTGAGTTTTGCAATTCATGAAGTATTTAGCTTTTGCTGGAATCCAAAATGGGATAAAGAGCTGTAAGTTTTAGCTGGCAAAGATCAATAGGGCAATAGGACAAAATCATGTTAGATCTTAAACATGAGACTTTTGTTTGACAAAAACACACTCACTGCAGCATATTCTCATCTGTGCTTCCTACTTGAATGGGAAGATAGTCTTATACAGGGACATGGGTGCTGACAGTCTGTATTCAAAACCTGGGGGGTGGGCAATGATTTTACTCTATAAAATGGAAAAGTCATTTCTTAGAATTAAAAAAAAAAAAAAAGAGTAAGAGGTGGAAAAACTAAAATTTTTCATCACCAAGGCATGGCTCAAGAAGCCAGGCCTCTCCCTCTTGGGGGCAAATGTTATCGTCCCTAGGGCATGACACTGAGATGACATTTCATCACCTACAGGAAAATCTCCATTTCTCCAGAGAGCATCACTGATTCACAACATCAAAACAAAAATTCCCTTCAGTCATAGCTTAAGTCACCAAATTCAAAAGCATCCACTGAGAGGGAGCCCTAAAAGAATGTGTAGTAAATACTTATCACAACAGCCTGAACAGGAACACAGGTGTTGAATCTGTAAGAATGTTGAGTCCCATGAACTGAAGGTCATCAAATAAAAGATCAGACAGGCTGCCATATTTGTCCACACTTACATGAATCAAGAAACATAAGGTTGTTGGCAAAGGGGCCCACTTAATTTTTCACTTCAGTTGACCTTGTATTACAGAAAAATGACAAAAAAAAAAAAAAGAAAAGAAAAAGAAAAAGAAAAAACCCTGAAAGTAGTACTGAATGTTCTTAACAGGACCTGGCAATTGACCTTCCAAGGATAAAAAGCAAATTCTAGAAATAATCAGTACTGTTGAATAATTTTTCTAGATACACATACCGAATCCAAAGCTTAAACTATAGTGTGGTATTCTGAGATTTGTATCCCTGCATGCTTCTCATGAATGCAAAAAGAAAATCCTCTCCATCCTTTACTCTTTTACTGTTTTAGATGTTTCCAAAAATATCCTTAGACCTCAGCCACTGTGGCTCAAATACTCCCCAAACAAACTTTTACAACTGTAAGCACTCAGGGGTTCCACTAAAGGATCCGGGGGAATTGTATTCTAGAAGTTACAGAATTATGCACCAACAGCTGAAAGATACAATTACAAGCTGAAATATTGTGACACACTATGTAATGCCACACAATCAAATGCAATGTTCAGTAAACATGTATCTTTTTGTCATTTTGTATTTATTTACACAGAATTAAAAATAAAGCACAGGACTAAAGCCATCTACATGTGCTCTTTTGGCGTTACTTTGATGATGGCAAAGGGAAAACAGCAAGCACCACTGCAAAATGTTTGGCCATCACAGAGCATTCAAAAAAGGAGATGCCTAGTTGAACATTTATTAATACATTATCTGCCAACCAAATATCTTTTTATTCAGGTATTTTCAGAAGGTGGTTCATAAGTGCCTTCCATTCCGTTGTTGGCATAAAAATGAGGGTGATGAGTGTCTAAGGCTGGTTCTTTTCCAGAATCAGACCCAGAGACAAGGATGCATGTGTAGGTAGTTTATGTAGGAGGTGATCCCAGGAGCACCAGCAGGGGAGGGGGAAAGTGATGTAAGAAAGGAAAGGAAGGTAATAGGGGATATGCTAATGAATCAATTATCTCTATGGGCAACTGGGGCTCAATCCCACTGGAGACTTCTGGAAGATGGCTGTGGAAAATGTGGCAGAGTTGTTCTAACTGAGGAATGAGGGAGCTGAAGTATACTTAACTTACAACCGCCATCAGACATTGGATAAGCGTCCGTCATGGGGCATTAACTTGCCAGCACCTCCAGCCACTTCCACCCGTGACCTGAAGAGCCCTCGGGGAGAGAAGTGCAGGCGTTCTGCAGATTCTGTTGGCATATACTAAAATGGTGAGCGCCAAAGGGTATGGACGGAGCGCCAGCAGTGTCCACTACAGTGAGGAATATTCTTCAACATATATACAGACAATGAAGAGAATCTTGTTTAATTCTCTGAGACATCATGGCAGGCAACTAAGGACTAGTTAAGGTCCCCAGCAGAGTAACACCACCAAGGGAAAACTAAAAACTGGTTAAGGATATGGAAGAACTCAGGCTATAAGGGTGGTTGACACAGATAAAGATCATGTCCCAATCTACCAGGAGCTATGAAAGCTAGGTCACTCCAAAGGATGAACAGAATTAAGAAACCAGGAGACTCCAGAAAAACCAGGTCTTCAGTGTTAGGACCAAGAAGAGCTCCAATTCTAGGATTATCTTTGTATATACAAGAAGCTTCTCAGTGGTATGCTGAGAAACCTGAACAACGGGCTTTCTTGGGAAGTGGGGGCATAGCCAATTTCAAATTACTCATAGTTTAATACCTAGCTCACAAACTCCTAAAAATTTAATAATTGTCTCACAAGCTGGCATGAGCCATCTCCAGCATACTGCTCCTGTAGCTCTCCACCCAACATCCAGCCACTGTTTGGGGTTTGAAAGGCTAAGAGCTAACCACTACAACATATCCAGATCCTAAAGTCAGAGGTTATGCCGTAACTACTTCAGCACCCGAGTGGGTAGACGACACTACTGATTTGGGTCTTGGGGTTACTCAGTGGAGACTGATCTCTTGGCACCCTCTAATTCCCCTTCATTGTTATCTTCCTTAGAGGCTGTGAAGCCCTGTGTGTCCAGGATTAAGATGCTGGCAGAAGCGTCTCTGAAGACTTCGGCATTCCTTTACTCCACCTGCACACTAGCATCTACAATGTGTCTATTCCATCCCACCTCTACTCCAAGAGCTTACTCCCTAACATTTGTACCATGCATCTATAAGTACAATCAAACTAAACTCATATCCAAAAGCAGAAGAGCCTGGGACTGTCATGAGTACTTAAGTTAATGAATGCTTACTACCCCACAGCCTTCTTCTGGATATTTTAGTTAATGCATAAACAAAATGTCGCATGTGCAATTCAACAGAGAGGCATGTTCCGTTCACACAACATCTAGCTTCACGTCACCCCAAGGTCAGGGTTCCCTGTCTCTCCCTGTCATGTTCTAACAGAGTCACTGTTAACCATAGCTATAAGAAGCAACCACTTTCCAAGCAATGGTTCAAACAGTTGCACGCCACTAATTGGCATTCACCATAACCTTCAACTTTGAAAATAATTATTGCCTTCCAACTGATCTATGTGTCTTTAACTATTAAGTTCTACATTTTTATAAACTCCCTGAGAGCCACAGAAGTACTGCTCTCGATTCATGCTGAATTGTTTCTTCTGTATTCAGAAAGAAAGAAAGATCTACTTTCCAAGTAAATGATTCTACTTCCTCTGTCTTTCTCTGGTCTTACATTAGTTCAGGTTACTAAGACACCTCTCACGTACTCTTCAGACTTCTTTGCAACTCAGGAAATTCTCCCCACACCTCTTTCCTGCTAAGGTGACAAATTAGAGTTGAATTCTTCTCTTCCCATGTTTTACGACAAAGAGCTTTTAAATTATGTTTATTATATGATAAAAGAGCACAAAGTTCCAATTATTTGTATATGGCTGCTTTGGAAGTTCTAGCATTCAGAAGGCCTTTCAAGGAAGGCTTGGAAAGGAAGGAACCATCCAGTTCACAATTCTTTATCTTTCTGGGGCTTCTCTTCATGGTAGCTTCCCCTTGGCTCTGATCAAAGCTATGATTTTAAACTCCTCTGTATAATTTTCTGCTCTCATCTGAAGCCTAGCAGCATAAAATATCAACGTCAACAACAAGAACTTTTCAATAAAGTTCCAACATTTCTTCAAGATGTATTCCAAGAGAAGTATTTCTTTATTATTCCTTGGTAGATCTTCCTTTAGAGCAATTGTGATCTACGAAATACTTCATTTTCTGCTACATCTCTCTTGTCCTTTGTCCACAGCAGCCAGATAGTACTTCTTATTAGTGGAAGAAATAATCAGACAAGAAACACTGGCCTTTGAACAATAAGGAATACTGCCTGATATATCTTTCCCTAGTACTCACTCTTGCTTCCAGGTAGCAAGAATGGGTCAGCTTTAACATTCCCAACGTCTTTAAGTCTCAAGGCAACATTTCTTTTTCTTTTTAATTCAAGTACAGCCAGTTACAATGTGTCAATCTCTGATATACAGCACAATGTCCCAGTCATGCATATATATACATATATTCATTTTAATATTTTTTCCATTAAAGGTTATTACAAGATATTGAACATAGCTCCCTGTGCTATACAAAAAAAAAACTTTTTAAATCTATTTTTTATGTAGTGGCTAACATCTGCAAATCTCAAACTCCCAAATTTATCCCCTCCCATGCCACCAAGGCAACATTTCTAAACCCTCAGCTTCATCTCAAAACTGAACTGAACTCCAGGGACAGCGATAGGATTCAAGATGGCAGGCTGTCACTTAGGAATCACTGCAGGATTAGAGTAGCTGAATTGGCAAGAGGGAGATGAGACAGTGGGTGGGAGTGGGAAGAGGAAGAGTGGAGAGCCTAATCTGTATCTAAATAAACTTCATTGTTTCCTTAACACAGTATTTTTTACAATATTGTTTATCATCAAGTGTTTGGCTGTTTAGAGCTGTCATTTCTACCTTAGAACAATGATGGAAGAATATCTTTTAAAAAATACATATTATTATTTTAAAATATATATATTTTAACAAATACATGTATGTATATGCATGACTGGGACATTGTGCTGTATACCAGAAATTGACACGGTATAACTGACAGTACTTCAATAAAAATAAATAAATTTATTTATTAAATAAAATACCTTTTTTAAGGTAAAGGGGATTAAGAGGTACAAACTACTAGGTATAAAATAAGTAAGTTACAAGGATGTAATGTACAGTACAGGGAATAAGGTCAATATTTTATAGTTACTTCGTATGGAATATCATCTAAAAAAATACTAAATTGCTATTTTATACACCTGAAACTAATATCACATTGTAAGTCAACTATACTTCAATTAAAAAAAACACCTAAATAGATTTTTTTTCTGTTGAAATCCTAATTATTTATATTGTCATTCCAGAAGGTTTTTTTCTTAATTTCAAATTAATTTTCAATTAATTCAACAATTTTCTTGGGTTTAAACTGTTCTACCCACCTGTTTTTTGACTAATGATTGCCAGAAAAATTCCTTAATGAACTAGGGAGCCTGCTATTTCAAAGACCCCCTTGGTTAAATGGAATCACAACATATATCAACTATAAGAGAGAGGTTTTACAGAGCAAGGTTATTTCCCCCAACTGACAGGAAGGCTAAAAAAAAAAAAAAAACTGTTGAGCTGATTATGAATTTTGTATCTTAGTTGGTCCATGTGAAAAAATAGTATCTCTGGCAAAGTGGTCCTCTATAAGAAATGAACTTGATTATTAGCTGTTACACGAAACATAATTTCATGCTACTATTAATTCACAATTCCTCTTATACTCCTTACATTCACTCACCCATCAAACATTCCAACCTCCTACGCAAAAATCACCTAATTTCGTCAAATCACGCACCAAAGAAAACACAGAGGATATTCCAAATCCATGAGCCATGTGGCAAAACGCAGTGGGAAATTAGGTGGGATTTAAATATTTCTCTTGCCCACACTAGCTTCTAATTTACTACTAAGATAACAAGTTGCTTCAGATGATGAAAGGTGAGAAACAATTCTCTGAAATCAAAGAAATTCTCACATCTCATGGAAAAAGGCAGTTGTAAAATTTTGGCACTGCTGGAAAACTCTAGATTTAGCTCATTTAATTGCAGTAATGTTAACTTTCATGTCTGCCATCATTTTTGATACATGTGTATATAGCTACGAATATAACATATGAAGTTAAAATAAATGCTAGAGCAAATGAATCATTAACAATTTTATTTAAATCTTGTGTAAAGCTTTCTCTGCTACATTTTGTATATTGTCTATCTTATCTAGAAATAAATTTATGAGTTCAAACCAAATGGGGATTTTTTTGGATACTTTATATAGTAAAAGTCTTAAAATTATTGCTTGCTTCTAACCTGGTGATTCCATAAATTGGATTACATTCATTGCAGCATTAACTTGGAGACCCACTATACCATTTGTTTCAGCAACAGATAGTAAGTAGATTATTTTAAAAGGCAATTCTACTCAAATCAACCGCTGGCCCTATGTTATGGTGGGCATGAATTGTGAGGGAACCCATAGTGAGAAGAGGGTGTGAAGGGTAACACGGGACCCCCTCACCCAAAAGAAACACATCTCAGTCATCTTACTGGCAGCAAGTATGTATTGTGAGCATGTTATAGGAGTGAACGGCGTATTATTTGTTCTTGACTGATTTTACGGAAAGTGGAAGTTCCTTGATACACACTCATTCAGGAATGAGTATATAGTCATATCGTACAAATGACACTGAAAGATGCAGGGGTCAATATAGCTTAGAAAAGAATTAAAGAGGGCAAGGGAGTGACAAAACATTTTGGAGGCAACTACAGCAAGAATGAAGGCTTAATTTGTGCTGCCTGCCCTTCCTCTGCTCTGTAGCACTATCTGTTTTCGGTGTCCTGCAAAGGGTCATCACTCATAATCCCAAAGATCTACCCTTCACTAAAAAACCTAAATGACTCAGAATCTGATGGACTGTGGAAATATGACCTCTTTGTGACACTACTAAATAAACTGAGAAGAGAATGGAGGAGATGCACATGTTTTCTCAGTAGCACAGCATTGGTTTCCTGTAATTGTATACGTCGGTCATTGAGTATCTGCTCAATTACAGGTGCTATGGGAGAAGTTCAGCCTACAGGGGAACTTATGCCTAAACAGAAAAAGAAGATACACACATCAATAATAGCATCCAAGAGCCTCACTCACATCTGCAATGCCTTCCACCACCCACCCCACCCCACCCCTGAATTCTACCACTCCCAAGATGTCTCCTCTGCTAATTTGGACGCATGGTGGAAATTTGCCTTAATTTAACCATACCCCTCAAATCCCATTTCAACACACTGTATTATTAGGATGAATTAGGTTTCAAATAACCAAAAACCAACTGAAAATAGCTTAAACAATAAAAGGCTGTGTCATCTGAAAGTCCAGCATTAGGGTGTGCATGTTTCAGGGCAGGTTTGATTCAGCAGTTCAACAGTAAAACTAAAGTCCCAGGTTCTTTCCTCCATGCATCAACCTTCTCCTCAGGCTGTTTCCCCTTTCTGGTCTCAAGACAGCTCTATAAAAGATGAGTTTCACTGAATAAGCAGCAGTGGCTGATGTGGTTGCAAATTCAAAGTTGTAAAAATTATAGGTTTACTTCAAGTACTGACTAGACAGAGTTGAGACAAAGTGGGAGTGGTAGTGACTGCCCTGGTAGTAGGATAGTAGTGGTTGTAAATTCAGCTGAAGTATTGGTTCCCCTTGTGGATGTAGCTTCATTTTAAGTGCTTAAAGCCACAGAGTTAGAGAGTCATTTGAAGCATTATAAATTCTGCTGAAGTGCTACTGTTATTTTAATAGTAGCTGCTGAAAAAATTATGAGTGTTTATGAATGAAGTTTTGGTTCTTGCTTTTGTATCTGTACATTTAGTGGTATTTGGAAATTCAGTTTAATTGGCTTTTTTGGTTGTAGGCTCAATGGAATTGGTGGGAGGTTCAAGTTCAGTTCAAGGATCGCTGGTACTGAGGTGGAGGGTTTAGTAGAAGTGGAAGTTTGAGTTTCAGCTGAAGTGGTCATTATATCTCTAAGTATTATAGTAGGTTCAATAGAAATTGTAGTGCTTTCAGCTTCAGTGAGTGAGGTGGTATCGACTGCATTTGTAATTTCAACTGAAGATGTTGTTACGTATGTAATAGGAGGCTCAGTAGAAATTGTTGTATTTTCAGGTTCAGTAGAAGTGATTGCTTCTGTTGTGCTCATAAGTTCGGTTAAAGTATCTGTAGTCAAATAGGTTCCAGGATCAATTGAAGAGTCAATATTTACAGATTTATTAGAAGTCAGGATGGCTGTTGTGGTAGGTTCAATTGTGGGTACAGGAGTTGTTTGTTCTGTTGAAGTGGTTCTTGTTGTAAGGTCTGTTGGAGTAATGTTAGGTATAATTTCTGTTGACATGGTTATAACTGTTGTGGTGGTATTACACTCAGTTGAAGTGGTAGATTCAGTCAGGGTGGTGGTAGTATCCATTATAGTGGATAGTTCAGCTGAAATGCTGGTGGTTGTTTCCATTATGATAGTAACTTCAGTTGAAGTGGAGGTTGTGGTGGTTGTGTTTATAGGTTCAGTCAAAACTATGCTGGTTGTAGGTTCAGGGGACATGGTGGTAGTGGGCTGCTTTATGGTAATAGGTTCAGTTGAAGTAGTGGAGTTGTCTGCTGTGGTGCTTGTAGGTACCTTTGCTGTGATTATAGTAGTTGTACTGGTGACTGCAGGTTGAAAAGCAGGCAATGAGGTTGTTCCAGGGGTATTTATTGTATGTTCCCCATCATCCAGCAGTATATGGATAATAATGGGGGCAGTGTTACTTCCCCCTTTACTGACCAGGCACACTACAGTACTCGAATTGCTATTGTAATTACACAGGCTAAGAGACAAATAAGGAAAATTCTCCACAAAGACCAGTCACTGGATATATTTTGTGTCATCTAAAAAGGATTTTAATAAAAATTGTAAGACTGAAACCAAACATTTCAAAAATATAAAGATCACTGTCACTTCTCTGTTAAAAAAAAAAAAAAGACAGCTCTTGAGACTCCCAGAGCTACATCCCTTTCAAGACAGGGAGAGAGTCAATCTAGCTCTAAAAAGCCTAGAAGTGTCTTACCCAGGGAGAGCTAGTACTGTCACAATTCTATCCCTGAACCAAAACCTATGACCAAAGAATGGGGTTACTCTGAGGAGCTCAGGCCTAAGTGACAGATCTCACCCCTAGTGCCAAGGGTAGGGTCAGTTTCCCCAAAAGCAATTGGGAGAACGGAACCAAAACTCTCAAGGTTGAGGAAAGGCTAGGCAGAAATACACTTGTGGTTACTAGGCTGAAGAAAGAAGACCATAGTGGAGCAATCTTTCCCTACAAGGAGAAGCCACCATCCACATTCTGTCCTTCCTCATTGCTCTCCTCATACTGTAAGCATCATGGGAGCCCAATCTGGGTGTTTTGTGTCTTGAAAGATAAGAAATAGGTGAGAGCATGGTATGTACAGGCCTGAGTTCAGAAATATTCCTTTCCTGTTTAACAAAATGAGCCACTTTTTAAAGCTAGATAATTTAGTCAATAGCGGCTCACAGGCTAGACAGTGTCAGCAGGGGCTATAGCTACCACAGGGCTCTGGTTGACACATCCAGCACACCAGGCAACTCCACACACCAGTGATCCGGGCAGCAGGAGCACACAGAAAGGAGCTGCCCAAGGATGCAAGAATATAGGACAGTTCTATACCATAACCAAGGAGGGAGGAGAGCACCCTTGAAGAGTAATTCCCAAAATGCACGGCTTGTCTGGGAACCCATCACTTTCATCTGTGGCTTCCAACTATTCTCTACTGCAGTGCCATCCTCACCCCTTCCTGCTCCTAAGGCTTCACCTCTCAGCAGCAAGGAGGACAGGAGCACACACATCAACAGAGGGGACAATGTCCTACCGCTCTTCTGCTCTCTCATCAGGCATGGCCTCACTTAGACGTTTTAATCCTCTTACTTATTTTTCAAGCAAAAATTGGAGGACCTACAGGTATCCCATTTCATCAACAGATGAAGTTACTGAGAAGCAAGAAGCTATAAAACCGGACATAGGAATACCTCCTTGGCAAGAAGGGGGAAGCCAACCTCTCTTGCGGTCTCTGCCTCTGTCATTTCTGCAGTGCCCACAATGCGTACCAGGCCTTGCTTCCAAAATACTTCTCTCTGAAAGGAGTTAAGCCAGCTGGTAGTGAGTGTCCAAGACATAATTTATGTCTGTAACTCTCTGCCCCTAGCACTGGAAAAACTACTCAAATGACCTGTCCTAGGGTAGTGAGTGGATCACCAACAGTATCTCTCTATATGAAAGCCAACAAGTTACAAGGCCATAAAAGATTACTTCCTTTAGGGGATTTTCTCTATGTTGTCTTGTCTATGTCACTCCAGATCTTTGCTTGCCTTTCAAGCTTGATAAATGGAGGGGCTCATGGTCAGAACAGTTATTTGCTATCAGCAATATTTAACAGCACTCAGTTAATTTATAGGAAACAACAGGCCTCATGAAATGCTGAAGTCTGCCTGAATCATTCACCTCTGCAACAGAGGTGTGCTTGGCAGCTGTTGGGCTGTTTTTGTTTGGGCTGCATTACAGCAGGCTGACCTGATATTGTGTGTTGCACCAAAGGAGTGAAAGCTAATTCAAGAGGGATCTACACCAGGGAAGTCGAGCACACTGCATATTTATGTGGTCCCACTCAGACTTATTTATCATGTGTGGTTTGTGAGGAAACATTTTTACATTAAGAACTATAATTCTACAGATTACTACTAAGCAGTGGTTTAAAGCAAAAACAACAGCACAAGTCATGTTTACATGTACAATTAGTGATATAATAAAAAATATACCTGGCAAATCACTGAGGACAGTGATTTGCAAACTTACAAAGTTACACCATCCTTTTGTTTGTTCTGTTTCCAGTGGCTCCATATTCTGCTCCAGAGTGGATTATTTAACTATTAAAATTAATTTTATTTTGAGGTTTAATTTTTTAGAATTCCATAACTACCTTCAAGGTCACTGAAAGCTCCAGGATTGTAATAATATCTGAAGTGGAGAATCAGTGATTCAGAGTCTCAAGAATTAAACAACATAAATTTAACCTAAGCCAACAACCTTTAGGTTTTCATGGCTAAAAATAGAGTTTGGATCTTTTTAAAAGCATTTTGCTACAAATCACCCAAATTTGACAAAATTCTGGATTGTTGGTCTTCACAAACTTTGGCATAAGAATGACCTAGGGGGTTTGTTAAAACACCAGATGGGTAGGCCTCACCCCTAGGGACTCTTCAGCAGGTCTAGAGAGTAGTGCAAGAATTTGTATATCTAATAAGCTCCCGTTGATGCTGATGCTGCCCACCCATGGATCACAGGCTCAAAAGGTTTCTTCACAAAACTGAGGTCTACATTATGTGTTAAGACGAAGTTCCAAACTCCTTACCTTTTTTCATGGGGTATAATAAGGACCAAAAAAAGCAACTGCAATATTTGCTCTCATTGTCATTGTCATGAGAGTTACAGGTTTGCAACTAGAGACAACGACCATATCCACTGAGGATATAGAAACAGTGGCAAAACTACAATCAGGTTCCAGAATCAGACGTTTAGGTTAATGCCTTAGCCCCAAGGAACAGTTTACACTTGGGTCAGGTCAATTTTAACCACCTACTTTCCTGCCTCCAATTCACAAACTCCCATTCTTTAATTCAGGGCAGGAAATTCAGTGGATATGCAAGAATATTACCTGGGAATGTGAATGGTCCCTAGGAAGGAGTAAACAAACCTAGATAAAAAAAGCAAGCAATGTGAATCCAGTTGGTTGCAGAGTGAACAATTCAAGGAGCTGTGTGTACACTCTCCAAGATGCTAGATACACAGGTAAATTAATTTTTTTCTTTACCAAAATTCCATTAAATTAATTGATTAGCAGGGATGGGAAGTGATTAGGAAAGGAGATATGAGCTTGATTAAAATAAGCAATAGTTGTGTTGTTGTTGTTGCTGTTGTTGTTGTTGTTAGGGAGGAAGGAAACAAACATTTGTTAGCACCTCTAAGTACCAGCCCTGCATTCACTCCATAAGCCGTTCAGCCCAGAAGTTGGTAAATTTATTATTTTTCCCATTTACTGTAAGGAAATTAAGGCTCAGAAAACTTAAGTAACATGCCAAAGGTCATTATACTACTAAATCGCAGATCTGGGTTTCAACAAAATCATGTCTTTTCCTCTACACATACTAGTCCTGCCAATGCAGCTTCTCTTATGTTAATAACTTACATTTACTCAGTGCTTTCTGAGCATTTGATATATATTATCTTCCAGTACTCACAACAACCCTACAAGATAGGCACTAATATTATTCTCATTTTACTGATAAGGAAACTGAGATGCTGAGAAGTTACTTGCCCAAAGTCACATGGCTAATGAGTGGAAGAGCTGGGATGTAGGATCAAGGCCCACAGTCTCAACTACTACTGTACTGCAACACTGGACAATAGAAAAGGCACAGCTTGGAAATTATTTTTTAAAAAACTCACTAAGTGAAGTAAGCCAGAAAGAGAAAGAAAAATACCACATGCTATCACTTATATGTGGATTATTAAAAAGAAAAAAGACAAATGAACTTATTTACAAAACAGAAACAGACTCATAGACATAGAAAACAAACTTACAGTTACCAGAGGGGGAAGGGAGTGGGAAGGGATAAATTGGGAGTTTGAGATTTGCAGATACTAACTAATATATATAAAATAGATAAACAACAAGTTTATACTTATAGCACAGGGAACCACATTCAATATCTTGTAGTAACCTATGGTGAAGAATATGAGAACGAATGTATGTATGTTCCTATGTGACTGAAGTATTGTGCTGTACACCTGAAACTGACACAACATTGTAAACTGACTGTACTTCAATAAAAATATTTTTAAAAAATAAAAATTAATTAAATTTTAAAAACCCAGTTATCAATAATACACAATCAACTAAAGACTTGAGACTTAGAACTCTAAGTTTGGCAGTGATGGAAGAGAGAGGAGGTTAATCTTAGAAGACTTTTTGAAGAGGTAAGCTTCTGGCCGGGCTGTGAAAGAAATGAAGGACAGGGTGGTTGGCGCCAGGCCCAAAGGCAGAGGAGGAATTTTGAGATGGTAAAGAACCATGGTTATAGAGGGAAGACAATTCTAGGAAGCATCTTGGCTTCATCAGAAAGATATGAAGTGAACTAGAATACATCATCGCAGCATTTGAGGAGAAAATATTTTACGACTATCAAGTCTCATGAAAAACAAAACATTTTGCATCCATTCCACTGAGGTGTAGCCAATGTCTACACTGCAAAGCTACTTTTCAATACATACAATAGCTTATTGGGAAAGACACCACTCAACTTGTCTTTCTAAAGACTTTTCTTCTCTCTTTTCCTAAGGGGCCACTTAGATGAGTCTGCATATGTTAAGAATACGCTATGCTCTCTGCATGATTCCACAAAAGCAGACTCACACTAAATGTTCAACTCTGCAAAGCAGTTTGTCAGAAGAAGAATCAAGTGTCACTGTCTATCTTTGGGACCTAGTGCTTTGACTATTGAGAAGCACTGATTTCCCTAAGTCATTTTACTCCATTGTTTGCCATCAGCTCCTAATTCACACCTCAGGGATGTGGTCTCTAGTTCCATTTGAGTCCTCATGGGGCAGTTATCTTTTTCCCTTCACCTACAATATTTCCATCCTGTAACCTGGAACGTCCAGCTTTGGGAAGCGGTAGACTTGATTACCATAGTCCCAAGTGGCTGGAGCAGAAAATCAATATTCAATACAGCAGAAGAAAGCATGAAAACATTATGTCATACATACATGAAATAAAGATAGGGTAGGTGTGGCAGGTCAAATATCTAGGAGAGAGATCTCGTTTAATCACAAATCATTAACGCCAGAATTAGGCCGTACCTCCAGCCTCACTCACAGTTCTCCACGTAAGTTAATTAAGTCACCTTGTTTTTTCCTGCAGAACCTAATCTGGCTTGCTCTGAAACAAGCCTTTGCCCTTAAGAAAGCACTTACAGCTTTTTGGCTGGGGCACAATTTGCTTTCGTTCCAGGATCTCCTTATTATAGTCTGATCTGCTGTCTTGACACTTCACGTACACCTCTGGATCCTCTCCATTCCCCATGCCCTGATTGCTATCCTAAGTCATGTAAATTTTGTTTTTACTTTTTTGTAAGAACTCTTTATATTTAAGGTCCTCTGTTGCAATTATTTTCCCTTCTTAGCCATTAGTTTTTAATTCTCTTTTCAAACACCTCTTACATGATTTTTGGTCTATTCATAATTTGCTTCTCTTTAATTTTTTATGCTATTTTCCTAACCCAATTTTGATATTACATGAGTAATTTTGAATTTGGTTTTTTACTCAGAACACAACATAAGCATTTTGCCATCATGGTAGTTTTAAAATATGTCCACAAAGTCTTTGATACTCTTTCATTCAAAGGGTAGATAGAGCTTAACCATCCCTCTCTCTAGAGTGTAGGCTGTATTTAGTGACTTGCTTCCAAGGAAGAGAATATGGTAACAAAAGGTGTAGATTAGGTCAATAAAAGGTACTGTGGTTTTCTCTTTGCTCATTCTTTCACATCACTCTTTCTGGAGGAAATCAGCCGCCGTGTCATGAGCATACTCAAGCAGCCCAATGGAGAAGTCTCCCGACAAAACAAGTACTAACCTGCCATGCATGCAAGTGAGCTACCCTGCAAGTTCATCCTCCAGCTCCTTTCAAGGCTTCAGATGACTGTAGCTCAGGTCAACATCTTGACCTCAACCTCAAGAGAGACCCTAAGTCGAAATGACACAGCTAAGATGCTATTAGATTTCTGACCCACAGAAATTGAGTCCAATAATGTGCACTATTTTAAGCCACTAAGTTCTAGGGCCATGTTATGCAGCAGTAGATAAGGAGCACAGCTATGTTACAAATGTCTCACAAGCATTAGTTTAATAACTGTGCTTTATATATGTTTTATAGGTGCATGTAAGTATACATATCTATTCTGACAGGAAGTTATCTATTTTGACAGGTGTAATGTCAACAATATGAAAAAGTTAAAGAAACTCTCCGTTTTTTCCTGATACCCTTTGTTTCTTCTCCAAATCAAAATACTGAAAGGATACTTTCCCAGCTATTATAAAATGCTGGCTTAGATCTTCAAATGTCTCTTTCTTTCCATGCTACACTTAAAAATGCCAAGAAAACTGCAGTCTTCATATCCACAAGGGGAAAATTAAAACAAAATGAAAAATAATTTCTTTTAAAATATTTCTTTTATGTTATGATCAGAGAAATGATCTGTTCTTTCCATTCTCTTTCAAGAGGTGAGGGCATATATGGCTTTTTTGATAATTACATTGTAATTCTGACTCATTCAACTTATCCTAAAGAAGAAAAAGTATGAACCATGTACAGACACCACTTCTGGAATTGTTGTAGAAACATATCTGCCACATGAACTACTGAGATAAAACATTATTCATCCACACATCATTATCTTTGAACACTTATTGATATGGTAAGCATGGGGTACAGCTGTGAACATGGCAGACACATTGCTGCCATCACAAAGCTTACAACCCAGCATGATACGCAAATAAGTAAATGGGTTATTAAAATACAGAGTGTTGAGTATTCTAACGTGGATGGAGTAGGATGCAATGAGATCATACGGAAGATGCACCTTACCCAGGCATGGCAATAAGGTAAGGCTTTCTAGGTGGAATGACCTTTAAACCGAGGTAAATCCAGTGATGTGTTGGCAAAATATCTTTCAGGAAAAAGAGCAAAACCCTTGATTTGTAGTGTTTGCCTATTTCCATAAAGTAAATATTCCCACCATGGCCAATTTTAAGCTACTAATGTGAAGACACGGACCGTGGACTGGGAAGAGCGGTACAGAATCAGCTGTCACAAACTAGTACAAACTAGCTCCAGCAAACCACTGGAAATGTATCAGGAATTATTCGATCCTTTCTTCCTTTATCCCTCTACCAGAACCTGTGTTTAGGCCTGTGTCATACCTCATCAAGATTACTGCAACAAGCCCTAACTGACCAACCATGGCCGAATCCGGCTCTTCTCCTAACCTCCCAGCTAACTCTCATCATGCTTCTTTAGTGTGTAAAACTTTGAGTGTCTCGCTGTCTTAGTCTGTTTGGCTTGCTATAACAGAATAGCATAGACTGAGTGGCTTATAAACAATAGAAACTCACTTCGCACAGTCTCGGAGGCTAGGAGTCTGAGATCAGAGTGCCAGCAAGTCAGATTCTGGTGAAGGCCCTGGTCTGATTTGCAGACTGCTGACTTGTCACTGGGCCCTCAAGTGGAAAGGGAAATGGGACCTCTATGGGGCTTCAAAGATACTACTCTCATTCCAAGATTTGCAGATACTAATTAATACATATAAAATAGATAAACAACAAGTTCATACTGTATAGCACAGGGAACTATATTCAATATCTTGTAGTAACCTATGGTGAAAAAGAATATGAAAATGAACATATGTATGTTCTTGTATGACTGAAGCATTGTGCTGTACACCAGAAATTGACACAACATTGTAAACTGACAATACTTCAATAAAAATACGTATTTAAGAGTTTAAAAAAAGCAACTAATCATTCCTAATTGCCTCCAATAGGCTCCACCTCCTAAGACAACCACCTTGGGCATTAGGTTTTCAATGTATGAGTTTAGGGCGGGGAGCAAACATTCAGATCACAGCACTCACCACTGTATATAAAATCAAAACTTCTTAGCATAACATTTAAGACTCTTCATGATCCGGCCTTGCCTGCCTATTCAGCCTCAACTCTCACCACCTCCTCCCATGCCTGCTATATACTAGCCACACTGAATAGGTATCAATGACCTGTTAGTCCTAGAACACACCATCTGTTCTCTCCACTCCCTCAAGGATAATAACATAAGCTAACATTCACTGAGCACTCACTAAATGCCAAGGGAAGTGCTAAGCACTAAGCACTAGAAACACAAATATAAATAAGACACAATCCCTGAACTCAGCAATAGTGGGATGGGCAGACATATGTAAATTCTTTATTATAGTGGTTTGAGATGAACACATAGGGATGGATGAAACACACAATCAGGAACAATAAATAATAACTGAACCCTGTAAGAGAGCCTGGAATGTAGAAGGTGCTACATAACTATTTGTTAAATACATGAACCAGTAACATAATGTCAGATCAGGGTACCGTCTGAGTAATGTAGGACATACAAGAATTATTATAAGCAGTCGAGAAGGGAGAGCTCACTGCTAATTGGAGAAAAGACCAAAAATGTATTTTATATGATTTATAAAGAAATGCGTCCTGAAAGACATCTCTAGGGGCCTAATGAGCATGCAGGTCTTCAAAGCTTTGCATATTTATGCAATGAGCTAGGGCTTCCAATGACTGCCAGTGCTGGCTGACCATGAGAATCACCAAAGGAATGTTTCAAATGAAATAGATTCCAGTGATCCAACCAGATCTCCTAGAGGTACTTCCCAGGCATCTTTATTTCTAAAAATCTTCCCAAAGTTCTGATAGGCATCCCTGACTTAGAACCACTGCATAGACCTTACACCTCCAAGTAAAAAGCAGCATTCTAATTATTGATAGAGAGGAGAGGGAAGGGAGACAGAGGGACTTGGCAAGGCCAAGCTTTTGGTGACCTCCTTTCTCTAACGGCAGCTATTCACAGATCTTCCCTGCAGCAAAGGCTAACCTGCCAAAGGCCTCTGCTCACCAATATTTCAGATGAGGCTTGCTATCATTACAGCTGCCTTAAATTGAAGTTGGTGTGGGTAATTTATTCATTTTGCTTCTCTGAATATGCAAAACAAGGTGTTGTCCAGAGGTCCTTGAGAGGAAGTATTCTTGTTCTTGTTATAATGCTACTGTCTAACAGGGTAGGAAAAAAGAAGTGGAAAAACGGGGGAGTGGGAGGGAGTATTTCACTTAGCATAATGTCCTGCGGGTTCATCTACATTGCTGCAAATGTCAGGATCTCCTTTCTCAAGGCTGACTAATACTCCACTATATACAGATATAATTTCTTTGCCCATTCATCTATCAGTGGACACTTAGCTTGTCTTTTATTAAAAAGACAGCTATTTTTCTACTGTATGGATGGACATTTGGGTTCATGCCAATTATGCTATTATACACAACACTTAAATAAAACATCTCTGGGATATTTATATGATTATTTCTTTAGACTACCTAGAAATGAATTCTTGAGTCAAAAACGGTAAACACATTTTAACACAAGCTTGTCTTCCAGAAAGGTTAGTCAATTTAGACTGCCTCCAGAGTGCAGACAATGGCCTGTTTCCTCGAATCTTCATCCACTCTGGCTATCAGCAATCTTTCTCATCTTTGACATACATATGGTAGCTGGACAAAATACCACCATATTGTCATTTTAATTTGTAATTCTCTAATTATTGTGAAATTAAGTGTCTTCTCTTGTTTATTGGCCTCTACATGAATTTCTTCTTTTGAAACTTGCCTCTTTAGATCCTTTGTCCATTTTTCTATTTAAGCATTTAACTGTTTTATTGATTTCTAAAACATCTTTACATAATAAGGATATGTTCCTAACCCTGTGACATCTTTGTTTGTTATGGGTTTTTTAATTTTGTTTTAGTGTTGTCACGTCAATGATTATTATTATTATTACTACCATTATTAGTACTATAAGGTCAAACTGATTCAATTTTTCTTTACTGTGATAAAACCATCGAGCGAAACTAAGAAAATCCTTCACCCCTTCAAAAATTCAAAGTGATTTTTATTATTTTTCCTCTAATAATTATATGGTGCATATAATTTCACATTTAAATATTTAATCCTTCTGAAACTTACTATTGTTAATGGTATAAGAAAGAAATCAACTTTTTCCTTCCAATGGATAGTCAAATGTCCCAAAATTATTTTATAAGCTTTTCTCCTTTTATTTTCAGATAGGTTCATATGTGTAGCTATATTTAATCTCGTAAGTAAGGGTTCAACATCAGTAGATTTAGTCTCAGATATTGCTTTTTTTTCCCCCTAGATTTAAGTGTACATCCTTTGGGTTATGGCAGGCCAGGAGTAAATTTAGTAGATTTATCTATCACACACTGAATTCCACAGAGGTAAATGGTCGTATTACATAATCCATTTGTACCAGGTAATGCTCACTAGAAAGAACACTTACATAGTCTACTCAATTGCTTTTCAAGCTGCTCTGAAAATATACCAGATACATAATACCGAGTAATGTAAAAGAAATTACATTGATACTGGATGCAACTGCAACGCTGAACTAGCTTAAAATCAGACATTTTATCTTTAAGAAAAAAACCTTAATATTTTCCTTAACTTACTTTTCTATATAAAACTTCTCATTCTTCAGTATGAGACATTTTAAAGCAAATTTGATCCAAATAAAGGTCAAAGGTCAAATGATACTATGAGAATTTATAAGTACCTATAATATATTTATTGGTCAAGTAGGGTATTCAGAAAATAATTCCTGGAATAATAATTCATAAAATAATATTCTGGAAATATATAAAGAAAATAATCACAGTATTAATTTCTGAACATCATGAAATAAAAGTATATGTGAGATATTAATATATATATATATATGTTTTTTTACCCATTGCCTAGATACCAATATTTTTGCAGTCCATATTTGAACTCAGGTCTACAGAGAAAATTTTTCAAGGATAAATCATCAGTGGACTTCAAAGGGCTGGTCCCACTAGCTCCTGAATCATGTCCAATTTTTTTTTACATCTATTAAGACAAGGAGAATTAGTTTGGTCTCTAAGACCAATGGGCCATAGATCTTTGGTGTTCTGAGGAATAAGTACAAAGCTTCACAAATCTAAATACTTTCACATGTCTCATACATATAGAAACTAGTATTTTTTCCAATATATGTAAATGCTGTTTTGAAAATAAAATGCATATTTATTTTAAAGCAACTGTGAAATTATAGTAGCTTTGGGGATTAAGTATTTTTAATTAACAAATTAAGATGGCTTTTTAATGTCAAAATTGATAATAAATTTCACTTTAAAATGAGTTTCACCCTTTAACAGTCTGGGACATGCTATTTCAATTCTCTATTTTAGTTATCTATTGCTATATAAAAAATTATCCCAAAATTTAACAGTCTAAAACAGTAACTTTTTTAAAAAATGACTCGAAATTTTTGAGTCACAAATTTGGGTCACAAATTCAAGCAGGGCTCATCTGGGTGAGTCTTCTGCTTCATGTGGTGTCAACATAGGGCATATGGTGATATTCAACTGGCAAGTAGGCTGGTCTGCAGAGTTCAGGATACCTTCACTCGTCTATCTGGCCCCTTTGCAGGATGCCTTCAAGGCTGGATTCAGCTGGAACTATCAACCAGAGTGCCCACATGCAGCCTTTCCAGACTGGTAGTCTCAGGGTTGTTGGACTTCATACATGGTAGCTTAGAGCTCCCAGAGACAGTGTTCCAAGAGGCACAACATGGAAACTGTCAGGTTCCTAAAGCCTGGAACTGAAACTTGCACAGTATCACTGCCACCATACTGATTGGCCAATCAGTCATAGAAACTGCCTAAACTCAAGGGTCACAGACTCCAACTCTTGAATGGAAAAGATTCGAAAAATTTCAAGACATCTTTAATCAACCACATATAATTACTACTGATTAGGAACTGTCATATATCTTGATTTCAACTGATACCAAATAATCTTAACTTACATACCCTATTCCCTACCCATCCACCTCCTTCCCAGGTTTAGGTCAGCCATACTGAAGCAATGAAAGTCTCGATCACAAAAACCACAGATCTACCCAGTACTGATGGTTGTACTCATTTGTAGAGGGGCATGCTTCCTGATTTAAAATGGTATTATAATGATATAGTAATCAAAATAGTATGGTATTGACATAAAACAAGGCACATAGACCAGTGGAACAGAATAGAGAGCCCAGAAATAAATCCATGCATATATGGTCAATTCACTTTTGACAAGCACTTCAAGAATACACAATGGGAAAAGCAGAGCATCTTTAACAAATGATGTTGGGCAAACTGGATATTCACATGCCAAAGAATGAAACTGGACCCCATCTTACACCATTTACAAAAATTAATCAGAAATAGATTAAAGACTTAATGTAAAACCTGAGACCATAAAACTCCATAAAACATAAGAGAAAAGCTCCCTGACATTGATCTTGGCAATGATATCTTGGATAAAACATAGAAAGCACAGGTAACAAAAGCTAAAACAAACAAGTGAGAGTACATCACACTAAAGAACTTATGCACAAGGAAGGAAACAATCTATTAATTGAAAAGGTAATCTACTGAATGGAAGAAAGTATTTGCAAACCATATATGTTATAAAAGGTTAATATCCAAAATATATAAAGAAATCATGCAATTCAATAGCAAAAAAGCAAATACTCCGATTCTTAAATGGGCAAAGGACCCAAATAGACATTTTTTTCAAAAAAGACATAAAAATGGCCAACAGGCACCACATGCTCACATCACTGATTATCAGGGAAATGTAGATCAGAACCACAATGAGGTATCACCTCACACTTGTTAGAATGGTTAATACCAAAAAGACAAGACATAACAAATGTTGGTAAAAATGTGGACAAAAAGGAATCCTTTATACCCTATTGTGGGAATATAAATAGGTACAGCCATTATGGAAAACAGTATAGAACGTCCTCAAAAAATTAAAAATAAAAATACCATATGATTTAGCAATCCCACTCCTTAATATATACGCAAAGGAAATGAAATCAGTATGTCAAAGAGATATCTGTGCTCCCATGATCATTGCAGCATTGTTCACAATAGCCAAGATATGGAAACAACCTAAATATCCTTCAACAGATGAATGTCTAAAGGAAATATGGTATATAATGATACAACAGAATATTATTCAGCCTTAAAAAAGAAAATTCTGCCATTTATGATAACATGGATCCACCTGGAGGGCATTATGTTAAGTGAAACAAGCCAGACAGAGAAAGGCAAATATTGTATGGTATCACTTACATACAGAATCATTTTTTAAAAGTGAGTTTCATAGGGTGTGGCCTAGATGGTGGAGTAGGAAAACCCTGTGCTTATCTCCTCCCACAGCACAGGCACAGAACAACTACTGATGAGAAATAACTGAAGTCTAGTAGAAAAGATCTTCTACTAGATATAAAGAAGAAACCACAATGAAGTGGTCAGGAGGTGCAAAGAAGGGATATAGTCAAGACCCATAACTCCAAGTGGGCAACTCACAAACAGGAGGATAATTGCAATTACAAAGCTTCTCCCTAAGGAGTGAGAGGTTTGAGCTCCACATTAGGCTTCCCAACCTGGGGGACCTACACTGGAAGATGAGCCCCTAAAACATTTGGCTTTGAAGGCCAGGAGGGCTTATTTTTGGGAGAGCCAGAGGAATGTAGGAAATAGAGACTCCACTCTTATAAAGGACACACACAAAACCTCACATACTCCGAGACCCAGGGAAGAAGCAGTAATTTGAAAGGACCCTGGGTCACACCCATCTCCCTATCTTGGAGACCCCCCTGCAGAGGTAGGAGGCAACTGGAGCTCACCCTGGGGAAGTAGACACTGGAAGAAGCCATTTTGGGGAGGATAGTGGTACTAGATTCCATTTTGGAATCCTCCCTCCAGCTTATTACCACCATATCTGGCCGCATCCACCAGCCTGTCAGCACCAATACTAGCATGCCTCAAGCCAAGCAGCTAGCCAGGCAGGGACACTGCCTTACCCACCAGCAGGCCAGTTGCCTTAGGAACCCCTGAGCTCCCAGCTGCCACAAGACTTGGCCTCACTGACCAGCAGACCAACACCAACTCTGGGATGCCCAGAGCCCTATGGCCAGAGACCCCAAGACCTGGTCCCACCCACCAGTGGGCCAGCAATAGCCACAAGATACAGCCTCACCCACCAGAAGGCAGACATCAGACCCAAGACCACCACAGCCCCACAATCTGCCATGTCAGTACCCAGCCCACTCACCAGCAGCCAGGGACTAACCCAGGAATCCCCAGGGAACTGGCCCCACCCACCAGTGGATATACACCAGCTCCAGGACACCTTGGGACCCTCAGTGAACCACCCTAGGATGTGGCCCTACCCACCAGTGGACCAAAATCAACTTTAGGATATCCTGGACTCCACAGCCAGCAGTGTCAGAAACCAGCCTCAGTTACCAGCCAGTCATCATAAGCTCTGGGACACCCAGGGCCCTGCAGATAAAGACCCGAGGACAAGGCTCTGCCTACAAGTGTGTGAACACCAGTCCCAGGATACACCAGGCCCCAGCCACACCCACCAGCCAGCCAATACCAGCCCTAGGACTACTGCAGCCCAACAGCCTGCCATGTCAGGACCCAGTCCATCCACCAGTAGGCCAGCACCAGCCCCAGGACCCCCTGGACTCCAGTCCCAACCACCAACAGGCCAAGACCGGTTCTAAGACACCTTGAACCCTCAGCTAGTTGCCCCAAGATCCAACCCAACACAACAGCAGGCTGGCTCCAGCTTTGAGACACCACAGACTCTGCAGCCAGCCATGTCAGGAACCTGCCGCATGCACCAGCAGGCCTACACTAGGTTAGGGACCAATGGCCCTGAAACCACACACCCCAAAACCTGGCTCCGCCCACAAATGAGCCAGCACTAGCCCTAGGACCCATGCTGGGGTCTAGCTGCCTCGTGCCCCAGCCCCATGCATCAGCGAACAGCAGCCTCTGTACAAGGAAAGCAACCAATTGGACAAAAGGCCAGCTATGCCCACCAGACTGCCCACAGAAGTCAGCCCGCTGTACCAAAAGAGCGCATGCAGCCCGTATGGGTGGCATTCCTAGAGCATATAGCTGTGGTGACCAAAGGGGAATGAGCTGCTGGGATGCATAGGACATCTTGTAAAAAAGGCAACTTTTATAAGATCAGGAAATGTAAGCAACCTACCAAATACACGGAAAGAAAAACAGTAAATTAGGCAAAATGAAATGACAGAGAAATACGTTCCAAATGAAGGATTAAGACTAGAGAAAACAAACTAAGTGAAGTGGAGATAAACAATCTACCCGATAAAGAGTTCAAGGTAATGACCATAAGGATGCTCAAAGAACTTGGAGAAGAATGGGTGAACAGAATGACAAGTTAAACGTTTTTAACAAAGAGAAAATACAAAAAACAAACATAGCTGAAAAGAAACAGCTCTTGTTTCAATCAACCCCTCTGAGCCTCTGACATTGGTGACTCTGCTTATCAGACTCTGGAATTCTCTGGTTTTCCTTCCATCCTGTTTAGTCCCACTATTTTACTTGCCTTTCGAAGTGTGCTCTTTACATGCCTCTATCATGAATGTTTTTCCCAGGGCATTATCCTTGACCACTGAGGGGACAGTTATCATTCTTTATGGCTGATCTTTCTCCCCTATCATTAGAATATAGCCTAATTCCAAGTATGCATTCTGAAAATGTCAGTGGCTTGCTTCTCCAAGTTCCCTAGAAACCGAGCCATGGTCATATAATCTAGGCTCTGCCAATCATGATTTGAATTGGAAGCTGTGCTGGGTATTCCTATTTACCTCTCTGGATCCATCTTCCACCCTACTCTCTGATCAGGAAGCTGACCTCTAGACACCAAACCACATCCCTTGGGCTTCCCTTGCCAGCTTCCTCCCCATTGTGTTTGGCCAATGAAACACACTGGCAAGAGATAAGAGGGCCAGAGGAGAGTGAGGTTGAGGTAACTATTCCCTCTGCTTCTTCCTTGCTGATATGCAGTTGGGCAACGGCTACATTTCTCTAGGTAAGGCCACAGCCTCTCTGCCATATACTAGATCTTGCTGCGTTCTTATAAAGCTCCCTTCCTTCCCTCTTCAGACCTAGGGGTGGTAAAGTCTTCCTTCTGTTGCTAGGTCCTGGGTGCTTCATTATCCCTTCTTGTTCCTTTGAAAATACATAGTCCCTTCTTCAAATTTTCTTTTTGTGACCCCTTTGAGCATGCCATCTCTTTCATGTCAGAACCCTCCCTCATATAAAAACTAATAACAGAACAAAGCAGGAACCTTGATAAATCTATCCTGGTAAAAGTGGCTAAGAGTTGGTGAAATCTATGACACTAGCAGCAATGGGATCTGCAGCGTACCAATCATACGGCAGGAACTGGAGCATTTATCCTGGTTATGAAACCTCCATGCTTGGTCCTCCTGCCTTCCTGGCGATTCTAGTTAAATCAACTAGGGTTCAATCTCAATTCCTTTCACTTGGAACTAAAACCCTGGCTAATACAGGACTCTTGTTTTCTCTTTTCAGATCATAGTTCTATTTCTCATTTTCTCTCTCTCTCTATCCTTCCTTCTTGCCCTTCTTCTCTCCCTCCCTCCTCCCCTTACTGCCTCTCAATCTTTCTGTCCCTCTCTCCATTGAATTTAATTGAAATTTAGACACTAGTAGTTGTCAACTTCCTTTCTTTACTATAAGTTTACTGAATTCTAAACCTGTTAACTCAGTTACCTATTAGACATCATCGTATCACCATTTAAGTGTCATATAAACTCCTTAAATTCAATATTTTAAAAACTGTCTTTTCATCTCTCACTCTAATCTCTGTTACCCTTCAGCCCCCTTAACCTGATACTCTGCTTCATCTGGGTAGAAGACACACTAATATCTATTTACCCAAATGCAAAACCTGCCAGTTTTCCTAGACTCTTCTGTTTCCCTCCTTCCCTTCAGCCCAACCACCACATGCAAGCAGTCAGATCCTACTATTTCTACTTCCTCCTATCACAATGACTTCAAAGTGCCAATTGCTAAGGTTACAGTCCTCATCACATTTCACCACCACAAATGCCCTCTCTCCACTTAAACTCATTGCTCTATTCTTTCATCTGAAATTAATATCCTAAAACTCAAATCTAAAGCCCCACTGCATCCATTAATGTCCTAAACAAGACTGTCCATGACCTGGCCCTGCTCCACCTGTCCAGTACCATTTTCTAGAATCATCATCCCAGGTTTTATTTCCTCAGTCTCAAATATCTACAGCCAAATTACACAACACCCAATTATCCTTCAAGATTCTATCAACTTCTCCTGACCACCTCCACCTTACAGATGTCTGTGCACTCCAGGAATGCCTCTATCATAGCATTTATCACATCACACTTTAATTCTTGGTTTACCTGTCTGCCATCTCCTCTAGATTACAAACTTACAAAGAAAAGGCACGGTGCCTAACACCCAGTATACACTACACAGATTTTTTTGTTGTTGCATAAATTACATTTCTCAAACCAAATTAAATTATAAAAATGCCTGGTGCCTGGGCTAGGAAATAGGAGAAAAGAGCCAAGCTATAACTGCTGCCTCTAAGGAGGGGCACAGAGAAAAGGGCAGAAACAAGGTGGAACTACTCAACACTGAATCCAACATGGTAGTAGTTCTTACAGGGAAATTTGGGACACTGAAACACTATAGGAAAGATTACTTGGGAGCAGGAAGGGCTTCTTGGAGTCACTTGAAGCAACATCATTTATACAGTCACTTGTGTGAGGCTAGCCCTGTCCTATTGACAAATGTGATTCAATATTCAAAGGCTCACTTGTACAAGACTGTTCCTTCATATATAAACAGGAGAAGGAAAGAGCATTATCTGTGTCATCTCAGAACAGAAAGGACAATGATGTATTCTCACTGCTGGGTGTTTCACTAACTTAGAGTCCTTGTGAGAAATGTGGCATGCCTGTGTTGTTGCTGGTGTCAAATGGATGATTTCCAGTGACTAATGATGATGCCAACTGGCTCCCAAAGATTTCATATTTTGTGAAAATACTTCAGAGGCATAAGGTCCAAAAGACACATAAGGATATTTCACCAAAAATATATTTTCCCAAGACACTGAGCAATTTAAAAGAAAGTAGGTTTTTTTTCCCCAAATGTCCCAACTAGATTCAAGCCAAAAATTATTTATTCATTTATCTATCCAGCAAGTCAACAATCAATAATTAAGCAGTTCTTATGTGCCTTGATGGTACACTGTAAACTACAGAAATAAACAAATGAATAAAATGCATCCCCTGCTCTTAATGAATTCATAAGTCAGAGGGACAAGATATACAAATAATAACAATATATAACAAATATAACAGTGACATAGTCAAAGTGTTGTGGGGAAGTGTTGAGTTGATTATATTAATATTCAAAATGCCAGCTGCTCATTTCAGGTCCAAGATCATAAACTCCCCTCCTCCCTGCACTCTCCCGCTGCCCTGCTAAAGCCAACAAGCATACCATGGCCCTGAGTTCTCCCACTGCCTTGTTAAAACCAGCTGGTGAGCACCAATCGAATGCTCTCCCTCTGCCTTGATAAAGCCGGTAGGTACATGCAGTGCATGCAGGGGACACTCTTTGACTGTCTGGCTCTGGTGGCCAGGGGGGCTTGCATTCCTGTGTCCCAGAAGACTGTGACAATCAAAGAGACAGTTCTAAGCAGGTTACCATCCTCAGGACACTGCACAGACAACAAACTGAAACACACACCCAGTTTCTATGCAGAAGGCCTATTTACTTGTCTTGGAGCTTCAGCCTGAGGAGCAGACTTCAGGTCTGCCACACGTCTAGAGGCTACAGAGGTGCTCTCAGGGAATGTAGGCCAGGGGATGCCATCTTTGCATTCTCCCTCAGCCATGCTACAGCTAACCAGTACCTCACAGAAGGAGCTTATACACTCATCTGGTGCCCCAGTTTTTGCAACTGTCACCCAAAGGTCACCTCCAGGTCTCCTGGTCTGGAGGCCAACAGAGTTTACAACTGTGGTCCCATAGGACTGTATATATTCACATACTTTGAAAGCTGTCGCATGAGTATCTGGCTTCCAATCAGCCTGAAACTAGGTGCTGAATGAGATCCCTTCCTTTGGAATACTGATAGATACATCCAGAACATTCCATTAGAAAGCAGCAGAATAACACATTCTCCTCAAGGGAGTTCTCCAGGACAGATCAAATGTTAGGCCACAAAACAAATCTCAATAAATTTAAGAAGACTGAAATCATATAAAGCATCTTATCTGACCACAATGGCTAGAAACTAGAAATCAATAAAAATAGGACTGGAAAAATCACAATTAACGTGGAAATTAAACAACATGCTACTGAACAACCAATGGATCAACAAAGACATCAAAGAAGAAATCAAATACCTTAAGACAAAAAAAAAATACCTTAAGACAAATGAAAATGGAAATACAACATACCAAAATCTGTGGGATGTAGCAAAAGGAGTTCTGAAAGGGAGGTTCAGAGTAATACAGGCCTAACTCAGGAAAAAAGACAAACTCAAATAAACAATATAACTTTACACCTAAAGGAACTAGAAAAAGAAAAACGAATGAAGCCCAAAGTTAGTAGAAGGAAGGAAATAACAAAGGTCAGAGTAGAAATTAGTGAAATAGAGACTAAAAAGACAACAGAAAAGATCAGTGAAATTAAGAGTTGGTTCTTCTTTATCCAATCACCTGCCAATGGACATTTAGGTTATGAAATTGTGATACACACACACACACACACACAAGAACACTACTCAGCCATAAAAAAAGAATGAAATAATGCCATCTGCGGTAAAATAGGTGGGCCCAGAGATGATCACAACTAAGTGAAGCCAGTCAGAGAGACAAATATCATATGATATCACTTATATGTAGAATCAAAAAAAAATTACACAAATGAACTTATTTACAAAACAGAAGCAGACTACAGACATAAAAACAAACTTATGGTTACCAAAGAGGAAAGAGGGGAGGGATAAATTAGAAGTTTGGGATTAGCAGATATAAACTACTATATACAAAATAGATAAACAACAAGGTCCTATGTATAGCACAAGGGAGTACATTAACTATCTTGTAATAACTTATAACGAAAAAGAATACAAAAAAAGAATATATATACATAGATATATATAACTGAATCACTATGCTATAAACCAGAAACTAACACAATGTTGTAAATCAACTCTACTTCAATAAAAAAAGAGTTCATAGATACGTAAAATCTAGGCTCAAGGAGAATAAGTTGTTCAAGATTTCATTAAAAAGGAAAGGCAACTACAATGAGGTATCACCTCATACCAGTCAGAATAGCCATCATTCCAAAGTCCACAAACAGTAAATGCTGGAGAAGCTATGGAGAAAAGGGAACCCTCCTACACTGCGGGTGGGAATGCACGTTGGTGCAGCCACTGTGGAAAACAGTATGGAAATTCCTCAAAAGACTAGGAATAGACTTACCATATGATCCAGGAATCCTGCTCCTAGGCATATATCCAGAAGGAACTCTACTTCAGGATGACACCTGCACCCCAATGTTCATAGCAGCACTATTTACTTTAGCCAAGACATGGAAACAGCCTAAATGTCCATCAACAGATGACCAGATAAAGAAGTGGTGGTATATTTATACGATGGAATACTACTCAGCCATAAAATATAATAAAATAATGCCATTTGCAGCAACATGGATGAACCTGGAGAATGTCATTCTAAGTGAAGTAAGCCAGAAAAAGAAAGAAAAATATCATATATCTCTTATATGTGGAATCTAAAAAAAAAAAAGACAAATGAACTTATTTACAAAACAGAAACAGACTCACAGACATAGAAAACAAACTTATGGTTATTGGGGGGTAAGGAGGTGGGAAGGGATAAATTGAGAGTTTGAGACCTGGAGATACTAACTACTATATATAAAATAGATAAACAACAAATTTATACTGTAAAGCACAGAGAACCATGTTCAATATCTTTTAGTAACCTATGGTGAAGAAGAATATGAGAACGAATGTATGTATGTTCCTATATGACTGAAGTATTGTGCTGTACACCAGAAATTGATACAACATTGTAAACTGTACTTCAATAAAAATATATTCTAAATTTAAATTAAAATTAAAATTTAAAAAATTTTAAGATAAATGAACTTACTTACAAAACAGAAACAGACTTATAGACACAGAAAACAAACATGATTATTGGGGGGGGGAGTGGGAAGGAATAAATTGTGAGTTCAAGATTTGCAGATACTAACTAATACATATAAAATGGATAAACAACAACTTCATACTGTATGTATCAAAGGAAGCACATAGAACTGTATTCAATATCTTGTAGTAATTTATGGTGAAAAAATATGAAAATGAAAATATGTATGTTCATCAATGACTGAAGTATTATGGTGTACATCAGAAATTGACACAACATTGTAGACTGCCTATACTTCAATAAAAAATATATATATACAAAGAAAGGAAAGGCATGTATGACTTGCAAACAAATCTGTTTAATCCCAATGTTATGCACTCCATGTCCTCTGCCACTTTAAACAATGAAAAGGTTGTATTTTATAATTTTTGAGGCAGCCAGTACACAGCTCTTAATGACACTGGAATTTTAGTCAGGAAATAAAACCAATACTTGACTCTATTTGAAAATGTTAGCTCATATTTCTGAAGCTTCTTACTCAACTTGGCCATCAAATTTTGAGTAACGTTACCATTTTTTACTTCAGTAAATTAAAAAGTAATCAGTGTTCTCAGATTTCTTCAAACTGGCCCTCTCCACTTATGCTAGTCAATAAAATGTTTTCCAGGGAATTTTAAGATATATCACCATATAATTCCCATGGCTGTAGATTTCTTAGAATAGTAAAGAATTTGCTGCTAGGAAAAAAAAGAGTTGGTTCTTTGAAAAGAATGAGCGAAAGTGGTAAAACTTTAGCTAGACTCACCAAGAAAAAAAAGAGGAGAAGGCTCAAATAAATAAAATCAGTAATGGAAGAGAAGTTGCAACTGACACTACAGAAATACAAAGCATCATAAGAAACTATGAAAAATTATACAGCAACAAATTGGACAACCAAGAATAAATGGATAAATTTCTAGAAACATACAATATTTCAAAAATGAATCATGAAGAAATAGAAAAGATGAATAGGCTGATTACTAGTAAGATTAAATCAGGAATCAAAAACCTCCCAACAAATAAAAGTCCAGGACCAGATGGCTTCACTGGTGAATTATACCAAATACTGAAAGAAGATTTAATATCTATCCTTCTCAAACACTTCAAAAAAATTGAGAAAGGAACGCTTCCAAGTCTATTTCGTGAGGCCAGCATCACCCTGATATCAAAACCAGATAAGAACACAACAAAAAAACAAAATTACAAGCCATATCCCTGATGAACACAGATACAAAAATCCTCAACAAAGTATTAGTAAATCAAATTCAACAATATGTCAAAGACATTATATAACATGATCAAGTGGGATTTATTCCAAAGATGCTAGTATGTTTCAATATCTGTATATCAATGAACATGATATACCACATTAACAAAGTAAAACATAAAAATCATATGATCATCTCAATAGAGGCAGAAAAAGCATTTGACAAAATTCAACATTCATCATGATAAAAAACACTCAACAGTGTGTATATGTCCACGAATGACTGAAAAATTGTGCTGAACACTGGAATTTGACACAACATTGTAAAATGATTATAAATCAATAAAAAATGTTAAAAAAAAAAAACCACTCAACAAAGTGGGTATAGAGGGAACATATCTCAGCATAAGAAAAGTTATATATGACAAGCCCTCCCCTAACATCGTACTCAATGGTGAAAAGCTGAAAGCTTTTCCTCTAAGATCAGGAACAAGACAAGGATGCCGACTCTCATCATTTTTATTCAACGTAGTACTGGAAGTCTTAGCCACATCAATTAGGCAAGAAAAGAAGTAAAAGACATCCAAGTTGGAAAAAAAGAAGCAACCTGTCACTATTTGCAGAATACATGATTTTATATATAAAAAACCCGAAAGACTGCATACACACACACACAAAAACTGTTAGAACTAATAAACAAACAAAAGCAGTTGCATGGTACAAAAACAATACACAAAAATCTGTTGTTTCTACACACTAACAATGAACTAGTAGAAAGGGAAATTAAGAAAACAATCCCATTTTCAACTGCATCAAAAAGAATAAAATATCTGGGAATAAATTTAACTAAGGATGTGAAAGACCTGTACATTGAAAACTATGACACTGATAAAAGAAATCACAGAAGAGACAAATAAATGGAAAGATATCCCATGCTCATAGACTGGAGAATTAATATTGTTAAAATGTCCATATTACCCAAAGCAATCTATAGATTCAATGCAATTCCTATCTAAATTCCAATGCATTTTTCACAGAAATAGAATAATTAATTTGAATGGAGCCACAAAATATCCTAAATAGCCAAAGTAACCTCGAGAAAGACAAACCTGGAGGCATCATGCACCCTGATTTGAAACTATATTATAAAACTATAGTAATCAAAACAATATGGTACTGGCATAAAAATAGACACAGAGATCAATGGAAAAGAACAGGCAGCCCAGAAATAAACCCATGCATATACAGGGATATCTTGGAGATACTGCAGATTAGGTTCCCAGACCACTACAGTAAAGCAAATTATCAGAATAAGGATAGTCTCACAAATTTTGTGGTTTCTCAGTGCATATAAAAGTTATGTACACACTCCACTGTAGTCCATTACATGTGCAAAACCATTATGTTTTAAAAATGTACATACCTTATATAAAAATACTTCATTGCTAAAAATGCTAACTATCACCTAAACCTTCAGCAAATCATAGCAGTAACATCAAAGATCACTGATCATATATCACCATAGCAAATATAATAACAACTAAAAAGCTTGAAATATCATGAGAATTAACAAAATGTGATATAGAAACACAAATTGAGCAAATGCCATTGGAAAAAATGGTGCTGACAGACTTGATCAATGCAGGGTTGCTACAGACCTTCAATTTGTAAAAAAGAAATCAATGTCTGAAAAAAAATTTAAAAATCAAAATCAATCGCAATAAAATGAGGTATGCCTGTGCGATCAATTCATTTATTACAAAGGAGGCAAGAATATACAAGAAGAAAAGGACAGTCTCTTCAATAAATAGTGCTGGGAAAACTGGACAGCCACATGCAAAAGAATGAAATTAGACTACTATCTTACACCATACACAAAAATTAACTCAAAATGGATTAAAGACTTGAACGTAAGACCTGAAACTGTAAAACTCCTAGAAGAAAACGCAGGGTAAAAGTTCCATGACATCAGTCTTAGTGATGATTTTTTGAATCTGACTCTAAAAGCAAAGGCAACAAAAGCAAAAATAAACAGTTAGGACTACAGAAAACTAAAAAGCTTCTGCACAGCAAAGGAAACCATCCACAAAGTGAAAAAGCAACTTATGGAATGGGAGAAAATACCTGCAAATCATATATCCAATAATAGGGTTAATATCCAAATATATAAAGAACTCCCACAACTCAACAGCAGAAAACATAAACAATCTGACTGAAAAATGGGCAGTGAATCTGAATAGACATTTTCCCAAATAAGACTCACAGATGGCCGACAGGCACATGAAAAGATGTTCAACATCACTAATCATCAGGGAAATGCAAATCAAAACCAAAATGAGATATCACCTCACACCTGTTAGAATGGCTATCATCAAAGAGGCAAGAAATAACAAGCTGTAGCAAAGAAGTGGACAAAAGAGAACCCTTGTGCACCGCCAGTGGGAATAGAAATTGATGCAGCCACTATGGAAAATAGTATGGAGGTTCTTCAAAAAATTAAAATAGAGCTACCATACAATACAGAAATTCCACTTCTGGGCATTTAGCCAAAGAAAACAAAAATACTAATTCGATATAATTCAATATATGCACCCCTACATTCTACATTATTATAGTGGCCAAGATAAGGAAAAAACTAAGTGGTGTGTGTATGTAGGTATAGATGTAGCTATAAATAAATAAATAAACCTATATCTATATTTATAATGGAATTAATCAGCCATAAAAAAAAATAATGAAATCTTGTCATTTGCAAAAACATGGATGGACCTTGAGGGAATTATGCTAAGTGATATAAGTCAGGCAGAGTAAGACAAATACTGAATGATTTCACTTATATGTGGAATCTACAAAAGAAGACAGATGAACAAACATATTACAAAACAAAACTTATAAATAAAAAAATGGTGGTTGCCAGAGGGGAGAGGGGTTGGGGGTGAGCAAAATGGGTGAAAGGAGTCATGAGGTACAACCTTCCAGTTATAAAATGAGTATGTCATGGGGATATATTGTATATCAAGGTAACTATAGCCAATAATATTGGTGTGCATATTTGAAAGTTGCCAAGAAAGTAAACCTTAAAAGCTCTCATCACAAGAAAAGAAATCTGTAATTTTATATGGTGATGGATGGTAACTAGACTTATTGTGGTGATCATTTGACAGTGGATACAAATATCAAATGTTGCACACCTAAAACTAATATATGTTACATGTCAATTATACTTCAATTTAAAAAGTACCAGCTGCTCTTCTCTGGGCATGTATTATACTTCCTCATTCCAACGACTAATAAAATAGAGATTTCTTGTGGCCAATGAAATATGTGCAAAATTGACATGCTCCATTTCTTTTTTTTTTTTTTCTTTTTCTTTTTTATTGAGTTATAGTCAGTTTACAATGTGTCTGTTTCTGGTATACAGCACAATTTTTCAGTTATACATGGACATGCTCCATTTCTGAGCTAACAGCCATAGCTTTTCCCAACTGACAGTAGTAACCCAGATAAAGGCTACTCTGCCAGCCTGGGCCTCAGAGTGAAGATGATTAGGAGGAGAAGTACAGCTGACTTGAGATGGACATGTAACACAAATGAGAAATAAACTTAAGTCACTGAGATGTCGAAGCCATTTGTTACTGCAGTATAACCTGGCCTATCCTGACTGAAACAACTCTTAAGAAAAACTTAATTTGGGAGTGGGGTATAAGTCGAATGTACAGGGTAGTGACATATTTAATTGGACCTTGAAGGTTGTAAAAGTAGGTTAGGAAAGGGTCTTTGGGGCAGAGTTTCTAGTGTGAGCAAAGACCTAGTGGTGTGGAAGTATATATATATCCTGTGTAGGCAAGTTACCCACCACACCAGATTGTAAAAAAGTATGCTACAGTCACATAAAAGATCCTTTGGCCATGCTAAGGAGTATTAATTTTACCCTGCTGTTGTTTAGAAGTCATAAAAAGATTTTAAGGATTCTAAGTATAAAGCCTTGGTTATCTTTTGATGCTTTTATCTATAATGCTCTAGGCAAGGAATAGCATGGACAGAGGTAACTGTGGGGTCCCAGGACTAGAGGTAGGACAAGAAGGAAAGCTAAGGAGTAGGCCAATCCTGATGATGCTTGAATGATTTAGTTAGTAGCCAAAATCAGGCTGAAGTCAACTGAAAGTTGACAAAGAAAACATCTTAAGGGCTTTTTTTAGTTCCCTCAAGGTTAGAACCTCTTAGACTGAAAAGAGGGTAAATGATATACACATGAAGCAATGGAGGTGGAAATGGAGCCCAAACAGACTTGTAGGACACTTGACTCAGTTCAAAAGAGAAAAATAGTGGAGGGAAACAATATTAAGTAGCCAGTTCTGTACCATTTCCAGAGAAAAGAGCTTCAGGGCACATGAGCTTTCAACACACTCCACACTTGGCTCTGAATGCAAAGCAGGGGAAGAAAATAAAAACAGGGTGGGCAGGGTCAGGGGGAGAGCAAAGTGGCTGACAGGCACAGTTAAAAGGAGCTTGTGCTGCTTTTCAGGCCTTCGCCTCAGTAACAGCTCTTTCTTTTCTTGTTCTATTTTATTTCTGAATAAAAACTCTAAGAGTCCTTAAAACTGTCTGCTTCTCACCAAGTTTTGCCCATTGAATTGAGGCAGCTTGTTGGTTATTCTTGGCATATTAGGCAGTGATTATACATGAAAGGCTAAGATTTTAAAATGTCTATCCATTCTATTTAGGACCCAATATCTCAGTGAGACACAGATACTACAAGCCAACTTAGAAGGCACATTACCTTACTTTCCCATGTAATAATAGCAAGACAGGAATTCAACATCACTGCCCACAGTCAACTCTATCATGAAGTTCAGCCACGGGCTAGTTACCATTTTTCCTACAGAGTTGGTTCCTCTTTGCAATCACTCTATTCACAATCTTTTATATATGTCACTGGCTGTGCCTTGGCCTACCCAAAACAATTAGTTGTCCTCCTGTGAGATCCCAACATTACCAGCTGGCATTAAAGAGAGGGTTTCACAGGGATCTCAATAAAGTTTTGGAGGCTAATCACTGGGATGAGGAGATACTGTATTCAGGGTCTTCAGAGTCAGAGTGTTCTCTGAAAAAAACACAGGATCCTCAAACACTGAACAACTCTACCCCATCTCCCCTTATCTAATTCCTACTCATTTTTCAAGGCTCAGGATAACTCCAATCCACCTTGAGAAGCCCTTTCTGGCATAAATAACTTACCATTATCATTCTCTTCCAATAGTACTTGCTTATGCCTTTTTTCTGGTACTTACATCATCTTCTCTATGATTCAATATAGAATCATAACTCTGTACTGATAACTAACTTAGATGTGAAAGTCTTGTTTCACAGTGTATTAACAACTATTTTGTGCTCTTTTATCTCTCTCTCTCTCTCTCTCTAGAGGTGTGATATATATGTGATATATCTCTCCATCCCTATGTATATAGAGAGAGAGGCACAAGAGATAAACATGAAAGCTACAGAATATGTTTAAAGCATTCAAGAAACTTAAGTAACTTGATAACTTGATAAACTGAGTTTCAAGTTCAACTTGAAACTTGGTAACTTTGTTATCTTGTTTAGTGACTTTAAAAGGATCAGTCCTTAGTTTGAAAATGAAGTATTCCTTTGTCTCATTATATTGATTTATTTTAAATCACATTTTAATTTACTTAGAAATTTCAAACAACATTAATGGAGGGCATGAGATTTTTAATGCTTGTTAAAAAAAGAAATGAGTTGGAAAAAATGATAAAGAAACACTACTCCATGTCACTTACCTAAATTTGTATTTCTGGTAATAAAATAAGAGGAAAAACGCCTCTTGTGTCCATTTAGCTTGAATCAAACATGAGCCCCTGAGGTGCCTGCCAACAGACTCAAAAGGTATTTATTCCAATAAGAACATACCACCTGCCACCTGCCACTTTTCAATCAGCAGTACTTCCACCAGAATCAACTGAGTGCTCAAATCTCCCCAAGGGATTTTCCTTTTTTTTTTTTTGACTCGGCATGTAAGCAGGCAGACTGGGTTCTGGTGTCTCATCTACTTGAGAAGCTTCTTATAACAGCAATAGCAGGGGCTTTCTGTAGACAGTATAATCACTCATCCTCAGTATTCAGCTGCTCTGAGCACATTTCCCTCTTCTACTCAAAAAACAAACACAGAACAATTGTCTGACTTAGTGCCTATTTTGCCTTCTGTCTTCACTATCCTATTAGAAGGCAGTTGTCTCCCTTCTTGTGTGCTTCTTCATGCCTCCTTTGAGTAAATACAGTTGTAACTCTTCTTGGAGAAGCTTGCCTGAGATGCATCCACCATCTTTTCATATAGAGCCTTCCCACTGTGGTATTCCACTGTAAGGAAAAGAGGAATTTACATGGTCCAAAGATAAACTCAAATTTCTACTGGGCTTTGAACTTAGCAAAAGAGAAAACACAGAGGGCAATTGCTTATTTTTTAATAAGGATGAATGAATCCAGTCATATCTGGTGTTTGGAACTATTTTTCACATGAGTTGGTTTCATTGGAGACATTTGCTCTGATGTTTCCCTTTTTATTATTAATGTTGGTGGCCTTGTAAGAGAAATATAAGCCATGTTAGGGAGATGACTCACATGCATTTCATAAAAGTCTGAGTAGTTATGGAAGCCTTTGAGGATGGTGCCATGTTCCAACTGAGCTCTATAGGTTGTGAGAAAACCAGAAATCATACAAGGAACTTTGATAACTGAAGTTTGTTGTAAGGATACACAACACTGGAAATGGAAAGACAGTGGGAGCCAAGGGAAATCTGGGGATTAGCTGTTATCTCATCTCTCACCAGCCACATGTTCTCTTATTTACGGCTTCTCTGTAGCTCTCAGTATCTATTTCCTAAATATCTGCTTCCTCAAAATCTGCCATGAGGCCCCCTGGCTGCTGATTATAAATCATGAGCCCTCCCCATACAGATACTTTTAGCCTCAGCTCCTGATTCTATTTGCTTCATTTTCTCAGTTCAGATTCCCAAGAGAGGTAATCTATTTCACTAACAAAATATTTTCAAGCCAAACAATGAACCAGGTACACATTCCACAGTCCCAACAACTATGGTCAAAAGGGTGGAGTCATCTGATCTGTGTAAGAATATCCCTTCTCTAGGGGTAATGAGTGGGCAGTTTCTCTTAAAAGGAACTTCATGATAAAAGTTAGAGAAAAAAAATGGCAGAGTAGGCAGCTCCAATCTCTTATTCCTCAATAGAAACATCAGAAAACAAGCAGAAACTATGAAAAATAATTATCTCAGGACTTTGGAAAACAGTCAAAGGTTTATAGCAATTAAGTAGACACTGAATCAGGAAAAAAGGTAGTTATCAAAAGAGCAAGAAAGCTTTGTGGAGTTTTTACTTATCCTTACCCCCAGCCATCTCTGGCATAGCAGGAGTCTTAGCCCATGTTCAGTGTGGGATTCTGGTTCCTGGTCAAAGAGAAAACAAAGCAGACCCTATTTACGAATTATTGTGTATGTCTGTTCTAATCTGTCTAGGGGTTATCCAAAGGACTGATACAAGGTATTTATCTCCCTTTCACCTAACTTAGACTAAGGCCAGAAAAGTAGAAGGTATTGCTCAGAAACACTGGAAATCCAACTAACAACCCACTGACACCTAGGACTAAAGATTAATGTTGAAATATATAATAAACTGCATAAGTACCAGGAGCAAAAGTGTGAGAGAATTTTTTTTTGGAAATTAGGACATATACTGCCTTTTTTCCTGTGTATATGGGGGAATTTAGTAAGTTGTGCACATGCCCAGGGCAAGATGCATGCTCAGAAAAGAACTGAGAAGACTCTAATTTTTCACCTTGGGCCAATCCCTAGGCTCAGTGCAAGCCAAGTTAAGTGTGGAAGGAGAATCACAGAACAAAGCCAATGTGTAAAGGCTTGGAGAGATGTTTTCATTTATATTGTTTAGTTTGGGATTTGGTTTTTCTTATTTGCTTGTTGTTTTTGGCTCCTGGCATTCAAGAAATATGTTAACACACTAGCTGAACTCAAGCTAAGAGACAGAGATTTCAGAGAACATACACATCAAGGAAAACAGTCATTGCAAGAATAATTTGGGAAAGTCACTAGACAAATGAACTATTACGGCCTTCAACAATAAAAAAATCAAACCCCGAGGAAAGAGGAGGGTCTGGTTTCCAGAGCTGCAACATTCAAATGTCTGTTTTGCACACACAAAAAAATCACAAAGCATACAAAGAAAGAGCAAAGTATGGCCCATTCAAAGGAGCAAAATAAATCTCCAGAAATCATCTTTGAAGAAACATAGGTATCAGACTTACTAGAGAAAGACTTTAAAACAATTGTCTTAAATATACTCAAAGAGATAAATGAAAACATGTTAAAAGAACTAAAACAATCAGGAAAAATATATCTGAACAAAGTGAGAAAATCAATAAAAAATAGGTTATAAAATGAATCAAACTGAAATTCTAGAGCTGAAAAGAACAATAAGTGCAATGAAAAAGTCACTAAAGGGATTCAACAGCAAATGTGATGAGGTTAAAGAGCCAGCAATCTTGAAAATAGGGCAATTGAAATTACTGAATCCAGGGAAAAGAAAGAAAAAATAATTAAGTGAACAAAGTACAAGTGACCTGTGGGACACCATCAAGTAGACCAATAAATGCATTATGGGGGTTTTGAAAGCAGAAGAGAGAAAGAAAGGGGAAGAAGGAATATTTGGGGGGAAAAATGGCCAAACACTTGCCAAATGTGATGAAAGTACAGATCTGTACATAGAAGAAATTCAACGAACTTCACGTAGGAAAATCTCAAAGAGACCAACATGGAAATACATAACTAACTGTGTAAGGCAAAGAGAGAATCTTAAAGAAGCAAGACAGAAACAACTAGCCACATAGGAGAGATCGTCAATAAGATTAACAGCCAATTTCACATCAGAACTATGAAGGACAGAAGGCAGTAAGATGACATATTTAAAGTGCTGGAAGAAAAATAAAACTGTCACATGAATTCTATACCTGACTAAAATGTATTCTGAAAATGTGGGCGAAATTAAAATATCTCCAGATAAACAAAACCTGAGGGAATTCATCACAACTAGACCTGCCCTATAAGAAATGTCAAACGGAGTCATTCAGTCTGAAATGAAAGTACACTAGACAGTAACTCAAAGCTGTATAAAGATATAAAGATCTCTGGTAAAGTTAAATATATGGACAAATATAAGACAATATTATTGTATTTTTTGCTTACATCTCCACATGTCACTTCTTACAGGACTGAAAAGACATGCATGACAAATTATCATAAGCTACATTGTTGGGCACAGAATGTACAAATTTACAGCTGCAACAAAAACAACGTAAAGGGATCACAAAGAAGCTGTATAGGAGCCGTTTCTGTATGCTATTGAAGTTAAGTTGGTATCAATTCATAAATTTAGCCTATTAAATGTAATATCCATGGTAACTACTAAGAAAATGTTTTTAGAACTATACATAAAAGGAAAGAAAAGGGTATAAAAGGTTCACTACGAAGGTCAACTATACACAAAAGGTAGTAATGGAGAAAATAAAGAATAAAATAGGTGTCATAAATACAGAAAATAAATAATAAAATGGCAGAAGTAATTGCTTCTTTATCATTAATTACTTTAAACTTAAATGGATTAAATTATGCAATTTAAAGGCATAGAATGTGGAATCTAAAAATAATACAATCTATGCCTTATTAAATTGTAGAATTTAATCAATGTATAGTATACCAAAAGAAAGCTAGGCTGGTTATACTAATATCAGACAAAATAGTCTAAGTAAAAAACCATTACAAGACACAAAGGAAGTTATATATTGATAAGAGGGCCAATTCATCAAGATATGTAAGTTATAAATACGTATATATATCAAAAAACAGAGCCCCAAAATATACAAAGCAACATTGACAGATGTAAGGGAGAAGTAGATAGTTCTACAATAATAGTTGCAGAATTAAATACCCCACTTTCAAAAATGGATAGAATAAATAGAAGACCAGTAAGGAAACAGTGGAACAATATTATAAACCAACCAGACCTAACAGAAAATGCATTCTTCTAAAGTGGACCTGGAACATTCTCCAGCATAGATAATGTGTTAGGCTGCAAAACAAGTCTCAAATTTTAAAAGATTTAAATCACACAAAATATTCTCTCTGACCACAATGGAAGGAATATAAAAACCAGTAACAGAATAAAAATGAAAAATGCACACACATGTAGAAATCACAGTGTAACTTACAAACTGCTTAGAGATTAATTAAACAAAAACACAATATACCAAAATTTATGGGATACAGTGAAGGCAGGGCTCTGATGAAAATTTATAGATATAAATGCATACATTAAAAAAGAAGAAAGATCTCAAATCAAAATTAACTTTACACCTTGAGAAGCTAGAAAAAGAAGAGCAAAATAAACAAAGCTAGCAGAAGGAAAAAATAATAAATATTACAGCAGAGATAAACAAGAGAATTTTTTAAAACAGTAGTTCAATAAAACCATAGTTTGTATTTTAAGAGAGCAACATAAATGACAAACCATTAGTTACAATGACAAAGAAAAAGAAAGAAGACACAAATAAGATTTAAAAATCAAAGTGGAGGTATTATTATTGCTCACCTTACAAAATTAGAAGGATTGTAAGAGAATATTATGAACACCTAACTATATGCCAAAAAGGTAGCCTAGAGGAAACAGATGAATTCCTAGACATACAAATCTATCAAAACTGAATCACAAAGAAACAGAAAATCTGAATAAACCTACAATGAGGTATCACCTCACACCAGTCAGAATGGCCATCATTCAAAAGCCCACAAATGACAAATGCTGGAGAGGCTGTGGAGAAAAGGGAACCCTCCTATACTGCGGGTGGGAATGCAGTTTGTTGCAGCCACTGTGGAAAACAGTATGGAGATTCCTCAAAAGACTAGGAATAGACTTACCATATGACCCAGGAATCCTGCTCCTGGGCATATATCCAGAAGGAACCATACTCCAGGATGACACCTGCAACCCACTGTTCATAGTAGCACTATTTACATTAGCCAAGACATGGAAACAGCCTAAATGTCCATCAACAGATGACTGGATAAAGAAGAAGCAGTATATTTATACAATGGAATACTATTCAGCCATAAAAACCGACAACATAACGCCATTTGTAGCAACATTGATGTCCCTGGAGAATGTCATTCTAAGTGAAGTAAGCCAGAAAGAGAAAGAAAAATAACATATGAGATTGCTCGTATGTGGAATCTAAAAAAAAAAAAAAAAGATGAACATAAATACAAAACAGAAACAGACTCATAGACATAGAATACAAACTTGTGGTTGCCAGGGGGATGGGGGGTGGGAGGGGACAGACTGGGATTTCAAAATGTAGAATAGATAAACAAGATTGTACTGTGTAGCACAGGAAAATATATAAAGGATCTTGTGGTGGCTCACAGAGAAAGAGAATGTGACAATGAATGTATGTATGTTCATGTATAACTGAAAAATTGTGCTCTACACTGGAATTTGACACAACATTGTAAAGTGACTGTAACTCAATAAAAAAATGTTAAAAAAAAAAGCAGAAAATCTGAATAAGCCTATAAATGTAAGAAGATGGCATCAGTAATTGAAAATCTCCCAACAAAAACCTAAACCTAATGGCTTCATGGTGAATTATACCAAACCTTTAAAGAACTAACACCAATCCTTCTCAAACTCTTACTAAAAAAAAAACTGAAGATAAAGAAACACTTCCTAACTGATTCTATGAGGCCAGCACTATCCTGATACTAAGCCAAAAACAACTACAAGAAAATAAAACTACAGACCAATGTCCCTTATGAATAGATGCAAAAATCCTCAAGAAAATATTACCAAACTGAATTTAACAGCATATTAAAAAGATTATACACAGTGATGGAGTGAGATTTAATCCTCGAAGGCAGAGATGATTCAACATACAAAAATTGATCACTGTAATACACTACATTAACAGAATGAAGGAAAAAGAATATATGATCATCTCAACTGATGCAGAAAAAGCTGAGCCCAGCCAAAATTGTTGACCCACAGAAGGAATATTTAAAAATAAACCTAAAAACGCATGATGTCAAGTGAAAAAGAGACGTGAACGAAAAATACTGCAAACCATATAAGTAAACAAAGAACGCTGACCGTCATCAGCCGCTGCCGCCACCCCCCAGTGAAGACAAGCCTGCAGCCCAGCCTCTGCAGCCACTCACAGTGGTGCCCTCTGAGGGGACTCAAGAGTAAGAAAGGACAGGATGCTGGCCCTAGATATCTAGACGCTTGTCAAAGGAATGAATTCAATGAGCCCAACTGTTTGCTTCCTCCTGTACATAGAAAAGCACTAAATTCTTTAACTTGAGATGCCTATTTTTCTTTAGATAACAAGTAATCTTTTATTGTTCCAACTACCTGGTCTTTGTTGTAAAGCTCCTATATATCCTAGCTCCTCCCTTACCTCTTCGGAGCAGTCCCTCAGAGCAATCTGAGAGGCTGTCATCCTGACTTGAGTCTTCCTGCCAAATAAAACATAACTCTCAACTTTTAGGCTGCGCATTTATTTTAGTTGACAGACATAATGACAAAGAATAGGTGTAACATTCAAGTATGGTTCAAAGCATGCAAACACCATATATTTATTGTTACATTATATATTACCCACACGTAATAACATTATTTAAAACATTCTCAGAAATGAAAAACACCAAATACAGACAGCAGAAGAGGTGTACAATAATGTTTTCGGTCTGTAAAAACTGAATGTGTCTGATTGTTGAAGCTACGTGATGGAATATTGGGTACGTTATACTATTCTTTCCACTTTGGATATGATTTAAAAATTTTGATGATAAAGAGTTGTTATACCAAACAATTGTTTTTAAAAAACTGAGAGAACTGGGGAAATTTGATTATGGGCTAGATATTAGACAATGTTAAGAAATTTCCACTATTTTTGTTAAGTACAATAATGGCATGGTGGTCATGTGAAACAAACAAACCTCAGTGATGCATACCAAAATATTTACAACTGAAACTACTTGATGTCTAGGATTCTTTTTTTAAATATTCTAGTAATATAAGAAAAGGAGGTAGATGGGGACAGATGAAAAATAGATCGGCAAAATGTTAATAATTTCTAAAGCTGGAGAAAAAGCTATGTGAGTAGTTATCATACTATATATTTACTTTAGTGAATCTTTGAATTTTTTTCCAGTAAAAAGTTTTTATATTCCAAATTATATCATATTGCATTGTATTATAATTACAGTATATTATTAAGATTTGTAAAAGCTAGAGGCAGGTACACAGTTATTCATTATATTTTCTTCTACTCTTTTCTATACGCTCGAAATACTGTTTAAATTTAGAAAGTTCTACATCTTCCCCATGTAACCATTACCAGTCTCACAAATACTTCTATAATATCACTCTTTAGAAGCTCATCAGAAGCATAAAAGTCCTGCAAAGTAGAGTTTTTTGAAAGACTTCTATCTTAGAAATAAATCATATGTTCCAGAAAAACCCCAAGAACTCAGAATTCATTTCCAAACCAAAATGTAACAAGATTCAGGAGGCTCCTAAAATTGTTTTCTCTTTGTATTTCCAAAGAGCTGTCATGCCCTTTTAATACAATGCCTTCTTTATCAACCAAAGAATTCCTGCTGCTTAACATCTCTCTGGAACCCCCATGGTGCTATGAAAGGAGGTAAGTAAAATATGCTCCCCTTGGAGGAAAAGTGCTTGTCTGTAAGAAGTAATTTACCTCTTGGATCCAAAACACACCATTTCACTGCTAGAAGAAGACTTCTTGCTTTGTCAAGTCAAAAGGCAGGATTGTGAATAAGGATGAAGGGGAAGTGAGAGATAGAATTTGCCAAGGTAATAAATCAGGAAGAAAGGTATAATAGAAAAAGCACCAGGCCTAGAGCCAGCCCTACTACAACACACAGCTGCATAACTTGGGGAATCTGTTCTAACACCTCTGCATTTCAGAAAAGTTACAGTTGGTTTATATTAGTGCAACCCTAATTAGATGCACATTAGAATTTCTGGAGACTGTCCAAGCCCCTCCCCAGTCAAATATCTCTGGGATAAATCTTGGGCAAAGACCATTCCTAACACCCTTCAGGTGATCCAGGATTGCAAACCCACTGGTTTAGATCTCTTAATGTCTCTTTCAGCTTTTCACTCTACCTGGATATATCTATAGGAAACTATGATAGTTATAGTTTTTGCTTTTCTAGAGTGCTTAACTCACACCTTCTTCCAGTACTAATCACCTTCTGTTGGAGAACATGTTCCAACTGGTTCTGTGGGGCTAATGTCTTGCTCATCTTACAGTGAGCATTTCCTTGTTATTGTTATATTAAATACAATATTGTCATTAAAGAGAATCAAGCAATGGTTATAGCTGTGACCAAAAAACACCCAAAAATCTGAAGGGCCCACAGGCTGAAAGACTCGAATAAAACACCCTGATATCATGTTTTTTGTTTGATTTTGCCAGAATTCAGCAAGAGATATATTCAGCGATCAACTCCCTGTAATTCTACAAAGCTCTATTATTGACAATGGCCTATTCCGCTAAAACCCTAAACTTTCTTCTGTTAAAGATAATTTAGGAAGTGGGTTTTTGAACCCAGAAAATGTGAATCCAGAGTCTATAATTCTTAACTACAAACCAATATCATCTCAGAATTAATAGCAGGGCATGTTATTTATGTATTTGTCTCCAGATTAATAGATAGGCAGGGTGGGGGTGATAACCCTTTCAGAACTGTCACTGGTGATGCAAAAAATGTTCGCTATTCTCCTGAACTTAACATTTTACATTTCAAATTATTATTTTAAAAAATGCACCTTGCCATTTGGATGTTCCTTTAGTTTAACAAGTACAGAAAGTTCATGGCTAAACAGCTTAAGTCCTACTGGTGAAGGGTATCAGAATGCCACCCCAAAGGTGCCACTTTGGCATAAGGATTATTTTGAACTGAACACTGTTAAGAAACAGCAGACAAAGAAGGAACTCTATGTCCTCCTGCTTTCTGCCTAAAAGCAGGACATAAATTTCTATTTGGAAGGGTGACATAACTCATCATTTGTAAAGGTGTTCTCTCTCCCATACCAGGAAAAGAATGACTCTTATCTGCGTAACAAACTTTACTAAACAATCCTTATCTACCATACATTTCCTAGTTGCCTTGCCACAATTTACCACCCTTAGAAGTCCAAGTCACTCTTTCCTTTGTCTAGTCACTTCTTCACAAAATGCTGACCTTTGTTAAGATGGTATTGAAACCGACTAGGACCCTTCAGGCCCCGTACCCAACCTCTGCCTCTTGGTTATAGAAAACCTAATCTCCCAGGCCTTCCTGAGTCATAAAACAGCAGGCTCAAGTAGTTGATGATTAGGACAATAGTCACAGACTCATGGTCTGATGCACATTCCTGAGATGTTTTATGGATACTACAACTGTCATCAGAGGGAAAAAGCTAACTGAATGATGACCAGATCTCTCCCCTAGCCCTAGAAACAAAACTGGTTAAAAACAACTAGATCCAAGATGGAGGAGGATTTGACATCCCGTAGACCTTAAGCCTCATTATATGCTCCTTGTTATGTATTAGCATGCTCAATGACACACCATGACAGTTGACGGCTGCCATGACAACAATCGGAAAAGCCTACCCAAGGATGGAAAAAGTGATTGGTTCTAGCACACCTGAAGGAGGATTAATAAAATGGCCACACTTAGGCTAACAGATTGCTTATTCTTATGCTTGCCCTTAGAACAGTCAAGAAACCTGACTGACCGATTGCTACCCACAGCTCCAGGCCCACTGTTAAAACTAAAGCTATTGATCTTACTGTTTCTACTTTATTCCAGTCATCGAAAGCAATAATCATGCTTGGTCTCTGAGTTGTTCTCTAAGGAGAAGGTCACAGGACTGTAACCTTACAAAATAGCCTGAATTACCAAGAAGACCACACCTTGGGTGCTCATCAGATAAAGAGATGGAAAGAGGGACAACAACTAGCCTCTACAGAATTGGTCACCTGGAGGCATCATGACACCATTCTAAGTCTTCTGATGAGAAAATGATTCTGTTGATTGTTATCCATGCTTTATTGTTTGATCTATGGCTATATAATCACCCTACCCCATCCCCAAGGTGGGTTCACAGTTTTGAAGGCACTAGCCTGCTGTGAGTCCCCTTTGCCCGGCAAAGCAATGAAGCTGCGTCTTTCCTTCTAAGCTCCAAGACCCGGTCTCTGAATTCTTTGGCTCATTAGGGACAGGGGCTGATCTTTTGGCAACACACCCAGAAGGAAGACATAATGGCAGAAGCTTCTAATAAATGTCCACGTGGCCCAATCCAGAGCTGGAGCTATCTCAACTGGCCATCTGAGCTGACAGCTCCAGCTGGAGTGCTTTCTTTCCTTTTCCTTTTTTGAGCAATAAAGTAGCTTTTCACTTTGTCCCTCCACCTCTGCTGTGAATTCTTTTACAGCCAGTGGCAAGGACTCATCTTTTTGTGGGCTTCCTAATTTAGAGGTCTCACTATCTGCTAACAGTATATAAGCCCCAAATTATAACCACCCCTCTGAGTTATTTATCATTGAGCTCCACCACATACATGCATGTTACATGAATAAATAAATTCTATAGGTTTTTTGTCCTGTTAAACTGTCTTTTTTCAGTTTAACTTGTAGATGCAGTTTACCAATCGTAAGAGGATAAATGATTTTTTTTCCTCTCTACACTGGATATAGATATTCAAATTGAAGCTAAGGCAAAAATGTCCCAAAAGGACCAACAAAATGATAGGAGAAGGAAAAAGAAAAAGCCAGCGCACATGGTCCCAAAGTTGAGGAAAGAAAATAGTGCTATCCTCAATTCCTCCTTCCTTTCTAGCCTCCAATTAACTCACCCTATTTAAAATTCTCCCGTAACATTCTTGCTAAGCTCAATGTTCCTTCTATACTTAACTTGTTGAATGTTTTCATCATGAAAGGATGTTGTATTATGCCAAATGCTTTTCATGAGTCTATTGAGATGATCATACATGTTCTGTTTTACTTCATTTTTGTTTTATTATTCATTTTGCCATATTGTTAATTGTTCTCCAACTGTTTTGTAGTTCTTTTCTTCCTCTCTTTCTGTATTCCTTTGTGAAATGATTTTTCCATAGTATTATACTTTTATTCCTTTCTCTTTACCTTGCATATATCTACTATAGGTTTTAGTACCGTAGTTACTCTGAGGCTTACTTGAAACATCTTACAGATAAAGCAGTCAATTTTAAGCTAATTTCAGCTTAATTCTGATTACATATAAAAACTCTAACCCTTTTACTCTCCTTCCCATATTTTATGGTTTTGATGTAACAATTTATACCTTTTTATATTGTGCATCAATTACAAAATTATTATAACTATAGCTATTTTTAACACTCTACTCCTTTAATCTTTATACTAGAGTTAAGCAGTTAACACACAATCACATTACAGTATTAGATCATTCAAAATTTTACTATATATGTAAATTTACTAGTGTGTTGTAAATTTTTTATGTTTTAATGTTAGTAATCTGCATCATTTTGTTTTAGCTTGAAGAACTCTTTTCAGCGTTTCTTGTAAGGCAAGAATAATGGTGATGAAGTCCTTCAACTTATGTTTGTTTTGTAAAGTCTTTATCTCACCTTCATTTCTTCTGCTGGACAATTTTACTGGATAAAATATTCTTGGTTGGCAGATTTTTTGCTTTCAGCATTTTGAATATATCTGCTCACTCTCTTCTGGCCTGCAAGGTATTTGCTGAGAAATCTGCTGACTGCTTTATAAGTGTTCCCTTGTATGAGAGAATTTTTTTCTCTTGTTGCCTTTAAAATTCTCTTTTCTTTAATTTTAGATAGTTGCATTATAATGTGTCTTGCAGAAGACTGTTCTGTACTGAAATCTGAAGGTGACCTATTAACTTTATGAACTTGTATGTCCAAATCTCTCCCCAAGTTTGAGAAGTTCCCAACCATTATTTGTTTAAATAAGCCTTCTGTCCCCATTTCCCTCTCTTCTCCTTCTGGGACTCCAATGACATTAGATTATTTTTCTTAATGGTGTGCCTAAATCCCATAGGCTTTCTTCATTCCTTTTCATTCTTTTTTTCTTTTTGCTCCTCTGATTGGATTACTTTAAATGATCTGTCTTTGAGTTCACTGATTCTTTCTTCTGTGTGGTCCAATCTGCTATTTAAAATCTCTATTCAATTCAGTTCAATCATTGTATTCTCTTGCTCCAAAATTTCCATATGGTTCTTTTTTATGTTTTCTCTCTCTTTGTTGAACATTTCATTTTGTGCTTATATTGTTTTCCTAATTTTTAAAAATATTTTTTGAAGGGGAGGTAATTAGGTTTTATTCATTTACTTATTTTATTTTATTTTTTTAGAAGAGGTACTGGGGATTGAACCCATTACCTTGTGCATGCTAAGCATGTGCTCTACCACTTGAGCTATACCCTCCCCCACTTGTTTTCCTAATTTAATTTAATTGTTTATCTGTTTTCTTGCAGATCTATGAGCCTCTTTAAAACAATTATTTGAATTGTCTTGTTAAACAATTCGTGTACCTCCATTTCTTTGGGGTCAGTTACTAGAAGTTTACTATGTTCCTTTGGTGGTGTCATGATTCCCTGATTCTTCTTGATCCCTGTGGCTTTGTGTAGCTGTCTGCTCATTTGAGGATACAGTCACCTCTTCCAGACTTTAGGGACTAATTTCAGTTAGAAAGACCTCTACCTATGGGTAGGGTCATGCTGGAGTGTGCTGTGACCCTGGATCTAGTGGTACAGGGAACCAAGTGTGAGGGCATGTGGTGATTCCAGAGGGGCACTGTTTCTTGGTCTGGGTACTGGTTACATGGAATGTCCACTTTGTACAAATTAATTGAGTTGTACACTTACAACAGGTTCCTTCTTCTGTATGCATGTTATATTTCAACAGAACTTAGATTAAGATATACAAATTTATATACATCAAAATTCAAATATATTCAGGATAATCTAACTCTCCATCATAAATACCAAGGAATCCTGTATGCAGAAATCAGAAACAGATGGGATTTAACTAAGAAAATATCTCAGGGTAAGTAAGCTTTGAATCAGGTTTTGAAGGAAGAGGTTACAAATTGGAGTGAACTTAGGGTGGTGAGTTTAGGGCTGTTAAAAATATGCTTTCAAATGAGAGAAAGTGTATGCATAAAAGGGCTAGTCATGACATGGCTTGGATTATGATCCTTGAATCCTTTTTGGAAATGCATGATTATAAACTACAAAACAAATCTGGAGTTTCGACTTCCTGTTCTTATTCTGAAGAACAATATAGTTACAGTGTAATATTGTGTCACAGACCACTTTCCCAAGGGCTGGTATCAAGTCTTAGCACCTGAAACAAGACTAGTACATGGCAACCCCTGAAAAAAAAATGCTTTTATGTGTTTGTTAACTAATATTGAATTAAGTAACTAAGTAATTACTTAATCAAATGGGTATCTAGAAACTGTCTTCAACTGTATATTTTTCCTCTGTATTGTTTAAATTAAAACCATAGAGTTGGGGGTACCTGGGAATTTCTGAAGCAGACAACAGTCCTCAGCTGTAGCAAGAACACCCAGAATTTCTCTCTTTGACCATCAGTCAGCATAATGCCAGGTCACTTAGGGACCACTGGAGCAGATGATGACACATTCAAATGACAGCCCAGCTCTAGATAAGCAGCAGTGTATAAGAGTTCCTGGCTGACCTGAGCAGGTCCATCAGGCCCAGGAAGCCAAGGACAACACTAGCGAAAACTTGCCAGACAGTATTCCCATCTGTCTACTTCATGCTACCTGGAGCATGCCACACATCTCACCAGGAAGTATACTGGGACCCTTACTCCCAGGCCCAGAGAATAAGCCTGCCCAGATGCCCTATATCTTGCCTCCTTCAGGCTAGATTCTTGGTGATTCCCAACGTGATCATTTACTGGCCTCTTACATTAATCCATGCTATTGCAGTAATAGGAAAAAGATTTAAGGGACACCTAGTATCTTTTTTTCATCTCTCCACTTCCTCTAACATGAATATTTAAACAGCTCTCTTTGCTCTAAGAACCACAAAGAAAAGAAGTGTCAGAGACAAGAAGAGCCACAAAAAAATTTAGCCTCTTTGGTTGAATAGCAGAAATCCTGCTACTGAGAATTTATAAAAGGAAATATTTCAACAGGAAAAAAACTGTCAGCAGATTTTCACTGAAGTATTATATATAATGGTAAACATTAATAAATAACCTAAAAGTTATACAATATGAAAACTATTTTGTAATTTATGATACATCAGCTCAGTATAGTACTCTAAGTTATTCACAATAATTATGAAGATTGTCTAAAAAATGGAAACATACACAGTAGAGTGATAATTTAAAAGCAGAATTCAAAATTGTAACTATGCTCTGATTGCCATCTGTTACAGCAATATGGACATAGATAAAAATTGGACAAGAACATGAGATAAAATGACATTTGATGCTTTAGCAGTGTAGGATTGTATTTTTTTAGAGGATCGCCTAATACTGCTAAAACTGAATTGTCAACAATGTGTCATCTCTGACTTTCAGTGTTACCATAACATCATTTCCTTTGTTTCAGTTAGTACACCAGTTAAAGGTCAAGAAAAAGAAATTGTAGAGAAATCTTGAGATTGCAATTTTGAAATCCATTTTCATATCACAATTCCTAGAGGTCAAGAACTATTTTTAATCATTCAATTCATTCAATTTTTAGTCCTCTGTATAATTCTGTACAATGTCTCATATACATTAAGTGCTCCATAAATATTGTTGAATCAAGAGAAGAAATAGTTCCCCAACCCGACTCCACAAAGGAATGTGCAACAAACTTGTGGAAAACCATCATATTAAGTGAGCAAATCTAAAGTTTTTGTCTGGGCTAGATTCTTCCAGAAGCAGACCTTGAGACAAGGATTCAGATACAAGTAGTTTACTTTGGAGATGATCCTAGGAAGCTCTGGTAAGGGTGACTGGAAGTAAGCCAGGGAAGGGAAAGAAGCCAAAAAAGGGTTCGTTATTGAGGAGGTTACTGCTGTGGGCAAATGAGGCTCAATTCCACTGAGGACCTCTGAGATATACTGCAGAACATGTCTGAATCATCCTACCAAAGGGTGATGAAGTAGCACAACTTATCCACCAACTTAATTCATCTATCATTTGCTGAGGGCTGCTTCTGGGGCATTCACTTGCCCTAAACATGGGCTAAGCATTGTCTCACAAGAAAAACCCCATAGGCAGGAAGTAGCAAGTGTTCCTAGTGAGAAGCCAACATTTGTGTTTTCAGGAATCATAAATGTGTGGTAAGGGGCTATATGATAGAGGTGCCTGCCTCCAAGGGCTACATGAGAGATACAAAACAGGCAGCTGAGAGAGATAAGGCTAGCTGCAGAAGTAGAACTAATCCTTAAACGAGAAACAGAACACAAACAGGAATCATAATTCCTATGTCAGAAGGCTCCTGGGATATGTGAATTTATCAGCATCACACCTAGATCTTGATGGGTGCTCAGAAAATGCTAGTTTCGATCCTCTCTCCAGCCAAGAATATGGAGAGCCTTGAAATTGTTATTCTGTGAGTGTCTTAACACTCTAAATGGCAGAATGGACAAGGTATGACATGAGTCAAGTCCCAGGGCTAGGTATGTACAAGGGGTGCTCAATGGATGAGAAGAAAACAAGGTTAGTTGGAACAAGTCTCTTTGTGGCACCATTATTATCAATTCCAGTGAAACAGAGGAGAGGGAAGAAACTATGGCAAGAAGGAAGAATGGAGATTTGGGGGCTCACTGGGACATCAAATCAAACACCATCACAAACATTTAGAGAGATTTGTGTTAAACTATCTTAGGTGAATTGTGGTCCGCTTACATGAGAAGAAAAAATGACCCCTGCCTACCAAGGGCAGAGAACAAAGGGACAGGGGCAGTGATGGTAGGAGGTGACAACATGATACTTAGTCTTTTCTGCTGAGAAGCTTCTGAAGTGCCCCCTGCTCTCACCCACTCACATTTGAACTGACAGTCAGGAGGCACGTGGCAGCCAGCACTAGGGCCATCTTCTCTAAAGCTTTGACAACCCAGCAACCAATGTGAGGATTCGCTCTGCAAGGAGACTTAAAACACGGTCACTTCACAGTGATCAGATCCTTGTTGCCTTCCCAGCAATCCCAGGATTTGGGTTGGGCGGGGACAGAGGGGAGGCAGGCTGCAGTGAGTCAGAAGACTGAGTGAGGAAGCTGTGAGAGCCTTCTTAGTAACTAGCTTCCGGAGCTGGAACTGGAAATCAGAGCCCTCCGGTTATGGACGCTAAATTTCACACACCCCTGAGAACAGCTGTTGCATGAATGTTTTTCTGAGTGTGTGTCTGCACCCACTCAGAGGCCAATGCAAAGGTTTCAGGGACTCAGAGGAGTATACTGTTTTCTCCCTAATTCTAGTTCTTGGTGACTCCTGATAATTTTCACCTGATGTATAGTGAAAAGAGCCCTGGACATATCATCAGGCTCTGCTCAAACCCTGTTTCAGCCATGCTACTCCATTCTAGCTGTGCCACTTCAGGCAAGATAGTCAGATCTTCACCTGTCAAATAGTGTTATTGCAAGGCTTAATGATAAATATTAACCTGGTCCCCACCATGTGCCAGGCATTGCTCTAGTTGCTCATTCTAGAGTCACCACAACCCTGTTGTGTAGGTGCTAATATTATCACCCTTTATACATATGAAGAAATGAGGCATAGAGAGGGTGTGCAATTTGCCTGGGGTCACACAGTTATTAAGTCGCAGGTATGAGGCTTGAGCCGAGGCAACATAGCTCCAGGGTCTGCCCTTTTAACCATCATGCTCTATCACCTCCCAAGGGGTGGGACTCAATATCTTACATTTACATTTTACATTTTAAAAGGTAACATGGTGCAGTAAGAGAACTCAGGCTTTGGAGTCAGACTGATCCGAATCCCACTTAAGTGCTGTGTGTTCTTGGGCAAATGCATCATCTCTTTGAGCCTCAGTTTCCTAGAAGTGAAATTGGAATCATAATACCTATATCAGAGGGCTGCAGGGATACGTGAATTTACCTGCACCACACCTGATATTTGATAGGTGCTCAGATAAATATTAGTTTTAATCCTCTCCCTAATCAGGCATATATAGAGCCTTGAAATTGCTCCTCTATGAGTGTCCTAACACTCAGACTTTCTCTCCTCTAACAACCCAAAGGGGAAGCAAACAGGACAAATACAAGGCATCAGGCACAGTATCTCAGGTTCTCTCTGAAAATTTCCTGGAATTGTTCCTGATGGAAAGAAAATAAGAAATAAGAAAGGGAAGCCCCCATCCCCAAATGTAATAAATGACACCAAATAAAATAGACTGTGCAACCAGGACAATAGGCATCGTGTTAATGTAATCAGCTGGTATTCTGCCAAATACCCCTTTCTCTGATTAAACCTACTGCACAGTATACTTAACCTTTGGAACACTCTGAAATGCTACAATTATGATACAGAATTTTTAAAAGTTTTATCTCAAATGCTTAGGACAAATCCACTTCCTTCTTTCATCTTAGAAGTAATTATTCAAACCCTGGAAAGGCGTTTCCTTCCCTTGCCCCCTGCCTCTACCGAGACATTTTACCAACTAATATAAACTATGAAGGTGGGCCTGTTGTAGCGCTGCATCCAGAAAAGCTTTTTACTAAAACCATTTTCTTGAGAGCACAGCAACTTTCCATAAAGAAAACAACTCCCAAGATCTTTTTTCATAACTTCGTTTAAATGTAAATCATAAGAGCAAATTCGCACTGACACAAACACCCTATAGGTTAAGTTGCTTACATCTTGCTGGGAATTCTTATAAAATCCAAATCAAATTTGTCAGTTTGGGGTAAGATTCTAAGACTTAAGAGAAATTAATGGGCAATATTGTCAATGTCTCCCTAGAACTCCTAAAGCTATATGTGATTCCAACTACAAAAATCCATGGAATTAAATTCATCCTCAAAATCAAAGTAGCTGCATTAATAATTAACTTAATAAATTTCAAAGCCATCTCAATTGTGTCTACAAATCCAGCACAGATTGAGATCAAACCTGGGACACAATTCAATTTTCCAAACTATGAACCAAGTGCTGATGGAGAGTCAAAATGTTGACCCAAATATACCTATTAGATTAAATATCATCATCATCATCACTGTCATCATCATCATCATCATATTGTCCTTTGCATGAGAAGTTGACACTACTTACCCACTTTTAGTAGGCTGTGCTCTTGAAATGTTTTGTTTGTTAGAGTATTGAACTTGTTCTAGACAGCTTCACTCAATTCCAATTCTGATCAACATTTTCAAGGACATTAGCCAGGGTTAAGTGAGCAGTCCACAGCCAAGAAACAGCCAACTGTTTCACCAGGGAATCAAACCCATGATCCTGACCCCATAAGCACCTAAGCTGTTACAGTGAATCATGCAGAAATCAGCAGCACAACTACAACAGAGCTCAAGTATAACTTAAGGATGCTGAAGAAAGCTGGATGAAGATACACGACTTTATCATTATCATTTCATAGCTGTGATTGGAACCATGTACTTAATTAACCACAGGCTATTCAAAAATCACAGGACAACAGATGATCCCTGAATTTATTGGGGGATTTAAATTTATGGCTCAATAAAATGGAAATCACACCCTTTCCTTGAGAAATAAAGTGCTTGCCCATCTCAAATAAAGAAGAGCATGTATATCCAGCTCTGATGAGACCAGGTTTCAGTACAGTTCTCTATGCTATGGTGGGCATATTTATTTCTTAGGACTGCTGTAACAAATTACCACAAATGTGATGGCTTAAAACAACAGAAATTTATTATCTCATAGTTCTGAAGGGTAGGAGCTTGAAATTAAGGTGTCAGCAGGGCTATGCTCGCTATGAAGGCTCCAGAGAATACCTCCTTGCCTCTTCCTAGCTTCTGGTGGCTCGTGGCAGTCCTTGGAGTGCCTTGGGTTGCAGCTGTATCACTCCAACCTCTGCCTCCATTTTTACATGGCCGTCTTCCCTGTGTATGTGTGTGTCTGCAACCACTCCCCATCTTATTAGGACACCAGCCATTGGATTTAGGGCCCATCCTAATTCAATATGACCCCATCTTAACTAGTTCCATCTGCAAAAACTCTATTTCCTAACAAGGTCACACTCTGAAGTTATAGGTGGACAAGAATTTTTGGAGAACACTATTCAATCCACTACAGCGGGTATTCTCAATTTGCCAAAGAGTCATCGCTTTTACCAGATTGATCACCTATATGATTTCTTGGTTCTATTTATGGGTAGGAAGGAGACTGTAAACCGTTTTCCTTCCAGGTCTCCAAACTCCAGTATAATTTGATAGTCTACAATGTTCAGTTCAGAATAATGTATTAAACATGTACGTAGTTTACCTTCTTTTATTTGCCAAGACATCTAGCTCTAAGTAAAAGTTAAAAGTGACAAACCAATCAGTAAAAGCAAAAGCAAAAATTTAAAACTATGATTCTTTTTAAAATTTCTGACCAAACATTAAGTAATTAAGTAGTTCACACTAGCCAGAAAGGAAGGTGATTCAAATGTTTAGCCAAATTGAGACCAGCTCTAAAGCAGTGGTTTCCCAAGTGTGATCCCCAGACCATCTGCATCGGCATCAGCAGGGAGCTGCTTAGAAATGCACAAGTTCAGTCCCCACCCCAGACCCAATGACTCAGAATTTTCATTCCAACATTATTCTTCAAATGAGTCATGTGCTCTATTCTAAAACTCTGATGCCAAAAGTAAAAGAGAAGTCTAACCCTCTGATATAATTCCATACTTTCTGGCAGGAATGCGTTTTGGTTTCGCTGAGGGTTGATAGGGACTGTTACACACACACACACACACACACACACGCACGCACACACAGGTCCTTTGCCTTCCCACAGAGTGTCAGCAGCTTTCCAAATGAACAAGCTGTTTCCATGACATCAAACCCTTAATCTGAAGCAGATATACCAACCACCCTGCAGTGTGACAGCACAATGCACTGTTTCATATATATTTTCTTTGTGTTCTTGGTCTCCAACATCTCCTCCTTGAAAAAGAAATTCTTGTGAAAAAAAAAAACCTAATATTTAGAGCAACACTTTAACTGACAAATACATCACCCTTTTTTCTCCTGTAAGTAGGGCACTCTGAAGGATTCTGTTCAATCTCTTGTCATGGTTAATCAGTATGGGATAATACTATGAATGACTAGTACAATAATTATACTACTATATGTTCTGCCTCTCTAGTGAATGTTTTCCTTTTCCCCACTGCAGTTCCAGGCCATTTTATTCTTAATAGAGTCTTAAAGTCAATTTCTTCTTTGCTGTGAACATGCTTTTTTCTTTTACTCCTCTGAACAACTAATGGAAAAATCCTCCTATTGCAGAATCTGTACTTAACAACATCCCGACGTGAGAGGGACACAAGAAATCCATTTGCATTAACAGCAGTCTGAAAAGACAGTGAACCAAGTCCTAGCCTCTCCTTAAAAATCCTTCCTTAAATGTTTATCTCCACAGTTTTTCTAAATTAATTTACCCGATCAACAAATTTAAAGGAGAAACCACAGTGTGTTTAATGCCAACCAGTTTAAAAATAGTCAAGTCTGTTCTGCAGGGAACAGACCAAATTCAAAAGTGCAGAAAGGAACCAAGTGTAAAGAGGGCAATTAAATAAGCACATACTCGATAAAGCTCGAAGCCCCAGAACTATAGGCTCAGATGCAAATTGGCTTCATCGTGGAAGGTTCAGGAAGGAGCTGTGAGGAATTCTTCACAGCATTTTCTAGCCCATGACACCTACCAGGCTTTCGCCCACCTGCTCACACAACAAGTAAAATGTGAGAAAAAGAGAGCATTGCTTGAATGCATAATTCCCAAATGCTGACAGCAACTAGATGTCTGGATTTGAGGGACTCAGTCCATTCCTTGCTCCTATGCTCCCGGGATTCAGTCATTTGATCCCAGGGCTGCAGGGTATGAATCATTGCCGAAACCACCTTCGATTTCTAAATATGTAAGGAGAGTTTGGGGGAAAAAAACAAGGTGACATTCTCTTCACAACCTTCAAGAACTGGCTGTGTGACAAGAGGCAGCGCCAGGGAAACCTAGCCATTGGAAGGAAGAGACAGCTCAGAAAATCCCTCTGAGACAGACGGAGGGATAACAGGAAACAAGAGAAAGAAGCCGGAGGGAAGCAGGGACTGACAAAGCAGAGTTGAGCTTAGAGCTCAACCAGCTGCGTCTCCATCATTTAAATTTCTCAAGGAAGCAAATGGGCTGCATCTTCTATACAGCGGTTGCAGCCGCCCACCCATCCTACCTCCAGGAGGATGTAGCCTGCGTCTCTTTTATTTACTTTGGCACTGAGCACACTGATGGACACATAGGAGGAACTTGATGTAGATTTATTGACAGAATGAATAAATCAAATAAATAATTGATTAATGAGACAAAAAGGTTCTCAACAAAGCTTATCAAACACTATTTTTGGAGAATTATCATTATAAAATGATACCTGTCTTCTTCTGGGGGTGGTGCAGGGAAGGATGTGTTTCCCTAAACAAAATAAAATCATTTATTGAAATATAAGAAAAATTTTAAGGCTCATGAAGGGAAATGATAGTGTTTTCCTAATAAAATACTATACACAAGTTGAAACATATGCAAGAAATTCAGTCAGGATTATTTTTGAGTTTGTCTCAATGACTTATCCTGCACTGACAGCCTAGTTGAGCAGAAAAGCTAGGACAGAGTTCCTGGGTTTTTATCCAAGTCCCTAGCCAGCACTTTGCCTCTGTATTTCACAGTAACTTCAGCTTTTCCTGGTTCCTCAGATCCAAGCACACTGTGGAAGCTGATGGTGGTGATGAGTAAATTTCCCTGGATGGATGAACCAAGCAGGTTTATGAACCAACATGTAGCAGCAATTAACAAGCATATGAAATAGATACTGACTAGAATATACAAAAGAGTCTGGAAAAGAGGCACGTTTTTTAGCATAACCATACACAGCAAAAATTTAAGAGGGAGCAAATCTTGACAATGTATAACGTCTGACAGTCTTGCAGATGCTCTACTGTGTATGAGATTTTAATGGCTGTTACACCACCCAATCTCCCAGCAGCCCCAGCCCCATCCAGCATCCAGTAACAGAATACATGGACCTCAACAACTCACCGCCCACACAGCTGATGGAGAAACAGAAGCAGGACCCTGTATGAGGGGAGGTGGATGCCCTGGGCTCCTTCCAGCACTAAAATTCTATTGGAACCTGGACTGCCCAGGTCACAACAGCCTTGAGACAGAAAAGTGGACTGTAATAAAGTGTGGCTGGTCTCAAATCCCTCCTAAATGCCTCCCCAAAGTCAGGACAGTTCTAAGGGGTGCCCCACAGGGACTCTGCATTTGTCTTCTCTGCTACTCTCCCTGGGGGAACTCAGCCAGGGGTGCCACCAGAACACAGATCTTAGGCCCTTCTGCACATCAGAGAAGAGGTCACCTCCTCCCCCTGCCACAGGGATGACCACCATACTGCTGCCCTGGCCACACTAAGTGTAGCACACTGTGGCCAGTGCCTTGACTCTCCATGCCTCTCACTGCCAGCATCTCCAGCTCTCTACCTGAGGGCTTTCTCCCAGCCTCTTTGAGGGCCAAGTGGGAAGTGCCCAGGGGATACCCCGGGAGTCATTCTCAGTCAATAATGACTGAATGGGGTGATAAAACCTCAAGCTTCCTCAAGCTTCCTTGGGTGGGATAACTCTGAGGCATGTTTTATATTCTCTCTCAGAGGCTCCAGTAAGATTGGGCTGCATTTAGCCACAGTGGTGACTGGCTCACTGATGTGCTCTTTATTGGCACTCATTGCCAAATACATTTTTGCATTTTGTAACACAGGCTTCATTTTCAAGCAAGGAAATGCTCAACTGCTTTTGTTCCCACGCAGACAAAGTACTGTGACCTTACCATGTTCTGTGAAAGGAGGAGCGTGGCAGATTGTCTGTGCCTGCCTATATCCCCTCATGCCTTACCACTGTCTGAATTGTCTGAACTCCTGGCCCACTGCTGACTGGCAGCATCTGAGGGATCTTTCTGGCCATCAGAGCCCAGCAGTCAATCGATGCCCCCAGGAGCGGCCCTGAACCAGTGACCGAGATAGCTTTAAAGCATGTGTTCTATAACGGCCCCCAGTGTTTCCAGTAGAACTATGCTCCTGTTATCCATGGTGCTAACTTGCTTGATAACCCACCCTTCCCTTCCCTAACTCACTTCCCCACTCTCCTGGCCAGTGCTTCCTGGGATCACCTTCCAAATTAACTACTGGTTCTGGAACCTGCCTCAGAGTCTACTTCTAGGGGAAGATAGGCTAAGACAGGGAAGAGACAAATCCACATGCCTGGGATTCTAAATGACAAATAAGCAGCCAGAGAAGAACATGAACCCTTAAGTCCCTAAATTCTGTCTCCTACAAATTTTGGTATGAAGGCAAAATGAAACCCTTGAGGTTCAAAGACCTCAGGCTTATGGACCAAAAAATTAAATCTAAAGGAACATTTCATATAAGGTGGATAAACAAGGTTCTTCTGTATAGCACAGGGAACCATATTCAGTATCTTGCCGTAACCTATACTGAAAAAGAATATGAGATGGAATATATATATGTATATGTATGACTGAAACATGCTGTACAGCAGAAACTGACACAACATTGTAAACTGACTACACTTCAATTTAAAAAATTAAAATAAATAAATAAATAAATAAATAAATAAATAAATAAATAAATAATAAATGAATAACTATTTCAGAGTCCAATACTAGATTACCAAAGATTCTCATCTACCCTGGTCCTTCAGCATTTTTCTCTTGTGTCTGTTCCACAGAATTTGATGGGCTTCCTACAGGAACACTGCCTATTCTATCTTACAAAAGACTCAAGTAGTAGTTAACATACAGTTATAAAATATTAAATCACTGCAGTCATTTGTTTCTCACCTTTCAAAGTGTACTTTAATGAAATCACCATAATATCTTTTATTCATATTGTACAAGTAACAAAGGCTCACTGCAGATAATTTGAAAAAAAAACTGAAGAAAAAGGAAAATAAAAGTCCCATCACCAAAGAAATCCACTATTAAATTTTGATGTATTTTCTTCTACTCATATATATAGTTGGATTTTTTTTGCAAAATTAGGATCATTCTATAAAATATTTTAAATAGATGGAGTGACAGCTCTCAATATGCAGTCATCATTAGAGCTAAAGACTTATGAATAATATCAAATCAACAAATAATATACCAAAAAATTCATTTTAGTTTTCTTTTTAAATTTCATCCTTCTCCTTTATTTTGATAAAACCATTTTACATGAACTGACTTTTTTTAACCGAAGTAGACTGATTAAAATGTAGCAACCTTTTCCTTCTCTGCCCATCTTTCTAAAAACTGTTAATGAACAGCAAACTGGTCAATCAGCAGGTGAGAGCAAAGAAAAGGGACAGGGGCCAAGCTGATGGAGACGATAACTAGCTTCAGATAATCAAGGCTGATTGTGCATTCACTTTTGCAAGAGTGTCTAAAGCTGTGACGGGCAATTACCAAGTGTATTTAGTGGAGGGAGTTCTCTGTTGCTTCTTTTGTCCTCTGATCATCTGTTGAGCAGTTAGAGACCACTTTCGGGGACTCATATGTATCAGTACATAGAAAGAAGGCCCCCAACAGGTGTACCCATGGATTTGGTGAAAGGTTGGAAAATATCCCCTTTGAAATTACAGTTAGTAAGAGCTAGCATATGAAGGGCATATGCCTCCCCAATAGATAACTCATCTAAAAGATAACATCTAAAGACGTTGTTGATAAAAGAAAATGATTCGCTAAATGTCATAAACAGGTTTCAGTTTTTCCCTAAAATGAAATTTAAGATATAACTACTACTGATGAATAAACTATACTTTTGGACAACTTCTCTGAAACGAGGAAGTGTGTAAAGGCAGAAAACTGTTACAATCAAAAAAGGAGGGAGGAAGAGGGCTGTGGTGAAAACTAACACTTATTGAATACTATGTGTACATCTGGGCTAGGTGCTTTTTATCAGTTAAGCTTCAAACTATTTCATGAAATCCATTTTACTCTTTCCACTTTATAGAAGCAGAAACTGAGGCCTCAGAGAGATTAGGTAATAAACAGCTAGTAGGTAGAAGAGATGGCATTCCAATCCATGAATGCCTTATTCCAAAATGCTGCTGAACAGTAAAATGTCAATATTTCCAACAAGAGAATGCCCTGATTCTGTTAACCTGTCATAGTTACATAGACCAAAATACTTTTACAATCAGCTACAAAATCTGATGAAATTATTCCCTAAGTCCATTCAATTTCTATTTCTTATCAAGAAAACATGTGATGTTGCCTTCTGAATGGCCATCCCCAGTATAAATTACTATGAGCCATTATCCTGCCAGAGATTGTTCTTGAATTAATAAACTGGCAACTTATGACTCTGATTAGTGTAGAAGACACTGGATTTGCTACCCAGCAACTATTTACTCCACTTTATCTGCCCTGCCTTTATCCTTTCTAATGGAACCTCTAACCCTCCTCTACATAGTTATGTGCTTTACTAAATCAAACACAGGAATCCCATTCCTCTAACCAGGGAGTGTTTTAGGAATGGGCATTTAAATCAGTTCTAACCAATGAAATAAGAGGTGAAGTATGCTAAGGGGCTTATTGAAAAAGTTTCTTCACTTTTAATGAGAAACACAATGACTAAGGCACCTTTTAAGAAATTGCTAATTTCAGATCTGGGACAGAGAATGTACAAAGTAAGCCTGGGAAATTTTGTTTTGTGGGGAAGCAAAAGAGCTTTCAAAGATGAATGGAGTCATATCAAAAGGACACACAATAGCCACTAGGAAAGGTCTCCTCCTGATCCAAAATAGGACAACTTGAGTAACAAAAGAATAAAGATTATAGAGATCGATCTAAGATGGCGACTGTGGAACCGGAAACCACCCCTACTCCTAATCCCCCGCCTACAGAAGAGATAACAGAATCTAATCAGGAGGTTGCTAACCCAGAACACTATATTAAACATCCTTTACAGAACAGATGGGCACTCTGGTTTTTTAAAAATGACAAAAGCAAAACTTGGCAAGCAAACTGTCTAAGTTTGATACTGTTGAAGACTTTTGGGCTCTGTACAACCATATCCAGTTGTCTAGTAATTTAATGCCTGGCTGTGACTACTCACTTTTTAAGGATGGTATTGAGCCCATGTGGGAAGATGAGAAAAACAAACGAGGAGGATGGCTAATTACATTGAACAAACAGCAGAGACAAAGTGACCTGGATCGCTTTTGGCTAGAGACACTGCTGTGCCTTAATGGAGAATCTTTTGATGACTACAGTGATGATGTATGTGGAGCTGTTGTTAATGTTAGAGCTAAAGGTGATAATATAGCAATATGGACTACTGAATGTGAAAACAGAGAAGCTGTTACACATATAGGGAGGGTATATAAGGAAAGGTTAGGACTTCCTCCACAGATAGTGATTGGTTATCAGTCCCATGCCGACATAGCTACTAAGAGCGGCTCCACCACTAAAATTAGGTTTGTTGTTTAAAAAGACACCTTCTGAGTATTCTCATAGGAGACTCAATCAAGCAATCAAGATTTGGGAGCTGAACCAAAGCCTCTTCAAAAGCAGAGTGCACTGCATTTAAATTTGATTTCCATCTAAATGTTGCTAAGATATAAGAGAAGTCTCATTTGCCTTTGTCTTGTACTTGTGTGTTCATTTTTTTTTAATTTTGGCTAGAGTATCCACTATCCCCATCAAAAAATTACGGTACACATCGTCCCCAGAATCCATAAATGTGTTCCTGGCTCACTCTGCAATAGCTGAGTATAATTAACCATTACAAACACATTTGACCCACCCACAATATTAAAAAAAGAATTTGCATTTCTGTATCTTACAGGAGAAAGATTCTATTTATATTCCATCGTATACAGGAGCATATTTTGCTAGTTTTAAAGAGTATGATGCATACAGTTTTCTAGAAATTTTCTTTGTTTCTTTTTATAGCATTGTCTGTGCTGTACTCTTGCTGATGGCTGCTAGATTTTGTTTCCCTACTTGGTAACATTAGTGATTCTGATTTCAGTTTTTCATTTGTTTTGCTTTTGTTTTTCCCTCATGTAACATTGGTGAAGGATCCAGGAATATGACACAAAGGTGGAATAAACATTAATTTTGTGCATTCTTTGGTAATATTTTTGGTTTTTGTAACTACAAAGCTTTGCTATAAATTCATGCATTTCATTCAAATCAGTTATTTATGTTTGTGTGATTTCCTTAACATAGTTGTGGATTATAAAAATGTAACATCATAATTACATTCCTAATTAGAATTAGTATGTCTATTTTTATATCTTTATGCTATATTTTAACACTTTGCATTACTTAGGTTATTTTGCTTTGGTTAAAAAAAAATGGCTCAAGTAGAAAAGCGGTCCCATTCATATTAAGACAGTGTACAAAACTGTAAAAAAAAATGTGTACAGTGAATTGTCTTTTAGACAACTAGATTTGTCCTTTTATTTCTCCATCTCTGTAGAAGGAATTTGTACTTCTTATTGCAGGACAGTCTCTATTATGTCTTCTCTTGTAGTGTCTTCCATATGAATAGTTTAAGTTTTGGAGCATTAGTTTGATTATTATGTTTATTTCAATTTTTAATAAATTGGATAGATAGAATCATACATATAGGAAAAAAAGAATAAAGATTATAATAGATTTAAACCTTTTGAATACATAAAAATCCATGAGCTCAAAATAATATATTTTAAAAGAAAGGCAAAACAAACAAGTTCAATTGTCACCATTACACCAAAACCTTACTTTGAAAATTGGTAATTAAAAGTTAAGAGTCAATCATTTATCTTGCCTTTCTAGTACTTAACGGAGGGTAACCTAATAAACAGTACCAGTTGATTCTCCTTTTTTCATAAGGATTTCAGCTAATAATCATTTTGTAAAATGTTAATGAAATCATTGATTCAGGCAACTATCTTCAGTGGAAGCTAAAGCCATTAGGTTAAAAAAAGTTAATGGGGAACTGGATAGTTACATCCAGGGCCAAAGTATCAAACCCCAAATTATTTACTAGTTGCAAGGAAAATGTTATTACAAAATGTTATTTCACAAAGGCGAGATTAGGCTGAAATCCCCTTATTTTACCATCACTAAGAATGGGACAGACATTTCATGACTCTTAATATGAGCTAATAAATACACAACATTACCTATGAAGTATTTCTTCTAAAAATGCTTAATCTGAATTTGTACAACTCTTTAAATCTAACATCCAGTTTACAGAAAATACGGAGGACAGAAAAACACTTCAAAAAAACAACCAAAGTCTGAATTTGAGTCATTTTTCAGGATGACATTTCTGGGCCTTTTAACATTTCAATTTTATGGGGGAAGAAAAGGAGGGATATAATGTTCTAGAATTAAGATGAAAAGAGATTCAGGAAATATGTAATGAATGATCCTTGACTGCATTTTGGTTTGAACAAACCAATCATAAAAGATATTTTGGAGAAGATCATCAAATTTGAATATGGACTGGAATATTACATGCTATTAAGGAATAATTATTAAATTTTAGGTAGGACAATAATATGGCGATTAGTTAGGGGAATATCTGTTTTTCAGAGATGCATTCTAAAGAAATTTCATGACATCACTAATTTAAAATTATTCATCAGAAAACAGATGAAGCAAATATGTCAGAACGTTAACAATGATTATATCTAGATGATGGATACAGATAATTTTTATATTATAGTCTCTATTTTTATGAGCAATTAAACTTTAAACTGTTCCCCCAAAAAGGGAGGAAGAGCTCTTCTACCGTATATTATTGTCTGCATATGATCCCAGAGACTGAGGCACCCATCTTGAAACCATCAGGAGAGCAAGCCTGAAGGGGAAAAAGCTGGCATGCTGAGGACGGAAGAGTAGGACGACGGAAAACCTGAGTCCCTGGAGACATTGCTGAACCACTCAAGGACCCAACACTGAGCACCTACTGGGCTTCTTAAAATATGAGCTAATATATTTTTCTTATTATTATTTTCAATTATTACTTGAATTCTATTCAGTTACTAAGACCCAAAAATATTCCAACTAATATAGTTACTGAAAATCAATGTCCAAGTGCCCTGTTTCCACTCCGTCACACATCCTTCCTGCAGACATTCACATGGCCTGTTCCCTCACGTCCTTCAGGCCTCTGCTCAAATGTCACTTCCTCAGAGAACCCTAGCTTGACCGCTCTGTATAAAATAGCTATCTCCCTTTGTTGAGGGTAAACTGAAAAACTGAAGCTCCTCAGCAAAATGAAGACTAGTCCTAGGACCCATGTTGACCCCATCAATGTGCAAACACCTTAGGACATCCAGAAAAAAAAACAGTATCACCCTTTAAATTTTCATAAGTTCTAACTTACCCATTTCATTCAATGCTTATATATTATGAGTATTTGTGGACACACCTTATCCCTCCCACTAAATTCCTGTAGCAGTGTGCTGAAGCCAGTTTGTACCAGCTCTTAAGCACCAAATGTGCATCTCTTTCTAACTCTGCCTTCACTGACCTCATATTGGGAGCCTGAAATGGGCCACAGCAGGTCTATTTACACCATGGAAGTCAGAAAATGCTGCAAACAGCCATTTGCAGCAACATGGATGTATCTAGAGATTATTACATTAAGTGAAGTAAGTCAGACAGAGAAAGACAAATATCATATCACTTATATATGAAATCTAAAATATAGCCTAACACCACAAAAAAAACTGTAGCCCCATCACCTATCAGCAAAGGTTTAATAAGGAGCCTAGATTTTGATGCTTGCCCAGCAGTAACAAGGTGCTCCTTTTACCCAAATGGGGCGATGTTAGTGAAGTATAAGTAGGGAGCTAGAACTTTCATCCCTACTGGATAACCATAAATCTCACTCCACTCCCTGTGGTCTCAGTGGGGGCCCACACAGAGAGCAATAACAAGGCATCTTGCTCCCTCTCAGCAAGGGTGGGTGGCAGTGGAAGCCTAATGAGAAGCCTGAACTTCCACCCCTGCCCAGAAGTAATAAGGTGTCCCTCTCCCACAGGATGTCAAAAGACAAAAGAAGAAAATCAGTGAACCTAAAGACAGAGCAATAGAAATCACCCAACTGGAACAACCAGAGAAAATGGACTGAAAAAAAACATAAACAGAGCCTCAAGGACCTATGGGACTATTAAAAAAATTCTAGTATCTTGATCACTGGAGTCCCAGAAGGTATGGCAAAGAAGGTGGGACAGAAAATTTATTCAAAGAAAGACTCGCAAAAATTTTCCCAAATTTAGGAAAATGCATTAACCTATAGATTTAAAAATCTGAGTGAATCCTAAACAAAATAAGCTCAAACAAATCCATGCATAGACACACCATAATCAAACTCCTAAAAACTAAAGACAAAGAAAAACACTTGAAAGCAGCAAAGGACAAATAGTACCCATAGAGAATACCAATTTAAATGTCAACACATTGCTCATCAGAAACCAGGGAGGGAAGAGGAGGTATGGGTGTGACTATAATGGGGTAGAATGGGAGAGATCTTTGTAGTGATGGAATAGTTCTCTATCTTGATTGTGGTGGTAGTTACATAGATCTACACATGTGATAAAAGGCACAGAACTATATACATGTATTGTATCAACATCAATTTCCTGGTTTTAATATTTCACTATGGCTAAGTAGAAGTATATGATGAGAAATGGTGAGGGATCCTGTCTTATTATTTTTGCCTATAATTGTTATATATATTCCTCATAGGTCGAACCTTTTATCATTATAAAATGTCTTTCTTTGTCTCTAGTAACAATTTTTGTCATAAAGTCCATACTAATATTAATATTTGTATAACAAACCTTACTAGTTTTTTATAGCAAATATATTAAAGTGTGCTGTGGAGTTTCTAACATATAAGAAGTAAAATATATGACAACAGCACAAATGATGGAATGGGTAAAGACGGAATTATACTGTTGTAAGTTTCTTACATTATATATGAAGTGGTATAATACTAACTCAAGGTAGACTACAATAAGTTAGGATTGCATATTGAAATCCGCAGTGCACCCACTTAAAAAATAATACACAGAGGTATGGTTTTAAAAGCCAAATGAGAGAGTAGAATGGAATACTAAAAAATAAAAGTTTTTAAAACTATAATTAACTTAGAGGATACAGGAAAAGAATGGAGGAGACAGACAAACATCAAGATGGTAAACTTAAATCTAACCATATTAAAAATTACATTGGATAAAAATGAACTAAACACTCCAATTAGACAGAGGTTTCCAGACCAGATTTTTCAGAAAAGCAAGATCCAACTATATGGTATTTGTAAAAGACATCTTTAAAAATATAAAGACACAAATAATATAAAAAGGAAAGGACATATCATACAAACACTAAGCTATATGAAACTCAGACAAAGTGAATTTCAAGACAAGGAGTTTTGCTAAAGATAAAAAGGTTCATTTTACAATGTTTTTTTAAAAAGGCATTAATCAGGAAGACACAATTTTAAATCACTATGCACCTTATAACAGAACTTCAAAATGTATTAAGCAAAAATTGTGCAAACTAAAAGGAGAAATAGACTATAATCATAGTTGCAATTTTAACACCTCTATGTGTGTCTGTCTCCTTGTCTCTGCCTCTCTCTCTCTTTCTCTCAGTAATAAAACAGAATGAAGGGAAAAAATAAGTCAAGGCATGGAAGACTTCAAGAATACTACCAACCAACTAGACCTAATTAACACATGTAGAACCCTGCACTCAACAAATGCAGATAAACAATTCTTTTCAAGAGCAAAGAAAACATTCACCAAGATATGCTGTGTTACAAAGCAACTCTCAATATGTTTCAAAAGATAGAATGAAACAGAATTTATTTTCTGACCACAGAAGAACTTATTTAAAAATCAGTAACAAAGAGATACTATAGAATCTGGCAGTATTTGCAAATTAAGCCATTTGTTCTAAAGAAGCCATGGGTAGAAAGTAATCACCAAAAAAATGGTAAATATTTTGAACTATATGATAACAAAAATACAACATATCAAGATTTGTAGGATTTATCAAAGGAGTATTTAGAAGGAAACCTATGGCTTTAAAATGTTTATATTAGGAAAAAAGAAACCTGCCACCTTAAGCAGCTAGAATTAAAAAGGAGCAAACAAAACCCAAAGTAAGTTGAAGATATAAACTAATAAAAATAAAAAGAGAAATCAGTAAAACAGAAAACAGAAAAACAAAAGCTAAAACTTGGCTGTCTAAATGGTTAATAAAATTGATAAACCTCTAGCTGGGCTGACAAATAAAAAATCAGAGAAAATATAAATTATTAATGCCAGGAATGAAAGTGAGGATATGACCACAGATACTACAGGTATTAAAAGGTAATATGGAAATATTTGAACAATTTTATACCAATAAACTTGACAACATAAATGAACAAAATGCCTTGAAAACCAAAATAACAAAATTTATAATTTATAAAAACTAACAAAAGAAATTAAAAATCTTAATAGTCTTATATCTTTTAAAGAAATTATGAACTTACCTACAAAGAAAACTGAAGGCAAGTTTGGCTTCACCTGTGAATGATATCAAACATTTAAGAAAGAATTATAGAAATCTTACACAAAATCTTTCAGAAAACCTACTGTTACTGAATCAAACTCAGGTCTGCTCAACCAACACACAGCAAAACCAATCTACTGACATCAGGTTTTGTTGAGGGAAAGTCCAGCATTTATTGCAGGGCACCAAGCAAGGAGAATGGGCAGCTCAACCTGAACTCCCCGATGGCTTTTAAGCAAGGGTTTTTTAACTGCTTTTTTTATTTAGTTATAGGCATTTTACAATGTTGTGTCAAATTCCAGTGTAGAGCACAATTTTTCAGTTATACATGAACATACATATATTCATTTAAGCAAGGGTTTTTAAAGCCAGTGTTAGGAGAGAAGGTCATAGGATGAATGATCAGCTTGTGGACCTTCTTCTAATTGATTGGTGATGAGGTAATAGGGTAATGTTCTGGGAATCTCAATCATCAATCTTCTGGTTCCAACCAGTTTGGGATCTGTGTGCTTGAGGTCAGCATGGAGTCACAATCCTCCACTGGGTGAGGGGTCTTAGTTTCTACAAAACAACTCAGAGATATGCATCATATTGTTACTGATCTCCCTTCAAGAGGAACTAGGAGTCCTGTGACTCTATTGTTCTAATCATTAACTGCCTGAGTGTGCTATTTGGAACTCAGAGAAGGCCTAGGAGACTAAAGCCTTTTTTCTACAAACTAGAATCAGGGGACACAGAGGAGCTTTTGTACCCAAGAAGGTCCTGCAGGGTCTTGCTTAGTTTCAATCCCCTCTTTTCTCTGATATTCCTCAATCCTGAGGGAAATAGGGGTGGGGCAAGAAAAGGAATAAAGTTTTGGATAGAAAGATTAATCATAAACTCCAGAGGGGAACTCAGTTTTAGAGGGAATCAGTTTCACTAGGAGGAAGGAACCTTCAACTTGATTTATAAGGCCAGAATAACCCTGATACCAAAATTTGTACATAGGGTGTACTTGACTGCATTTGCTTCAGGACATTGCTTGTCTAACGAATTTTAAACCAATGTAGATAAGCCAATGCAAACGCCATGAAGCCAATGTAATTTTTTTGCAACCCCACCTAGCAATGCTTTAAAAGTAATCATAAAGCTGTTGATCATGACATTTGGCTCTACCAGAAAACAATGCCATTGGGAGCAACAGTGATGCCACTTGATGACTTTTCCATAATTCGGTCCTCAGATTTTAAATAAATCATTTCTCCCAAACAACAGAATCACCAGAAAGCTTTCTCCATGCCAAAGATTCAGAAATTAGTATAAAAGTTAGTGAGTTTTTCTTAAACTTACATAAAAAATATATTCAAGTAACCAAACTGGCTTATCCAAAGTGACTGCTACATGCAAACCAAGCCAAAAAGGTTAGTTTGGCATCCGAAATAAGTTCCAGGCATTTCCTATGAATTTCTCCTAAGCTGTATAGGAGGAATTCCAATAGTAACAAACTTGCCTTCTAAATAAATGACAAAGCTTGACCCTTGGCTATGACTCCACTTCAACCAACAGTAGCTATTACAAGTACCAGAAATACTTCATAGGTAGACATTCACAATACTATGACACAAATTTTATTTCGATAATATAACAAAAAAAAAAAGATTTCACAAAGGCCTTCTCTTTTTGCACTGACAAGAGGTCGATACTGTAGGAACAAACAGTACATAACTCACTGAAATGATCATGGTTGACTGGTGTTTTTGGTAATTAATGAAATGTGGTTTTGACTACTTTTCCTTATGCATAAGTTTTAAGCACAACCATGTAAGAGGTCTATAGGAAGCCAGCTAGGCAGTGTCTGTCAAAGAAGGGGAAAAGTATTTGTGTATTTGTATGTGGGTTTGTTTATTTCAGTAGAGGTATTTCCCTTTTAGGTTTTGAAATTTTTTTTTAATTCAAAAACAAAGAATGACACTACCTAGAATTCTAGCCTTGGAACAGAAAGTTGTCTGTAATTTCTTTGCCAAAACGCTTTTACAAGAAGTGTCTTATAAAAGGTTACATTAAAAGTAATGGAACCAATCCTGAATTCCACACCTAAGAATGTGTTGCAGGGAACTTTCTGGAGATGCACACAAGGACTTATTTACAAGAATGTTTATTGCAGTGTTAGAATAGAAATGCATTAATAATAGCCTAGACGGCAAAAATTAAAAAAATAACTTATAGTTAACCATATGATGAAAAAACATGCAGACACTAACAAGCATGCTTCAGAAGGATATATATATATACCTTTTTACTGACCAAAAAAAAAATAATATATATATACACACACTTGTATTGCATTGCACAGTATATACCCCCCAAACTTCATGGCTACCCAGAACCTGTGAATGTGATCTTATTCAGAAGTATGATCTTTACAGATATAATCAAGTTAAGATGACATCATCCTGGATTAGAGTGGGCCCTAACCCAATAACTAGTGTCCTTATAAAAGGAGATCTGGACACAAGACACATAAGGAGAATGTCATATGAAGACAAAGGTAGAGACTGAAGTCACATGTGTACAAGCCAGTGATTGCCAAGGATTGCTGGCCACCACCAGAAGGTAGGAGAGGGACATGGGATGGTTTCTCCCTCAAAGCCTCCAGAAGGAACCAGCCCTGCCCACACCTGATTTCATATTTCTGTCCCTCGGAACTGTAAGAGAATTAATTTCTGTTGCTTTAAGCTAACCAGTGTATAATTTGTTACTGTAGCCCAAGGAAACAAATACAATCTATATACAGTATTATAATATAAGATTTAAACAGTACAATACAAAAATGTGTGTACAGATGATCATAATGTTATTAAAAATATGAGTGTATATATGTACATGGAGTGCACATCAATAAGGTTAAATGCCTAGCTTTCCTCTCCTCTCTCTGTTTTGCTATTTCCAACCCCACCTACATTGTGGCAGGAGGAGTAGTCATGTTATCATGAGATCCCACCTTCCAACCATATTTGATTGACCCAGAAAAGGGCACCTGGCCTAAGCTGGGTCAATGAGCCCCTTTCTCAGGATTTTTACATTTATACATCTTCTTACAACTTCAGCTACCATAAACATAAGACTCCATTACAAATCCACTTTTGGATGGAGATGGTCTGTAGAAAGAAGAAAGATGAGAGATGAAGGAAGTCTTCAGAGTTGTTCAAGCTGTTCTGGAAGCCCACCTCTATCATATCCTTCCATAATTCCTCCCTCAAATTACATCCACTAACAAGTATTCTTTGGGTAAATTCCCATTTCTGAAGCAAGTTCAAGTTGCTTTAGAAGTTCTTAAGTTTTATACCTTGTACCTGGAACTATTTTAACACTGGAAAAAAATATTCAAAATGTGACAAAATATCATGAGATGATTATTTTTTAAACATTTTTAAACTAAGTAATAGTCATTTTACAATGTTGTGTCAAATTCCAGTGTAGAGCACAATTTTTCAGTTATATATAAACATACATATATTCATTGTCACATTTTCTTTCACTGTGAGCTACCACAAGATCTTGTATATATTTCCCTGTGCTATACAGTATAATCTTGTTTATCTATTCTACATTTTACAATCCCAGTCTGTCCCTTCCCACCCCCTGCCCCCTTGGCAACCACAAGTTTGTATTCTATGTCTATGAGTCTGTTTCTGTTTTGTATTTATGTTTTTTTTTTTTAGACTCCACATATGAGCAATTTCATCTGGTATTTTTCTTTCTCTTTCTGGCTTACTTCACCTAGAATGACATTCTCCAGGAACATCTATGTTGCTGCAAATGGCATTATGTTGTCAGTTTTTATGGCTGAATAGTATTCTATTGTATAAATATACCACCTCTTCTTTATCCAGTCATCTGTCGATGGGCATTTAGGCTGTTTCCATGTCTTGGCTATTGTAAATAGTGCTGCTATGAACATTGGGGTGCAGGTGTCTTTTTGAAGTAGGGTTCCTTCTGGATATATGCCCAGGAGCAGGATTGCTGGGTCATATGGTAAGTCTATTCCTAGTCTTTTGAGGAATCTCCATACTGTTTTCCACAGTGGCTGCACCAACCTGCATTCCCACCAGCAGTGTAGGAGGGTTCCCCGTTCTCCACAGCCTCTCCAGCATTTGTCATTTATGGACTTTTGAATGATGGCCATTCTGACTGGTGTGAGGTGATATCTCATTGTAGTTTTGATTTGCATTTCTCTGGTAATTAGTGATATTGAGCATTTTTTCATGTGCCTATTGATCATTTGTATTTCTTCCTTGGAGAATTGCTTGTTTAGGTCTTTTGCCCATTTTTTGATTGGGTTGTTTGGTTGTTTCTGACTAAGTCGTATGAGCTGCTTATATATTCTGGAGATCAAGCCTTTGTCAGTTTCATTTGCAAAAATTTTCTCCCATTCCGTAGGGTTGTCATTATGAGATGATTATTAAAATGTTTAACTTATCTCAAAGTTTAACAAATGCAAGGATAGTACCAAAGATCTTTAAAAACCCTGTTGAGAGAAAAGTTACTTTTTTTCTCCAATTTCAAATTTAATAAAGGCCTCATCCTTAGTGTAAAATTTCTAGTCTCCCTTTAGGTACAAGACAAGCTAAACTGATACAAAAAGCAAGACTGTGAGGGAAAAGGAAATGTGCCTTTTAAGGAGAACATGGTATTTATAAACAGAAGCTAGCCTTTACTCTACTTTAAAGAAGGGGAGACTAGACATATTCCTGCCCTTGAAACTAAGTGAGAAGAAGGAGACAAAATAATTCATTTTTAAGTTGATAGATTCTGAAAGAAGGGGGATCTAAAGCGTTATAGTATGACCAGGTAGAAAGTCAGTAAGGACTGCTCTCCTAAAGTTCCCGGGTCTCAAAAGACATACAGAAATTGGAATATATTAGTGTCACCACAGCTAGAGACACGAATGAGAGAAGAGAGATGGGGTCTATCCACTTTCTGTGAGCCAAAGCAACAGGACACAAAGAAGATCTGAGAAAAGAGCCATGAGGGCGCCAGTCAGAAGAGGTAGGTGAAATTGCCAAAGGACCACCAAAGCCTAGGAAAGGTTCTTGGGATTAAACACCACTCGAACAGGCCTGTTAGGGACACAACCAATCCATACCAAACCTACAAATGAGAAAGATCTACTGGGGTGATACACAGAAAGGAATACCATTCTTCCTAGTACCAAAAGTGTTACTGCTCGGGTATGGGAAAAGCAGTTGTGACCACAATAAAGAAGACAGTCAATTTGTCCTGGAAAATCACATCAAAGAGCATCTGGTTTTTTATTCTCCTGTCCCTCCTACCAAGTCCAGCACCAGAGGGACAAACACAGAAAAGATGGCAGAAGTGTGCATCTCTGTGTTCATTATATATTAGAAAAATATGGTCAATTAATCTTTGACAAAGGAGGCAAGAACATACAATGGAGTAAAGATAGTCTCTTCAGCAAATGGTGTAGGAAAAACTGGACAGCTGCATGTAAATCAATGAAGTTAGAATATTCTCTCACACTATACACAAAAATAAACTCAAAATGGCATAAATACTTAAACATAAGACAAGACACTATAAACCTCTTAGAAGAAAACATAGACAAAACATTACCCAACATAAATCTCAGCAGTGTTCTCCTAGGGCAATCTACCCAAACAATAGAAATAAAAGCAAAAATAAACAAATAGAACCTAATTAAACTTAGAAGCTTTTACACAGCAAAGGAAACCATAAGCAAAAGACAGCCTATGGAATGGGAGAAAATATTTGCAAAAGATGAGACTGGCAAGGGCTTGATTTCCAGAATATATAAACAGCTCATACAACTTAATAAGAAAAAAACCAACAACCCAAACCAAAAATGGACGGAAGACTTAAACAAGCAATTCTGCAATGAAGACATACAAATGGCCAACAGGCACATGAAAAAATGCTCAATATGGCTAATTGTCAGAAAAATGCAAATCAAAACTACAATGAGGTATCACCTCACACCAGTTAGAATGGCCATCACTCCAGAGTCCACAAATGATAAATGTTGGAGAGGCCGTAGAGAAAGGGAACCCTCCTACACTGTTGGTGGGAATGTAGTTTGGTGCAGCTGTTGTGGAAAACAGTATGGAGATTCCTCAAAAGACTAAAAATAGACTTCCCATGTGATCCAGCAATCCCACTCCTGGGCATATATCCAGAGGGAACCTTAATTCAGAAAGATACATGCACCCCAGTGTTCATAGCAGCACTATTTACAATAGCCAAGACATGGAAACAACCTAAATGTCCGTCAACAGATGACTAGATAAAGAAGTTGTAGTATATTTATACAATGGAACACTACTCAGACATAAAAAAGAATAGAATGCCATTTGCAGCAACATGGATGGACCTGGAGAATGTCATTCTAAGTGGAACAAGCCAGAAAGAGAAAGAAAGATACCATATGACATCATTTATATGTGAAATCTTAAAAAAAAAAAAAAAAGACAAACTTATTTATAAAACAGAAACAGACTCACAGACATAGAGAACAAACTTATGGTTATCAGTGGGAAGGGGGTGGGAAGGGATAAATTGGGAGTTCGAGATTTGCAGATACTAACTACTGTATATAAAATAGATAAACAAGTTTATACTGTATAGCACAGGGAACCATATTCAATATCTTGTAGTAACTTATGGTGAAAAAAATATGAAAACAAATATATGTATGCTCATGTATGACTGAAGCATTGTGCTGTACACCAGAAATTAACACAACATTATAAACTGACTATACTTCAATAAAAATATATTTTAAAAAAGAAAAATAAATGTTATTTTAATAAAAGAGTGAAGCTACATCCAAATACTCAAAATTCTTAACCACTTCCATTATTCACCTCCTCATTCCCATTAAGGAAACTCTGAACTTGGGAGAGTACTCATTAGAATCAACCAAAGGACCGACATCCTTATGTTTATATGGTTACTGAACGAGTAAAATCCTTTGGCACCAAGAATTACACATTATAAAGAATAAACTGGAAACACACTGGGAAGCATAAAACAATGTTAATGCAGAGAATGAATAAATACAGAAAGGCTATCTCAATAGATGCAGAAAAATTATTTGACAAAATTCAACATCTATTCATGGTTTAGGAAAAAAACTCAGCCAACTATGAATAGGAGGAATCATCCTCAATCTGATAAAGGGCATTTACAAAAAACCTGCAACTAACATCATACTTAATGGTGAACGGCAGGAGCTCAGCTGAGCTAGAGATCTGAGCTGCCAGGTGTCTAGTGTAGACAATTAGAGAAACAAGCCAAAAATGAAAGTAACAATAAGGCTTGTAAACATTTACTGCAACTAAGTTCCCCCTACTCCCCGCCCCCCACTTCTATTTTCCCTAGAAGTTAGGGGTCATGTAGATCAGTGCAGATGTGGGTGAGAGTTGTCTCACTGTTGAGGTATCCCAAATAAAAGGCCAGGGGGTAGGGAGTAAGGGGGAGGGCTAGCATGGAAAAGTACTGAGTACTGGCCCAACTGTCTTCAAGTTTTTCCCTTATACCCCAAAAGGAAGCCTTCACAGAGGAAAGCCATGCCCAAAGGGTGCCTGGGCTAAGAATGAAAATATGTTTAAGAACATGACTGTCCAGAGGAATCTGAGTCCTTAACTGCAGCACAGTCTGGTATGGGGAGGGCATTTCACTTCTGGGGTCTGCCTGATAAATAAAGCCTTTGTAATTGCCTACCATCCGGCCCAATAAATCACACATAGGTTGTTTGTCCAGGAACCAGACTCCTCAGTTAAAGACTGAATGCTTCCCCCTAAGATTAGGAATAAGGCAAGGCTGTATATCCTTACTACTTCTATTCAACATCATACTGGAATTCCTAGCCAGTGGAGTCAGGCAAGAAAAAGGAAATAAGAGGCATACAGATTTGCAGAAGACATGATTGTCTACATAGGAAATCCTAAAGAATCTACAAACAAGTTATTAGAACTAACAAGTGACTTTAGCAAGGTTGCAGTACATAAGATCAATGTACAAAAATCATTTGTATTTCTATATTCTAGCAATGAAAAATTGGAAAATAAAATTTTTAATTCTATTTACAATAGCATCAAATAAACCATAAAATACTTCGGTATGAATCTTAGCAAAATAGGTGATGATATATATGATAAAGTCTACAAAACACTGATGAAAGAAATCAAAGCAAATGTAAAAATCATGGAGATATATAGTTTCAGTAGATGAAAAGACTCAATATTGTTAAGACAGCAGTTCTTCCCAAATTCATCTATAGATGAATGTAATTTTTAAAAATCCCAGAAGGATTTTTACAGAAATCAGCAGGCCAATTCTAAAATGTTTATGGAAAGGCACAGGAACCAGAATACCAAAATAGTTTTCAAAAAGTTGGATGACTGAAACTACCTGATTAACTGACTTACTATAAAAAAATCAACACAGTATGCTATTGGCAAAAGGATAGTCATATGGATCAATGCAACAGAAGACAGTCCAGAAACAGACCCACATATACATGGTCAACTGATTTTTGACAAAAGTGCAAATGAAATTCAATACAGAAAGAAAAGTCTATTCAACAAATAGTCCTGGAACATTTGGACATCCACATGTTTAAAAAAAAAGGAAAGACAGAAAGGAAAGGAAAGGGGAAGGAAGGAAGGAAAGAAGGAAAAAGAAAAATAATTTTAATCCATCTGTCATATCATATACAAAAATTATCTCATAATGGATCATAAACCTAAATGTAAAGCCTAAAACTATAAATATTCTAGAAGAAAATACAGGAGAAAATCTTTATGGCCTCGAGCTAGACAAAGAATTCTTTATACAATACCAAATCAAGACATATAAAAGGAAAAAAAATAATAAACTGTACTTAATCAAAATTAAAAACTTCTGCTCTGCCAAGACACTAAGGTAATGAATCAACATAGGAGAAAATATTTGCAAAATATGTATCTGATAAAGGACTTGTCTCCAGAATACGTTAAGAGCTCTCAAAACTCATCAATAAAAAACAAACAACCTAATAAAAAATGGGCAAATGATTTGAAAAAACATTTATCAAAAAAGATAAATGGATACTGAATTAGACATATGAAAAGATGTTCAACATTATTAGTCATTAATAAAATGCATATCAAAATCACAATGAGATAACATTATAAATCTATTACAATGGTTAAAATTAAGAACACTGCCAAGTGCTGCCAAGGTTGTGGAGTAACTGGAACTCTCATATATTGCTGATGGGAATGCAAAATGGTACAGCCACTGTGGATCACACAGTATGTAGCCTTTTGAAGCTGCCTTCTTTCACTTACCATACTGCATCTGAGATTCATTCAAGTTTTTGGCTGTATCTGTAGTTAGTTGCTTTTTACATCTTATGGATGTATCAGAGTTTTTTATCCACTCCCCTGTTGAAGGACATTTGAGTTGTTTTCAGTTTGGGGCAATTATGAATCATGCTGCTCATAAACCTTCACGAACAGGTTTTCATGGTAACATAATTTTTTATTTCTTGAGGGTAAATACTTAGGAGTAGGAATGCTGAGTCACATGGTAAACGTATATTTAACTTTAGAAGAAGCTGCTAAACTGTTTTGTATGGTGGCTGTACCAAAACGGCTAAACTACAGAAACAAAAAGCAGATCAGTGGTTGCCAGAGGCTGGGGTAGAGAGAAGGGTTGGCTAGAAATAGCCACAAAGGCATTACATGAGTGATGTAACTATTCTATAGCTTAATGGTGGTGGTTGTTACAGGACTGTATGTGTTTGCCAATACTTTCATAACTATACACTGAAAAGAGTGAGTTTTCTGTATGTAAATCATACCTCAATAAACCTGAATGAAAATCATTCATGTAGAAGGAATGCAGAGAAATCCTAGGACATCCTATGCCATATTTAAACCAAAGATCTGAGATAGCAGATGGCTTCCCATTGTCTTCAGGCTAAAAAAAATCTAACTCCTTTAGTGGGATGTATGTGGCTTTTAACCATCTGGCCCCCTGCCTGCTTCGAGGAGGTCAGCATTAGTTCCATTTGGGTGTCATCTCAACAATGACTTACCAGATTTTGGGCATTTCCATTATTTTTTGAGGTTGTTTTCAGCACTTTCCATCCATTCTGTTGACTTCTGCAGTCGTGATCTTCCTGCTTTAATACCTAGGCCTTATCAAAGCTTCTCACCCAGTCTTGGCATGCAGCTCACTGACAGACCTCCTGGTACAGTCCCAGAATCTCCTTACACACAAGCAGCCAACAGAAGGGGCCTCACCTTCCTAGCCTGGCCTCAGAAGACTGAACCAGACATAAACGTAGGTATATATGGGCAAGACATGTTTCCTGTAACATTTCTGTGATGCTCTTTACAGATAACCTAACTCCTTTTATTCACTGCTGATTCAAGTACAGCATAGCTTGACATCCCTATTGCTAGAGAATGCAATAAGTCTGATTAACAGCAGCAAGACCTGGAGCAGTGGGGAGCCTGGATGTAGCACTCTCAGGCTCTCATGCAGCAGTTTTTGCTAACTGGATCCATCAAATGTTAGTTCCAGCATAGATAAAAGGAACTTTACTGTCATATCCATGTTTGGACCCTGAATTTTAATAATCATTCTCAGCAGTTTGAGTGTACCATTCTGTTTCTAGAAAAGCTGGCTTTGCACCTCTGATTTTATCAGAGAAAAATTCTGAAAACAGAATAAACAGTGATTAGGCAGATTCTGAAGAAAATAATTTTAACTATGTGTTCAAAGTACTTCTTGGTAGTATTAAAAATAACAAAGATGGCTCAAAATGAAGTGAAGATAAGCCTATCAAAGACATATGCTTTCAGCAAAGCAGTCCATGACAAGCATTTCAAATGCTCGGAGGTCTTTTTCAATTACTTCTGACTTCAGAGTCATCCATGTTCCGTGCTAAAATCAGACCTCTGCTTAGAAATGATTATCACTGCACATGTATTTAAAATTTTTTAATGTTCTCTTTCTTTTTAAACCAACCTATCCCCTTAAGCAACCAAGTTCTGCTTTCTTAAAACTCTTTCCTTGGATTCTGGGACTTCGCCTTCTCATTCTTTTCCTACATTTATAAGCAACTTCTCAGTCCATCTTCTAGTGATTCTTAACTAGCTTAGGGCATGTCCCTCCCACTCCCCATCCTGGCAGAAATCATCCTATCGTTAGCAACACTAGAGCGTTGCACATAAGAAAAGCATGGAGACAGAAAAGCAATTTGGAGAGTTCTGCTCTGCACTCAATCACTCAAATATCCCACCCACTCCTCTGGTTTTAACTAGTCCCTGATTTCCAAACACGTGTCTCTCTTCCAGATTAATTTTCTGACCTCCAGAGTTATCTAGTAGTCTAGCTGTCTGTTAGGGGTGCCACAACCTCGAAGAATCCAAAAGTAAACTCATCCTTTCTCCCCATCCATTTTCCCAACATATTCTCTTATGTGTACCCCACATCTTAGCAATAATTTCTCAGACATTAAGTTCCGCCAATTCTACCTCCTAATCATCTCTTGAATCTGTCTCTTTCTGCTCATTCTTACTACTATAACCTTAGTCCAGGCTGTTTTTAGCTCCTGAACGGGCTCTTTCTGTAGCAAGTGGTTACTTTTCCTCATACACAAACAATTTCACACACACACACACCCTTCCAAGGACAGCATCCCTTACATCCTTGCCAAAAAGGTCTTCCCAAAATGTAAACTTGATCATATTTCTTTCCTAGGTAAAATTCTCTAGAGGCCTTCATTGTCTCCAGGATAAAACCCAACTTCCTTAGGAAGAGGTATAGAACTTTTCATAAATTGGCTCCTACCTACATAACATCTCTGTATCTCCTAATCAACCTTGAAAATCACATTCAGATGTCAACTCCTCTATGAAACTCTTCCAACCAACCCCTCCCCACAGTAAAATTAGGCCCTCCTTCCTCTGTGTCATGCACCTAACATCCTTATCATTGCTAAAATAAATCATAATTAGTGTATAGGTGCTACTCATCTAACAAGATGAGCTCTGTGAGGAAAGATTATTTGTTGTTCCTATCTATATACTGAGCACTTGTTCTCAATCACCAGATGGTGAATGGATAAATGATTAAAGTGAAGAAGAAATCAATTAGTGAACCATCAATGGTTGTTTATTTTTCTAAACATTACAACTAGATCCCCTAATTGTCTTGAATGAAAAAGTTCCTGCTAGCCACAATCATTTGAGCAATTGAATCTGCTATGCTGGCATCTATTGTGACAATAACTATAAAAGAAAAATAAAATCTTGTTACATATCTGGTGCTCTGAGTAATAACCTTGAAAACAGGCCATGAAATTTCCCCATTAAAAAAAATCCCAATGATGAGGTCTCTGCCATAGTAATAAAATTCTGGTAAACACCGTGACCATTTATTTAGGAGAAGAATGAATTTGCAGCCTCAAGTGCTACAGTCTAATGGAAAGGAAGTGAATACAGCCAAAAAGAAAACCCCTGCCACATTTAAGAGGACTAAAAACTTTATCACCCTGGAATATTCCAGGTCAAATTCAAGATGGATCATTCTTTGACATTTTAATAGGTGCAAATTAAATATGGTAATGGGTATATTTCACACAAAGTGAGATCTCCTGCAATGAGACAACAATAAAGCTCTGTTGTTTGGTTTTTTTTAGTAAATACTTGAATTGAGTAATTTTATACACCGATATATATGCACAGATATTGAAAGGACTCAGATGAGAGAACAGAAAAGCTAATCTGTTCAGATAAAAAGGTGAGTCAGAGACAATTACCACTGTTGTTTTGCAGAGTAAGTTAAATTTATCATTTCTGTTGTCTGTCGTAATCAATTGCAATGAGGATAGAGACCAGCAGTCTGGGAAATCTCTAACAAGCCAGGAGCTCCTGCTCAGCTACATCCTGACCCAGACTGACCTGAGAAAGAGAATTTGTATGAACCTTTCAAATACTACAGAGATAACGGAAAACCTAACCCTCGTTGTCCCAACTGAGTTGATAATGTGTCCCTGATGTGTCCCTGAAATTCTAAAGCAATTAAATACTTGTCAAAATCAAGCCTTTTCTATTTGGATCAAGTTCTGTTATTTTATGTCTTCCTACAGCTCAAATTTTACCTATTTGTATCTCCAAAATCAATGGTAACCAAGTGCTTCAGCCAGGGTCCGAATGGGTTGGCACACTCAAATTAGGCTAATTTGAGGAGGATTTATTTTAAAAGGACCCCTTTTTTTAAAATGTGGGCAAGATGCAGGGAATCACAAGTAGCCCAGGGTTAATAATAACAGGGGCAGTTACAACACCCTAGGCCCAAGGGGATGAGGGAAGGGAGAGGTTTCCAGAAAGCAAAAGGGGAGAGTTGTATGAAGGACACTGATGTTCAGTAGAAGTTCTCAGCCAGCCCAAGGTGACCTTGCAGGGAGGGAGCCAGGAGATAAATACCTGATCTTTCTCTCTGGACTTCTGCTGGGGCTACCATGGGCAGAATCTACCTGGAAGCCAGAGGACAAAGGAGCACCTTGATGAGAGCCACAGAGGTCAGCATCCCAGGGCAAAGACAGAAAGAGAATGGCTCTGGAGGGACAAATGAAATCTATCCGACACTCCATCTTTTAAGGAGAAACAGTTTTCCTCCCCAATCATCATTTATATATATTAAGTGACTACTGTGTGCAATGCACATTAACTATAAGAACCTGGTGGGGATGGGGGAAAGGAGGTTGAAGACAGGAGAGTCACAAGGGAAGAAAGTGCTTTTCCCACAGGAAATTAAAATTAAAACATGCTTCTAACTGGGGCAAAACTCATTCAATCACCATATTTACAAGAGAAAACCCACTCAGAGTGTGGTCTGTGGAGCGGCAGTATCAGCATCATCTGGGAGATAATTAGAAATGCAAAATCTCAGGCTGTACCCCAGCCCACTAACTCAGAATCTGCTTTTTAAGCAGGTCCCCAGGTACCTGTTATGCACATGAAAGTTTAAAAAGCACTGCTATAAGGACTCCCTAGAGTTACTCAGGGAAATAAGAGAAGTTTGGAGCAATTAAAGCTAGTCGGATTTAACAGGTAAAGGTTCATGGAGGAAACATATTTGAGAAGGATATTAAAATATCACTTTACAGAAAATAAAAATGGCTTTTTTATTTCATCATTACGTCAGAAAACAAATATAGTTAACCAGTAACTGAATATATATCATTCAAAATAATATAGTCAAACACTGATGCTAAATATTGTTCTATTAATACAAAGTTCTTTCACAATCAAATAAAATTTTTATGCTACATAAATTCTCTAAAGGCTCTCTAAAGAAAGGGAAAATCTAGGCTGATTTAAGTTGGAAAGCTGCTGCTTGGGTTTTCAGTCTTGCTGTCTTTCTCTTCTGAATACTATTTTCCTTTCTATTTCAGGCCCAACTCTGGTCCTTAATGGGTGTTCAGTAAATACTTTTTGATTGATTGAACCCAACTGATTTAAAATTGTGTGCTAAACTGTAATAATAGAACAGCATCAAACTCTAGTTGTAGATTTCTACTGAGAGAACAGCACCATCTAGTGTTTCCCAGGAAGGTACCAACTCCAACGCAGGGTATGTTTACCAGCAGTAAGACAAAATTCTACTGCTAAAGCTAGTCCATTGTGCCATATCTATCTTACAACACCACTAACAAAGTCTTAAAATTATTCCAGTTTGCTCTTCCTATGCATCAGTTCTATCTGTGAAACAGGAGGAGGAGTGTTCCCATTTCCTATGGAAAGACAGCTCTCCCTCAACATCTGTGCAGCCCAGCCCACATCCTCTTACCTCAATCCTTACAAACTCACTGCATGCCATACTGTTTTCAAACTTCCAGAACCTGTGTGCCTATGCCTGAGGGCTTTCTTAGGACACCAAAGCCCACCTTGCTGCTCACACAGCAGGACATATTTAGCATCAAGCCTGCTCCCAAAAGGCCCCAAAGGATGACTAACAGGAGTTGGAGTATAAACATCCGGGCTCCCCTGCCCCTCAGGAGAGGGGGGGCTCTGATTCCTAGACTTTTCTCATGAGATTAAGTGACAATCCACCCACAGTGGTAGGGTTTTTTTGGCTACCTTCTCTTTCCTGTCTCACTTCCCTACTCCCATACCAGTTTCCTCACGTCTAGATAAACTACTTGTCCTTGAGTCTTTGCCTTGAGATCTTCTTCTGGGGAAACCCAAACTAAGATATTCTTTAAAAAAAAAAAAAAACACTTCACTGACATGATTGACATGTAAAATCTATACGTATTTCATATATACAACTTGATGAGTTTAGGGATAAGTATACACTTGTGAAACCATCACCACCATCAAGACCATAGACCTCCATCACCTCCCAATGTTTACTCTCATCACTTTTATTATCTTTTTGTGGTAAGAAGACTTAACATAAGATCTGCCCTGTTAGAAACTTTTGAGTATATGATACAGTATTGTTAGCTAGAGGCATAGAACTTATCTTGCATAACTGAAACTCTGTACCCTTTGACCAACATCTCCCCATTTCCCACACCCTCCAATCCCTGGCAAGCACCAGTCACCACTTTCTGCTGCTGTGAGTCTATCTACTTTATTTTCTATATATAAGTGATTTCACAGTATTTTTTAATCAGCCTTTTTTTTAAAAAAAAAAAGGGGGGGAACTCTGCCATTTGTGACAATATAGATGGACTTGGAGGACATTATGCCAAGTGAATTAAGCCAGACATAGAAAGACATTGTTATTGCACCATATTTCATCCAAGACCACTGGCCAAGAAGACCAGTAGCAAAGAAATGTGCCATGCCTGGTGCATCATTTGCTAACCCCCTTCAACCTAATGCTGTAGTCTCCTCATCACAGGAATGGTACATGTGAGCAGAGGCTTTGTTTTGTTCACTGCTGTATTGCCAAGAGCTAGAACAGTGCCCACAAATAGCAAGTGCTCAATAAATAGTTGCTGGGGGAGGGTATAGCTCAAGCAGTAGAGCACATGCTTAGTGTGCATGAGGTCCTGGGTTCAATCCCCAACACCTCTTCTAAAAATAAATAAATAAATAAACTTAATTACCTCCCCTTGCCAAAAAAAAAAATCAGAAGAAAAGAGAATTTAAAAAAAACTGTTTCTGACTACAAGCTGATGTTGTTGGACATAAATATAGCTCTGAGCTTTGAGAGAAGAAAGTTACCTGATTATAATCAAGATTATAGATGCAAATACTACTCTTTTAATTCTTTATTTCATTATGAAAACATTTTTGGCAATACTCAGATTTACAGGTTCACACTTGATCTGCTAAACCAGTCAGAATATATATCACTGGAATTAAAGTGCATTACAGATCTGAGCATTTGAGTATACAAGTATTAAGATTATTATTTCTAAGGTTCATGTTTTGCCAAATTAACATTTTAGTAATTACTATAGTAGAAAAAGGTAGTATGAAAATTTTAATTTATGCCTAAAGCTATATATTTTTAATTTCCTTTTCCCTTTTTTCTCTATAAAACAAAATGTGATTTTCAATTGATTGTGTCTTCAAATTAAATGTGCATTTTAAGTTTGTTTCTGTTACTATTGATCACATTGACAAAGTAGAGTGTTCTAGCACATGAGACATTTTCCAGATCAAAGGATAAACATTAGTAAAGGAAAATGACTCAATTCTGGAAGTTTAGACCAGAACAGGTTGAACAAATAGAGGATATATCTTGTCTCCCTCTGGACAGCTATAAGACACACTAGACTTCAATGACCATTTATCAGGGAAAGTGAGGTAAACTAGAATCAGGCAGGGCCTAGGAGAGCTGGCCTTACAGAGTGTGACCTATAGCCCAGTTATTACAGGCCAAAGAGGCCTCTATCCAGATAGGCACTGATAACCAGAGGGTTGAATATGGTGGGTAGAGTTTGGCATGTAGATCTTTTTGGCTCAGGAGAATGGTGGTAAGTCTGGGTTCAAACAGAAGAGAGAACAGATCTACAGCCACAAGGCAGAGGGAAATGGGAAAATGTGGGCTCTAGGCAGGTTTTCAGTACCCCTAATAATTAAGTACCCTAGATACAGGGCAGAGCTCAGCCACTAAGAGGAACTGCAGCAGGAACCAGGAATTAGGAGGGTGCATATATGTTGAAGCCTGGGACACACAGCTTAATGGGTCCCCTGAATCTGGTCCCAAGAAGGTTCGAAACTGGAGAAAAACATTGATTAATCCTAAAGGCCCTCTGATGGGGATGAAGATCAGGTTTGGGACTCACCTTTATGGTACCTGAGAGGATCAAGACCTAAAGGGTCAAAAGCCATCAGGGTCTCCAGCTGGACAGAACCCAGAGGGAATTAGAAAATTGGTACAAGGTGGGAAATTGTCTTTCTCCAGCTAAATTTCCCCGTACAAATCCTAGAAAGACTCATATTTCTCTAAACTGAGGGGGAAAAAAAGGCTTGGATGTGGTGGTAGGGTATGAGTTTAATGGTTATTATCTTGATCTAGTCTGTTAAATTCCTTGAGGATAAAGAAACTTCAGAACACACTGAGTTTCAGAATTGTGCTCCAGAACACAGAAGCATTTGTTATTCATATCTATTCACATATCAGAATCTGATGAATATGACACCTTCCAAATTACTAGATTTGCCTGAATTGAGTACAAAACAAAGACTCATGTTGCACCTGGAAAACATGCATTAATAGGAATGTTCATTTGCTTGGAACCTTTATTTCTGGGATCACGTCAACCATGACTAAAGACTGTTCAAGGGCTATTCCTCTCAGTTTCATATGATCATATGATCAGGTTCAAGGCCAGCCCTAGGCAAAAACATGAAGGAAGGAGATGGTATGTAACTGGGAGGTCACATGACTGAATATTCAGGAAAAAATCACCAGCGATACCAGGCTGGTAACAATAAGAGTAGTCAAGCCACCTTTCCATAATCCACATCCCACTTCAACCAAGAAAGTTTCAGCTACAATTTTTCAAGTTAAAATGTATCACTCTGACTTGGCTATTTTCCTTTGGGTGAAAAGGGGGGGATACATTAAGAGCACATTTTTAAATGGCAGTGATAAAATTGTTTCTTTCTACATTTTCTTAATATGTATATCCTTTATTCTCTAAATGCCAATAACTAAGGCATGGTAGTTTCCATTTAGTTCAACTTAGTACTGCTCCTGTGTAAACAATACTGGAAAATGGTAAGGGTAACCATTTAGGCTTATTCACATTAAGGCCAGGACCCCAGCACAAATTCAATTCTCAGTAAAATTCAAACTGTGAACAGAGGAGCAATTTAAATATTAAACATCATGTAGCTCATCTTCAGCTCAGTCCAATGATGTGGTTAATGATCTAGACACAGGACCACTGGGAATGCATGTTGACCAGTTTGGCATGCAGGGGAAGCAGAGTGGATACTACCGTGATCAGTGGTCCAGAGGGTTGAGACTGTTAAGGCAGTGTTGTCAAGTACCTAGAAACAATACACTCGTGAGAAATGTTATGACAGACACTTCCAATTGTCCTTCTCTCTCATAGTAAGAGAACTCCTAATTTTAAGCTAGACTCCTAGCCTCCTCAGTTTAAAACATTTTCCATGCTGCTCTGTAGCTGGTGTGCTTCGTGTGTCTATGTTCTAATCAACTGAAGATGAGCAAAAGTAAAGTTTGTATCTTTTGGGTCATGTCCTTAATGGCAAGGATGTGGCCCCCCACTGTCATTTTATACCCTTCTTGCTGGCTGGAATTCTGATGCTAGGAGAGTCATCTAGGATTATATGGATGAGGTCAGCATTCTAAGAATGGCAGAGCAAAAAGATGGAGGGTGCCTGGGCTCTTGATGACTTCTCACTAGAGAACTGCCGTGACTGCTGAGATTTCACTTTGAGAAATAAATTAACCTCTATCTTGTTAAAGGCACTGTTAATTTTAACCTCTGTTAGAGCAGAGATTTTATACTAATACAGATACATGGCAAATAATTTCTTCCTAATACAATTTTAAGGATGTATGATTGTGAGTTATTAATTCATCTTAAATTAGAGCAGTTGTCCTATTACAACACTACTCACACTAACTTGTATTCCAAAATGTTTTAAAGAGCAGGAGAAAAGGAATGTGACTGTATAGAGCATGTCACAAATTGTGAAAGTCTATGGTGCACCCACAGGATGTATCCAACAAGTGAAAGCCATCTGTTATGTGTACTCTGGGTTGAAAACTGCTAGACTGAAACAAGAAGCTAAGAAAACCATGGCTGTGTTTAATATGTAGATTATTTGTCTTTATGTTCAGATTGTACTCCTCACCTCAATGATTGATTTGGCTAATTCATATCAAAACACAAAACCCACAAGAAAGCTGCATGCAAAATAATCTCCACCCATGGAAAAATCACATAGAGCACAAGCCTTACTAGTGGGAGGGTAGCTTAATGACAGCCCAAAGGGCATAACTGAGGTATAATGAGCTAAACAATAAAAAGTATGTCTTGCTTATAAAATTGTCAAGAAATAAAAATATATAAGAAATAAAAACAAATATATAAGAGCTTATATTGGCCAGAGCATGAGTAAACAATCACTCCCCTACACTACTGGTAGAGTGTATGTTGATTCCAAAGAAAAAACCAGACAAGTGCACAAAGATGTAATGTGCTAAGCTGTTCATCACAGCGCTATTTATAATAGTGAAAAATTGGCTGCGACTTACATGTCCAACCACAGAGAACTGGGCAAATAAATTTAGTGCATTCCTGTGGCAGAATAATTTGCAGCCATTAAAATTGAATTCTAGAAGATTATTTAATTACATAATATAACTGATAGTGGAGGTTTAAGAATACAGTAGGATCTTGATTTTGTGTAAAAAAAACCACACTTTATAAATATAATTTATACGTGTTTTTGAAACATTTAAAATGTTAAAATTTGAATGGTATCTTAGGGACAGAGGTTATGAGTAATTTTCATCTTCTTTATTGTGCTTTTGTTTGTTTTTCCAGAGTTGGCAGTGAATATATACGTTAATTTTACAATCATATAAATAAATGTAATTTTAAAAGGCAGGATGGGAAGAAAAGAAGGAGGGAGCAAGGGAGAGGAAGAATGGATGCAGGCTCCCATATAGAATAGATCTGAGTCTGCATCCAGACTCCACCTCACAGCTCTTTGATATTGAACAAATCAACAATTTCTTTCAATCTAAGTTCCCTCATCTGTAGAAAAAGGACTAACAATTATCTGAAAGGGTAATTATGAAGGTTTAATATCATCATATATGAGTATTTTCAAAACTTCTGAAGAACATTAATCATTTTAAATGATCAAACATTTCCTTGGGAAATTCAGAATGTATATTTGGATACTAAAGACTCTATCAAGCCTCCCCTTAAATAAACCAGTTTAACTTCATTTAATCTAGCCTTCCTTGAATTTATCCAACCATGGAAGCATATTTTACAGAGTATCTATAAACATACTTAATTCTGCCCAACACATCTTGGGAAATGCAGACAGGTTAATGGACGTGGCCCACTACCAAGCACTCAGTGGTTATTTAGACAGCTTTTGTCGTTTTTTCATCTGTAAAGGACTGAGACTGGATTCTTATGATGCCGGAAATAATGAAGTAGAGTGGGTAGAAGACGGCTCCTAATTAAGAACCAAAAAGAATAATGAACTTAAAGAAGAGATGTCAGACTGGAAATAACACTGACAAACGCTACAATGCATTTCTTCCCAACATAGTAATGAGGCATTTCACAGCTGAAAGGAAAAAAAGGAAGATGATGTCATTTCCTATTAACATAAAATCATGATTTGTTACTGATACTAAATGTAATGTGTAATCAAAAAAAAATGACATTTACATGGGAGTAATATGTTGATTAATCCTAATACATGCCGAGATCCTGACAGCCAATTTTAATTTATGATTTCATAATGCATTAGCATCAGCCAGGGGCCCTTCCAACAGGAGACAGCAAAGTCCACCTTCACTATAATTAATCTTTTCACTTATAAGTTGAATCATCAGACCCTACAGATATTCTTTAAGGGTCAGCATGAAAACTTCCCAGAAGACATTAAGAAATAATACATGATAAAACCAACATTGACATCAACAACACCATGAAAATTCAAAAAGTGTTTTAAGTTTTCACCATTGTTACCTTTTGCTTAGTACAACTAATGTAATGAATGAATAACTGGATAAGGTAAAAGATGCTTTGCATATGATTCATAAATGGTAGAGGTAGATGAATTAAATACTCCCTCAAAATCTCTTATAACCCAGTCCCTGTATTTCTCATCTTCATTATATTATTGACATTAGAAAAAAATTACTGTATGCCAACTGATACTGACAAGTGGTGGATGAAGGAGAAATCTGTGAGAATTTGTAACAACAGGAGCCTCCAGCAGATTTGCAGCCCAAAGTCAAATCACTTAGATGGGCCAAAAAAACTTCAAGCAAGGATATTATTTTATATCTGCAATTCTGAGTCATGGATGATCACCGAAATCACCTGAGTAGCTTTAAAACCTGATGCTTGGGTTCTACTTCCACAGATTCTGATTTAAGTGGTCTATAGTTCAGTTTAGCACCAGAGTTTTTTTTAAGTTCATCAGGTGATTCTATACGCTGCCAAGTTTGAAAACTACTGTTAGTGATGGTAAGCATAAAGCATATGTAAATGTAAATATTATTTGGAGGAAGGTGCATCATTCCTAGGTTGCAAAGAAGTCCCACACTTTTTTTTAAGAACAATGACCATCACACAGGCAAAAATAAGAAAGCCCCAATAAAACAAGATACCATAATTAAGAATAAGAAGAAATAAGCGACTGTAGAAACAGACCCTCGAAGACTTTGAATATAGGAATTATAAGACATGGACCCAAAACTATTCCTACTGTGCTTAATGAAATAAAATACAAGCCTGAAAATATCTTTACTGGAAACCATAAAAAGTTTCCAAGGAGATTTGAAAGTATAGCCAAAGAACTTATAAAAATAACAACCAAACTCCAAAATTTCAAAGTCAGTGGATGAGGCTAATAGTAGATTACATATAACAAAAGAGAATTGGTAAAATGAAATACAAGGTCAGAAGAAAGAATCCAAAATACAGCACAGAAATATAAAAATATAGAAAATTAATAAAAGCACTTGAGAGATTCTATATGGAGTGTAAAGTGAAAAAGTTAAACAGATCTGTAATTAGAGTTCCAGGAGAAAAAGTAAAGGATAAGAATTTGAAAACTTAATGACTGAAAATTAATGAAAAACACAGGTCAAAAGACTCAAGAAACCCAATGAGTCCCAAGCAGGACACATAACAGGATGTTTACCACAGACACTTCATAGTGAAACTGCAAAATACCCAAGACAAAGAGAAGATCTCAAAAGCAACCAGTGGAAAACAGAGAATAGACTGCATTCAGATGAATGACTGGAAGTTGACTTCTTAACAAAAGCAATGGAGACCAGAGGATGGTAGAGTATCTTCAACATGCTAAAAGGAAATAACCACCAATTCTATTCTAGTAATTCTCAAGAGTTATTTTAAATTGAAGACAATTCAAAATACACAAAAATATGGAGAATCTGCCTCTAACAGAATCTCACTAAAGGAAATTCTAGAGGATGTATTTCAGGGAGGGAAAAAAAATACTCCAGAAGGTAGGATTATGATGTAGCAAAGACTATAGAGCCAAGAAAGAAGTGAACAGGTGGGGAAATGTTTTAAAAATTACTTTTAAAAAACCAATAATAATAATAATAATTTTGAGACTAAAATATAATTGATACAAAACAAGAATAATTTATAACTGAGGAGGGAAATAATGAAATTAAAGGTGTTCTAAGACCCTTACAGTGTCCAGGAGACAAATGAAGGTAACTATTAATTTTAGACTTGATAAATTAATTAAGCATTTTTAATTCTAAGGATACCACTGAAAGAAAAAATGTTCAATTTTCTAAACTAGGAGAAAAAATCAGAATTTTTTAAAAAGTATTCAATCTGGAATAAGGCAATAAAAGAGAGAAATACAAAGCATAAAACAGGATGATTAATTGAGATCAAAACCTATTATTAATTCCTTTAAATGTAAATCAATGCAACACCACAGTTAAAAGACAAAGGTTCTTAGAAAACCTACATCCTAATTTTTAAAAACTACATTTTAATCAAAAAACAGTATCTAAAAACTAAAGCTAGAGAAATGTTAAAGTATAGGGATAGAAAATATGTAAGTCAAAAAGTAATATCAGAGATAAAGATAATCACTTTATATAGATCAAAGGTAGAATTTATAGATAAAAGCACTTTAAACCTGTACCTAATAATATAGCATCAAAAATAATTAAAGCAAAAATTGAAAGAAAAAGGAGAAATATAGAAAGTCATAAATATAGTGAGAGATTTTAACACAGGTCTCAGTAATTAACGGACCAAATAGATTAAAAATCAGAATTGATATGTAGGATTTGAACAACATGATTGACACACAAGTTCTAATGGACACACATAAAATGCAACAATACCTACAGAATGTAGAATTATTTACAGAACATTAAATATTTACAAGCCAAATCCTTAACCACGAAGCTGGCCGCAAAAAAATTCCAAAAGACCAAATCATACAGAGCGTATTTGCTGATAACAATGTAATTAACACAGAAAGAAATTACAAAAAGAAAACTAAAAATATTCACAAGTTTGGAAATTAAGAAACACAGTTCTATACAATGCATTGGTCAAAAAGGAAATCATAACAAAATTATCTACTATTTTGAACTGGAGAATAAAGAAATACCATATATTAAAATGTATAGGCTGCAACTAAAGCAGGACTTAGAGAATACAGTCTTAAATGTATACATTAAATAAGAAGACAAACTAAACATTGAAAAGCTAAAGCAGCCATCTCAAGAAACTGGGGAAAAGTGCAGCAAAATAATCCCCCCAAAATAGAAGGAAGTACCAAAGATGAGAAAAGAAATTAATAAAAAAAAAAAAGAAACACATGCATCTTCCACTTCCAGTCATAGTGGGGCTAGGTAATTTAGACAATGCTCCCACTGAGGACAATTTAAAAAGATGAATGAAATATTTTTTTAATTCTTAAAAGCATCAGTGAACTAACAATTAGCTGGGATGGTAGAAATAAGATAATTTCAGACATGTAATTTCTAAAAACTGTCTACTTTCCATGTATCCTTCCTCTGGAAGCCAATGGAAAGTATGCTATATTCATGGCTGCACTCCATCAAAATGAGGAGTAAATCAATGTGAAGAACATTTTACGCAGGGATTATTACATAAATATTGAATAGTGATCTAACTAAAATTATAATATTGGGATGGTGGAGAAAAGGACTTGTCCTTGTGTGTGTGCACAAGCATGTATGTGTAGTGGGGATGGGATGGTAGTAAAAGAAACTAAACCTTCTCCCATAGGCAGAAACCAATGGATTTGGCCAAAAGTTAAACATTCATGAAGTAACAATGTAAGCATGTTATTTTTTCCCCTTTTTATTTATTTATTGTTTTAATTGAATGAAAGACTCTTTAAATTCTATAGTGCTTTACAATTTTCAAAAGTGTTACACACATGATTTCATATAATCCCATAGTAATTCTTTTATTGAATCCCCTACTCTTGTATCGCCCCAACCCCCTTCCCTTTCCCCACTGGTAACCACTTGTTTGTTCTTGATATTTGTGAGTCTGCTTCTTGTTTTATTCACTAGTTATATTTTTTAGATTCCACATATAAGTGATAACATACAGTATTTGTCTTTCTCTGTCTGACTTATTTCACTCAGCATAATGCCCTCCAAAGTCCACCCATATTGCTGCAAATGGCAAAATTTCACTCTTTTTTATGGCTGAATAGCATTCCATTGTGTGTGTGTGTGTGTGTGTGTGTGTGTGTGTGTGTGTGTGTGTGTGTGTGTGTATACACACCACATCTTCTTTATCCATTCATCTGTTGATGGACACTTAGGTTGTGTAAGCATGTTATTTAGATAATGTAGGAAAGGGTGGGGAGGAATGAATAAGAGGAGCACAAAGTATTTTTAGAGCAGTAAAAATACTCTGTATGATACCATAATGATGGATTCATGTCATTATATATTTGTTCAAATCCATAGAATGCATAATACCACGAGTAAACCCTAAGGTAAACTATAGACTTTGATTGATAAGATGTGTCAATGTAGGTTCATCAGTTATAACAAATGTACCACTCTGGTGGAGAATGTTGGTAATGAGGGATAATGATGCAAAATAATGTAAGCATGTTTTTAGATATGAACATAAACACCAACAGAATGAACTAAAAGAGTTAAACATTTGCTTCTAGGGAGGGAGAAATGGTGGCGGCTAGAGGAACAAGCTATTTTTCAGAGCAAGCCTTGTAGAATTATTTGAATTAACAATGGATATGTACACATTTGACAAAAATAAAAACTAAATAAAATTCTGAAAAAGTAAATGAGAAGTGAAGAAGTGAGACAGTATTTGTAGACTACTCCTTTAGAGCACTTCGCTGTAAAGTAAAACAAAGGAATAAGGTAGTACCTGAAGAAAGATGCAGAGTCAAGATTGGGTTTTCTTAAGATGGCTAGACTATAGCATATATGCTGATGCAAATGATCTAAATAAGACAGAGATATATATTGCAGGGGGAAAAAAGGATAATTGGATAACTGAAGGAGCAAAGGCTTAAGAAGACAAGGGTGATGGGATTCAGAGTATCACTGGTAGAATTGCTTTTTTATGTGTTTGTTGTTATTGTTTTGTTTTATGTTTTTTTAAGGTTCAGGTAAATTTCAGTTTATTAGTATTATCTCGGCATATGAAAAAGTTTGAAACAGTCTGGCATAGCAAAACTGGTTGGCACTGAATCAGTCATTTCATAAAATTGATGTTTTTATCCTGAATCTCCTTTCTTGTGTTTGTTTGTTTATTAAAACTTTACCTTTTTGGAGCAGATTTAGGTCCATAACAAAAATGAAGAGAATATAGAGAAATTTCCCATGTATCTCCTACCTTCACACATGTACAGCCTCTCCCGTTATCAACATTCTCCACTAGAGTGGCACGTTTGTTATAACTGATGAACCTACACTGACACATCATTATCAACCAAAGTCCATAATTTACATTATGGTTCACTCTTGGTGTTGTACACTCTATGGGTTTGGACAAATGTATAATGACAGGACTCCATCATTATGGTATGATACAGAGTATTTTTACTACTCTAAAAATTCTCTGTGCTGCCCCTCCTCACCTTTTCCTAAAACCCCTGGCAATCACTGATCTTTCTACTGCCTCCATAGTTTTGCCTTTTTTCAGAATGTCACATAGTTGAAAAAATACAGTATGTAGCTTTTTCAGATTGCTTCTTCCACTTAGCAACATGCATTTAACTTTCCTCCATGTCTTTTCATGGCTTAATAGCTCAGTTCTTTTAAGTGCTGGATGTACCACAGTTAATGTATACATTCACCTGCTGAACAATATCTCGGTTGCTTCCAAGTTTGGCAATTATGAACTAAGCTGCCAAAAACATCCATGTGTAGGTTTTTGTGTGAACAAAAGTTTTGGACTCCTCTGGGTAAATACCACGGTGTGCAACTGCTGGAGTCAATGGTAAGTATATGTTTGGTTTTAAAACCCCAAACTATCTTCCAAAGTGGCTGTACCACTTCACATTCCCAAAAGCGATGAACGAGAGCACCTACTGCTGCACATCCTCAACAGCATTTGGTGTTGTCAGTGTTCCAGATCTGGGTCATTCTAATAGATGTGTAGTGGTATCTTATTGTTGTTTTAGTTTGCATTTCCTTCATGACTTATGACGTGGCGCTTCTTTTCATATTGTTTATTTGCTATGTATCTATCATCTTTGGTGATGTAACTGCTTTTCAGTGGGTAAGGGGAAGACATCTCACCCACTATAACAGGAAAGAAGGAAGAGAAAACAGGAGCCAAGACTGGCAGCTTACAGATTTGATGGTAAGTCTGGTGGAATTTCTGTATGACTGCTCCCCTTTTCTCAGTGTGGTCTGAAGTAAGATTATCATATGAGAGTGGGAGAAAGGGGGACAGGAAGGGATGTGAAATAGTCATCTCTGAGGATGAGAAAGCAATCTTCCTAATGAAACTATGGTATTTTCCATCAATATAAAGGACAATTTCAAGTTTTGTGTTCATTAATAGAAAACAGAATCAGTCCACCCAGTGTGTGATTGAAGTCATCCTAGTTTAGCTATACAAGAGAAACTGGAATTCGGACTTTGCCAGGTAAGGATGATGGAGAAAAGCATAAGGGGATTAAAGGTATTTTCAAGGTCGTTATTATAGTGATGGACCATGAAATCTGAGTTAAGACAGAGGTCTGAACAATCTGAGGTCAAGACAGGATTGAGAGCACTTCCTCTCCTAAAAAAGAGAGGTAGAGTCAATGGATGAGAGATCTTAATGAGGGCAAGCATCAGCTGCAGCTCTGGGAGTTGAACAAGAGATCCAGAAGTAAAGGAAACAGGTAACTTAAAGTGGGCTCTTTGAATCTGATGTGTCAAAAATGAGTATTTTGGTTCATGAGATGTTACTAAATGTGACTTTCGAAGTGAGCTGCTAATGTAGGGTCAGAGGAAACATGATGGTAACAAAGGGGTCAAGGGATTGAGACACAATAGGTCCTCAAGCTGGACACTGAATTCATTGAGAATGATGGCAGAAGTATAGAGAAGAGTGTGAGCTACTGGCATCAATGAGGACCAGAAACAGGGAGGTTAGTGAGTATCAGCACCACAACGGAGGGCAGAGTAGTATACCACTTATGTGAGTTCAGTGGAGCAGGAGCTTTGTTAGAGAGAGAGGAGGAAAACTGGTCTAGAAGTTGTAATGAGACTGCTATCCCCATCCTAGACCTGAAGTATGAAGACACGAGAAAACAACAACAACCAAAGAAAAGTCTTCTATTGAAAGGGCCACACTAGCTTTCAGGAAGTGACAGGGGTCAACAGCAAGTGAGGCACGCTAGAATGACTCCTGAAATTTAAAGAAACATTTGCTCTCAATTTTCTTAATTTTTCAGGAATTCACATTTTTTGTATGTAAAATGAAGGGGAAAAACTTGATGGTCTACAGGTACTTTAAGTTTCTGGAATAGTCCATCTATCACTTCTTTAAATATCTAAAATGGAACAACATGTATCACCAGCATTAACATTCCCATGATCTGTAACATCATGCCTTAACTCAAATCTCCACTTCTATGCACTTAAGTTTAAAAGAGCACACATCCGTAACATTAAGAGGTTTGAAAAAACTGTCATTTTTAGGACAGTTGTGATTTCCTAATATTAACATTTTATGAGATTTCATCTTTGGTTTGTTCTTGACAATCTCTGCAATTCCAAAGGAGATTTTATACATATATCTTTCGACCTTGATTTTATCAACTGCTAATTTTAATGCTCATGTATCAATTGCCATGTGTAAAACAGTGACAAGCTTTAATTCTCTTCATTTCATAGCTGAATGGCCCCCATTCTTCCCTTACAAACAGATAAAAATATTTTGAGTGTGTGAACTTTACAAGTGCATCTAAATTTTGCCAAGTTCCAAATAATGGCAGTGTAACTGTAAGTACACTCCCTTTCAGCTCTTCATCATTTCATGACGAAGAGTTTCCTCTAAATCAGTCATTTTTTGAGCTGTAGATTAAGACCCATTAGTGAACTGTAAAACTGATTTAGCATATCAGAAGCAGCGTTTTAAGAAATAAACCAGAACAGAATAGGAAATACTAGAGTACACGTAAGAGTAAGAATTATTTCTTAAAATTTATTTCCATGTATATAGCTATTTATATATCTATATAATGTATATTGTTTCCATATATACTATGTCTATACACACATACATGAACATATATGTTTAAGTGTATGGGGTTATAATGTAAAATTATTTTTTTAAACTGTAGGTTGTGTTCAAAAAGTTTGAAAGTCACCAGTGTAAATAATATCTCAGGTCTCTTAAGGTTTTGAAGCCACACAGCAAAATATGCATATAAGATTTCTACTTCCTACCTTAGAGTATCCCAAGGACCACCTTCACACCTTGAGAAAGCAAGTGTATTAATATCAGCTCTGCTGTAAAACAGGCAATCTCAAAAATCTCAAGATTGCACAACAGGCATTTATTTCTTGCTTATATCATATGTTGGCACTTGTATGTATGCTGCTGCAATTCCATATGTGACTTCATTCTGGGGTCCAGACTGAAGGAGACGCCCCTACTTGGGACATACTCATTTTAATGGTAGAGCGAACAAGCAAAAGAATGATGGAAGTTTGTGATGCTCAGATGTTGGATACATCATGTTCACTCACATTCCACTGGCTAAATTACATCAATGCCCAAGCCCAAAGTCGATGGAGTGGTACTATAAACTCCGCCTTCAAGGTGGCACAGCAACTCAAATGGCGACAAGCAGAGTCATATAAACGTCTCATTAGTAAGGGAGCTAGTATTTGAGAACAACAACACAATTTATCAGAGCAATTCACTTCCCTTCTTTCCCTTTCTAATCACTTTGTGTGACAAAGGGAAAGAGAATATTTCTTGTTGCTGAGATAGGAGAGGCCAAGGTCATGCCTTATGAAAGTTGTGGTACGGTTAATTTCCTCTAGGTTGATGTCAAATACCTCCCACTCAATTTGGGCCATTATCCTGAAAATGGGCTAGGATTTTAAAGTATAACTAGAACAGTGCAAATCCATCCATGTACTGAAAAAAACACCTAAAGAACATATAAGGACAACAACAATGATTACACAGAAATCAAGAAAATTTCATAAACTAAAATAGTTACAAAAAAGGGGTTAATGTTGATCTTCTTCCTAAGACTATCAATGAATTTTTAAAAATCAAGTGCAAACAGCACTAATAAAACAATGAGAAACTGGATTTTTTTTTTACAGTGTAGGTTAAAAGTACTCATTTTCTGTTCTGTTCTCCTATGGAAGTTTATGTAAGTAATTGCTATTATCATTTTCTCAAGATCAAACTATTGGAGATTATGCATCCCAGTGTTTCTCTCTTAATTCAAAAATAGTTCAGAATCCTAGTCATGAATAGAAGAAACAGCTAATAATAAATCTCATGAATGCCTACGACTCTCTGGGAACCCTTAAAAAAGTGACGAATTAGGTATTCACAAGTGAACATTATTTTTAAATTTTCAACTAGTATGAATCATTCCAAACCAAATTATAGTAGAAATGCCCTATCTATATTAAATCCTAAACTATGTACTTAAATGGCCAATAATTTATTCTTGAGAGAACATGAACAAGACTCCAATCAATTTACATGAGACAATCCAAGCAAATATGAAACTGCTGCCAAGTTCCAACTGTTCCATCCTAGTAATTTCATTTAAAAAACTGAGTGGAAAATGAGATGGTTGTTTTTATAACTTAGCTATAAATAAAATGAAGTGTGTGTGTGCGCACACGCACATATGTGTATAAAGTCTCATCAGAGAATTATGAATGTGCTTCAGAAAAGAATTTCAACAAACCAGAGTCACCTCCAGACCACATGGTACCTCCTCTTGAACACCTTCGTGCAATACACAAGCACACACCTCTATGTAATAATAGCCCTGCACAAAACCTATTCTTACAGTCCTGAGAGACCTCTATCTTACTCATCAAAGGGAAACATAACCATTCAGTATGTACTTAATCCCCAAGTGAACCCTCACCTCACTAGTTAGAACCTGAAAGGAAAGTCTGAGAAGAGACAAAGTGGCACTTCATTTTGCTGTGGCCCAAGGGAGACTTTCATTGATTAGATGACATTTTGCTCTTGTTTCATTGAGATATCAAGGGAGGTGAGTGTGAAAGAAATCACCTCAAACTTCTCAAAGAAGGCCACACCAGAAGTCACCTAAAGTCTGGGTAGAACATAAAACATGTCACTATTTCTAATAACGTAAATGAATTGGCTCTTGATGGTGACCTCTGGTGCAAAGGGGTTGCTTTAAGAAGCAACCAACTACAAAGGCAATAGAACAAACCTCAACCCCTACAAATAGTCTTAGGATCACACGATTAAAAAGAGAAAAAGAGACATAACTAGAACTTGAGTTCCTTTGCCTTCCATGAACTGACTTTCTAAACACACACCTGGAAATCTTGTCCTTGCACTTGGCAGTGGTAAAATTTGACTCTTAAGAACCCCTTAGAAATTATGCAGGGTCCAAACTTTACTTAATGTCTGATGGTTTATGTAAAGCGTTATATTTAGTACCAAAAATAAAGTTTCCAACATTTTGAAAGCCTATGAATCTCAAAAGTAGTTTTAATTTTCTTGGTGAGAAAGAGCTATTGAGAATTTTCTTAGAAAATTGCTTGCAATGACTGTTATATGTAATATTGATTTCTGATAATAGAACGTGAAAATCAAAAAAAGCAGCAGCATGCAACTAACCATGCTCATGATGTAAAGAAGAAAAAACGTTTCCCAAAGTACAGCTGAAGCATGGAATGTTAAAATTGAAGGAACAATATTTAATTTGCTCTTTTCATTTGACATATAATGAAGCAGATCCGAACATTTTAATGACCCTTTCAAGGTCACCCTAGCTAATTTTGTTAATGACAACTGGACTTCAACCTATGTTTCACTATTCATAGTTCACTGTTCTTTCCCCTACAATTCTGAAACCTCAGTTTCAGCACTGAGTTCTCAACAAGGGAGCACTGGACAATTATAGCCAGGATATTAGTGAATAATACGTAATGATGGAACAAAAGGAACTTTCTTGCATAACAGAAATACTCCATATTTGACTGGGATGTCACACATGTATATATTTGACTGCATATTCATTGAACTTAAATCTGTACGTTTCACCATAAATTACTTTATTATTAAAGTAACAATACACAATAAAAATAATTTATGAGACGCCAAAAATTATTTCATGATATAAGAAAATCTGCACAATAAGTAGTTAAGCTTGTGCCACCATACCCCAGCTCATGTAGAAATCAGAAACTGATTAAGATATTAAACTTTATTTGGCAGGCGCAAACTTAGGGCAGTGAGGGTGAGGAGAAAAAGGGTAAAGGTAAGGTAAGGAGCAAAGTAAGGACAGATGCAAAATATGCAATGTGCCACATTACTTAGCATGATTACTGTTTCATAAAGAACCAGGAAGAGACACAGTAGTACACTCAGCAAATGCGTTCACTCAGCACACAGGACTTTTCTAAATAAATTTTTTTTTTGGTGGGGGAGAGGTAATTAGGTCTATTTATTTAATTTTTTTTAGAGGAGGTACTGGGGATTGAACCCAGGACTTTGTGCATGATAAGCATATTCTCTACCACTTGAGCTACACCCTCCCCACTTTGAGTTTGATTCCAGTTCTTTTTTGGGGGTGGTGGTGGTTAGGTTTATTTATTTTTAGAGGAGGTGCCGGGGATTGAACCCGGGACCTCGAGCATGCTAAGCATGCGCTCTACCACTTGAGCTATACCCTCTCCCCTAGGACTTTTCTAGAAGCTTTGCCAAAAGGACTTGTACTTCAGGGCACTCCAAAGGAGAAAGAAAGGAGGAAAACATCTATCTGACTAGCCCCCTTCTCATCTCCCATTCCCCGCTCCCATTTCGCACATCCCCTAGTAACACCAAATGGCCCCTGGGCAGTTGCTCAAGAAACCAGATCCCACATCCCACAGTGATGTTTCTTCTTAGTCTGAATGTGGAGGGGTGACTCAGTGCAGATGGGACACTAACCAAATGGGGAGAAAGAAGGAAATGTCAAAAAAAGCCTGAGATGGACTGAAAAATTGTGCTGTACACCAGAAATTGACACAACATTGTAAACTGACTATAACTCAATTGAAAAAAAAAGTCTGAGATAGCACAAGGTTTGTAACCCAACACAGATTAACAAGTAGGTTGCAGAATTACGTGCACGTTATTATCCTATTTTTGTTAAATAAATAAGACTAGGTGAATATATTTCAAAATATTAAAAGTAACCATCTCTAGGGTGGTGAAGTTAATACTGATTGCTTTCCTACCTTGTTCTTCTCTGTATTTGCTAAATTTCCTACCCCCCAAAATCAAATACTCATGTCTCCTCAGAATTCCCCTGTCTCCCATCTTACTACCTTCAACCCTTCATGCCATGACGATATATTTAAGCCTACAGAGGAAAGTGATTTCAGATTTAGTCACTAAATTCAGCATGCAAAGCAAATATTGCATATAGTAAAAATCACTTTTGAAAATCTTGTAAATTACCCATAACAATTAGCTTATTGCCTATAATAAATGGTATACTGTGTACTACCCATAAACTAAGTCTTTTGCCCCCTAAAATTTGAGAACTTCTGAGCTTTGCTGAAGGAAGTAACAAAATCAAAAGCCTACGTGCAGTTGTCTGGGCAGGCAGACCATACTGCAGTCAAGATAGTGCTGTCGCTCTGGGTGCCCATATAACCCTTCTTTCAATCAGGGTTCCACTCAGGTGTAATCTGATATACAGGATGGCTTGCAGGAAGATGATAAACAGAGAGAGAACCTAGCAGTCTTCTAGAAGATTCCAGAGAGCAGATGGTAAAAGGATCAAGACAGGTATGAAGAGGAAGAAATTTCCAACATACTGGGATTCCTGTTCAATTCAAAATATTAAATCAAATCCATTGAGAATGATCATGATTTAATGTTTGAAGATGTAACATGCTTAGTTTCCACATGCACTGAAATAACGTAACATATTAACAATGAAAATACTGAAAGCTCCACAGAGCCCCTTTGCTAACTGCCATCCCCACAACAGCAGCTCCCACTGACCTCTACTCTTTTTTTCATTTCGCTTAGAGCTCTTATAACAGCTTGACAGCGTATTAAACACCTAGGTGCTCATTTGTTTGTTGAATGTCTCCTCCATGAGGGCACAGACTGTGTGTTTTGTTCACTGCTATATCCTCAGTGAGTTTAGGAGAATGGGTGGCTCATAACAGGTGCTCAATAAATATTTGTTAAATAAAAGTAACTATTAAATCCCTAATCTGTTTTAATATTAAGCCTCTATAATCTTAGTATGTTCTCAACTGTGTTTACTGTTTGCTATTTTAAAGGAAGCTACTCCATTTTTCTTTCCTCTTTTTCTTCAGACACAGTTACTAGCAAACTCAGGGCATTAAATGCCCAGATTAGAACTCAGCGGCACTAGGCCCATACTTCAATGATTGCACTCTACTTAATAAACCATTTCACAAATTTTGCATATTTCATGTTTCCTTTCTAAATCATTGAGCTTTTATAGGATTATTAATATTTCTTACAAAATATTTTCTTCATTCTAGACTACTGAATTACAGTGGTTCTGTTTGGACATACCTTCAATATTCCATATGAAACCCGATTTATGCCAGTATAACTTTGGGACTGGAAATTCAAGCTTATTTATATATGACTTACAGAACCAGTAAACAATCTATTAAGTAAATTTACTAGTACTTTTCAAATATTATGTTGTACTCTTCTGTAACCTGCTACAATCTGGTCTTTAAAAACACATTTATGAATATGTAAAGTCACTTAATGAGTTTGACCCAACCCGTATTTATATTTTGCTTTTTTTAAAAAAAATTTATGAGCTCTTTTAAAACTACGACTAAGGGATGTGTCTGAGAAAATGGAAGGGTACATGAACATTTTAATTTTCTTCATTTATACCTTAACTCATCCCAAAAGTGGTTTCAGACAACTTACAATAATATATACACTCTACAAGTCTGAAAAATATGTAAGACAAGGGAAAATAAAGAAATAATGCTAAGATGTGGCAAGAGAAGCATCCTTTATACCTAGAAGGCGCAGAGGGGGAATAGACTATGAATAATTACATTTTATTGTTCTTCCCCTGTCATTGTGACCAAATAAACTTTCTATACCATGAGAAAAGGGGAGCAAAGTATTCAATTCTTTCTAAAAAAAAAAAAGATTTAAGAAAGAAAAAGAATTAGAAAAGATCTGCTCCATGTCTGAAATATAACAGGAATTTTTCCTGGTTAAGCTTGGCCCTCAGATTCCACTAACCAAGGTAGGGTCCAGTCTTCCAAGTAGGGTTTCTGTACCCTGAGAGGTATGTATGACAACCTATCAACCCATGCAGAGTGAATGGAAATGATCAGGACTTTTATGTTTACTTTTATATTGTCCAATTAAATTCATTATTTTGGTTTTGCAATATTTATCTTACATATTTGGGATACTTCTAAGTATACTTTCAAAGCACAAATATATTTTTAACAAAATTTGGATCAGAATATATATACATACATACATACATACATACATAAATATATGTGTGTATACATACATAACATTGGTGGCTTAGTATTACTTTTTTATTGAGGCTCTATCATAAGCATTTCCTCATGAATTAAATACTACTTAAAAAATTTCTTGAATACATTGTATGGATGAACTATAAATTCCATTTAACTGTAATCTCCAGTTGTTAGAAAATCAAGTTGTTTCCAGTATGAACTATTTTAAATAAACTTGTGATGAACATTCTTGCACACAAATATTTTGTTTCTTTAGAGGCAGAATTGCTGGGGCAAAAAGTATGAACCTTTTTGACACTTATGATATGGACAGTGTGCTATTCTTACAAATGCAAAATTTTTTAATGGAAAAATGCTTACTGATTGTGACTTTGCCCTTTTTCCATCAGATTTTAACAGCTGGGGCATTCATTTTCAATGTACTACAGTTACTTAAAAAAATCTATTCTTCCAACCCTATATTTTTCTCCTCAAATTACTGCCATGATAAATGACGTCTTCTTAGAAAAATAAACCTATTTAAGTTAGGCCTTTGTTATGCTGGGTAGACAAGAACTACATAAGCTTTCAATTACATAGTCCTTTATTGCTGAGAGCTGCAGCTAATCCCTTCCTCCAAAAACACTGTTGAAAGCAATTACAGGGCTAAAAAGTCCTGGGAAAACATCAAGATTAAGTCACAGCCATGTGGCATATAGCCATCATATAGCCATCTTGATCCTTGAATAAGATCAACTGTAAATAAGAGCATAAAACTTGAGAAATGTTATCACTATTCTTTAACTTTTCTTCCGAAATTATGCCGAGATATAGTCCAGATCATCATCCAGCTAGCAGATGCTATGGGCAGTAAATGAGGAGACACTTAAAATAACATATTTTAATACCAATTATGAAACAAGACATACCTTGAAGACTTAGGCTGCTCAAAGTACAATTCAGCTTGGAAGGACTAAGTGTTGATTTGAAAGGTTTGTTTGTCTGTATTATGTGAAAGGGGGTCTAACCTCAATCATCTTTTTGACAGAAACACAGAGAAACTTTAAAAACTAAAGAGGACAGGTATAACTGTGTTGTTTTTTAAGTTAAAAAAATGTAACAAAACATTTTAAACTCACCTCTATGGAAAGAGCGGGGAATAAAGTTAAAGTTAGAATTTTTTGTCCATACTTAGTTTTACAGGTTTGATTTTGGAGCCATATAACAACTTAATATAATTGGAATAGAAAAAATATTCAAATTAAAATAATACAATTTTAATGAGAAAGCAATCCTAAAAATCAGAAGCAAAATGAGGCAAATTAAATGGTGTATTAATTTTGCAGCATAATCACAAAGCGAGGAAGAATTCTTTCAAGTGAACTTAAACCATGTTAATTTAGTTATACACTCCTAGTGACAGATATCCTATGCCCAAAAAGAGACAAAACAATATTTTCAGTAATCATATATCTGCTGCTGGCAGTAGTGTCGGCATTATTATTTAAAGGCCATCTCGTAGAAAAAAAATAAATAATTAATTATGTTGGAGTTATTAGGAACCAGATCTTTTGTGTTGGAAGAGGGAAGGATAAGTAAAACTCGTGTATTCCTAAACTTAAATTTGAAGTATTAAGTTAAACTCATAGTGCATAATTTTTAAGATAAAAAGCATTATAAGATTAAATTAATACATATATACATGTGTATATATTCATGTGTATATACATATACATATATGTACACATATATATATATAGATATATCTCCAGTGAGAAAAGCTTAGACACAATGACCATTCTAGTAGCAATGAGCTCCTCTAGTGTCCCATTTGTGGTCTCTAAAGACCATTTCCCATTAAAAGGGAGCAGAGCCCCTTGGAAAATAACTGATTCTATGTTAGGGCAGGAAATGTACAAAGTGAGCATGGAATATCTTGTCATATCAGAAACCAATGAAACTGTCAAAGACTGCTTGGGGTCATGTCAAAAGGACCCAGGATCATTAAAAATACCATGAAATGCCTTCCCTCTTTCCCCTTCCTCCCTCAGAGGAGCATAATCTATACATACAGGATAGTAAAGACTTCAAAGATCTGCTTGAAATTTCAGCTTTGGAATCAGCTAAAATGGTCATAGCATTCAGTGTATGCCATGATTTCAGCCTCACAGCTGTAGCCAGTAGAAAGTTAGTATGTAGGATTTGTTTGAGGGTAGAAATTAGGAAGAAGACAGATCTTCAAGTTAACATTACCATGAAATCAATCTTTTCACTCCAAATAAATAGATTTCCTGAAAGAAAGCTATTTTCCTATCCCACTGAGAATAAAAGAAGAAATACAAGAACTATTGCACTTAATGCAGTGCTTGGCCAAAGGAATGGGCATGAGCAGAACAAAAAGAAAACCGGCAGCTCATGAGTAGAGAGAAAAGAGCAAAGGACGAAGAAGGGAAGTATACAAAAAAGTAATGTCTTGAGAGATTAGAGCCAGTTCCACCATAAGTAAGTAAGCAAAGTGAGCAGTAGAGATTAGACAAAGCAGAAGAGAGCAATTAAAAGAAAAACAAGAGACAAATGGAGTCACAGCCACTCAGATCTCTGGAAAGGCTGAAGCATATAGAAAACTCTCCTCCGAATATGTTTGCATATTGTGGATTGCAAGATCACTTTTAACCAGGTTAATATGTTAAATAAAAATGTTCAGTAGGTATTCAGTATATGAGTAGTAGACTGTATTAATATTTTCCCAAATAATACCTTTTATTGCAGAAGGAAACACCCAGCAAGCTATTGACTGTATAAATCATGAGGGACGCTAATGACCTCATAGTTACTAATTCATATTCAACCAGAGACTCAGGATTTTTTATTACATACCTACATTCTTCCCTACTCAGTAATTAGAGGAAGATGCTAAACCAGGCTTTCTAGATGAGAAAAAAACCCAAAACTGGGATTTTAATTAAGATTCAGCAACATCATGAAATATTATGAAGAAATCTTTAAAATGACAATTATAATGACCAGTTGGAAAATGGTGAAACATTTATTATTGAACATTAAGTTCCAATAGCAGAATACAAAGTATGATTATGTTTGTACATTAAAAACTACAACTATTTAGTAACACGTCATCCATGTGTAAAACAATATGCAAAAATAAAAGGTGAGCCAGTATCATAGAAATGTGAATTGATTCATTGTTGTAAAACTTACTTCACAGTTTTTATTATTAAAGTAGTGGAAAGAGGCAGAGAGTGACTGGAAAGGTTTGAGACTTTTAAATCTCATGAATATACCAATGTTTAAGGAGCTCAAAGAGTAAAGTCCCTCTCCATGGGAGAAACACTGAAAGCATATCTCCTCAGAGCTTTGCCTCATTCCAGACCCTGCTTACTAAGTGGAGGCCAGGCTCTCATAAGTGTCCAATGCAAAAATAAGAAATTGCCATTTCTAACAACCTGGTAGCTAATACTTACTTCTAGACTCAGACAGTGTAGAAGCGAGAATGAATATCAGAATTAAGTGTAGAATTTCCTGCCCTAGTATTAACCAGGGACCAGATTCACACTTTGATTGTCTTTAAAATAAACAGCAATCTGTGTATCACTCGAACATCTAGACCAGTGATGGCCAGTAGCAATATAATGTGAACCAGAAGTCTAATTTTAAATTTTCTAGTAGTCACATTTTGAAAAGAAAAAAGGAACAGGTGAAACTAATTTTAATCATATACTTGATCAAAGCCAATATATCCAAAATATTATCATTTTTAAAAATCAAGTATTTAAAGTTATTAAGATATTTTACATTCTTTTTTTCATACTAAGTCTTTGAAATCAGTGTGTATTTTACACTCAAGCACATCTAAATTCAGAGTAGATGTTTTTCAAGTACTCAATAGCTATATGTGGCTGGCAGCTCCCAGATTGGACAGTGCAGCTCTAGATTTATAGATAATAATTTTGTTAAGTGGTTTTTTTTTAACTAAAGAATCTGTTTTTGGCAGTTAGAGCAAATCTGGAGAATTTCTACTTATTACTGTAATGCAATGACAGTTTAATAACAATAGTGAAAATGAAACTTCAGATTAGCAAAGACTATTATTATGACTGCATGTTTGCAGTTTCAGTGGCTTTCTTCTTGTGAGTCTTGTGGTGGTGGCAGTCACAGTAAAACTGCTGATTAATTATGTACTATTTCTTCTATTATCTTGCTAAGTTGATTTTATATTCAAGCACCTTAAAAGCCTGCCAAAGTGAAACTACATTTTTCACCTATTACTATTCATACTTAAAACACACTGTATTTAAATGATTCCTGTTTTATTTTTGTCACAAATACAGATAATTTCAGGATTTCCCATTTTTAGCATAATTGCTTTTTCACTTTGTGAGTTTCACTTTCATTATATCTTATTACAGATTCATTTGGTTAATAAATATTTTTGAGCATCTACTCTGTAACTACTTTTGTAGGTACTAGGGTTACAATGAGAAGAAAAGTACTCTCATTCTAGAGTTTCCATTCTAGTAAGAGAGATGCTAGAATGACTGTACTTCACTTTAAAATACTTCACAACATACAGTGTGACAGTAAATACATACTGTTTTGTTAAACTTCATTTTTAAAAATAATCAGGTGCCTAAATTAAGATTCTATATTCCTGGAGTGTCAGTTAGCATAGTAACACAAAGACTATACTCCAAAGGCTGCTACTACAAGTTCTTCTCTTAGCCTATTAAGACCAACACCCTATGCTTTGTTAATTAGCACACTAAATGTCAAAAGGAGGGATTTTGGTAAAATTAGTGAACTGTTCACTAACAGGATGAAGTTTGAAATTAGCTTTCCATGACAAAGATAAAGCTATTCAAGAAACATGGACTGGATAAAAATATTTCAGTAACTGCCCACATTTACATGAACAGGGTATTAGAAATCAGCAAGGCCCGTTGCCTTTGCACTTAGAGATGGTACCCAATGCTTGATCTCTAAGCAACTCTGGATCCAGCTATTCATTCAGAGAACTTCTCACTGCCTGATGCAACCAGAGGCAATAAAATCCTGCCTCTGAGATATTGCTATATCTGCCTACAAGGTGGAGGTCAAAATATCTGAAAAGACAGAGGGCTGAGGCTTTAAAAAGTTTAAAGAATAGACTGAATTACTGTTTTGTGTCTGCTTGCTAATGAACACTTAATTAAGATCTGTATATGCAGCAGGATTTAGTTTGAGATTTGCTTTCATTATGACATGGTAGTGAGGCTACAGGTGAATAACCATCTTCCACTAAAAACTTCTTCAGCAGCTACTGTTATCCACCAAAGAGATAATTTCAAATGTACATGACCAAAGTGACTTAGGTAAGTTCATCTGAGGGGAGACAATCAATCAGCACATAAAAGAAAAAGTAAGTAACATAGTTGCAGATAATAATAAGGGATATATTTAAAAAGTAAGGGGCAAGAAGCACTAATAATCCTTAGCAGACAAATACAAAGAAAATCACCTGTAAATGGTTAACTTTATGTGTCACCTTATCTGGTCCATGATACAGTTTTTGACCAAACATCAGTCTAGATGTTGCTGTTTTGGGGATGTGGTTACCATTTAAATCAGTATATTCTGCGTAAGTGGATTTCCCTCCATAATGACTAGGCCTTGTCCAATCAGTTGAAAGTCTTAAGAAAAAAGACTGAGGTGCTCCAAGGAAGAAGGAATTTTCCTTTCCCTTCACACTGCCTTCAGACTTGAGCTACATCAACTCTGGGTCTCCAGCCTGCTGGCCTTCCCTGAAGATTTTGGACTTGCCAGCATCCACAATACATGAACCAAATCCTTAAAATCCTGACAGACAGATAGATAGGAAGGAAGGGATACAGATACCTATAGATATATAAGATATAGATATAGATAGGTATGTATATATATAAAGAAAGATGGATGGATATCTATAGATATGGATGTAAGGCAGTTAGATATACACAGATGATAAAGATAATTTATAGACAGATAGATTTATTGATTGATCTTATTGGCTGTGTTTCTCTGAAGAACCCTAATACAACACCCTAGGCACATCACAGAAAACTTGCTAAAGCCATAGACAAAAAGGGAAATCCTAATATAGACAGATATAAGAAACAGGTTCATTTCACAGAAGCAGCAATAAGACTGAGAGCTGACTTCTCAACAAAAATAACAGAAGCCATAAGTCAATGTGATTCAAAATTTTTAAGTGCTGACTCTTACCCAGAATTTTATCCCACTTTCAAAAATTAAGGTAAAATAAAAAGATTTTCAGACATACATTAGAAGAATCAATTAATCATTACCAGATCTTCACTATTATATCTCCAAGCACAAGGAAAATGCTCTTAGCTGGAAGAGGATATAAAAAGTAATGAAAATCAAGCAAATAGGTAAATATGTAGGCACAGATAAAATAATATGATTATATAAAACATCTATTAAAAGGTATTATCTTAATAATCTAATATTGTTTAATTCTATGTAGAATTAAGTTAATTAAATTTATTATTCAGATTTAATTAAAATTTAAGAAACTTATCACAATAGAATTAAGCTAGAAATAAATAACAATGTATGTTCTCTGATCACAATAGAATTAAACTAGAAATAAATAACAAAGATAACTAGAAAATCTTCCATATGTTCAGAAACTAAGCAGTAATTAATTAAATGACCCATGGTTTAAAGAAGCAATAATGACAAAAATCAGAAAGTATTTTCAACTGAATGATAATTTCAGAAACAAACAACATATGAAAACCCATGGAAGCAACTAAAGCTATGCTTAAGGAGGAAATTAATAGAATTAAATGCATCTATTAGAAAGAAAGCCTGAGAAACAATGATCTAAGCACCTATCTCAAGAAGTTAGAAAAAGAATGCCAAATTAAAACAAACAAGTAGAGTTAGGGAAAAAAATAAGGGCAGAAACTAGTATACAGAAATCAAACAACCAACACACTCTTGAAAAGGAAGGTGGGAGAACTCACTCTATTAGACATCAACTTACTCCATAGCTATAGGAACTAAGTCATCATGGTGTTGGCACAAAGACAATTAGAACAATGGGACAGAACTGAGAGTCCAGAAACAAACTCTCACATATACAAAGACACTTGATTTGTGACAAAGGTAGTACTGCAGAGCAGAGGAGAAAGGGTGGTATTTTCAAAAAATAGTTGAGTCAAAGTAATATGTACATGGAAAATATAAGAAACGTGACTCCATTCTCACACAATATACAAAAATACATTCAGAAATCTAGTTAATCTAAACCTGAAATTTAAAAAAAAAACAATAAATCTTCTAGAAGATAAGAAATTACCCTTATGATCTAGGTATGAGACAGTAATAGTTTTAAATCAGACATAAAAAATAATAACCATTTAATAAGTTGTACTGCATTAAAATTCGGAACAACTTTTCATCAAAAGACATCAGCAAAAAAGTGAAAAGGCAAACCTCAGACCAGGAAAAGGTATTATAATACACAGAACAAAGAGCTTATATGTAGACTACAGAAGGGTTTCTTATGAATCATAAGCTAAAGACAGATGTGTTAATCCAGGTTCTCTCAGAAACAGATGTGAAGATGGGACTAAATGTGCAAGGACTTTAAAGGAAATTCCTTTGAAAGAAATTTAATTTAATCCACAAGCCAGTGTTTTAACACTTTCAGCCCCATGAAGGACACAGAAATTTTTTAAATTATTCATTTATGTATATTTCTGCAGAGAAGTAATAGACATCTAAAGATAAATTGTATTATGATAAAACTCTGTGATGGAAATAGAATGGGATTAGGAGCTCATGGAGAAAAGTGAATGATGTAAAACTCATAGTTTTAACTTGAAAATTGCATGGAAAAGAAACTGGAAGGGACTGAGTTTATCTGGAACTGACTAGATTACATTTTCTGCTATAACTCAAGTTCAAGATAGAGACTAACTTCAGTCCCTATTCCACCTTCAAGTTTGTGGCCACTAAAAATTTATACTCTCTATATGTATAATTAAGTATAGTTATATGATATTTCATCAAAATGGTAAAAAAAAAAAAAACGAGTGTACTGTACTATATATTCAAGCATCTGCTTTGCCTTTTAGAAAAGGCCTACGGTTTTTACTTTAAAACTGAAAGCTTTTATAAATATAATATAATGTAAATAAATACAATACATATTTTAAATGATTTTAGGTTTCCAATTTATATCCAAGCAGGAGCTTGTGCACCCCACAGGATTTACTTCTTTCTTTGTAGTAACTGATGTTGCACAAGGAAAAAGGAAATTAACAAGAGAAATGCAGTATGAGCCCATTTAGGGCTGAGCATGAATATGAAATGGAAGTATAAGAGAATAAATAAACATGTTGTAGACACAAATGAAGGGACTCTTCCTTAAGTGAAAATGTAATCATCTCAGGTACTTATAATGCATTGCACAGATGTTTATTTATATAAGAACATGTAAATACATACATCTGTCTAATTAAAAGCAGTTTATAAATCCAGTGCTTTGAAATTGAAATGCATTAAGTACTACTATAGCTAAGAGTCTCTTAACTACATAAAATGCACAATATGACATACAGGTTTTGGGAGTTTTGGTTTTGCTTTGTTCTATTTTGCAGAAACATAAAAGTTATTTGCAAACATCTTAGCATACATGGAATCATGCTTTATCCTTCATAACATTAATCTAGAATATTTGAGGGAATATTTGAGAAATATGTAGTTTGATGTTACAGAAAAAAGCAAGGCTTTGGATTCAAAAAGAAGTGAGTTCAAATCATAGCTCTCCAACTTAATAGTTACATGGCCTTGAACAAGCCATTTAATTTCGGTGAGGATTTATCTTCTGTAAAACTGAAGAAGCTAGTATCTAACATAATAGGATGTTGGAATGGGGCTCTCCTTGCTTGAGGTATCAAAATGTAGATGTCAGAACAGACGTGAAATCAGACTCCTTCACCCACTCCTACAGAGTTACTAAGGAAATGGTCCATGACTCTTTTGATTTTGTTGCATAACAAACTATTTCAAACTTAGTGCTTAAAACTACTAACATATGTTATTATTCATAGTTCTGTGAATTGTCTTGGCAGTTTTTCTGGTCTGGGCCAACTTGACTCGGTTAGATGATCTAGACTAGCATCATTCACATCTGGCTGTGGACCTGATGTCAGATCGGGTAATAGGAAGAGCCTGGTCACATAATCTTCATCATCCAGCAGGTTAGCCTAAGCTTATTCACACAGTGGCAATCACAAAGTTCCCAAGAGCAACAAGAGAGATCAAACTCCACTGTGCAAGCACTTTTAAAGTCTCCACTTGTATCACATTTACTATTGTTCCATTGGCCAAAGCAAATCACATGGTGAAGCTATCACAAGTCTTGAATCTCTCAGACAGAGCTATAAAAAAAAGGTTTGAGAACACAGTACCTAGCTGCTAGTCAGAGCTCAATAAATAAATGTTGAATGGATGAATAAACGAATGAAAGAAAAACCTAAGAGGATGGTGGTGCCATTAACCAAAAGAGGAGGTTTAGGAAGAGAAGCAGAATTCAGATTAACGGCAAAGAGTGAATTCCATTTCAAACACACAGAACTTTGAGGTACTCATGAAACATTCATGTAAAGATATCTGATAGACAGCTGGATATCCATTTCTGAAAAGTTATGAAAGGATTTTCTTGAGCTTTTTTAGAAATTAAAAATAAACTGTTTATTTGGGTCTACCCTTCACAATTTTATTTTACATGGTAGTGGGCTTGAAATATTAAATTTCCTCAAATCTAAGATGTACTTTCCACATTCTAACAATTCAACTGATATGCGTGTTACATCCATGTGCACATTTAACAGGAGAGCATTCCTTTCTTTATGAAAAGCTGATGTTAAAGCAAAGCAGCACCTGAAAACTTATGGCATCTTAAAATCAAGGAACTATGATTAACCATAAACCCCTGACCTGCTGTGTCCAGGAGTAGATATTAACCCATAAGATAAGTCTATTTTCAGTCTAGACCCAATCAAAAACTTTCCTTTCATCTTTCTGCAAAATCTATTCTACTTTCACTCTTAGCCATTTCTGAAAAAGTCACTGCCATCCAGCCCATGGATAAACTTAGAAACCTAACAGGCACTATTGATTCCTTCTTCTTCCTCATCTGCAACATTCAGCCTGCTGCCATATCCTGCTAAATATACCTCCATAATATGACTCAAACCCATCTCTAGTACCATCACCTAAAACAAGCAACCATCATCATGCACCTCGACTATCTGATAGCCTGTGAGCTGGTCTCCTTGCTTCCACTCTGGCCTTCCTGCTATCCACTTTCCACAAGGCAGCCAAAGGAATACTAACGTGAGCTACATCATGTTACTCTCCTACTTAAAATTCTTCAAATTCCCACTGCACTTAGAATAAAATCCAAAATGACATCCACAGCCTTCCATGAATTTCAAGCTTCTGCCAACCTCTTTAACCTCATCTTGTACCACATTCCACTTTGTTCCATTAAAACTCACCTATTTTTAGTTTTCCTGATTTTTATTAAGCTCATTCCCTCCTCAGAACCATAATCCATGCTGTCCTCTCTGCCTAGGCTACTCTTCTCCCCTCTCCCCACAGTTCATCCATACTTATCTTTATGCCTCAACTTAAGTGTCATGTCTTCAGAGAAACCTTTCCTGACCTTTCCACCCAAATATAATATAATATTTCTCCATATTTACTCTGATTCCATTCTTCCTTTTCATTTAGAGCAATGAGCAACATTTCTAAGATATATGTGTGTATATTCATGTACATATGTACATATACATGGATATATACGTTTGTGTGTGGCCTTGGTTTGCCTATGTGTGTGTGTGCGCGCGCGCGTGTGTGTGTGTGTGTATTTATATATATACACACGCACACAAACACACATATGTATATTATATAATCTTTATTTTTTTCTCCCCTCCTGGACTATAAATTTCATGAGGGCAAAAACCATGCCTGTCCTGTTCACTAACCAATAATTTATATTCTGCCCAGGGCACAGTAGACATTTAATAATTATTCCTGAAGGAATAAACAAAGAAGTAACAAAACATCTTGACACAAAGGAGCAAAACTGCTGCTCACACATAAACATGGTAGCTGATGACTAGAGAAACTAGAAAATAGGGTGCTCAGGTGAATAATGGACAAAAGCTGCAGACTCTACAAACAGAACGAGAAACAATTTCCATGTAAAAAGTTACAGCAGCCGGCACAACATACTGACAAGAAGCAAAACTTTCACATTTCCTTAGCAATACAAAGATTACAACATTGTGGGGCAAAGACGTAGCATTTTTCACAAATACCAATGGCCTGATACAAATAAGAGTCTTTCCAAGGCTGATGGCTATGTGGCAACAACAGCAAAAGATCCAGAGGAAGGCCACAGGAGCCCAAGTGTGGGAGGGGCGGCTGGCTGTCCCCCAGCATCCATTCTCCCTTTCTTTTATGTGATACAGGGTTTTTTGGTAGTAGCCATGGCTGATCTAGGCAATGTTCTAGAAGCACAGAGAAGAAAGCTGTGTGTTGTGGCATGAGAACATGCTGCAGAGAGGTGCCGGGTCTGTGGTGCTGTCACTGCATAATCTAGAATCTTGTGCCTTGAGACACATTTAAGTGAAGGAGGAAGGTCTTTCTGGAAAGAGGGGAAGGGGTACAGTGAGGAATGGGGTCAGGAGACCTAGCATCCAGGCTTTGACAGGTTTCTTACCACCTGTGGAACCTGAGCATGGTGGCAGGCTCGTTGTGCCTCACGCTCTCCATGGGAAAATGCTGGCCATGAGGACTCCATGGAACCACCTAGAGCCCTGCTCGGGAAGGCTGGGTATGATCTTGCCAGATAGAGATTCCGCTCAATTGTGGAGTCACGTTTATTTTTCATTCCCCCTAAAAGGGATCCCTGAGTCACTCAGGAGTTGTTCTGGTTATACTGTTAATTGGTTGTGTGATGTTAGGCAAGTCATTCACTCTGTCTGGGCCTCACTTTTCCCAACTGCAAAATGAACGAATTCAATTAGATGACCTTTGAGGCCATCCTGCCTCAATCTATGGACTCTTCCCCACAGTATCTTTTTTTTTCAATACACCTTATTTTTTAGAGCAGTTTTAGGTTCACAACAAAACTGTGGGGAAGGTACAAAGATTTCCCATATATTTCCTGCCCCTACACATGCACTACCGCCATTATCAACATCCCCCACCAGAGTGGTACATTTGTTACAACTGAAGAACCTACACATCATTATCACCTAAAGTCCACAGTTTACACTACAGGTCACTCTTGGTGTTGCACATTTTATAGGTTTGGACAATGTATAATGACATATATCCACCATTGTAGTATCATACAAAGTATTTTTACTGCCCTAAAAATCCTGTTTTGTTTATTCATCCCATCCTCCTCGTTAACCCCTGGCAACCAATGATCCTTTTACTGTCTCCATAGTTTTCCCTTTTCCAGAATGTCATATAGTTGGAATCATACAGTATATAGCCTTTTCAGCTTGGCTTATTTCACTTAATAACATGCATTTAAGTTTCCCCCATGTCCTTCATTACTTGATAGCTCATTTCATTTCAGCACTGAATAATATTCCATTGTCTGAATGTACCACAGTTTATTTATCCATTCATCCACTGAAGGACATTTTGGTTGCTTTCCATGTTTTGGCAATTACAGATTAAGCTGCTATAAACATCTGTGCACAGATTTTTGTGTGAACATACATTTTCAATTTGTTTGAGTAAAGACCAAGGAACTCTGTTGCTGGATTGTATAGCAAGAGTGTGTTTAGTTTTGAAAGAAACTACTGTCATACAAAGTGACTGTACCATTTCTGCATTCTAATCAGCAACTAATGAGTGTTCCTGTTGCTCCACAGCCTCACCAGTTTTTGATGTTGTCAGTGTTCCGGATTTGGGTCATTCTAATAGGTGTGTAGTGGCATCTCACTGTTGCTTTAATTTGCATTTCCCTGATCACATATGGTGTGGGGCATCTTTTTACATGCTTATTTGCCATCTGGATATCTTCTTTGGTAAGGGGTCTATAAGGTCTTTGGACCATTTCTAAATCTGATTGTTTTCCTTTTGTTGAGTTTTAAGAGCTCTCTGTATATTTTGGATAAGTCCTTTATCATATATGTTTTTTATAATATAGACAAAGTATATTTTTCAGTCTGTGACTTCTCTTTTTCTTCTCTTGACAGTGTCTTCCACAGAGCATAAATTTTTTATTTTAATGAAAACCAGGTTATCAATTCTTTCTTTCATGGGTTGTGTCTTTGGTGGTGTATCTAAAAAGCCATCGCCAAACCCCAGGTCATCCAGTTTTTCTCCTACATTATCTTCTAGAAGTTTTACAGTTTTGCATTTTACATTTAGGTCTGATCCGGTCGGATATAATTAAACGTAATGAAATGTTTATGCTGATTATGGTTTCCCAACTAAAAGATGAATTTCTGAGAATCTTGCTGCTGTGCATGCCCATGTGATTAAGTTCTGGCCAATAAGGTGTGAAAAGAAGTTACATGTGCAAACTTTAGTTCTCATCCTTAAAAGGAGGAGTGTATTTTCCTTCTCTCCCTCCTATGGCTTCTTCTGTTGTGCTGTCTAGAATATGAATATTATGGCCAGCCCCCTTGAACTGTATAGACAAACACAGAGGAGAGACAGAGAAGCAACAAGATGGAAGGGAACTGGATCCCTGTACAACCTAGTAGAGCAGAGTTGCCATATGAGCCAGGGACTACTACCTAAAAGAAAAATAAACTTCAATCTTGTTTAAGTTGTTCTTAATTTCCATTTCTGTTATATGCAGCAGAAGGTACGTCCTAACCAGTAGAGTAGGTCATGCAAGAAGAGAAATCCAGATCTTAACAGACCAGGGATCATTCTTTTAGTCACTCCTAAGAAAGAGGTATCATCTGTTCCTTGAGATGGTAACTGAAAAGTAATACGAGAACCCACTTAATTTAATTTATAGTGGTTGCACACAATTGTTCATTCTCTATTAAACTGCTTATAGTTCCCATTAAACAAAATGTATTCATCATTCTTTGGTATTCTTCCTAAAGATAAAAGTTACAGAGACCTTCTAGATAAGTTACAAATGAGTTTCTTGATTGGACTCTATTTGGCAATGGCAGTAAATATTTTGGGGCTGAGTACAGGCAAAACCACTTAAAGAGCTTTCTCATATCTATACCCAAGCGATAACCTTTCTCCCCACTCTGATCCATACACTCCTTGCAAAATGTCACTCTAACCAATTCATGACATGTGCTATATCATGACAGAATTATATTATAGGTATTTTAAATAGGTATTCTGAACATTCTCTGTTTCCCTCTCCATTTAATTTTTCTTCTCCGTGCCCTATACTAATTTTCACGGAATATATCCACTGACTCTCTTATGCTCTGGCTTCCAGTTGGGTTTGGCCAATCAGAGGCATGGGCAGGAGATCTGAGGGTGGGACAAAACAGAAGTCCCCCAGCTTCTTCACTGCCTGGCTACAGTTGGCAGTCACTATTTTTCTCAACTGAAAGCCAAGATGGGAGCACAATATGTCCCTATTGTGCATTTGTACAATTTCTCAGAGTGGAGGCTAGGTGTGGTTGTGAGCTGTTGACAAATCAGAAGCCACCACCATCCTCAGGCCACAACAGCTAGAAATTGAGCCCAGTGTGAACTACTGTGGGAACAGAAGTATGGGGCCTGGTAGCCTCTGCTGCTTTCCAGTGTATAACCCCTTTGCTGTGATGCAGCCCCAGTAAACCATACTCTAAACTGTTTTCAGAGAGACAGCATACTAAGGACTAGAAATAAAATGTGCTTCCTAAACCAGAACGATCAGCATCACCTGAAAAAGTATGTTAGAAATACAGAATCTTGGGTCTCACCCCAGACCTAGTGAATCAGAATCTACACTTTTCATCAAGATTAACAGGTGATGTATATGCATACTTAAGTTTGAGAAGCATCACCTTAAGAAACAATCTGCTCATATGAGTCTTTTTATTTAATTACTTACTATTTTCCCTAGAAAAATCTCAAATCTGCAACCACTTCGCATAGTGTTTTTTAACTTTTTAACTACCCATCTTGTATCCTCATCAGAGTGTGCAGTGAATCCTGAGGGAAAAAATTCTAATTAATATTCTGAGTGCTTTACAGAAGAAAAACAGTCAAGCCACCTATCAAATTAGTCTGTTTTTAAATAAATTCTTTATAAATATTACTCAGGTTTTTAATTCCTGCTCTCTTACAAGGTCAAGTCCAAAAAATTGAGGACAATTACACTGAACAGAACATTTCTCCACAGGGTTTGTCAAAAAGCCAAAGGAATATATCTATAAATTTTGTAAACATATTTATATATGCCCATTAATAGCCACACTCTCACTGTATTCAATATCCAATTGATGAAATCAATTACATTCAATTATAAAATTCATGAAGCATTTGCTTAAGACCAATGAAATCAAATTATGCAACTCTTGAGTTTAAAATGATTACAAGAATACGTAACTGAAACTTGTGCTGATACAAATTGCTAACTACGACAACATAAGAAAAGCAATTTCCAAACTGCAAATATAGTTATATTGTTAACTGAAACATAGGTAAACTTTAATCTCTTAGCTAATGCTAAGTCATTAGCTGACTTAAAATATTTGTGTTTTGCTCTGTAATTTTCTATGTAAATTGATATTCAGCACTTGATTAAATTTACTTTATACTTAAGCACACGAATTCAATTCAGCTCCTACTTTATCTTATGCTCATGAAGAAATGCAACATGCAATAAAATGTATAAATTTTTTGGAATTAATTTCAATTATTTTATTTCTTTCCTCTATGCATTAACAATTTTTATAAACATTTGCTGTTTTGTTCAGGTTCAAAGATTTCTCAACTTATAACACCAGTTAACTGCATAAACTATATTTTTAAATGACCCTGATGTACTCACCAAACTAAATAATTTGTGCTGTATGATGGCGTGCATCAATAAAATTTTGTTTTCTTCTGGATGTGTGGTTTAAAATAATCAGAACTTTTCATGCAGTTCGGCTCACATAACATAGTATCTATTCAGACTCATCTGTCATCTGAGTCCTTATAATTCCTGCTGCTCAAGGAGTTATGAAGCTGAAATCCTGATAACTATAATAGTTACCGTTTATTTACAGTCTACTAAGTGTCAAGCACTCTACTTGGTGCCTTACATATGTGGTCTCACTTGAACCCCACTACAGGCCTATGAGGTTTGTATTATTACCCAAAATGTGAAGTAAGGAAATTGAAGTTCAAAGAAGTTAAGTGACTTGCCCAATTTTTCACCACAGACAATCCCTTTGAACTTAAGGTTTCAAACTCTACTTCTTTACGCCCTGCCATGATGATTGATGGAATGTTAGAATATATTTGTTGAACACCTGTTCTGTGTAAAACACTGTACTCAAATTTAAAGAGGATTCAGGATGAATGCACACAATCTTTACCCTCAAAAATATTTTAATCTAATTGAGGTAAAGGACAGGAATAAAAGATGTTTTATTACTCACAAGCATACAGGTAAATTGCGCTTTTTATTAAAGTTTCATTTTAGTCCAGAAAGGGACATGTTCGATGTAAATTATATATTACAATGGATCTATAATAACTGTCTTATTATAGGTTCCTCCACAATCTATATCTCGGTAAGAAATCTAGTAAAAGTGTTTATTTGGTAGAACGGATCTCATCAAAATTAAAAACTTTCCTCTGAAAAAACCTGTTAAGAGGATGAAGAGACAAGCTTCAGGATGCGATAAAGTATTTGAAAACCATGTATCTAACAAAGGACTAGTATCTACAACATATAAAGAACACTAAAAACTCAGAAGTGGGACAAGGCCAAGATAGCGGAGTAGTAGGACGCTCATAGCTCACCCGCTCCCACAGATACACCAAGACTCACATCCACGGACCCACTCAGCCAACCAGAGCACCTGCGGAACTCCAACAGAACACTGTCCTCTTCAAAAGACAAAGACGTCAAAAATCTGGTAGGAGAAAGGAAAAAAAGAAAGAGGAAAAGGCAAAACAGTGTGGGACCAGTCCCGCGGGGAGGGAGCAGCAAAGGAGGACTGGCGCTTGTTCGCTGGGTCTCCCCTCTCCAATGGAGAGGCCAGCAGGATGGAGGGGGAGCCTCTGAGGCTCAGATCTGTACACAGCAGCCCTTGACTGACAGAACTAAGTTAAACGGGCACAGGGGGTCCCTGTGACACCCAGTCTGAGACCCCGGGAGCTGGGGGCAGGGCCAGGCTGCACAAGCCAGGCAGAGGATGGGCGGCTGCACTGAGTCAGCCCCGGGGGACTGAAGGGGGCTGCGCAACGTGGATGAGTGGGTGCACAGAGAAGAACCACCTGGGCCCTCCATAAATCAGCACGCCTGATGTGCCCTGGAGTGAAGGGTGCATACCCTGCTCTCTTAAAACCCACGGAAGGTTTTCGCAAGGAGAGGTGGGGCTCAGGCACGGCTGCCATATCTTCCAGCGCTTGGCACCCAGGTGGGGGCGGGGGTGAAACCTGAGTCAGCGCCTGTGGGCTCCGCAGCCTCAAAGGCCAGACAGTGACTTGTTTGCAGCCCGAGTCAGATAGGATCCTTCCGTCCTGGTGCCTCACAAAGTTCGTGCCACCAGGACAAACAAGGAGCTGAGTTTGGGCACAGAGCAGGGGCAGGGCTGTTCTGCGGTCTTCCCGGGCCCGCCTGCGGAGTGCCGACCAGGGCGGAGTGCGTGGCCGCGCAGAGCGCGTGGTGGCCCAGAGCTGCCGGGAGACGGCGGGTGGTCCCCCGCCTTTCCGGCAGGAACGCTGTGCTGGGAGGGGGCGCAACCTGCTTGCCGACAGGCACTGGGAGCAGCACAGATGAGTGCGCCAACGGAGGGTCTCTGGAAACAGCAAGCTGAGTTCGGGAAACAGGGCGAGAACAGAAAGACTTCTCATTAAGAGCACACAGTCTCCAGGAGAACACCCCCCCCCCCTTTTTTTTTAATCTGTTTTTACCTGTTGTATTTTCTATTATCTTTTTAATTTTTACTTTTTAAACAATTATATATCCTCCTAGTTTTAATCCCTTTTAAATTTTTTTAAATTATTATTACTTTAAAAAATCCATGTCATGTCATTTTTCTCTCTTAGTTTTGATCTCCTGTTATTGATTATACAAGGGGTTCAAACATATATTTTTCCTATTTTCTCCTTTTTTAAAGGTTTTTAAGAGACGTATCAACCGAATTGCTATTCTGCTTCAACTTGCTCTTCAATTATTCATTATACACTGTTTTCAAACCTTTTCTTCTCCTTTTTAAAAATTCTGTTTCTCTCTCTCTCCTTTTATTATTTTTTAAGTTTTATTCCTACATAGGCATTAGATAGATAAATAAATAAACTCCTTTAAGGACCACAATAGATAACTGATACTCCATAAGCCACAGTGCCAGAGAGATAGGAGCAAGATGAAGAAGCAGAGAAACCATTCCCAATTAAAAAAACAAGAGAAATCCCCTAAAAGAATGATCAATGAAATAGACTTCGATAGCCTACTAGATCAAGATTTCAAAAAAGGAGTGATCAAAGTACTGAAGGAACTAAAAGAGATAGTGTTTAGAGATATAAAATACATCAAAAATGAAATCAAAGCTATAAAGAAGAGCCAAGTAGAATTGGTAAACTCATTGGCTGAGATGAGAACAGATCTAAAGGCTGTGCAAAGCAGACTAGATAATGCAGAGGAACGAATTAGTGACCTAGAAGACAGGACAACAGAAAGCACCCAATCAGAACAACTGCAAAATAAACAAATAAAAACAAATGAAAGCAACATAAGGGACCTATGGGATAATATAAAGCGTGCCAATCTTCGCATAATAGGGGTCCCATAAAGGGAAGAAAGATCAAAGGGGATCGAAAAGGTTTTTGAAGAAATCATGACTGAAAACTTCCCAAACTTAAAGAAGGAATCAGATATCCAAGTACAGGAAGTTCAAAGGGTCCCAGACAGGAAGAACCCAAACAGACCCACACCAAGACATATCTAATCAAGATGGCCAGAGTCAAGGATAAAGAAATGATCCTAAAGGCAGCAAGAGAAAAGCAAAGAGTGAGTTACAAGGGAACCCCCATAAGGCTCTCAGCTGATTTCTCTACACAAACACTACAGGCCAAAAGGGAGTGGCAAGATATATTCAAAGTCCTGAATGAAAAAAAGATACAGCTTAGGATACTTTATCCAGCAAGGCTATCCTTTAGGATAGAAGGAGAGATAAAGAATTTCACAGACAAACAAAAACTAAAAGAGTTTAGCAACACTAAACCCATGCTAAAAGAAATATTGAAAGGTCTATTCTAAATAGAAAGGATGCTACAGAAATGAGAAACTCATAACTGGAAAGGTGATGAATTACATGAATTACAAATAAAATAAACACAAAATTATAAAAGAAGACATCTAAATCATTAAGAGTGGGAGAGGGAAGCAAGAAAATATAGAGTATTTTTTTTCTTTTTTAAATTTTCTGTTTTCGGTAGGATGGGTTCGAGATATAGTAATGGGCTAACAGACTTACAGAAAAGGGTAACCACAAGCCAAAAACTTACAAGGGAGTCACAAAAACTAAATAAAATCCACGATAATACAAAGGAAAATTATCAAACCACAAAAGGAAGAAGAAAGGAACAAAGAAGAAATACCAAATCAACTGCAAAGATAAGTTCAAAACGGCAATAAACACATCTATCATTAATTACTGTAAATGTTAATGGACTAAATGCTCCAGTCAAAAGACATAGACTGGCAGACCGGATAATAAAGCAAGAACCTTCAATATGCTGCATACAAGAGACCCACTTTAGGGAGAAGGACACATATAGATTGAGAGTGAAAGGATGGAAAAGGATATTCCATGCAAATGGAAAAGCCAAAAAAGCAGGTGTTGCAGTACTGATTTCAGACAAAACAGACTTTAAAACAAAGGCCATAAAGAAAGATAAAGAAGGACATTTTATAATGATTAAAGGAGTGATACAAGATGAGGATATTATACTCCTTAATATATATGCACCCAATACAGGAGCACCTAAACACATAAAACAATTACTAACAGAGATAAAGGGGGATACTGATGGGAATACAATCATAGTTGGAGATTTTAACATCACATTAACATCACTAGACAGATCTTCGAGACAGAAAATAAATAAGGCAACAGAGAAACTAAATAATACAACAGAAAAATTGGATTTGGTGGATATTTTCAGAGCATTACACCCCCCAAAAATAGGATATACATTCTTTTCAAGTGCACATGGAACATTTTCTAGGATTGATCATGCACTTGGGCACAAAAGAAACCTCAACAATTTTAAGAAGATAGAAATTATCTCAAGCATCTTTACTGACCACAATGCCATGAAACTAGAAATCAACAGAGAAACAAAGGGAAAAAAAGGAAAGCATGGAGATTAAACAATAGGCTATTAAAAAACCAATGGGTCAATGAGGACATCAAAGCTGAAATTAAAAAACACCTTGAGACAAATGAAAATGAAAGCACAACCACACAAAATTTATGGGACACAGCAAAGGCAGTGCTAAGAGGGAAGTTTATAGCGATACAGGCCTTCCTCAAAAAAGAAGAACAATCTCAAATAAACAATTTAACCCACCAACTAAAAGAACTAGAAAAAGAAGAACAAAAAACCCCAAAAGGCAGCAGAAGGAAGGAAATTATACAGGTCAGGGAGGAAATAAATAAAATAGGGATTAAAAAAACCGTAGAAAAAATCAAACCAAAAGCTGGTTTTTGAAAAAGTAAATAAAATTGACAAACCTCTGGCCAAACTCACAAAGAAGAAAAAAGAGAGAGCACAAATTAGCAAAATAAGAAAGGAAAATGGAGAAATTACAACAAATAAAATAGAAATACAGAATATCATACAAGAATATTATGAAAAACTATACGGAACAAACCTGGATAACCTAGAGGAGATGGACAAGTTTCTGGAAACATACAGTCCACCAAGACTGAATCAAGAAGAAACTGACCACTTGAACAAACCGATCACTAGAAATGAGATTGAAACAGCAATAAAAAACCTCCCTACAAATAAAAGTCCAGGACCGGATGGCTTCACTGGGGAATTCTACCAAACATATAAAGAAGAACTCATACCAGTCCTTCTCAAACTCTTCCAGAAGACTGAAAAGGAGGGAATACTCCCAAACTCATTCTATGTAGCCACCATCACCCTGATACCAAAACCAGGCAAAGACACTACCAAAAAAGAGAATTATAGGCCAATATTACTGATGAACATAGATGCCAAAACCCTCACCAAAATATTAGCAAATAGAATCCAATAACACATAAAAAAGATTATACATCATGACCAAGTGGGGTTCATCCCAGGGACACAAAGGTGGTTCAACATACGCAAATCAATCAATGTAATACATCACATCAACAAGAGAAAGGACAAAAACCACATGATCATCTCAATCGATGCAGAAAAAGCATTTGATAAAATTCAACACCCATTTATGATAAAAACTCTCGCCAAAGTAGGTATAGAGGGAACATATCACAACATAATAAAAGCTATATATGACAAACCTACAGCCAGCATAGTACTCAACGGTGAAAAATTCAAAAGCTTCCCACTAAAATCTGGGACAAGACAAGGCTGCCCACTATCACCACTCCTATTCAACATAGTCTTGGAAGGCCTAGCCACAGCAATCAGGCAAGAGAGAGAAATAAAAGGGATCCAAATTGGAAAAGAAGAGGTTAAAGTGTCACTATATGCAGATAATATGATACTATATATAGAAAACCCTAAAAGGTCCACACAAAAACTACTAGAAATAATCGAAGAATTCAGCAAAGTAGCTGGTTACAAGATTAACGTTCAAAAATCAGTTGCATTTCTTTACACTAACGATGAATCAACGGAAAAATAAAGTAAAGAAACAATCCCCTTTAAAATAGCACCCAAAGTGATAAAATACCTAGGAATAAATCTAACCAAGGAGATGAAAGAATTATACACAGAAAATTATAAACCACTGATGAAGGAAATCAAAGAAGACTTTAAAAAGTGGAAAGATATCCCATGCTCTTGGATTGGAGGAATCAATATTGTTAAAATGGTCACACTGCCCAAGGCAATCTACAGATTTAATGTAATCCCTATCAAATTACCCAGGACATATTTCACAGAACTAGAACAAATCATAATAAAATTTATATGGAACCATCAAAGACCTAGAATTGCCAAAGCATTACTGAAGAAAAAGAAAGAGGCTGGAGGAATAACTCTCCCAGACTTCACACAATACTATAGAGCTACAGTCATCAAGAAAGCATGGTTTTGGTATAAAAACAGACATATAGACCAATGGGACAGAATAGAGAGCCCAGAAATGAACCCACAAACGTTTGGTCAACTAATCTTCGACAAAGGAGGCAAGAATATACAATGGAATAAAGACAGTCTCTTCAGCAAATGGTGTTGGGAAAACTGGACAGCAGCATGTAAACAATGAAGCTAGAACACTCCCTTACACCATACACAAAAATAAACTCAAAATGGATCAAAGACTTAAACATAGGACAAGATACAATAAACCTCCTAGAAGAAAATAGAGGCAAAACATTATCTGACATACATCTCAGAAATGTTCTCCTAGAACAGTCTACTCAAGCAATAGAAATAAAAGCAAGAATAAACAAATGGGACCTAATGAAACTTACAAGCTTCTGCACAGCAAAGGAAACCATAAGTAAAACAAAAAGACAACCTACGGAATGGGAGAAAATTTTTGCAAATGAAACCGACAAAGGCTTGATCTCCAGAATATATAAGCAGCTCATACGACTTAATCAGAAACAACCAAACAACCCAATCCAAAAATGGGCAGAAGACCTAAACAAGCAATTCTCCAAGGAAGACATACAAATGATCAACAGGCACATGAAAAAATGCTCCATATCACTAATTGTCAGAGAAATGCAAATCAAAACTACAATGAGATATCACCTCACACCAGTCAGAATGGCCATCATTCAAAAGTTTACAAATGACAAATGCTGGAGAGGCTGTGGAGAAAAGGGAACCCTCCTACACTGCTGGTGGGAATGAATGCAGGTTGGTGCAGCCACTGTGGAAAACAGTATGGAGATTCCTCAAAAGACTAGGAATAGACTTACCATATGATCCAGGAATCCTGCTCCTAGGCATATATCCAGAAGGAACTCTACTTCAGGATGACACCTGCACCCCAATGTTCACAGCAGCACTATTTACAATAGCCAAGACATGGAGACAGCCTAAATGTCCATCAACGGATGACTGGATAAAGAAGTGGTGGTATATTTATACAATGGAATACTACTCAGCCATAAAAACCAAAAACATAACGCCATTTGCAGCAACATGGATGTCCCTGGAGAATGTCATTCTAGGTGAAGTAAGCCAGAAAGAGAAAGAAACATACCATATGAGACCGCTCATATGTGGAATCTAAAACAAACAAACAAACAAAGCATAAATACAAAACAGAAACAGACTCATAGACACAGAATACAAACCTGTGGTTGCCAAGGGGGCGGAGGGTGGGAAGGGATAGACGGGATTTCAAAATTGTAGAATAGATAAACAAGATTATACTGTATAGCACAGGGAAATATACACAAGATCTTATGGTAGCTCACAGAGAAAAAAATGTGACAATGAATATATATATATGTTCACGTATAACTGAAAAATTGTGCTCTACACTGGAATTTGACACAACATTGTAAAATGATTATAAATCAATAAAAAATGTTAAAATAAATAAATAAATAAAGTTAGTGCGATGTAAAAAAAAACTAAAGAGGATATCGAGATGATAAACACATGAAAATATGTTCAACATCATTATCTATCAGAGAAATGCAAAGTAAACCCACAATGAAATATCACTACATTCCTATCATAATAGCTAAAATTAAAATAATGACAGCATCAAACGGTGACAAGTGTGTGGAGAAACTGGATGACTCATATGTTGCTGGTGGAAGTATAAAATGGTACAGCCACTCTGGAAAATTTGATGGATTTTGTTAAAACCAAACATGTTACTACCATATGACTCAGTAATTGCAATCCTGGGTATTTATCCCAAAGGAAGGAAAATTATGTTCATGCAAAAACCTGTACATTAATGTTCATCGCAGCTCTCTTTCTAACAGCCAAAAAGTGAAAATAGCCCAAATGCCTCTCATTGGGTGACTGGTCAAACAAACTGGGGGGCATATATATTATGGAATACCACTCATTTACTTCCTTCAATTCCATCCCTCTTTTGAAGTGTCCACTTTTAATCAGGTTACCCGTAGTTATTCTATGAACCACCACAGCAGACTACCTGTAGGAGATTCTTATTAGCAAAACTAATGTAGAGTTTGTAGTTTGTAGGAAATAGGTCAAAAGCAGATAAAATCTTGTTTTAAAATGTTTATTTATACTGTTATTCCATTGTCAGATTTATCTCCTCCAAGTGTTCTCTGTAATTTCAAATTTTATTGCAACACAAACAAAATCATGGCCCACCATGGAAATCCAAGGACGTCATTTCAAAGCATACAAATTGTATAACATTAGGAGAAAAAGTCAATAAAGGAGCCACATTTTTTTCTGCAAAATTTTATCAACCAAAATCACCAAGAATCAGGCCTGGAGCTGTTGTTTTCCTGCCACTTGAACAGAGACTGCTTTATTAGGAAACAGAAGTTTTATCGGAACTTTCTTTTATAGATTTGAACTCAACTGTGTTCTACCCTCACCAAAGGGAGCAGTATTTCAGACAGAATTTTCCTTTTCGAGAATTGTTTTTCTAATTTTAGAAAAGTGAGTATTTTATAAAAAACACAATCACTGTAAAGGTATTAAACATAACTGTTTGCTACCATCTAGTGGAAATCTAGTGGAAGTTTTGCACAGAAACATTTTTCACTTTCACAAAGTCATTCTAATTCATTACTTCCATCTGATTCTTGGTTATATGAATTTGTGGTTTTAAAAGTAAAACTTCTTGATATTTGATCCAAAATTCTTAATGTACAAGGAACAAGTGTAAGGGACAATATAGAAAGAGAAGAAGTCTTCTGAAAACACATCATTGCATTTTTTCCCCTTTAAAATAAAAACTATTTTGATAGTCATTCATAAACTGATCAAAAAGAAGGGTCACCAATCACACACCACAAAAGCTTTCTCTCAGAAGACTTGGCTCTCATGCAAATCGGCCTTGTATCCTCATTCCCAGCTTGCTCCCATTCTACATAACACATAATTTTATTGCCAGACTTTTCCTCTAGTGTGCTTATGTCATGTAGAACACGTCAAATATGTCTGGTCATGCTAATTACATTCTTCCTGAACATGGCAAAGAAGCCCTTGTGGAATATGAGAACTGAAAAACCAAACTATAAATGTGCCATATGGTCACTGATGGGAGGACAAATGTGTAGCACATACTGTTCCACAGCACTAATTATGTTGCTTTTGCTACATGACAGCTACTCTAGAGTATAGAAAGGCTTTATCAGTGTCCCTCCCTATGCCCTCAGCAGTCATGGTCACACAGATGAGCCACCTACCCAGCACATATGATTCTCTGCCTGAGAACTTTTTCAGCTATGGTTTCTTTCCTCAAGTCTGCATTCTAAAAGAAGAACGTTATACTGGAGGAGTATATGTATTGTGAAATGAACATTTAGTCATATTTCTGGCACCAGAATTTATTTTCCCAGTTTTCATGGCCCCCTTGAGTCTGGCTACAGAATGTAACGTGGACTCCACCACATCATGGGAGTCAGGCAAGGTCTGCACTGACAAGACAAACTTGCCGATAAAGACACTTTCACACAGTCTATTTGTATTCCAACACTACAGAAATCTTCTTTTGGGTCCTCCTCTATGCCAATCCTCCCATCCCCAGAAAACACCATAAAAAACTAGCAAGAGACATTCCTGGCACCATCCTGACCAGAGCCCTATCCGCTGTGGTGCTCTGCAATGGACACCACCTCTGAATAGCTTTGAACTAAACTCACAATATCCCAATAAACTCACAATATCCCAAGTAGCATAAAGTTTACATAGCCACTAAAATAACTGGGATATTTAAAGTTATTAGTCAAGGACAACAGAAAGAAGAAAAGGAACCACAAGTAAGACATTATAGTAATGAGATTACCCTTCAGATTTGTCTGTCCAGAGGACGTTTTAGACAGTTGATAAAGAAGGAGCAGCTCTACTAATTCTCTAATCCTCTCCAAATTTGGTTAGAATACTACTGGGGAAGTAACCAGCGCGTTACTGCCCCCCACCCCAAGATTACCCAATAAGTGCACTAGCCCTAAAACATTCTTCTAAACAGAAGTCAGCTGCTAAGTTGTCACGTGGCCCCAGATTCCTTCCAGAAAGAAACCTTTCCCCTGAAGGAGTCTCCTCCATTCTGGGTAAACCATGAACTTCCTTGTATTGCTTAAGCATATGTGTCATATGGCACCTGGCCTGCCCCACCAGGATATCTGCTCCCAAACCTCCCCCTAACCCGCCAGCAAGAAAAAAACAGGGTCTTCGCCTGCAGCACAGAGGGGTGCATACAGTCCATCACTCTGTGTCAGTTCTCAGAAGGGATCTGCTGGCCACGGGAAACTGGCACACACTACAAATGCTGATCTTGCTGTGTCTCTTCTCCTTTCTGTGAGTAAAGCATTGTTCTAACCACTGCCTTGTGTGTTGAGTCCTTCTTGGTGACTCAGAACCTATAGAAGATGCAGTGGACCAAGGTCTATGGGCTCCTTCTTCTGGTGGTTGGCATCGTTATGATCTCTCCATCTTCTATACAATGGCAATCTAGAGTTGAAACTGGTAGCCAGATCTTACTACTCAAAAAATACTAAGCCTCTATATAAGGAATAACAAAGCTACCTAAGCAAAAGAAGTCTAGTTATTTATCAACATTCATCCTTCCTTTCTTTTATATAATTGGAAGTTTTATCTGAGCAAATGGCTAGGGTCCCTGCTACAAACCTTAGCCCTTTCCCTTTGCCTCTCCTCCTGGGGGCTAGTGGTGGTGAGCAATTCCTGACAATGTGAAGGAAGGAAACACTCTAAGACGGCAGAGTAGCAAGAAAGCAGCCCAACGACCCTAGAGTTCCCATCTAGAATTCTACATAAGAGAGAAATGAACAAGTGGAGATAATAGAGCAAAGAGCTGGAAGCAAAACTGAGATGTCAAGAGAGGAAATATACATGGAGATATCACCCTCACACTGGTGAGATTTGGCATAGGAGGGACCAGAGACAAGGAGTTTAAAGACAGACCCTTAGAAGACCCCAAAACTTAGAGGGTGGGTAGAGAAAGACAAGTAGGAGAAGGAACAGTCAGAGAAATAAGATGAAAAACAGGGGAGCATAAAAATCATAAGGTAGGCTCAACAACAACAACATAAAAGCTCAAATAAAAAATGGATAAAGGGTTTAAATAGGCAATTCTCCAAAGAAGGTATACAAATGATTAATAAGCACATGAAAGATGCTTAACATCACTAACTATTAGGGAAACACAAATCAAAAATACAATGCGAAATCACCTTATACCCATTAATATGGCTACTCAAAAAAAAAAAAACAAAACCAGAAAACAACAAGACATGGATGTGGAGAAAGTGGAGCCCGTGTGCACTGTTGGTGGGAATGCAAAATAGTAGTCACTGCAGAAAACAGTATGGTATGTCCTAAAAAAAAATTAAAAACAGAATTGCCATATGATCCAGCAATTCCACTTCTGAGTATATATACACAAAAGAATTGAAAGCAGGGACTCAAAGAGATATAGGTACATCCATGTTTACCACAGCATTATTCACAGTAGCTAAAATGTGGAATCAACCCAAGTGTCAGTGGGTAAATGAATAGATAAGCAAAATGTGGTATATACATAAAATGTAATATTATTTAGTCTTTAAAAGTAAGAAAATTCTGACTCATGTTACATCATGGATGAGCCTTGAGCATTTTATGCTAAGTGAAGTAAGCCAGTCACAGAAAAACAAATATTGTCTGATTCCATTTATATGACGTACTTAAAGTAGTCAAAGTCATAGAAAGAGAAAGCAGAGTGATGGTTTCCAGGGGATGGGGGGAGGGGTTATGGGGAGATCTTGTTTAATGGCTAAAGAGTTTCAGTTTTATTAGATAAAAAGTGTTCTGGAGATGGATAGTGGTGTCGGTAGCACAATAATCTGAATGTACTTGATACCACAGAACAGTAAGTACACTACAAGAAGGTACTTACTACAAGATACAAGATTAACATACAGAAATCAGTGGCATTTCTTTACACTAACAATGAAATACCAGAAAAAGAAAGAAACAATCCCTTTCAAAATCACATTCAAAACAATAAAATACTTAGGAATAAATCTGACCAAGGAAGTGAAAGACTTATACATGGAGAACTATAAAACATTGATTAAGGAAATTAAAGATGACTGAAAAAATGGAAAGATATCCTATGCTCTTTGACTGGAAAAATCAATATTGCATTTTTTTCCTACTTTTTTTTATTGAGTTATAGTCATTTTACAATATTGTGTCAAATTCCAGTGTAGAGTACAATTTTTCAGTCATATATAAACATACATATATTCATTGTCACATTTTTTCGCTGTGGGCTACCACAAGATCTTGTATATATTTCCCTGTGCTATACAGTATAATCTTGTTCATCTATTCTGCATATGCCCGTCAGTATCTACAAATTTTGAAATCCCAGCCTGTCCCTTCCCAGCCCCCGCCCCCTTTGCAACCACAAGTCTGTATTCTATGTCTATGAGTCTGTTTCTGTTTTGTATTTATGTTCATCTTTTTTTTTTCTTTAGATTCCACATATGAGCGATCTCATATGTTATTTTTCTTTCTCTTTCTGGCTTACTTCACTTAGAATGACATTCTCCAGGGACATCAATGTTGCTACAAATGGCGTTATGTTGTCGGTTTTTATGGCTGAATAGTATTCCATTGTATAAATGTACTGCTTCTTCTTTATCCAGTCATCTGTTGATGGACATTTAGGCTGTTTCCATGTCTTGGCTATCGCAAATAGTGCTGCCATGAACACTGGGGTGCAGGTGTCATTTTGAAGTAGGGTTCCTTCTGGATATATGCCCAGGAGCGGAATTCTTGGGTCATATGGTAAGTCTATTCCTAGTCTTTTGAGGAATCTCCATACTGTTTTCCACAGTGGCTGCACCAACCTGCATTCCCACCAGCAGTGTAGGAGGGTTCCCTTTTCTCCACAGCCTCTCCAGCATTTGGGAAGACTCAATACTGTTAAAATGGCCATACTGCCCAAGGCAATCTACAGATTTAATGCAATCTCTATCAAATAACCCATGACATTTTTCACAGAAATAGAAGAAATAATCTTAAAATTTAAATGGAATCACAAAAGACCCAGAACTGCCAAAGCAATACTGAAGAAAAAGAACTAAGTTGGAGGAATAACCCTCCCAGATTTCAGACAATACTACAGAGCTATAGTAATCAAAACAGCATGGTACTGGCACAAAAACAGACATATGGATCGATGGAACAGAATAGAGAGCCCAGAAATAAACCCACACACCTACAGTCAACTAATCTTCAACAAAGGAGGCAAGAATATAGAATGGAGAGAAGACAGTCTCTTCAGCAAGCAGTGTTGGGAAAACTGGACAGCAGCACTCAAATCAATCCCTTTTAGAAGTTAGAACACTCCCTCGCACCATATATAAAAATAACCTCAAAATGGCTTAAAGACTTAAATATAAGACAAGACGCTATAAACCTCCTAGAAGAAAACATAGGTAAAACATTCTCTGACATAAACCTTAGCAATGTTCTCCTAGGGCAGTCTACCCAGGCAATAGAAATAAAAGCAAAAATAAACAAGTGGAACTTAATTAAACTTATAAGCTTTTGCACAGCAAAGGAAACCATAAGCAAAACAAAACAACAATCTACAGAATGGGAGAAAATATTTGCAAATGATGCGACTGACAAGGGACTAATTTCCAAAATATACAAACAGCTCATACACCTTAATATCAAAAAACAAGCAACTCAATCAAAAAATGGACAGAAGATCTTAATAGACATCTCTCCAAAGAAGACATACAGATGGCCAAAAAGCACATGAAAAGATGCTCAACATCACTAATTGTTAGAGAAATGCAAATAGAAACTACAATGAGATATATCACCTCACACCAATCATAATGGCTATCACTAAAAAGTCCACAAACGATAAATGCTGGAGAGGCTGCAGAGAAAAGGGAACCCTCCTACACTGTTGGTGGGTATGTAAATAAATAGATTTACCGTATGATCCAGCAATCCCACTCCAGGGCATATATCCAGAGAAAAACATAATGCAAAAAGACACATGTACCCCAGTGTTCATTGCAGCACTGTTTACAATAGCCAAGACATGGAAACAACACAAATGTCTACTGACAGATGACTGGATAAAGAAGACATGGTATATATATACACAATGGAATACTACTCAGCCATAAAAAATAATAAAATAATGCCATTTGCAGCAACATGGATGGATCTGAAGATTGTCATTCTAAGTGAAGTAAGTCAGAAAGAGAAAGAAAAATGCCATATGATAACACTTATATGTGGAATCTTAAAAAAAGGACACAAACAAACTTATCTACAAAACAGAAACAGACTCACAGATGTAGAGAACAAACTTATGGTTACCAGGGGGTTAAAGGGGGGTGGGAAGAGATAAATTGGGAGTTCGAAAATTGCACCTATAGGGGAGTGATGGAAATGTTAGCTATCTTGATTGTGGTAGTAGTTTCACTGGTGTATCTATCAATCAAAATTCATCAAAGTATACATCTGAAATATGTGTAGTTGACTGTACAGGAACCAAATCACAATAAAGGTGTTTAAAAAAACAATGCCTGAAGAATTAAAATAAAATTAGGACATTCTCTAACACCATATACAAAAATAAACTCAAAATGGATTAAAGACCTAAATGTAAGACTGGAAACCATAAAACTCCTAAAGGAAAACATAGGCGGAACACTCTTTGATATAAATCATAGCAGTATTTTTTTAGATCTGTCTCCTAAAGCAAAGGTAATAAGAGCAAAAATAAACAAATGGGACTTAATTAAACCTAAAAGCTTTTGCACAGCAAAGGAAACTATCAACAAAATGAAAAGACAGCCTACTGAACAGGAGAAAATATTTGCAAATGATATGACCAATAAAGGGTTAATATCCAAACTATATAAACAGCTCATACGACTCAACATCAAAAAAAAAAAAACAATAAAAAGTGGGCAGAAGACCTGAATAGACATTTTTCCCAAGAAGATATACAGATGGCCAACAGGCACATGAACAGATGCCTGTCGCCAGGCAATAAGATGGGGAGTGAATGGTCCAGGAAATGTCCCAGATATCTACCAACTGCAGGGTGCTTTTGTCTGGAAAGGTAGCACCATTATGCCACTGATGCGGTCAGTGAATACAAGTATAAAACACAGACCAAACAAGAGTCCTTAAATACTGCTCCTATTTGCTATGTAGACAGGCTTGGTAAGGCCATACTCAGAAAAGGGCTCCACTGTAGTCTAGTGGTAACCTTGAGAAGAGGGTAGAGCACCAGTTCTGACACATTTGACTTTGGGAACCAGAGACACCCCAACTCCAGCTACTCAACTGAGTAGGTATCAGTCTGCATATGTTTGCAAGCTCCTTGGCCTGATATGCTAGAACCAGTGAGTTTTGTTTTTGGACCAGGTCCCAAACTGTAGATAGATAATTATGCCTTGATGCACAGTCTACTTAGATGACCAGAGTCCTAACCTGGGCAATGCAGGTACTTTTGTTTGTTGATTTCACTGATTTTTTCATCCATAAATGACCCTTATCCCTGGGTATACACATGGGACCCATAAATAAGGTATATATCTTTGCATATTGCTGATAATGTTTGTCTCCACAGAGGCTGAGACTTGATCATCTAAGTCATTCCCCTGCTAGGAGGCAGTCCATACTGTCAACCTAAAAGCCCCTGTCCAGGAGTCAATCAAATGTAACAAGGTGCATTTTGGAGGGTGTTTTCCAGAATAAGAAGCATACTATGAGTGTCGACAAATGTATAATGACATTTGTCCACCATAATAGTATCAAACAAAACAGTGTCGCTGCCCTAAAAATCCTCCATACTCTGCTTATTCATACATACATTCCTCTCCACTAAACCCTGGCAACCACTGATTCTTTTACTATCTACATAGTTTTGCCTTTTCCAGAACATCACATAGTTGGAATAATATACTACATAGCCTTTTCAGATTAGCTTCTTTCACCTAGTAATATACATTTAACTTTCCTCCATGTCTTTTCATGGCTTGATAGCTCATTTCTTTCTTTTAATTTTTAAAAAATATTTTATTTATTTATTTATCATATTATTATTATTTTATTTTGGCGGGGGGGGATTCATAGTAGCTTTATACATAATTGCCAAAATTTGGAAGAAACCAAGCTGTCCTTCAGTATGTGAATGGATAAACTGTGGTATATTCAGACAATGGATTACTACTCAGTGCTTAAAAGAAATGAGCTATTCGGGGGACGGTACAGCTCAAGTGGTAGAATACATGCTTAGCATGCATGAGGTCTAGAGGTCAATCCCCAGTACCTCCCCTAAAAATAAGTAAACCTGATTACCCACCTACAATTCTGAGTATCAGGGTATAAAGTTTGATACCTATCAACTCGTTTAGGCTACAATTCAGAGGGAGTGTCATGAAGTATCTCCTATGTAACAGTGAAGAATCTGAGGCTCAGCGAGTTTAAATATCTCCCCCAAGGCCGCATGGTCAATAACTGGGAGAGCTCAGAATTAAACCAAAAATAATTCATCAAAACCTGTGTGCTTAGGCAAGAGGAAGATGACACACTAGATGAAGGTCCTTCTGGGCAGGTTATCTTCCCCTCTCAGAGGAAGCCTGAGACCATAGCAGTACAGTTGCGGGAACTATAAGGCTGTATACAAGGAAAGAGGAATGTCTGAAATATGTAAAGTGCATTAGAAAATTACCAGCAGCGCCTACAATTAAGAGTGTAATGACTAATGGTGCAGTGATTCAGATGCATCTCTAAAAGTCTGCACTGAACAGGTTGTTGAACATCCCCTCACATGTGAGAGATATGGCAAAAATCCAAATGGTAAATCATTAGATGCCCAGTACAACTATATTCTAAGTTGAGGAGCTAGGCTATCTTGTAAAGAAATAGAACATAACTGGTTCTGCTGGCATCACCCCATGTTTAAGCCCAAAGACATAAAAGAGTTTCGTTGGAAGGAATACAGAATTCTTTAGTGACAGTGGTCAGTATGCTAGGCATATTCTCCACTGCCAACAATCTAGCCTTCATTCTGCTAAGTAAAATAAGTCAGACAGAGAAAGATAAATACTGTACGATATCACTTATACAAAAATGTATCTAAAAAAATACAACTAACTAGTGAATATAACACAAAAGAAGCAGACTCACAGATACAGAGAACAAACTAGTGGTTATCGGGGGTGGGGGTGGGGGACACAATATAGGAGTCGGAAGTGGAAGGTACAAACTGCTGGGTGTAAGATAGGCTCAAGGATGTACTGTACAACACAGGGAATACAGCCAATATTTTGTAATAACTCTAAGTGGAAAGTAACCTTTAAAAGTTGTATAAAAAGCAAAAATTAAAAACAAAGAATCTGCCCTCTCCAATCCCAAAACACATAATTAAATGTTCTATTTAAACAAGAGGTAACTTTCTTGGGAAATACTACATTTAAAACCCAAACTGACCTTCTTAATCAGCGTTTCACTTGGAGCTGAGCAATGGTAATATATTCCTATTTTCCAGAATATTCCTTAAGAATCCAAGCCATTCTTCAATGGTAGCTCCTACCTTTTTATTACACAGAGAATTAATGATCCAGCAAACATCCTACGTAGCTGCCTACGCTGTGTACTTCACCCTATAAACCAAGCACCATTGTTGGCATATCCAAACACGCAGCAGTCTTAAGAGTCCTCACAAAGAATTCTAATTTGGGAGTGAACTGCACTTCCAGCTGGTTGGAATGTAAACTGGTGCAGCCACTATGGAAGACAGTATGGAGATTCCTCATAAAAGTACGAATAAAATTACCGTATGCTCCAGCTATCCCACTTCTGGGCATTTATCCAAAGAATACAAAAACACTAATCTGAAAAGATATATGCACCCGTATATTCATCGCAGCATTTACAATTGCCAAGATATCAAAGCAACCTAAGTGTCCATCAACAGATGAATGGATAAAGAATACAAAATGGAATACTACTCACCATAAAAAAGATGAAATCCTGCCATTTTTGACAACATGGCATGAGCTTTCCTACAAAACATGGGAAGAAGTCCCCAAATCATTTTTCATAGAGGAAAAGAACAGACAGTTAATTTCTTGTTGACCCCACTGACACCAAATCAACTCAAAAGGAACTCACATGAAGAAATACTGATCAAATTCAATTCTGACTATGTTCTAAAGTTATATGACAACATAGAAGTCACACAGAGAACCGCAGGAAAACCACACATGGGGGAGGGGATAGTTCAGTGACAGAGTGCCTGCCTAGCATGCACAAGGCCTTGGGTTCAATCTCCAGTACCTCCATTAAAATAAAAATAATGATAATAATAATAAATAAACCTAATAACCTCCCCCCTCCAAAGAAAAAACACCCATGCATGTTTGCACTATTTGATAACACAAGGTAGGAGATTAAGACACACTGAATTCTCAGCTGCCCCAAAACATATATTTCTATTATTTTTAAGGGACCTTAAAATTACCAAAGACACTCTCTGAGAAAACTCTCTGGTTCAAAAACCCCTGGATGAAGGTTGGAACCTGCAATGATGTACTTTTAAAGTTATAATCAAGAACAGCCAGGAAACTTACCTCCTGAAAGTGCCCACCCATACACTCATTCCAGTGTGAAAGTTATCTCCACATGCAGTCCAAGGAAAATCTTAACCATGCCAATGGGAACTTCTACGCAGCACAGTGGCTTGCTTCTATACAGCTGAAAGCTTTGGTGATCTTGGGTGCTTTCAAATCCTGACCAGTGCATAAGGCCTCTGATTCCTATTAGAGGGAGGATACTGAGCTCTACCCTAAACACTTCTGTTCTTAAAAACCAGCACAACTAGCAGGGTTCCCATATCTGCCGGACAAAAAGGAAGTCAAGGTTTTATACTTTTTAATTTGTCTTTAAAAATATGAAAAAAGTGGTCTCTTGAGAAAACCCACTTGTACAAAGTCCCCTGCTTGAAGATAGGGTTAAGTTTGGACACGAAATGATCCTCCCACAAAAACGAGGAGCCTGCTAACCCAGGACCTGAAAGCACTTACAGATATGGTGAGGGCTGCATGCACTATGACAACCCACAGAAGACAGGATAACGGGGCACTGGGTTACACCCACATTGCTACTTACACCCAGAGACTTGTGTTCTTGGATCACTCAAAATTCATCACCATTTTCTCACCTTCCCCTTTCATTTTTCTCTACTGTTCCCCATGTCTCTTGTGTTCTCATTCATTTTGCTGAGTGACATATAGAAAAAAAGCAGTGATTCTCTAACTGAAGACAGAGCCTCAATTAATAAAAAAAAAAACACTTTTCTAGAGGTATCTGGGAAGAAGAAGCCTAATGGAATCCATTTCCACATACTCTTCTCCCATATATACAGTTTCCTATGTTACATGAGTCCAAGAATGACCAAGGAGCACACCCAGCATCTCCTCCCTTCCTTTCACTATCAACTTGTCCTATTTTGACCTTCAGGCTCTCACCTATATTTTTGTAAAAGGGTAATGTATCCTTATCAGTCTCCAGATAAAGGGATTAAAAATCACATTGAGTAAATTTATCAAAGGAAACAAGTCACTAATAGCCCACACCATAAGGATAAAACAAGCAGATGGGGCTCCCTGAGGTGCCACGAACAGCTCACACAAAAATTGGGATCACACTTCCTACTTTGGTCTTTAGAGACCTAATGTATTACAATCCAAATGGCAGAAGGAGTACAAAGGCAGGGAACTCGTACTTCCTAAATTGAAAGTTACATAAGTTGGTCATCAGGATTGAATTAATACTGGAAGCTGGAATAAAGTCAATAGCCAACAAATAATGAAGTGTTTTCAGGGGCCTATAAATATACCAAAATATACCAGGAAATCCACAGCCTAAGCACCCAGGTGTGAATGTTAAGGGACAAATTCACACTGGAGATAATGCAATATAAAAACTGTTGAGAACAACCAGAAGGTTAGAGGCCCGGAGAGAGCAGAAGGGAATATATATGCATGAACTCTGACAAGTCACAGAATGGTGGGGTGAAGGGATACTAGCTCCCCTCCAACTTGAAATAGTTAAAGTGGATGAGAAATACACCTACTGTACCTACAATTAAGGGTGCAGTGAGGAAGATGCTCTGGATCAAACACATTCCTGAAAGCCTGCCTTGTAAGAGATTTTGAAAGCAAAATGATGTTGATATAAGTGTTAGCAGAAGCTCCAAAGACCAAAATGATGGATACCAAGGACCCCACATTATGCAGTAAGGACCTTAACATCTTACCAAATTCTGAGCCAACTGGTCTGCCTGGCACTGACCACTGACAACCTCATTAATGAAAAGTGAAGTGGAAGAAAGAAGAAAGATAGTTCAGACACAGCTGACATAGTGGTAGGCATTTTCTACCTGCCTGTAATCTGTGTTTCCTTCCCTTTTACTCAACTTATAATTACACTTTCTATTTCAATGAGATGGACCTGCTGGGAAAAGCCACATTTAGAGCCCAATCTGACTTTCTTTAGTGTGTGCTCCACTGGGAGGTAAGCATGGCTTTTACACTTCTTTTCATGTTTTTTCTTTAAGAATCCACATCACCCTTCAATAGCACTGGCTGTCTGGAAATGACACGGGGTATGAATGGTCTATCAAATGTCCCATGGAGACCCCCACTGCTGGGTAGTTTTGCCATAAAGGTGGCACCATTATCTGGTTAGGTGTCACTGGCAAATGCAAAAAAGGAAAGAGGGAAAGAGAGAGAGGGAGAAGGGGTGGGGAGAGAGAAAGAGAGAAAGAAAGAAACATACACAGTCCAACTAGCAGTCCTTGTATAGATCCCCCATGTGATGTGCACAGGATTGTCAGGCCGATAGTCAGAAAAGGGGTCTACCACAGTCTATGGCCATGGTAACCGTGAGAGGAGGGCAGAGGCCTGGCCTGGCCCATCTCTGTATGGAAACTGGAGACCTCTTCTCTCCTTGACTGTGCAGCTGGCACTCTGGGCACGTTTGCCAGGCTTCCTTGGCCTCATGTGCCAGAATCACTAGGAATTGTTTGGGGGACAGGGCCTAATTTGTACATGGGTTACCATTCTTGTGTGAAGTTTGTCCAGGTGGGCATGGTCTTAACCTGGGCAGTGCAGACTTGATGAGCTTGTTGATTCCACTGATTTTCATCTTCAAACTGTCCTCATCTACGTGCACCACATGGACCATGGAAAGGATGTGTGCATCTCGGACAATTAGCTGACCACGTTTGCCACTACAGAGGCCGAGACTTGATCATCTGGGCAGCCTCCTGCCAGGTACCAGTGCCAGCTGTCAGCACACAGGTGCGTACCCCAGAGTCAGCCAAAAAGTAGTGATGTGCATGTTGGAGGGGAGGATGTTTTCAGACAAGCATCACAGCCCAGACCCCACCCGCTGAGCAGCAGTCCCTTTTGTCCATGAACAGGTGCAAGCAATGTTCTCTGGGGTCAGATGACTTCCACTTCCAACCACACTTCACTTGCCATTAACTTAGTGGATGTGACCAGGCACCATATTCAGGCTTCTGCAGGAACCTGGCTGTCGTGAAGCTGTCACAAGGCAGATGAGGTGACACACACGTTGCATCTGATACAGCCTCATCTGGAGGGTGCCTGGACACTTTTTCTCAGTACCTTGTAGACACCATTAATGTCTCGTTCACTTCTTTTGTGGCTATACTACTTTCACTTTAAAATGGATGTTTCTTAGGCAATAATATTGGTCGGATTCTCATTTGCATCGCATCACACTATCACAAATTTAAGTCATAACAACTTACTCTTGCTTTGTTACTCTCTCAGCGTCCACCCACATGCGCTAAAAAGGCAGCACTGGTCTCTCAAATGGGATACGGCAGGTGGCAGTTTGAAGGCACTGCCAGGAACCAATTTCATGGGGTGCCATTGCCTGGTGGCCAGATTGTTTTACACAGGTTCTAATCTGTATAAAAATCAGTCATTGACACTTTCTCAAAAAATGCTCTGCACAGGTGACTTTGCTATGTGGAAAGGTAGTCTGTATATGCGCCCAGTCAAAAATTTACTTCGGATGTAGAAACAACTCTCAGATTGGACTTACAGACTGATGTGAGTTTACAGCAGAGCCCATGTGAACCAATACACATACAACTTTTTATAACTGATACTTCTGAGTGTTTTGTGGAAACAGTTGTGTTAACTGTGTGGAGTTCTTCTCTTGATTGTAAGGGATGTTCCCAATGGGGAAATGCCATTAGAACAGTGGTAGTGGGGCAGATGGATAATCTGGAGCTCAAAAGGCTTCTCCAGCCCTGCAGTGAGATAGCAGTAAAGCAGTGCACGCTACTGGGTTAGACAGCAAGTGCTAAGAGGTTCCTTACACGGATCAAGGAACTAATGGGGACAGAGGTGCTTAAAAAGACTATACCACCCTACAACAGTCCAGTGATAAAAGCCAGTGCTCCTTCCTCGTCTCTGTGGATTATCATCATCTCAATGTGGCAACAGTCCTCCCCGTTCCTAAGGTTCCAGATGTCATAACAGTCATGGAGTCCATTCCACAGACTGAAGAGCTTAGTACGCAGTAGTGGATGTGTTAATGTTTTCTTCATATCTTGCTGCAATCAGATGATCAAAGCCTCTTTGCCTTCATGGGGCTCAGCACACAAAATACACTCTTCCTTCCTAGGTACCTGTCTAGTTAAGCTGGACAGGGAGAATCCTAATGGAATCCATTTCCACATACTCATCCCTTATATGTATTTTTTCATAAATCAGTTCTGGCAGCAATTAACCAAGGAGCCCTTCTAGAAGCTCAGCCCTCCCTTTCCAATATCAACTTGTCTTACTATGAAATGAAAGGTCTGACGAGTATTTTTCCAAGAGGACATTATAACTTAGCTGACTTCAGGAGAAGGAGGCTAAAATACCATGGAGAAATATAATTTGTCTAAGAAACTGGGGCCAGACTGTCCTGTCCATGGGAAAGTTGAACCCAGGGCCAACATCAAGATAGGAACCCTAATGTGCCACCACCACCTCGCATGCCAACTTGGGATGGAGATTCCTAGCTTGGTACCTGGAGCCCCAACTCATCACAATACAAATGACAGAAAGAGTATAAAAGTGGGAAACTGGTATTTGCCAAACAGAAGGATTACACACAGTGGTCAGTCCAGATTGACTAGACACCAGAAGCTGTAGTGAAACCAACAACCAACAAATACCAAGTCTTTTTAGGGGGCCTTGGATAATACCAAAGAGGCTCTCAGAGAATACTCACTAGGTCTAAATACCCCTGCTTGACAGCTGGAGGGTAAGCTTGGACTGGAGATAATCCAATATAAAACTCTAAGAACCAGAAGACTGCGAGCCAGGAGAGAACACAAGGAAGTCTATGAATGGAAGAGTCTGCATGCACCCTGACATATCATAGAATGATGGGCTGAAGAGGCACTGGCTTCCCCAACATTTCAAAGTGGATAAGGAGGTGCACCCACAGTACCTACAATTAAGGGTGCAGTGAGGGAAGGAACTGTGGGTCAGACACGTCTGGAAAGCCTGCCTTGAACTGGATGTTGAAAGTAACACATCCTCAGGTATAAGCATTTTGGCAGGGGCTCCAAAAGACAAAATAAATGTCTAGAACTCCATATTCTAAAATGATGTAATGTACTGTCCTGCCAAAAACCTGAGCAAAACTGGATCAGCTAGCATTAGTCCATTTCCTACCACAGAGTGAGGAAAAGCTGAGGTGGAAGAAGGGGGAATGAAACTTTGAGGGAGTCACCAATGTGGGAGGCATTTTCTTCCCTAACCAGAATCTGGGCCTCCTCCCCACACCCCCAGACTCATTAAACATTCAACTTAAATGGGAGGTATCTGCCGGAGGAGTGCCACATTTACACGCCAAACTGACTTTCTTAAGTGTGTGCTCCACTGGGAAATGAGATTCAGTTGTCTACTCCTTTTTTTTTTTTTTTGAAGAATTCAAGCCATCTTTCAATGGCATCTGCTGCCTGGAGATGACGCAGGGAATAAATGGTCCACTGAACGTCACATGAAGTAGCCCACTGCCGAGTACGGTTTACTATAAAAGTGGTTCCAATGTCTGATTGCATGTGGTCAACAAATCCAAGTAAAATTACAACCCAACTATAAGTCCTTGCGTGAAATTTCCCCATTTGCTGTGCTCGTACAAAAAGTTGGCAGTGACATAATCAGAAAGGGGATTTATTACAGCCTGTGCCCAGTAGTAATCCTGAGAGTACAAAGCGAGGTCCAGCACCTCTGTGTAGGGGACCCGGAGATGCCCTCTCTGCCTGAATGGACAGCTGGCACTCTGGCACATTTCCAGGCTCCCTGGCCTCATGTGCTGGAATCACAGGGTCTTGTTTTGGGACCAGGTCTCAAACTGTAGATGGATTACCATGCCTAGTTTATAGTCTATCCAGGTGATCAGGGTGCCAACCTGGGTAGGAAGTATCTGATCACCTTGTTGATGCCAATGAATTTCATTCTCAAAGTGATTCATGTGCATCATGCAGAGCACAAATAGGAGGTATACATCTTGTATAACTGGCTGATTTTTGCTACCACAGATTCTGAGACTCGATCATCCAGTCACTCCGCTGCCAGGTACCTGTCCACACTGTCAGCCCACGGGCTCCTGCCCAAGAGTCAATCAAATGTAACAAGGTACATGTTGGGGGCTGTTTTCCAGGGCAAGCACCACCACCTGCAGGCTATGCAGGCAAGCTCTACCATCTGGGCAGACTGCGCTTTTCCAGGGTCTGTCTGCCTGCAGTTTGGTGGATGAGTCCATGTATCAGACGCAGGCATCCTCAGGAGCCTGTTTGTACAGAAGCCATCAGAAAATGGGGTGCTGGCACTATCTCTGCATCTCAAGTCACTAGCATTTGAAGAGTTACTGGACACTTTTTGCTGAACCTCAGAGGCACCATTCATGTCTGAGTTTAATTCTTCTCTACATATACCGCTTTCCCATAGAAATGGATATCTCTTGAGCAATATCCACTTGGATGGAGTTCTCATTTGGGACTCACTTCTTCATGATAGGAAAGTTAGGGCATATCAACTCCTGCTCATGCTCTGTTACTCTCTCAATGTCCATCAGCACCCACTAACAAGTCTTTCAAATGGAGCATATCTAGTGGTGATGTCAGGCAAGTGCCACAAAAAAATCCCAAAGGGTGCCATTCCCTAGTGGCCACATCTTTTTGCCACAGGTTCCAGTCCACTTAAAAGTCAGTCTCTGACACTTTCTCTCAAAACACACTGCATGAGTGATTTGCTCAAGTAGAAAGGCTGGTCTATACAGCGTTTAAGAGTTTCTACACGTTTCTCACAGCCAGAGCACACGAGGCTCTTCCCCCCACAATTTCTGAATTGCTTACCCATGAGCCCCTGCCGCCCACATCTCGTTTTAAGCCCAGAATTCTTTCTGCAGTTCCAGAGCCTTCCGCCTCACTGCTGGCATCTCCAGTTTCACGTGCCGCCTTGTCCTCCTGTGGCTTCGTGGTCCCTAATTCAGAAATGAGCACACCTTCCCTCCAGTCACCTGCGTGGTGCCCCCCCTCCATTCAGCTGCCCTGCCAGGTGGAGGTGAGGATGGAAGACAAGGGAGGGTCGCTGTCCCCTACAGTGTGAACTGTACCGGCCATGCCCCCGTCTGTCCCCTCTTGTATCCCCTGGGTCTGGCAAAAAGCCAGGTCCACATAATAATAAATGTTTGTTGAAGGAAAAAAAAAGTTTCTACAGCACACTGATTCAAAATAGCTACCTTTTAAGTAATTTTTTATAATGGGCTAACAGGCTCCCTATATGGGGTATGAAGTTCATTCAACACTGATCAAATTATAATATGCTCTACCAAATTTGGTATTCTGGAGGTTTTTAGGCCATCAGTTTTTCCTGAACGAGCTCAGAGAATGTTACCTGGGCACCAGCTTATATGGTTCACCAGAACTATATCTAGGTAGCTGGCTGCTGATTCTTCTCAGGGTTAAACTTCCAACAGTGGTTGCACAGGTACTAGGCTGTCCATAAAACAAAGATAATACACTGCCCTTAGTCCTTCTATCAGAATAATGTCATCATTTAATGGTACCAAGACTCCTCTGGTGAGAATTCAGTCAGCCAGTCAGCCAGTGAAATCACAGAGTGCCTCAGAGCACCTTGCAGCAGACTGGAGAACACGTATTACATTCTGAGCTCCATAAAGGCAGGTAGCCTCTGATCATCCAATCACAGTGTAATCCAAAAAAAGCATTACAATGGCCAGTGCTACATACAACCGGCACAGTGGACTCCGTGACCATCATAATAACTGGAACTACAGGAGTGAGGAGGACTGCTACTGAACCGAGCTTACAGTAATCCACGTGGTGGTGGGATGTCCCACTGGCTTTTCTCACTGGTCACACAGGCTTATTGTAAGGTGGTGTATTCTCTTTAAGCATCTCTGTCTGCATTAGTTTGTTGGTCAGTGTAGAGACCTTCTTCCCCATCCTTCCCCCAGAGCTTTACCAATATCTCATGGCTGAATTGGGAAAGCCTGGTGGGCTACCACTTGTCCATTCATCCCATGACCACTGTGCCAGTCATGACATTTCTCTTATTGGGAACATCCCTTACAATCAAGAGAACAATTACATCTATCTAACACAAATCTTCCCACAATATATTCAGCAGTAACAGTTACAATGTCTTGTGTGTGCATTGGTCTGTGAGGGCCCACCCATAAACTCACATCAGTCCACAGTCCAATCTGAGAGTTATACCCCATCTAACATGAAATTTTTACCATATCCATGGTACCTTCTAAGAACCACAGTAACTTTTGCCCTAGTGTCCACAAGAGCTGAAAGGTTACACAACTTTGAGTGCCATCAGGTCTATAAAACACCTTGAATAGGATAAAAGCCTCTTGTTCCAGCTAAAGAAGGAAGGCTCCCAACCCCTACCCTAGACCTCTTTGTTCTTTTTTTTTAATGCTTGAATTATTTTTTTAAGATTTTTTTTTTTGGTGGGGAGAGGTAATTAGGTTTCCTTATTTATTTTTGTAGGAGGTACTGGGGATTGAACCAGGACCTTTTGTATGCTAAGCATGCGCTCTACCACTTGAGCTATACCCTCCCCCACTCTGTTCTTATAAGAAAGATCTGAGTAGAAAGGTGGTACTGAATGTATTCGATAAACAGCTGTCTAAAGAGCACAAATCTCAGCAAGGGGTCTAGGTCTCTTGGTCCTCTTCCTGTCATCAGCAAGGTGGTTGTGGCCAGACTGGCTTGGAATATGGAATCAGTCATTAGGCAACTAGGTGATCTCACCTCCTTCCCCTCCATCATAACGGTCAGGACTAGCAGGGGAGACATCTACAGTCTTGTTAAGCAAGTGCCCAAACCTATCCTTTATTATCCCTTCCTCCCTGGTCCTATAGGAGCAGACCTCATTTCATCTCTGTGTAATTGGCCACCTCAGTTCAGGAGGGAGTATTTTATCTGTGGTCATGGCCACCCATCTGAAGGAAGCAGATTCAATTTACTGGTGACACAGATACATAAGCAACAACGAAGAAATGTTTTTCTTAGACTTATGGGGTTCTTTCCTTTCAAAGCATCTATGCAAATCAGCAGAGGTCCCAGGGACAAAGGTCAAAGGTCACGTGCCTCCTTATCACTAAAGAATTTAGCAATGTGGTCTGCAATAGCAAACCAACGTCACAGACACTATAGTGTTTTCTATTCTGCAGCTCTTATCAGGAAAGGGGGAGAGCAGAAAGCCCCAGACCTAAAAAGACTGTAGAGTGGAAGAGAAAATGCCCCATAACAACCTTTCAAGGGAGATAGGAAGGCAAGTGGGACACAGCCTTAGAGGCTTTCCTCACAGGCCTCCTACCCTCTCGCATTCCAGGTTTACCTTTAGGCATTTTGTTAGACTCAGATGAGCTGTGCTTTAATCTTGCCCCTGTATGGCCTATATAGATATGTGCAAGGTCACTATGGCAAATGCAGAGCTGATGCCCTACCCATGGATAACAGTCAGGGGCTCGTCCTCCTGGGACACCCCTAAGTCATAAGATCACCCCATTCTGGAAGGAAGCCGGCTCCATCCATAACCTGAAATGTGTTTCTCTGCAGAACTCTGACTTGCACAACTAGAGACCCATGGTGGACTACTGCATGAGGGATAGGATGGCTGACAAAAAAGCAACAGCCTCAATAAGCATCACTCATTTATGAATGCTTCATAATAAGCATTCATTTGTTCATTTCACTAGAGTTAGAGGGACATGGGGACTAGCGTCTAAGTCAGGTAGGAAGAGAAGCTAGGGCTGGAGTAGCCCCTGACAGAAGGTTCAAAGGGGAGCTGACTGGCAAGTGAACTGCAATTCTACCTCCTGGATAAGGACACTGTGTGTACTCCATGGAGGACACATGGGCCCGGAAAAAGACAGTGTGGTGAGCTTTTGCTCCATCTTAAGCAAATGACACCCACCTCATCTTCAGGTACTCAAATATCACATCCTCAGGAAAGCCTTCACTGACCACTCACTCAACCACCCCAACACTGCCCAGGGCAAAGTCCTGAGTTCTGTGCTAGAAGCCTTTATAGCAGTCTGTACTGATCCTTCAGAAAATACAGATCTCCTATCACTGTAGTTACCTACTTACATGAGCATTCCCCAAGTTCCTGATAGATCAACTAAAATTTTAGCTACTAAAAGGCAGAAATATCTCTCTTTGATTAATGCAGCCTGCCAAATAAAAGTGCCAGAGACATAATGGGCACTCAAAAGTAGTCCTGAAATTAAGTAGTTAATATAACATGCATTTTCAGTGTCTTATTTTCTATAATTATGAATAAGACACTGCATGGGAACATAGAAACATATAAAAACAAATGTGATAATGGCAAAATTTTGGACTACGGGACATGAGTTATAGGAAGACAATGAGGATGAGTGTGATTTCTGGGGCTCATGGAATCATATCCCCTAAGTGACTGTCTACATGTGAATGAAGTCTGTTCCCTGAGCCAAATACCAATTCACTACATCTTACAGAAAGTTTCACCTGCACCCCCACAAGCAGTGGGGAAGGTAAACCTCCTTTCTGAGGGTATCTCTGCTTTTCAGCAGTACACAGGCTCCACCACGAGGAAAGATTAACAGTTATCTGACTGGAGGCTACAGGGGAATGTTTCAAATACGTAAGGAACATATGGATATGCACCCACAGTGCAAAAATTCAGGCTGCAGTGAGTGAAGGTGCTGTGGTCAGACACATTCCTGAAAGTCTGTATTGAACTAGACATGGAACATACACCCTCTCAGTAAGACACTGCCAGATGCGCCAAAGGCCAAGACAGAAAAAAAAAAAAAAGACAAATACCCCCATAATCTAAAATGAGTGCTAGGCCACCTTGTAAAGAAACGGAATCAAATGAATTAGCCTATCACCCAACCCAGATATATAAAATTATTTAGTTGGAAGGAGAAAAAAAATGTTAGAAGGAGTTGTCAGCATGCTAGAAATTTCCTCCACAGACTCATGGGGGAGGAACAAAGATTGTTTCCCTGCTTGCCAGAAAACCACTGGCAAAGTGCTTCAGAAAGACTGACTAATGTTCAATAGTTAAGAGGCACTGGACAAGCTGACAGGAACAAAGGCTCTGGACCCAGAACACCCATACCAGGTGACACTTCCCAGTACGGTGCTCTTCCCTAAGCTGAAATTCCTGATCTCTAAATTAAGGTGGGTAAGTCATATTACACACACTTTCTGTCTCTCTCCCAGGTCCCGGGGTTCACATTAGCCCTTCCAGTGTCAAAACCTTCCATACTGTTGTCTTCTGGACCTCTGAAACGCTCATTCCTCATCCTTGACTCTGCCCTCTACCCAGGGGATTTCTTCATCTAGTGACAACCACATGGTCAACAAGGCTTCAAAATTACCCTCTTAGGAACGTGTTCCCTGATGACTCACTCACCCGCTCTGAGCCCACTGTAGAATAAATCCTTGTTTTTGCTACAGACCCTCACAGCAGTCTATATTTTTCTTTCAGAATAAGCATTTTAGTTTTATAATTATATAATATTCCTATAAATTACTGACAATGTCCCCAAAATTTGCTCTTTAAAAGCAGAAACACATCCCTTTGGTTAATGCTGCCTCCTAAATAAGAGTGTCTGGTACATAATAAGTACTCAAAAGTATTCTGGAAATGACATACTTCATATAAGATCGAGTGCTGGTAGATTAATTTGTATGAGTGTGACCAGGGCAGAACATTAAAAGGTGAAGATGCAGTATAAAGAATAAATGGGTCGATGACAGAACAGCCCAGTATGGAGCAGGCAATGGAGAAAGATGTCTGGAGACGGATGAGGTTCACAGAATCACAGCCCCTCAATGTCTGTCTCCATATGGATAAGGTGTGCTCCACAAGCCACATACCAACTCCCATGACCTTGATTTTTTAAGACTATCATAGAAAAACACATGTGCCTGACCAACAATGAACACCAGGCAGAAGATTCTCACTCTTGCTCTTTCCCCCAAATGTAAATAAAAATCCTGTTTGTAATCTGGCCTTTTCCCATCCTCCCACCCTTCCCAATCTTGACTCTTTGTACAAATGACAGATAATCAAAAGCTGTCCATATTCAACTAGAGGCTCCTTTCAGAGTTCAAATGGCCCAACAACACTCCTAGCTTAATATATATGAGCTTTATCTTGCATTCTTTGGAACTCCTTCATTTTTACTGAATCTAAACATTTGATTTCTATAATTAATAGAGTCTCAGAGCTGAAGTAAGATTTTATATTTATCATTTATTTCAGCTTCAATACATAGAGAAAGTATTAAAATATCTCCCACACAAAGGCGAAGCAACTGAGGCACAGAAAGATTTAATGTCTCTCCCAAGACCACCAGGACAATGAGCAGAACCTAAAATACCTGACCCCAAAAGCAAGAGGAAGAGGAGGTTTCACATCAGATGAAGGTGCCATCTCATGTCCTGGGCAGATAAACCTCGCCTTTCATGGTTATTCTGAGAAAATAGCAATACACAGGCATTACCACTTAACCTACAACAAGGAAAGCGCAAAAGGAAATGTACTCATCATGCCTACAATTAATTGTGTAGCAAGTGAAGGAGGTGTGAGTCAGACACGCCCCCAAAAGTTTGTAATTGAACAGAATGGAGAAAGCAACACGTCCTCTACCATAAGAGAAGTGGCAGAGGTTCCAAAGCACAAAACATTAAATGCCCAATATAATTGTATTCTAACGTGAGGGGCTGGGCCACCTTGCAAAATAATGATCAAAACTAGTTCTACTAGCATTATACCATGACCACATGCAAAGATATAAAATAGTTTAATTGGAAGAAATATAAAATTTCCAATGAGAATTGTCAATGTGGTAGGCATATTTTGCACCATCATGACCCCAGGCCTCCTTATTCTGCTTCTAAAAAATATCATTAAACATTCTGTGTAAATGGGAGGTTCCCTCCTGGGGAAGTGCCGCATATAGAACTCAAATTGACTTTCTTTAGCATGCATTCCACTGAAAACAGAGTGGCAGTCATCTCTTTCTCTTTTTTCAGTTTCTTCTATGAGAATCCCAGCCATCCTTCAATGGTTCCTGCTACCTGGCTAGTCCACAGAGCATCAATGATTCAGCAAACATCCCAAGTGGCTCCAAATGCTGGGTACTTCTTCCTGTAATCAGGTATCATCGTTGTCTGACTGGATGCAGCCAATGAATCCCAAAATGAAGTAAAACCTAAGTCTATTACAGAAATTCCCCAATCTGCTCTGGGAATGGGTCTGGCAATAATACTCAAAAAAGGTATCTATTGCAGTACATGAACAATAGTACACTTGAAAGGAGGGTAGAATACCAGCTCTAGTATTTCTGGCTAGGGGACCCAAGGATCCCTCTCTTCTCAACTATACAGTGGGCAAGCTGCACATTTCCAGGATTCCATGGCTTCATATGATGAAATCTCCAGGTCTTGTTTGGGGCCCAGTCTCAAAGCATCTATGCAGCTGGCACTAGTCCTAACCTGGGCAGGACATGTCTGATGAGCTGCTGATTCCACTGAATTTCCCTCCAAGGGTCCTTATCCATGGGTATTCATAAAACACATGAACAGATGGTATGCATCTTTAGCATTCAGCTAACAATGTTCATTCCAGCAAAGGCTAAAAATTTATCATCCAGTCTTTCAGCTGCCAACCACCAACCCACACTACCAGGGCATTAACAGCTGTACATGAGTCAGTAAAAACGTAGCAAGATGCAGTCTGGAGCTTATTCTCCAGAACAAGCATCACATCCCAGACTCCACTAGTTGAGCAGAATTCCCATTGCAGGCACAACTGTAAACAGTTTTCTTTGGTACTGTGAAGCTACACTGGCCCACATCCCCTACTGGATTTTAATTTAGTGTATAAATCAATAAACTAGACCCAAGCATCCACAAGAAACTTACTGTACCAAATCATCAAGAAGCCTGAGTTGATGACCCAGTCCCTACATCTACAATAGCCATACCTGGAGAGTGACTGGGCACATTTTCCTGTAGCTATGAGACACCATTAATGCCATTAAGTCTTTCCTTGATATGCCACTTTCACATAAACATGAAGGCATGAAGGTAATAACCACTTCATGGGATTCTCATCTCACCAATCCCTTGACAGGGATACGAGGGTATAAAAACCGCTGTTCTTGCTTTGTTGCTCTCTTGATGTCCATCACTACCCACTAACAAGCCAGCAACTGTCTTTCAAATGAAGCATGCCCAGTTGCGGTGTCAGACAAGCCCCAAAAACAAAAGCACAAATAGCAACATTACCTTAACATCCTCAAAGAGACTGAGCTATCAGTACTGGATGTTATATTAATGACTTAATTTCAGGAATACTTCTGAGTGCCTCTAGTGGCATTCATTAATAGACTATAAGCCATTACTTTACAAATGGATGAATGTGAACAATTACATACCAGGAAGGGAAAACAAAACCCCAAAGTGAGTCATTTCCTTACTTGGGTGGCTGTTCTTTAATATGTGACAGGTTAATCTAGCGCCAATTACTAAGAAGTTGGACCAACTCTCTAAGGCAGACCATCTGCTGCTTTTGTCCCTTCCAATTTAAGTAATTTCATCCATGTAATGGTACCAGGACACCTGCAATGAGGTTTCAGCATTCCCTGGTTTTTGTCCTATCTGCTGGTGAGAAATTGTGGGTCTCACTGCACTGCCACATTAACATACAACATAATCTGACCCATGAAGGCAAACAGACTCTAATCACATAGGTTCGGTGGGATTTGAAAAAAGCATTAGTATATCCACTGCGACACACAAGACCCTTCAGTTTGCACAATGGAGTCTGAGAATGTGACACCTGGAACTACAATATGATACCTGGAACTACAAAGGCAAGGAGGACTGCTGCCACATTGAGTGTGTGGTAATCTACAAGGAGGCATCAAGTACCCTTTGTTTTTTTCACTAGCTGCCTAGGGATACTGTAGATGGTACTGTCTCTTTAAGCACATCTACCTCCATTAGTTCCTTGGCCAGTGGAGAGACCTTCTTTTACAACTCCCTCAAATCAGACTCCTATCTTACTTTACTGAAACCTCATGGCTGGGCTGGGGAAGCCTGGTGGGCTCCCAGCTGTCCACTTGTCCCAGTCCCATTGCTCTATCATGGCATTTCCTCATCAGGAACACCACCCTACAATCAAGAAAAGAATTACACAATCCAGAAGGATCCCTACTTCAGGATGACACCTGCACCCCAATGTTCATAGCAGCACTATTTACAATAGCCAAGACATGGAGACAGCCTAAATTCCAATCAATGGATGACAAGATAAAGAAGATGTGGTATATTTATACAATGGACTACTACTCAGCCATAAAAACTGACAACATAAAGCCATTTGCAGCAGCATGGATGCTCCTGGAGAATGTCATTCTAAGTGAAGTAAGCCAGAAAGAGAAAGAAAAATACCATATGAGATCACTCATATGTGGAATCTAAAAAAAAAAAAAACACAAACAAAGCATAAATACAAAACAGAAATAGACTCACAGACATAGAATACAAACTTGTTGCCGGGGGGGCGGAGGGTGGGAAGGGATAGACTGGGATTTCAAAATTGTAGAATAGATAAACAAGATTATACTGTATAGCACAGGGAAATATATACAAGATCTTATGGTAGCCCACGGAGAAAAAAATTTGACAATGAATATATATATGCTCATGTATAACTGAAAAATTGTGCTCTATGCTGGAATTTGATACAACATTGTAAAATGATTATAAATCAATAAAAAATGTTTAAAAAAGTGTACATGGAAAACAAAAGGAAAAAAAAAGAAAAGAATTACATATACTTAACAAGACTTCTCACAGTCAAGCAGTACTGGTTAAAATAACATGTGTGTGTAATTATCAGCTGTGTATTTAGATCCTCCTGAGGAGTGACCTGCACCTCCACCTCGCAAAGAAGTAAGTTTTGTGCTTTCCATGCGGACGCAGATCCTGAGAAATGGAATGTGGTAAATTTCCTCACTCTGACGAAGGAGGAACAAAGATTATTTCCCCCTTACTTCAAGCAAATGACAAAGAGCTTCAGAAAGCTTATCTTATGTCCTGTGGAGTTTGCAAAACAACACAAGAATTAATATCTGGCTCACACAATGAAGTCAGGAACCTGGGGCTAGAACTATATCTGCCAGAAGGTACCATAATACCGCTGGCTTGGGAGTGAACTGCACTTCACCATGTTCAGAAGAAAGAATTGGGTTTTTCCTGTCCACACGGGGCCTCTACATGGTGAATGACTTGAGTTTGCATTAAAACAAAAGCACTGAAGAGGAGCCCTTGGGAAGAAAAAAGGGAGCACAAGAAAGTGGTGAGTCACAAATTCAGGGGTTGAGCATGAGCCTAGTGCCTAGTCAGAGGAAAGGCACATCCCTGAAAGCCTGCATTGAATGAGGTGCTGAATGCATGTCCTCTCAGGTAAGACACGTGAGAGAGGCTCACTTATGTGTTAAATTGTGTTCTCCCCAAAACTCATGTATTGAAGCCCTAATGCAGCCAGGACCTCAACATAAGACCTTATGTGGAGGCAGTCATTAGTGAGATAACCAAGTTAAAATGAGGCCACGACACTGACCCTAATCCAATGTGTCTCTATAAGAAGAAGAAATCCGGACACAGGCACATACACAGAGGGAACACCACGTGAACATGAAGACGCCATGTTCAAGTCAACAACTGAGTCCTGCAACACCCCTTTCCCTCACATCTCTCAGAAGGAATGAACTCTGCCACCACCTTGGCTTTGACAATGATATAGTAAATTTCTGTTGTTTAAGCCACTCAGTTTGTAGTGCTTTATTACGGCAGCCCTACAAACTATTACAGGCTCTAAAGACCAATACGACAAATGTCAAATATCCCCATATCCTACAGCGAGGTGCTGACCAGCCTGCAACATAATGGGCTCAAGTGGGATCCATCGGCACTCCCCATTATCTGACACAGAGATGTAAAAGAGGTGAGGTGGAAGGAGGAGGAAAGAATTGTCAGAGAGCTGTCAACACGGCGAGCATCTACAATCAAAACTTTTTAAGAGTCCTTTAAATTTACCCAAAAAGGCTCCCTGAAACACCCACGCTTGAAACTGCAGAGATAACATCACACTGGAGATAATTCAATATGGAAATTTGCTGAGAAAAACTAGGAGAATTCTGGTACAGAGATACCCGAAGGCAGTCACATACATGGGGGGGCCTCCATGCACCCTAACAACTCCTACAAAGATGGGATAAAGGGACACCAGCTTACCTCACTGTACCTGAGCACAACTTTCTGGTATTCGCCCGTGCCTCCTTTTTTCTCTCCTTCTCTGCCATATTCCCCTTTTCCAATTACTTTTCCCCATTTCTCTCGTATTCTCACTCATTATACCAAGAGATAGACATAAGAATGCAGTGCTTCTCTGGCTCAGGTCTGAGCCCCAAACCTACAATGAGACTTTCTTAGGGGAACCCGGGCACAGAGAGTCCTAATGGAATCCATTTCCCCAATATCACCTTCCATATGAATGTTTTTCTAAAGTATATAAACCTACCAAAAACCCTGGGCCGCAATTAGATTTTCCTCCCTCCCTTTTCATAATCAACTTCCCCCTTTTACAAACTATAAAACTCTTAGAAGGAAACACAGCTGTTAGTCTTTGCAACCTTGTATTGCCCATCTTTAGTATGACATCAAAAGCATAAGCAACCAAAGTAAAAGTAACTGCACTGGGAATCATCAAAATTGTAAAAAAATTTTGTGTCAAAGGGCAGTATCAAGAAAGTGTAAAGACAATCCACAAAACAGGAAAATACATTTGCAAATTATATATCTGGTAGTATCCAGAATACAAAAAGAGCTCTTAAAACTCTACAATCAAAAGACAACCCAATTAATTAACAGACACACACTACTATATATAAAACAGATAAACAAAGACCTATTCTATAGCACAGGGAACTATATTCAATTTCTTGTAATAAGCTATAATGGAAAAGAATCTGAAAATACATGTGTATATATGTATAACTGAATCGTTTTGCTGTATATCTGAAATTAACATTGTAAATCAACTACATTTCAATAAAAAATAAAATTTAAAAAAGACAACCCAATGAAACAATGGGCAAACATATGACTAGACATGCTTCCCAAGAAGATATACAAATGGCCAAAAAGTACATGAAAAAATGCTCAACATCTCTAGGCAAATACAAATCAAAACCACAATGAGATACCACTTCACACCCACCAGGATGGCTATAATCAAAAACAAAGACAGTAACAAGTGTTAGTGAAGATTTGGAGAAATCAGAAAACCCTTGTATAGTACGAGCATGCAATGGTGCAGCCACTGTGGAAAACACTTTGACAGTCAAAATGTCAAAAGTCTTCAAAAAGCCAAACATAGAGTTACCACATAGATCAGCAATTGAATTCCAGTATAGGTATATCCCTAAGAGAACTGAAAACATACATCCACACAAAAACGTATCCTCTAATGTTCCAAGCAGTATCATTCACAACAGCCAAAAAGTGGAAACAACCCAAATGTCCAACAGCTGATAAATGGATAAACAAAACACAGCATATCTTTACAATGGAATGTTATTTGCCCATAAAAAAAAAGAGCGAAGGCAGAACACAGAGGATTTTTAGAGTAATAAAAATACTCTGTATGATGCTATAACAATGGATATGTCATTATACATTTGTCCAAAACCACAGAATACACATAATATTGCAAATGCACTTTAAAAAACCTGAACTGTACACTTTAAAATTGTGAAGTTTATGTACATGAACTGTATTTCAAAACAACTGTAAAGTTAAATAATAATGAAAATTTATCAAACTCACTGTTTGTGTGGGTCATGAATCCAATGGTTCTGGCTCAGGGTGTCCCATGAGGCTGCAGCCGAGATGTCACCAGGGCTGCAGTCAGCAGAAGCGAATGGAGCTGGAAGATCTGCTTCCAAGGAGGTGCAGTCACAAGTCTGGCAAGTTGGTGCTGGGAGCTCATGGGAGGCCTCAGTTTCTCCCCATACGGGCCTCTCCAGAGGCTGCCTGAGTGTCCTTGTGACTTTGTGGATGGCTTCTCCTAGAATGAGAGAGGGATAAACGTGGCTACCTCAAGCAAGTAACAAAGTTTCAGAAAGCTCGTGTCTCCTGTAGGTTGAGGATCTTAGGAATCAGTGTCTGACTCAGACAGGTAAACTCTAGAGGCTGGGGCTGGAACTGTCCCTGGCAGAAGGGACAATAAAATGGCAGACTTGTATGTAAACTGAACTGCCCACAAATGCAGAAAAAAATCTGTGTTTCCAGGGAACAAATGTGGACGCCACAAAAATGATGGCCTGAGACTATCACAGAAGGAAAAGCAGCCAAGTGGGCCACCCAGGGGAGCAGAAGGACCCCAACACAGTAATGGGTTACAAAAGGCCTAGGACTGAGGGAGAGTCTAAGTGACTATTCAAAGGAAAGACACTCGATGTGACAGAGCCTACACTCTGAGGTCTCTCAAGGAACTTGCAAATGTCCCCATGACAGTGTCAGACAGGGATTTCCTCCATATCACACATGCAACTTTGTCAACCACATGAGGGTGTACCCTTTTCCCACAATGCTCACAGTTTCTGGGCCCGCATTATAAATCAGAAACAGTATGTGGTCAAATTTACGTTTAGACATGTATGTGACCATTGACTAATATCTGTGAGTGTCCTTGGAGTTTCAGCTCAAAAATCATAGGACATGTCCGTTGTATTATTACTGCCCTCCAATGGCAGTGTCTGGCACACAGTAAGTACTCAAAGAGTAGTCCTGACCCCTACCCCACAACATACACAAAATTAACTCAAAAAGGATTAAATACCTAAATGTAAAGGCTGTACCTATAAAACTCTTAGAAGGAAACTTAGGTTTATAGCTTTATGACCTTGGATTAGGCAATGGCTTCTTAAACATGACAAGAAAGCACAAGCAAGCAAAAATATAGACAAATTAGACTTCATCAAAACTAAAACCTTTTGCACCAAAGGACACTATCAATAAAGTAAGAAGAAAACCCAGAGAATGGGACAAGATATTTTTAAATCATATATCTGATAAAAGTTTAGTATCCAGAATATATAAAGAACCCTTACAACTCAATAACAGAGAGAAAAACCGAGTTATAAAATGGGCAAGCGATCTGAATAGACATTTCTCCAAAGACAATACACATGAAAAGATGCTCAACATCATTAAACATTTGGTAAATGCCAATCAAAATCACGAAGATACCACTTCACATCCACTAAGATGACTGTGATCAAAAAAACAGACAAAAAGTGAAGAGGATGTGGAGAAACTGGACCCCTCGTACATTGCTGGTGTGAATGTTAAATAGTACAGCTGCTGTGGAAAACACTTTGGCAGGTCCTCAAAAAGTTAAATATAGAGTTACCATATAGTTCAGCAATTCCAGTCTTAGATGTATACCTAAGGATTGAAAACATATGTTCTCAGAAAAACTTGTACATGAATGTTCATAGCATCATTATTCATAATAGTCTAAAAGTATAAACAAATTGAATATCCATCAATTTATGAATGGGCAAATAAAATTGGTATATCTACACAATGGAATATTATTCAATACATGCTACAACATGGAGGAACCTTGAAACTATTAAGTTTAAGTGAAAGAAGCCAGATGGAAAAAGACAAATATTTTATGAGTCTACTTATATGAGGTACCTAGAGCAGCCACATTCAGAGACAGAAAATAAAATGGTGGTTTCCAGGAGCTGGGGGGGGGTAGTATAGCTTAGTTACAGAATAGGAAGATGAAAAATTCTGGAGAAGGATGGTGATGATGAGTGCACAACAAAAGTAAATGTACTTAATGCCACTAAGCTATACACTTAAAAATGGTAAAATGGTATTGTGTATATTTTACTACAATAAAAAAGAAATGAAGTACTAATACATGCTACAACAGAGAGGAACCTTGAAAACATTACACTTAAGTTAAAGAAGTCAGACCCAAAAGGACACATGTTGTATGATTCTATTTATATTAAATGTCCAGAATAGGCAAATCTCTAGAGAGGAAACAGATTAGTCATTGCCAGGGGCTAGCAGGAAGGGAGGAATCAACTGCTAACAGGAATGAGGTTTCTTTCTTGGGGGTGAGGGAGAGGTTCTGGAATTAGCAATAAGCAGAAAGGACAACACTGCAACTATACTAACAGTCACTGAATTTATTATACATTTTGAAATGACAAATTAAATGTTTCGTGAACTGTATCTCAAAAAAATCTTTTGAATAGTAAGTCCTCTTCAGAATGAGTAATGTAAGTGTGAGACAGAAACTATCCTTTATATGACCCTAACTCAGAAGTCACAAAGCATTCCTCCTGTCATGTGCGTTAGAAGTGAGTCCCTCAGTCTGGTCCACATCCAAGTCAGGTTTTATATTTATATCATGAAACTTGTATCATTTCGGTTTTACAACATGGGGAAGGTATTAATGACTCCCATCTGCAGATGAAACGAAGGCTCAGAGAGGTTAAATTAATTTCCCAAGGCCACAAGGACAATAAGAGGCAGAGCTCAGACTACAGCCTAGAAACAGCCGAGTCTACAACGTGTGCTCTTAACCTCCATCAGCGGTGATTCTTCAGCAGACACACCATTTGTGAAACCATACACTCTTCGGACACCACCCCCCCCCCAAACACCCCTTAAACCACCATCTCTGGGGCTTGGTTCATACACTTTAATGTTCTTAAGCTCCCCAGGTATTTCTATATATATAGAACCACCTCCCTGTGTCTAATGGTTTTATTTTATTAACATGGGCAGCTGACTCCAGCTGGATGGTGAGTGCCTCGTGGGTAGGGCTCCACCCAAGCCTCCTTGTGACTGCCATGTGACAGCACAATGTCTACCTGCAGCAGGCAGGCACTCGGGGTTTATCATTGGACAGAAAGATTCAGAGCAACTGTCACCCAGAATGTCAGCTGCCAGGGGGTTCCGGTGGAACTGAGGGGTGTACAGTTAGTGTCTGGGAGCTGGCTTACCTGGCCACTCTCTCCAGTGGGCAGGAGGTTCACTGGGGCCCACTTGGTGGGCAGCCCCTGCTGCCAACTGGGGCACCTCAGCTCAGTCCAGAGCAGAGGTGTCAGGAAATACGCTCCCCAAGCTTCCTCTCCCAGTTTCTAAATTTAGAGACCCAGCTCAGGGCCTAGAGATCACTGAGGCTTTGAGGCTGTTTGTCCAACGGTCAACATGGATCACCGAAGCCGGCCTCGAGGCATAGGCCTGAGCAGAATCTCTGGGACTCAGTCCCGAACCCCCCGAGCCCCAATCCCCTTCCACGTGGAGCAGGAGGCTGGGGAAGGGGAAGAATGGGAGACGCGAGAGCTGCCTCGTCCAAGGACTCCTATCAACGGGCCCCCGGAGACTGAAGAAGTCACAGACAATGCTATGGGTAAGGACATACTCCCCGCCCCACCGTCCCCCCCCCCCAAGCAAAAGAGGTGGCTCCCTCCTTTGCCCACAGGAAACAAAAAGCAGACCATATTATGGTCAGGACCGGAGTGAGGGAGTTAAAGGTATAAAGTAAGCCATTTCGAGACAGAAGGGCTAGTTTCAGCTTTGTGGGGCGGGAAGGAAGGGTGGTGCGCGGTAGCGAGGCTCTGCAGGGGAGGTGGGCGCGGAAGGCTGTGAGGGTCTAAAACCTACCAGTCACCAGTAATGGCGGACGGCCAATCACGGCAATGGCGGGAGGCCCGTCTCCGGTGAAGCTCTGTGGAAGAGATGGACCTGGAAGGATGAGCAGGACCTAAAACAACCATGAGGGCGGCCAGGCGTCGGGGTCAGGGGGAGAGGCAGGACACCAGCCACTGTCGACGCCAAGAAAAGGTTTACAGAGCTGCGCGATGCGGCGCGGCCTGGGTCTGCCCCCAGGGCGCAGGCGCAAATACCCGCGGAGTGGGGGGTGGGGGGGATTGCGGGAGAGGGCGACGGAGGAGTGGACCAGAGGCCTTTAGCTTTATTCGCTACAAACTCTTCCGGGTTCTACAATGGTCAGGACTGGAGTGAGGGGTGAGTTTGGAAGGGCAGGTTTCCTATCTACTTCCAAGGGTTGTCACAAGGAGTAAGCATATAATACGTGAGAGCAACTTGAATTAATGCTCACCATGCGCCAGGTGCCTTGGGAAACAAGAATTCGACATCGATTTTGACCCCAGGGAGCTGACAGTCTAACAGAGGAAAGACATTGTTGAATGGCTTCTGTGGGATTCATAAAGATGACTGTAGCTCACAGGAAAACAGAAGGGACCCTTGGGGCAGAGAGGCTGCTGAAGCCTCCTGTAATGTGATGGGGTAATTGCCAGAAGATGGAACTACACTGTGCTGGGAGAAAGTTTGGTTTTCTGGGAACCTTTTAAGTCAAAAAAAAAGACACCTTTGAGACAGGCTTAAGTCACCAAACCCCCTGTTTGCGTTGCCTAAGTAAATGGTTAGGCTTTTCTTCAAGTTTTCCCAGGACTTAAAAGGGCTGCAACTAGGGGCGGGGGTTGGGGAGAGTCATGGCACTATTAACACGGATCACTTCAAGGAAAAAAGTCCCTATTAGAAGTATAAAATGCAAGCCATTCAAAGGCTTATAGGTTAGTTTCACTTTGCGGGGGATGATGTACGGTGGTGAGGCTTTGTGGAAGAGAAGAGCGTAAAAGAATGTCTAAAACAGTGCCAGAGACGAGGCGCGTGAGACCAGTCACGGGCAACGCCGCCCTGCAGAGTTAGGCTAAGTTCCCGACCCTGGCCCGCCCCAGGGCGCAGGCGCAAACGCCAGCAGGGGGACGAGCGGGCGGGGCTGCCGCCCACGTGGCGGGGCGGGGGGAGGGGGAGCCCGGGAAGCCGGGAACGCGGGGAGCGGGGGTGGGGGTGGGGGGAGAGGAGAAGGCGAAGCAGGTCTCGCGAGGCCGCGCTTTGAGCGCGCAGTTGTAGCTGTCTGGCGGCGGGAGAAGCGGCTCTGGAACCAGGGGACGTGCGACTGCACCCGCGTGGTCATGGAGGCGCCGCCGCCGCCGCTACCCGCGACGACTCCGGCCCCCGGCCCCAGCCGAAGGCTACTGCTGCTACTGCTCTTCCTGTTGCCGGCTGAAGCTCTGAGGGGCTCGGAGGCAGAGGAGAGGCTCCGAACTCGCGAAGAGGAGTGCCACTTCTATGCGGGTGGACAAGTGTACCCGGGGGAGGCGTCCCGGGTTTCGGTCGCCGACCACTCCCTGCACCTCAGCAAAGCCAAGAGTAGGTGGTGCCCGGCCAAGGCGGGGTGAGCGGTGGCAGAGGGAGGCGGGAGGTGGAGAGGGCCAGGAGACACGTGTACTTTAGTTGCTGTGGCTACCCCGGGGCCTGGCTTTGGCGGTACCCCCTGGGCTGCCTTCAATCCCAGGGGGGAGCCTGACTCTCTCCTGTGAGGTGGAGGGGGGTTCCAGGTGTGAAGAAAGGGATGGGTTCCACTAATCAGATTTTGGAAGAAGTAGTGGTTACCCCAAAAGCCGCAGATGAGGGGACGAGCGTGGCCCTGGTCCCGGGCTTGCAGGCATCGAGGATGTTGTGCAAACTGAAACACTTCCTTAGACAAAGTGTCTGCAACACATCGCGTCTGTTTTCGAGTACTATTTCGGGGAAGAATGCATTGATAAGTTGAATAATGATTCACAGAAAGTTTGACTAAACAGAAAAATGACTAAACAAAATGCTCAGGAGGATAAACATTTCATTTTTCTTTTTTTTGTTTTTGTTGTTGTTGCATCTTACAGAGAGTATTCAAAGCCACCTTCCCCAAAACCTATATAGTTAATGGGTATTCTTTGTGTTTCTCAGAAATGAAGAACTTGTTACAGTGTGGACTGTGGAGGTTCTTTGTAGAGAAACCGAGGAAAGGAGGTTAGAAGTAATGCACTTGGGCTGATGATAAACCTAGTGCCAAATTTGTGTCCTGCCAATTTGCCTTTTGGTTATTTGCATTTCTGTCCAATGTACACAGCTAATGACCACTTTCAGGAAGGACACGTCAGACTAAGTAGATACTGAGAAAGTCGTGGCCTGCTGCATCTGGATGTTAAGACTAGCCAAAAAGAAGTGGCTAGGGGCTAAAAGATAAAAACTGTCCCTTGTTCGCATTTAAGTAACCTGCTTTTCCTACTGACCATTTGGCATTCTGAAGATGTTTATTGGCTTTTGTGGTCCAGTTACAGCATGTTCCGTGTCCATGTACAGTGGAAAAAGTAATGCTGCACAATTCTGAATCCCCAGTGTTACATGGGATGTTCTTATGACTTAGGATGGAGTGGGAGTGATAAATGAAAAAAAACTGTTTTGCCTCCTTAAACATTTGCAGTTCTTTCCTACTGAAAGTTATTTTTTGATTTTTGTTTTTAAAAAAGCTAGTCTTGTACTTTTAAAATCAATATTTCCAAGTCCCGTTGGTTTTACTTGCCTGGGAAGATATTTTGAAATATGTCAGCCAGTTAAGTGTTTACTGGCATTATATATGTTTCCCATAACAAATCCCATCCAAGTCTGCTCATGGAAGCCAAAAATAGTAACAAGAGATTTCCCTCTACCAGCAAACCTTTTCAAATTTTAGGTATTTGCTACATTTCTGTCATAGGTAGGCTCATCTAGAATTAAAGATACCAGGAGTTTTATTCATAAAATGTAATATTATGGAGCTATTAATACTTTCAAATAATTTTTAGTAACATGAAAAGCTGTTCATGATCTACTGTTTCATTTTTTTTAAGTGGGGTGCTACCTGATCCAAATTTGTGTGTTTAAAAAAGACTGGAAGGAAATAACATCAAAATGTTAACAGTAATTAAATTGGAGGGGATAATGGGGACAGGGGATTTAAATATTCTTTATACTGCTCTGCATTTGCCAATATCTTTGTTAATTATATGATTTATATTTGGGACAATTTTTGTTTGTTTTTTAATAGATTCAAGGGATTGCTTTGGAAATTCCATTTGTAGATCTTAGCAAACGGCATTCTTTTTGCTCTAGAAATTGATGACACTTTTTTTTAAACACTGCAGTTCTTAAATCAGAAACCCCAAATTTCCGAAATCAAGATTTTCAGAACAAAATTTTTCAGTTTTATTGGTTTTCCCAATATGCTACAATCATTAAGAGCTATCATTGTAGCACGTCATTACAATTATCACCTCACACTTCAGTAGCATTTTAAGTAACGTATGTAAAGCATATATGGTTCTGTATCCTTCTGCTATCGAATTCTCCATCCTGGCCTTTATCTAATCAGAGCAGGGCATTTCTGTGAGCTAGGCTGCTGGTTCATGATGAGTAATCACATGTTATATATTAACTTCACAGAGAAATTCATCTTAAGTTTGTCTTTATTTTCGGAGTGACCAAACATGCTGGCTATTATACAAAATATAATAAATGCTGGCTATTATAAGCCTTACTTTCTAGGAACCTTAGTCAGACTTTGAAGCAAGTATTGGCTTTAATGTATGTAATGGTTCTGAAAATTTAAGTCTATCTGAATGTGTTAACAGAAGATCCAGGTACATTATTATCAAGGTGTGTTGGCTAGAATTACAGCATACCCTTACAAGAGAGCAGTGTGAGCTATTAAATTTCCATTAGGTCACTTGAAACCTGTTCAAGGGGGTCTCCTCTTTCAAAGCCCTGAAAAATAATCCCACGGTCTGGGATTTTTACACTTCTAGCCTGACGTATTTGCAAATTTCCTACTCCTTGAAGGTAGCAGCAGGTCCTCCGTGTATATGTGAGAAACTGGAAAATGTTTAATTTAGTGTATCTGGAAGACTGCTGTTAGAGAATGGAAAATCTAATTACTTGAAATGTAGGAAGGCGATTAACTTGGAGTGGTTACAGTGAAGTATCCAGTAAGGTTTAGTGCAGGGAAGGATTGTAGGGGGTCTGTGAGCGTGAATGGGAGACAAAGTCTTCAATTTCACTAACCTCCAACTAAAATTTAACATTTCTTTCCATTATGAACATCAGCAACAAACCACATTAGCTTCAACAGTACTTGCTTGTACCTGTCTCCAGTATAATCACAGATATTTTCATGCCACATTATGGTTGTTCCAAGTATACTGAAGCATCATTTATACTCATCATGATCTTGAGTGGTTAGTTATGAGATCACTGCTAGATCTTGCAGTTTTAAAGTGTTAATAATAGGGCACAAATATTACTATATCACCAATTTGGTTTTTGATATTTTGATAATTGCATTTCAGCATAATTGGTCTCCTTTGTAATTCTAAGTATTTTATTTTATGTGTTCAATAACACTAGCCTGAGAAGTCCATCAGCATCACCACGATGCTAAAGAGGTCCAAAGATTTAGAAGCCCTAATTTTTAGTGATTTCCTAAAGATGTTCTTCTGTCATCCCACCAAACTTATCGTTGTCATAGAACATCATATTTTTTTCTTAGTTTCCAAGCCAGCACCTTATTGGGAAGGAACAGCTGTGATAAATGGAGAATTCAAGGAGCTGAAGTTAACTGATTACCGTGGAAAATACCTGGTTTTTTTCTTCTATCCACTTGATTTGTAAGTAATACGTGTATATAGCAGCTAGCAAAACCTCAGTCAATATCAGTCATTATTCAAGAATATCCAACAGTTAGACATTATTTAGCACTTGTTCTTAAAGGACAAGCTGAGATGAATTTTTTTTAAGAAAGTAATATCTACTGGGTATTTCAGAATCATAAGCCATTGACCCCAATACTTTATACTTATATCCACATGATTGAGTTAACATAATTAATCATTAGAGAAAAACCACAATTATATTCATTAATGCAAGAAAATGGATTGAGAATATTTTAGAAAGCATTTAATAACAAAACTTATGTGACAAATCTGTTAACTGAAAAATGTATAAGTCTTTTTCTCTAGTGATGCCATTTATGGTTTTATTATTTGTATTCTTTGCTGCATCTGTTGCTTTCCTGTGATTTGAACATTTTCCTGAAAATATTGCAAATGCTTAAGGAATAATACCTATTAATATGAATTATGGTTATGGGGAGTTCTCTTTAACTGTGTGACAGTGAACACTTGTAGATAGAAAGTTGACTCACAGTAAATACTCTTGCAGCTTTAGTCACATTGAGGATTTAATTTTGAGTGTTTTTCAAATTCCATGAAAGTGAAAAGATACCAAAGAGACTTATCCCAACTTCTGTCTTTTTTTAAATATATTTTTTGGTTACAAAAAGTAAGAAGATTCTTCTATCTTTGCCACTGTATTATTAAGGTCCTTTTTCCGTTAGGACTAATCTAGAACTCTAAATATAATTTAAACTTCCAGGGAGGATATACTTAAGCTCCTATCTTTAGGCTGTCTCTAGGCCAGGGGTAAGCAGACTTTTTCTGTACAGGGCCAGATAGTAAATGTTTTAGTCTTGAAATGATCTTTATTGCAACTACTCAACATTGCAATTGTAGCACAAAACAGCCATAGACAATAACAAATGAATAGTGTTGTGCTCCACTGAAACTTTATTTAAAAAAATTAAGATCGGCTGGATTTGGCCTGTGGAGTGAAGTTTGCTGACCCCTACTCTAATCCAAATAGAATTCTCGTAAAAATTTGTACATTGGGGCTAAAACAAATCATGAATCTACATAATACGTAATCTTTATTAAATTAGTAAGAACTTGCTTCTTTCTAATCAACTTGTACTCTGGCTTGACTAGCTAAAATGTATGATATAACTTAATTTTTAATAGAAACCAGAAGTAGAAGTTTTTATATAAAATGATAGGCCTTCTAATTTCATGTTGCTGTAAAACCAAAAAGTAACACATGTTAAATATGCATGATGCTAAACCTGAATTGTGAAATTAGTGTAACATAGCAAGTATGCTGTTTCTCCAGTGTTATTTAAAACTCTGTAATGAGTAAGATGTATCTAATTAGAGCATGATGTTAGCAATGGTCTTCTCGGGCAAGGAGCTAAGAGAGCTTCTTTCTGTTTGTGTGTAATGCCTGCCAGACTGGGCCTGGTTAGAGAAGGAAGAATCCTGGGGCATTTGCCACAGTCTGCAAGGAAGGAAAGTCACAAATGTAACCCTTCAGTTTTCTGCCAAAACTTTTAAGTTGGGCAAATATCTCTCTAGGTAGCATTTCATGGGACAATAGGAAGGAAGGCAGGGGCCAATCATTCCTACCTTTTGGAAAATACTAAAAATACATGTCATAGCCCAGGTTTCCAGGGACATAATCTTGATTAGAACTGTTTGCTTGCATATGGCAATCTTCCACTTGAACAACTGAGACATCTGAAAAGCCTGTCTTGGGGCTGTCGTGGGAACTTGTCCCGAGTCTGTTTTTCAGGCCTCCTTGACCATGACACACAGTATGAAATACATTTTTCACTTAACACATACATGCAGGGTAACATTCAGTTTGTACCGGTACAGCTGGTGCTCCTTAAAATACTGAAAAACTTCCATACCAACCCCCTCCCCAATTTGCCCTTCCCACCTGGTCCCTTTCAGAAACCCTCAGAGCTAAAACCAACGCTGAGTTAAGATGGTTAAGCATTTTTAATATCACTCCTGAACACACACACATATATATGCACTTATGTATACATATGTTTCATAACTTACTATGTGTGACATATTCTCATATTTTCTATTTTACTTTTTAAAAATGTTGGTTGGAACTCAGTAAGTTGTCTTAAGGAGCCCCTAACATGGTTTGAAAAATACTCCCCTAAGGTAGTAGTCTCTAAACATGCCCTTCTGACAAAAGGACTGGAAGACAAGGTAGAAGAGGACCTTCTCAAGAAAGGGAGGGCAATGGTAGAGGATTTCCTCATCTCCAAAATTGATACAGATGCATCTAGCTCATAGGGTTTGTATAGGAAGGTTTAAGAAAAAGTGAAATGAGGTAAAATTTGTATAGATCTTTAGAAAGCTGTAAAGCACTATGTAAAGTATTATTGAATAAAAGCTGACAAAATGGGGGTGCTGCCATAAGAAGGGACCATTGCTTCATCTCTGATCCATTAATTTATATAGTTTATCAAGATGTAATTGGGAACTCTATAATATACTTTTTTAATTAAATGATATTTGATCAAATGACAATGTTTTAGACTACATCTTGAGAAGGTTCATAAATTGTTCTTAATGTTCATTTTTATATACTAAAGGTGTTTATAAAAACAAAATCATTCAAAACTTTAGGTATCTGTGTATTTTGAAGATAATGATTTTTTTTAACTTTCAGCACTTTTGTGTGTCCAACTGAAATTATCGCCTTTGGTGATAGAATTGAGGAATTCAGATCGATAAACACTGAAGTTGTAGCATGCTCTGTGGATTCACAGTTTACCCATTTGGCCTGGTCAGTATCTTACGCTTAACATTTGTAGGGAAAAGAATGGATATACTCTTAAATTATGGGCAGACAACTTTTAACATGACAGGAATATAGTTATTTATCAGACAGTTCAGGAATAAATTTATCTGAGAGCTACTAGTTCAATGAAAGTATGGTAAAAATGCTGAACAATTTAATAGGACATTTCATATTTTGAAAAAAAAGTCAAATTCAAAAGATGTAATATCCATAGCAAAAACTAATGAATTGTATGATTATTATGACTAATTGGGTAACTTTAATCTGGAGGAAAATGTTTAAAATATCATTTCTCTCTGTTACACAGTTGTCTAGTTTAAGTCAAATTCAAAACAGCTTTTATTACTTTTTAAGAAGCAATGATCTTTTAAAATAATTCTTTAAATAATTTTTTAGTTCATTAAACATGAAAAGATGTTCCACCTAATTAATTGCAAAGAACTGAAAATTAAACTGACAAAAGATGCCATTTTTTTCCCTGATTGGCCAAGAGGTCAAATATTTAAGAATTTCATCCAGTGTTGACAAAGGTGTAAAGAAATAATACTGTCACATACACATTTGATTCAGCATTTCTGGAGAGCAGTTAGGCAACATGTTTCAAAATTTGAAATGTGCATGTTGACATGAGTTTTTCTTTTTTTTTTAACATTTTTTTAGAGTGATAGTCATTTTACAATGTTGTGTCAAACGTGAGTTTTTAAACAGCGTCCTCAATTTTGTTCACAAAATTTTATGCACAATAAAGATTGTTCAGAATTATTTTGGTTTTAAAACTTAACATTCAATTCATTAAAGTAACAAATTCAAAACAGGTTTTTCTTCATTTACACATTATGTACATAAATATATATACATATACATGTATATATATTTGTGTGTATATATATAACTAAATGTAAATAGCAATAAGTGTAAATTATATATACATATATGTGCGTATATATATGTAAAATTTTAATTAGTTCAGGAGCTACAATTTAAATTTAATTTACATTCCCTTAAGTAATTGATTCTCTGAAGCATTTTAAGACGCCGTTATATATTTAATATATTTGATTTAAACTCAATTTTCAGACAAACCTTCCCAAGAACTTAAATAATAAAAATAAAAATTAAATTATTTAAATTAAATAATGAAAACACAAATCCACTAAGGAAAAAGTTATGTCATTCCAGAAAATTTGAGATTGCTTTCCCAAGGGAGCTTTGGGAATACATTCTCAGCTGTATATGAGATGTCATGTATATGGATGTCAGAACTAGGGCTGCAGACATCTGGAGCATTATTTCCCCGTTTTCTAGCTGCTGTGTCAGTGTCCTGCCCTTGAGGCCCCAGTCCACATCCCTTGGTTTCAAGTTACAGAATACTTAAATCTGAAGATTGATGCTGTGAGATTACAAGTAACTTCCTTGCTGCTTCAAGTGGACTTCACACTTCTTTGTCTCTCTGCACATGAAAATGCCATCCAGTTGTATTCTGCCTGTCTCACAAGGCTTTGTCTTGCAATCACAATTTTAAGGTTATGCTTATGATGCTGCATATCCTTTGATCCTTAATTCCACTTCTAGGAATTAATCAGACAAGTGTACAAAGTTGAGAATATAAGGATTTTCCAGCAGTATTGATAAAAGTAAAAAAAAAATACGGTTTCAATGTCTGTCAATAGAGATTAGCAACATATAGTATGTCTATACATTTAAAAATGTGATGTATATCTCCATATTTAGTGTTTAAAGGATATAAATATATTGGGGGGGGGCAAGAAAATAGACTGTATACTAGCCTGTCTTTGTTAGAGAAAGAATATGATGTTGTGTGTTTGCATATGCAAAGAAAGAGTGTTGACTTTTAATATATGCCATTTACTTAACCCTGAGAGGTAAATGTTCTGTTTGTTACAGGATTAATACCCCTCGAAGACAAGGAGGACTTGGGCCAATAAGTATTCCACTTCTTTCCGACTTGAACCATCAGATCTCAAAGGACTATGGTGTCTATCTGGAAGACTCAGGCCACACCCTTAGGTACCTTTCAGTGATTTTACACTATGATAAATACAAATGTGTTTGTAATCCTCCTTGAAATGGAGTTAGAAGGTACAAGGTTAGATCAAGAAATATGTGCTCTATTTACAAAAATGTTGTAAAGATACCGTTAAAAACAATTGGTAAGCACCCTACTTAGTAACTATTGGGTTGAAATCCATATTGACTTAAATAAACAGATAGTAAAGTCCTCTGAAAATGTTTATCACTAGTATACTTTAACTCTTGCAATGCTACCCCTATCTCAATAGCAGGTCTTGTAGGTCAAACTATTGCATATTTTCCCAGGCTGTAGTAGTGAATCACCGATAGAGAGATTGAGAAGGAAAAGCAATTTCCATATTGGTGACCTTATCTTTTTCCACCACTGAAAAGGGAAATACAAAGACATTCTAAATAGCCAGTGATAAGAAAGATCACTCACTCGTTCACCCACAGGAAGGCTTTGCTGTGTAGCTTTATCATTTCATTTACAGTACAATCCCAAACCTAGTACACATGAAGATTCCACTGTAAACAATACAGTACATTTCATTGACAAAAAAACAAATTTTAAAGCTACCATTTCACAGTGATAATCCCAAAATATACAGTAGGTAAGCATGGGTATGGGGGTGTGGACACGTGCATACAGCTAAGTAGGTAGGCAGTGTGTTCTGGGCTCTGGGTAACATCCTTCTGTGGGTGGAACAGGGATTCACATTAACTAGTATTTGTCTTCACTGAGAACACGTGCCCACACCTCTACCGTTCTTATGTTTTACAGAGGTCTCTTCATTATTGATGACAAAGGAATCCTAAGACAGATTACTCTGAATGACCTTCCTGTGGGTAGATCCGTGGATGAGACACTGCGTTTGGTTCAAGCATTCCAGTACACCGACAAACACGGAGAAGGTGCCCTTTCCTTCTAACCATCATGGCCTTTTGATTTTTCAGTTTGAGGGATAGTAGCATAATTAGTTTGGTTTCTTACCTTAAAAGTAATTTGGATGATTCCAAAGTCTTCTGATTGATTGTTTTCAGATTATTAGATCTTTTAAGCAGATCAAATTATAATTTAAAGTGCTTTTAACAAAATATCACTAATATAGTCTACTTACTGAAGAGGGGGGGAAAAGTATTATTTTCATAGTCCTTTTAGAAGAGCTCAAAGTTTCTGCTACTGTAATTTTTCAAATTATGTTTCTATAAAGTTAAAATGTACCAGCCAATCTGGCAATGTTTAGTAGTGTACATTTTATTTGCATGTTTATATTATTTGATTTCGCTTTTTTTCCTCAAAGTGATTCAGTAATCCTTAAGGTTATTCAGCATCATACTAGTAATCCATCAGTTCATCCTTTCACCCCAAATTTTTGCAGTAGCCAAACGGAAAAGGCCAGATTCTTCTTAAAGTAGAACATATGTTATATATCCCTTTTAAAAATGTAACTTGGTGCCTGGCTCAGGGCGCATTCCAAATCAAGGGAAAATCTTACCTTCTGAATAATTTTAAAGTCTCTTTGGACAGTGAACCATGGCATCAGTACAAAATACTGCAGGACACAGCAGATAAGTTTAAGGGAATATACATTCGAGGAATTTTTGCTGTGCTCAGACCTTTCAGTTGATCAGATTCCCAAACTTTCCAACTTTATGAGAGGAAGACTCAATTTGGTTTCTTATATTATAAATGTAACGAAACATAACTGACAAAAATGAAAGTAGATTAGCTGCCTGCTAATAAGCTCTATGACTAAAATTCCTTGGTGTGAGCAGGTAAGCTGACAGAAGTCAAGTGTTCAGTGGCCTAGAAATGTTCTCATTAATATAGGCTCTATTTTCAGCTTTATTTGGAAAAAGAAAAGCTCCGAGTTGCTGAAGAGAACTGAATTCTAACTGTCTTTTGCCAATTTTTGTTTTTTCAGTCTGCCCTGCTGGTTGGAAACCTGGTAGTGAAACAGTAAGTCAAACTGATTTTTCTGTTAAGCGGATGGCCAGAGCCAAAAAAAATGCCAACCCCAGGATAATCTTTCCTTGTAATAGAACTGTCTTGATTTTGTACAGGGAAGTCAATGCTGCTAGGCAGAGCTCCTAGGAGCACATGCTTCTTTGGACTGGAGGGAGAGCAGCTGAAACTGGAGAAGCAGAACATGGGACTTAGTACTGTGAACTTTAAAGCCAAGTATCCACAGAAACATATGATTTAGAAAGCAGGAGGAACAGTGGAAACTTAGTAGAATAAATTCAGGGCAAAGAAAATAGTCACAAGCAAAACTTCTCTATGTATAGTAAAAAGCTTTTGAGAAAATCTGCCTTAGTTAACCCTGAAGCTAATGCTTCTCTCCTTGTCATTTGAAGGAAGAAAAGACTGAAACAGGTACACTAACTTAGGGAGGCTGTATAATTTACAGACAATCTCCGAAGTAGTCTCTGGCCAAAAGACAATTTGGAAACTTGTCTCTACCTTTTTAAAATAACATTCATGTAAAAATCAAGAATTTTACACAAACTGTAGTTAGGAAATTGAAAAATACTAGAGCATTGGAGGGAGAAATCATTATCTTAGGGTAAAAGAAAAATACAGACTTATATTATAAAATAAGGATTATATTATAAAATTATATTATAATTATATTATTATATTATAAAATAAGGACTTTCTTCCTTAACAAACCGAAAAAAGCATGGTTAGTAATAGACAATGAGAAGTAGAAATGTACTCTGTAAGCTTACACAGATTAGGTAAAGTAATATTTCACTGATTTGATGGGTTTGCAAAACAGCTTTGCCTCTGAGGATCAAAGTTGATGTTACAATACCAATTATTCACCTCTACCTCTACATAGATCTGATGGCTCTCAGAGGGGGTTTGAAGTTAGGCATTAAAGGTACTTTGAGCACTAGGTAGTTTATAACTTAGTCACTAGGTTAGTTTACAATTATGAATTGTGAGGGTTACAAATAGAAATATGAATAGAAGCTGCAGGCATCACCTGAGAAGGCTTAAAAAGCATTTCTGGATAGGTCTTCAGCATAAGGAGCACTTTGCCCTGGAGCTTTTTTAGCAAAACCAGCAGTGACAAATGAACACCACCACCTTTGATCACAGGCACGTGCTGAGCAAGAGCTCCCAAGGACAGATTAACTCAGAAGGGTATCATAGGATGATGAGTTGACATTTCAGAAAACATGTTGACTATCTACTGGATTAACTTTGGGGGGGGCACAAACCCCTCGGATTATATTTTTATATAGGGATAGAGATACTTTACCTCTAACTCGCAAGTAACAGTTAATGTGAGAATTTTTTTTTTAAGTCCAGGAGGTTTCTAAGGCTGTAATGCTCCAGGAGGGAGCACTTATTTTAGAGTATTTGTCCATTCAGTAAATAGTTATTCAGGCTATTTTTAGAGTATTTCTTTTACTTTGCAGTTTGAGATTAAAAGGTTACATTCTAGACCTCCAAAAATATCCAGCTGAACACACTACCCCCTTTTCAGATTGTAGCATACCATCACTTCAGCAGCAGATGACTTTAAAAATACATTAACATCTGTAGCCATGCTCTCTTAATGTGTTTGACTTAATTAGATCAAACCTGAAGATGCCATGAAAGCCTGGTGGCCAAGAGAAGAGCTGTAAGTAAATTTGGGGGTGCTTGAGTACAGATGTTAATTGACTAACAAATGATTTGCCTCTTGGGATAGCTGAGATTAGCAGGTAGGACAAATCCAGGTTTTCCTAAACATATATAATTTGATACATAATTATCTTCTTTAGTCAACAGATGGGCAACTAATGTCATACTAATGATGATGTACTTAGGCTTTTTAAATGAGTAATTTTTTTTCTTTAACAGATAATCCCAGATCCAGCTGGAAAACTGAAGTATTTCGATAAACTGAACTGAAAATACTTCCTCAGGTCATGATGCTTGAAACTTCTCAGTAAAGTTCACCATTGTATTACCACACTGTGTTACAGCACTAATTTCTTGAATATAAAAATCCATGTCAGAGTCCAAAGACACTTAGTGTTCAAGTTAGACACTGATGCCAAAAGGTAGACAGTTATTCTCTATCTTTCCAAAATAAGAAATGTCAGATTAACTCAAATTAGTAACAGCAATAGTAACTAACATTTATGGAGTACATGCCAGGTGCCAGGCGTCGTTAGGAGGTTAGAGGTGTTATTTTACTCAATTCTCACAGCGACTGTTTGAGTTCTTTATTTTACAGATGAAGAAATAGCTGTCTAGCAAAGGTACAATCAGTCTTTGAACCCAAACAGGCTAATTCTAGTTTCTGGGCTCTTAAGACTCCACAGTGGCTCATCTCTCTGTACCTTTGGGAGGCTGGAAAGAAGAGGTTTTGAGCACAGTCCCCTCCATAGCATGTGGCAGGGACAGCTGACCCCAGAGCTCACTGCTCCAGATACAACAAAGTCCTTTGGACCCCCCTTTTTTTCTAAATTCACATTTTCAGCTTATACCAAATTTATAAGTAACAATATGTTTATATTTAGTTTAACAAATAAAAGTTGAATCACTAAATATATGTAGCCAACTATTCACAACCACATATAAAGCTGAACTCCAGTGCTATTCCATCACCCCATTTACCACCCCAATATGGCAGCGGCTTTACTATAATTATCTATAGACATGCCATGTAGTAAAAGGACCCAAGAGAATTTGCCTCATCCTGTCTTCCATGCTAATCCATTCTCAACACTGACAAAAAGCTCCTCACCCCAGGGGAGGCCATCACTAGAATTGGGGGTGTACTAGCCTCCTGGCTGACACTCAAGTTCTGTCATAAATGGCAAGTGATTAGTGACATGCATGTGGACATGGGAATTCAACAGCCATTTATAACCCTTCACTACAGCAAAGTATGTTCCAAGTATGGAATCTAAAAAAAATGGTACAAATGAACTTACTTACAAAACAGAACTAGAGTCACAAATACAGAAAACAAACTTATAGTTACGAAAGGGGATAGCAGGGGGTGGGAAGATAAATCGGGAGTTTAGGATTAACATATACATGCATTACTATATATAAAATAGATAAACAAGGACCTACTATATGGCATGGGGAACTATTCAATGTCTTGTAGTAACCTATAATGGAAAAGAATCTGAACTATATAAAGAATGAATCACTGCTGGATACCTGAAACACAACATTGTAAATTATACTTCAATTTAAGAAATGATTCATAAATACAAATAAAGCCCTGCTTCTCCCTCACATTTCTGATCTTCTATTGAATACTTCGCAGGTAAGCCTTGCGAGCGTCCTGAGCTTCACAGTGGTTGTGGCGGACAGCTCTTTCAAGGATTTCTTACGTCTCCAGAATTTCATGCAAGGAATCATTCCCCCACTCCCATCATTTCCTCCATATCCAAGGGTATACCTAATCTTACATCCTTAACTCCAGCTGTCAGTAGACTTCCAGGTTTTATATTTTTTTCTCAAATACATTAACCACTATTCTGTTAGTTAATGATATTTTTATACTCTTAACTCCCCCATATGGTATCATGGAATGCATCCTTGTATTTTGTTACCCATGAACTTTCTGACAACACTATGTCACTGAAATTTCTTTGAATAGAATTAACTAATATATGAATGGGAGGAAATGCATATTTTAGGTGAATAGCTCCATAAAGGTCACCATGCCAGGGTGTGTGAGGGTGTCTGTGTGCATATTCATATGTTTGTGTATATATACATATTACACATATACATACACATACATGCACACTCCTCTAAAATCACTGAATTTTTTACTTAGCTTTTAAAAGAAAAAATGCTTATCATAGTTACTATGTATTTAGTCTTAGATAGCAAAGCAGTGTGTACCAATTCCATTATTAACACAATTTGGGCATAATGTTGTACACTTATGTAAAATCCTAAAAATACATTTTTAAAGATCTACCTTCCTGAGGCTTAACCTTAAAATTTTTTAAATAAATCCAAAAGCCAAGTTACACCCAAATTCACCTAAATTATGCATTTGTTCATACAGAAATTATTTATGACCTGCACAAGTGCAAGGTACTGTGCTGGCAATACAGGTAAAAGGATATGACACAATCCCTTCCCTCAAGAAGCCCACAGTCTCCCAAAGGAAATCAGCAGGTTAAAAAGAGCAATACGGTGAGTAAGTGCTAAAAATGCTGACATCTGTGTTGGCTCCAAGGCCAACAAGAGCAACGACAAGGAAAGACAGAGATGAGAAACGTGTCACAAAGAAGGGGAGGTACAAGTCCACTTCCCACTCCAGTGAAGGCTGTATCAGGTGCTAATGTACTCTCCTGTAAAAAGGCAGCACTTGTGACCCAACCTCAAGAGAAAAGCGTTGACTGGTTCTCCTCTCATGATGATCTACTGGGAGATGGCACACAGTTTAGAGTTGACTGGCTAGGGTTAGAGGTTCAGTGTGTGGCCAACAATAGATGGAAGGTAAAAACTGAATCTGCAGGTGTGAGTTCCTTAACTTCCAGCTCTGGCCACCTGTACAGCTCAGCCAGGACCTCAGGAAAAAAAAATTGCAAGTTTTGTATCAAATGGAGTTACATTTCACTGTAACCCAATGGCCACGAGAGGGCGCCCGATACACCAAAATTCCAACTGCCTTGTCCTGAGGCCCCCTTTCAAGATAAACTAGAAGAGCAACAACTAACACTCAAATGTTTTTTGGGGGGAGGGTATAGCTTAAGTGGTAGAGTGCATGCTTAGCATGCACAAGGTCCTGGGTTCAATCCCCAGTACCTCCTCCAAAAAATAAATAATTAAACCTAATTACCTTCCCTTCAAAATAAAAAAAAAGCTCTTAAGTGTTCCTTATTTTGTACAAATCTAATTTAGGGGGAAAAAAGAAAAAAACTTAAAAATTGAGACCAATTCAAAACTAAGTACAACTCAAGTTAGCATCTTAATTTGTACTAAGAGTATGTCTTCCATCAATGACCATGACCCAGTTAGAAGTACATTTTATATTGTGACCTAGCACACCTGTAAATGTGTGTGCACCGTGCAGAGGCATAACATAACAAGTATCACACAACGCTTAACCGTTACTATGCGTGACAGTTGGATCTTTTAGTTTTGTAATGTTGGCCACAATCCACTAAATTTCATGACCCACCAATGGGCCACTCTTGTTTTTACAAAGACATATATATATATACTTAAATTTATATATGTATATGTGTAAATATAAAAAATCAGGATACAATAAATGCCTGGCATATCAATACCTTGTCATATATAATTTTCACTTTCCCTCCATTACAGTTTTGTTCGTTTTAGACATACTATCCCACTAAAGGTGCACGATTCCTGTGACACAAAAACCAAAATATCCTACCCTTTCTTTTGTTACTATAATCCTTTCTCTGAAGTATTAATTTCTCAATGCCACTGGCTTACTGAATGATTTTCAGAAGGACCTGTTTTATTCTGAAGCTCCATTTTCTTTGGCATATGCATCTTTAATGGAACTTGATTTTTCAAATGATCAAAGTTCATTGGTAGTCATTACAATGTAGTCATTAAAATATTTCACTAACCAAACAGGCATATCAAGTGAAAGCCTAAATCAGGAAACTCTGGAATGAGAAAACTGCCTCGCCTTTTATGGAGAAAGAAACAGAACCCAAAGAGATGAATCCTCCATCCCAACCCTGAACTTGCTGGATGCAGATGTAGGAGAGACCTCACAGGTGCGGACATTCGGGCCAGCACCACTTCTCAAGCCACACTGCCACCCGAAACCCACCCGCTGGACCAAAGGACCCCAAAGCCACCTCGGATTGATCTCCTTAGATCAAAATAATCTCATGACACAAGAATTTCATCTAGAAGCAATGTGATTAGTCAAAAACCCTTAAATCTGTTTTTGAATTTACCAAATCCGTATTTTTAATTCCTCTTTCCTGTTACCTAAAGTAATTCATTATTTGTTGCCAAGGGAGAAAACATTCACAATTCAATTTAGAGTCAATCACAACTGTAGCAAATTTTTTTCTAAGAGGAAATTAAAACAAATGCCAGAAATATTTCAACCATCCTTGTCTCTTACAGTTGAGACCTAATTATATTCTGATATAAATTTTATATATGTGTGTGTGTGTGTGTGTAAATCACCACAACCCCTTTATCACACTAGCTAAGAAAAATATGTATGAAAGTGGCAAAGGGCCAAGATTCTAGACCTAAGCTGGGCCAAACCCACATAACCCCATCTATGAACAGTTACAGGGTGAGCTGTGGGAAGTTACTTTCCTTCTCTGAGCCTAACTTTCCTCATCTGCAAAAGCGAGTAATGGTCTTGCCCTCAAATGGTAAATTTAAGGATTAAATGAGAAAATCCATTTTGATGTCATTAGCGCAGTGCTAAGGATCCAATATGTGTTAGTCATACATAAAAATTCTTATTTTGTGGTGATTACATTCTGTGACTGATTTTTTTGCCACACTGAACTAACATACAAGTTGCCATGGGGTTCTATATACCAAATAAAGAATCTCTACTTCCAAATGTTTTCATGGTAAAGCATAAAGCACTGGATTTCAGCTTGAGGCTCTTGCACAGAAACAGAATAACACAAACTTGTATTCTCTGTATCAAAATGGAGGCAAATATCTTATAAACTAACCTTCACCATCCTCCAGATGCACTTCCTTTCACCTCCCTCTCTTAATCTATAAAGGGTCATAATGCTTAAAAATTATTATTCAGAATCTGTTGTAAAGTTAAATGCATTGTTACCAGTTAACATTTTATAAAACATCAGCAGTGACAGCAAGCAAGTACACTCCTGTTAAAAAGTAAGACTGTCAACCCTGGCAAGCTGGAGAGTCAGTCAGATCTAAAATATTGTCCTAAATCTGTTTTTAAGAAACATAATACTACTATTTGATTCTTCATAGCAAGGGCATAATGATTTGACAATATACATACTTTGACAATATATAATCCTGCCTTTTCATGTTACAAAGTAGAATACAGAGTATCGTTCTGGCTTTGTAAAAATTATGAAAACTTCTAGTGTGTTCGGTTTATTCACATGTATTAACAACAACAAAAAGTCCATGATCAAGTTAAATTTCACAAAAGCTGATTTAAAAAGTTAAACAAGGAGGGAGGGTACAGCTCAAGCGGTAGAGCACATGCTCAGCATGCATGAGCTCCTGGGTTCAATCCCCAGTACCTCCTCTAAAAATAAATAAAACTAATTACCTCCCCAGCTCCGCCAAAAAAAAAAGTTAAACAGGTGTTCTTACAGCCCTACATTTCAATGAGTCTTTTATAAGCTAATATGCACTTTTATAGAACACCAAAGGAGAGGTATCCTATGCAGTGTTTCCCAATGTTACTTGTCAATAAAATGTTTATAAGACATTTTGTAAATCTGATAAAAATTGTTTTATATAAACATATAGAATGGTTAAGAAAGAGCATTTCACCAGTGTCCAAGAAATTCACCCAGGAGAGCTGGGCACTTGCAATTACTCAGCCCCTTGCCATCAAGCCCTAGACACCATCGCTTTTTAACTGCTTTTTTCTCACCAATGACTTCTCAATCATCAAACTGGTGGCCTTTTCCCAGGGCTCATCTCTGTGAATTCCATGACACTGCTGATCATTCCCTCCACAAAAATGGCTTTGAGAGACAGGAGGGCGACATATTGAGGAGCTAGGAATCTGACTGGTTGTCCTTGGAACCTATAAGCTACCATTTAAGAAATCCAACCAGCCTGTTAGAGTGGCCTGGTTGGCCCCTACCCACTCCAGCCACCCCAGCTGAGGTGCCAGATGTTCCAGCCCCAGACGAGCTCCCGATTGAACACAGGTGCCTGAGGGACCCCAGCCAATGCCACACGGAACAAAGAACCTCCCAAATGAACCCAGCCACCCCACAGAATCAAATGTGTCTTTAAAAAGATGAAATGCTTTTTTCTCTACACAAACTCACCAAAAAGAAAAAAAAATTTTTGAACTTCCTGGGCCTGGGGGTGGAAGGAGAACCTCAGTTCTTCAGGAATCAAGCTACTGACTCAGTTCAAAGAGAGGAGAGAAAGCAGATCGCAGAGAATGCAGGTAGCAAATGGAACGGGCAGACTTGTAGCATATTCGGGTTACAGTGTCACCCGGGCACACACAACACAGTGCAAAGTGTACTAACATGAACCGAACTCTTTTATAGACACCATCCTCAAAGATTGCTCAGTGAAGAAAGACCTAAGCAAAAACTAAGAAGATGGTAAGAAATGCCTGAAGTAAAATGTGGTATGTCAGCACAAACTACTCAATACAAAACTATTCCAACCCACTGAGAGATTATCGTATTAAGTGAAGTAAGTCAGACAAAGACAAGTATCATATGATGTCGCTTATATGTGGAATCTTAAGAAAAAAAAGATACAAATTTTATTTACAAACCAGAAATACTCACAGCAACAGAAAACAAACTGTGGTTACCAGGGGGAGAAGGCAGGGAGGGATGAATTAGGAGTTTGGGATTAACAGATACACATTAAAATAGATAAACAACAAATTTCTACTGTATAGCACAGGGAACTATATTCAATCTCTTGTAACGAGCTGTAATGGAAAATAATTTGAAAATACATATATGTATGTATGTAAATATGTATAACTGAATCGCTTTGCTGTATACCTGAAACTACCACTGTAAATAGACTACACTTCAATTAAAAAAAAAACTATGTCCAACCCACACTAGGGAGTTCCACAGTAAATACGCAGCTGTGCTGGTACTGGTTAAAAGTCCACTATTCCTTAACGAAGAGGGAGTGAACACTAAACATGTAGAATCTACTGTTTATCTTGCGGAGTTGGCTTCATATTATCTCATCTTCTTAAAGTCCTATATTAAATATAAAAATCTCTAGTTCTTATCATATAAAAACTTTCACTGGTAGGTAACAGATTTTGAGTTAAAAATCTGACACCCAAAATTACTCAAACAAGTAATTTGACTAGAAAGACAATCAGAGATTTTTTAAAGTTCAATCTCAGTGGAATTCGAAGAACGGCAATTAATGAATGTCATTTTTCACCTATAAAAATGGCAAAAATGTTTTTAGAAGTAAAGGATAAAATATGGCAAAGTTCAGGGAAATTGCTTAAGTGGATGTGAAGTGAAGTGTTAAGTGAATGGAGGGTTATATGAAATACAGATTCAAAGCCTTGAATGTATGCGTACTATTTAGTATCACTTTTCAACAATTTTCCGAAGGAATAATTTAAGGATTAAATGTTTTATCTTTAGGATATTTACCGTAACACTTCTTATAACCGCAAGAAAAGTTCAAGCAAAAGGTTCAGTGTACAGCAATAAACGGCTAAATGCACAGTGCACACCAGCACACAGTAGGTCGCTTAACTGAACTCCACTTAACACATTCACACAACTCTCCAGGGCCCGTCCTTTCCAGTTAGCCACCTCAGGGTCCCCACCGGCTTACAGGCAGATCTGCAAAATGCCGGCCTGAAGGCCAGGTGGAGCTCTGGAGGGCGTAGGGATGGCGCGGGGAGGCGAGCACCGGTGCCGAGCTACTACCACACAGCACATGCTGGCATCCGTGAGCCAAACTGCACGCCCCCGCAGCAGCTGTGTTTGTTCCATGACTGCTTCCACCGGAAGTGCTTATTCATGTTAACTGTGATTTCAATAAACATTAAATTAGTAAGAATTTTTTTAAAAAAGTATTCTGGCCAATTCTGAGGCAGAGCCAAGTTTGTGACCGCTGATCTAGAACCCACACTCACTCAAGACTGTTTCCTTCCTGGAAATAATACCTTTATGGAGATGACTTTTTTCCTCTCTGCGACCTGGGTTTCTTCTCTTCTGAACTTGGTCAACTTACCGTCCCATCAAAGAAGACACTGTGTCTCGGCTGCAGACTCCTGAGAATCCCTTGGGGATCCTGGGTGGCACTGTGATACTGGGCCTGGCTCCCCTTGCTATAGTCCCAGAAAGCAGTACCCGGGCCCCACACTAGCTGGTTCTGAATCCCAGTGCCACGACCTACTAGCTGTGGGAGTTGAAGCAAGTTACTTAACCTCTCCGTGCTTCAGCTTCCTGAGTGGCCAAACCCTCTGAGCAGATTACAGAACCTGCTCAGAGTGTTGGTGGAAAAACTTAATGGGCTAATACATGTCACATGCCCAGGAGAGCGCCCACCTAGCACACGGCAAGTGCTCCGTAAGCAGAAGCAGCCGTTCCTGCCGTGGCTCTGCATCGTGCTCATCAGACACGCACCGCCCAGCCCCTAGCAGAGTGTGCTGCAGAGCTGTGCGGTGAATGAACAACGAGCACTGGGCTGCTTCTCCTCACCTAGGCCATCTGTGAACACCTCCTCTTGGGATACTTTTAAGATCTGAAGCTTCCCACAAATCTTCACAAGTGCTGTTATCTTTCATCAAATCCCTTCACCCCAACTTTTCATCTACCCTCTGCTAACAACAAAAGCTGGGAAACAGAAGGAGGCAAAAATATAAAGGAATCATGTAGGGTGATGGGATTTCAATACAGGGGAACTGCTGCAAAGGTCAGGTTTAAAGGATGCCCCTCAAATGCCCTGGCAGGAAACTGTAGACTGACAGTTGCAGTATGCATAAGAAAAGAATGTTTCCAATTGTGTAAAAAGGCATTCTGTCTTAATTTCCTTAGCAGACAGGAGGCAACACAGTAGGTTCTCAATTTAAATTGTCTTGAAAGTATTTATTGTTTAACTCTTTCTCCTTCTGCCCCACCCAGCCATTCTCTTCGTTCCGCTTTTCTGGTCATCCTAAAAGCTAAATACATTCTTCTCTATGGAGGATGAGAATAAATACTAAAACCAATACACTTGCTCAGGCCTCCATCAGGCATTGTGTCACTGCAGGGCGCTGGTCTCCAACAAGTGTAGTCTTCCTAGGGCTCCACGAGGTATTCCTTGTTCAAGGTCACTGGTACACTCATGGAGTTGAAATGCCGCTGCCCATCTAAATACAACATGGACTCTGGAACACAGGAGAGAGGGCCCTGGATAAACCTATAGCACCTTAGAAAATCAGTGCACAAACACAAAACTACTTGGGAATACCAGAACGGCAACGAGAATGCAAAACCAGCGCCAGGCATGCCCCACTGCGCCAGGGAACACACAATGTCCCCAAGGGAGTGAGCCTCAACTCCTGCCCCTTCCCTTTGGTTGGGCCAGTCCTGACCACCAGTGGCTGCTTGTAGCTGACACCAGCCCTTCAGACAACAGCCAGGTGGGCAAAGCAGCAATGGGCACCTGAGGGCCACAGGGCATCCAGGCCTTCAGGGCCACAGAACCTCTAAAGCACAATCCCCTAAAGATACACTCTCGGGCTGATGGGCATCAGAGTACTTCCCACAACAATTTAAAAGGAGAAAAACATCTTTAAATGTTTCCCTCCTTAGGGACAAGCAGCCATTGCTGCTTACCTCCGTATGTTCTGGGGAAAACCAAGGGCACTTCCTTCTCTGACATGAATGTGAAATGAAAGACGTTGGTGGTCATGTGCTCTTTATCCTGAAGAGAGGCCACTTCACTGTGGACTCTGACTTGAATGTAATTCTCCTGAGTAAAGCAAACCTAAGATTTCAAACATGATGGTTAGTCACACCGAAAAGGGGGAAGAAAACAATCAGAAGAGAAACAGTGACTTAAGAATATAAGAACTTCTTTCCTAGGCCCCAACGATACAAAATTGTATTTCATCTCTCACCGCACACCTACCTGTGAAGAAAGGAACAGCAATGACCCAACCTCAACAGGTTTCTGAAACATGATATCATCCACGGCTACGACAAACGGTCGGGAACCACTATCGGGGAAAGACAGCATCGCTGGGGTCAAGGGCAAAATTCAGATGATGTCTAGTCCTTCCCTAACAATCAGCTGAAGCAAAATTTAAATGATCAAAGCATAAACCTAGAGAAGGAGGAGATAATCATGCCAATGAGAAACGGTAAGAGATGCCATTGTGACCACATCAGTGCCAAAAATCACTGCATCTTTCCCCTTCTGCATATCATCACCTCCTTTTCTCAGTAGGTCTTTGATGCACTAACTTACAAAACCAGAGCAAGAGCCTTCTAAAATGAAGACCAAACCCAGCTGGTATCAGCGTGGCATTTATTCAAAAATATAATATATTCCCAAACACATCCAGACTAGTCCAAAATGCTTCACTGAGTCAGGTCATATAAACGGCTTCTCAGAAGTTACAATTACCTTAAATCTAACTCACCCGAAGTTACAAGCAGTAGCCCATCCAAGTTCATATGCTTTCCTCATAAGGAAACCACCAAAGATCCGATTGAAAATGTTCCGCTCCTAGAAGACATAAGTATCAATAAATACAAGCCTGTGACCACCCCTAATCTATAGAACAAAGGAATGCCATAGAACAGAGGTCAGTTTAAAAGTGTGTCAAATCTCAGATGAGTGTCATAAATCCAAGTTACCCTGTTTAGAAGACCTTTCACTAAATTCTAATACCTGAGGGTGGCAAATTTCCAAGCTCTTCAGTTTGGAATTTTCCATCCACACCGAATTAGGCGGCAAAACTCGACTTTGAAAACTTATAGTCCTGTACAAATACAGATTGAGTAAACCCTGTTAGTGCCATGATTTTGCTGCTGAAAAGTAAAATATTTACAAACACCTCCCAATATGTTCAAGCCAAGTGCAGCTCTGGAGAAGGCCAAGGTTTACATGCTTTCCCAGCCTGGAGTCTCACCATGCTGACTTACTTTGGATCCAGCGTGCTAAGAAACATCTCATGTATGGTTGTCCTCTCCTCAGCATTGGGAGCCATTTTCAGCAACGATGTGGAGCTGAAGGCGACCCTTCTCCCCTTGTTCACTGGAATCGGGGACAACAAAGAGCTACGATCAGGAGGACCACACTATAGCACTGGGTTCCTGACCTGGGCCACCTTGGACCCTCCACAGTATTTCCAGATTTCAAAAGGCCCACTGGAAATTGTACATGTACCCCAGAGAAGGCTGCTGAGGCTACATAAGAACCTGTGATTCTTTGCTTTCAGATAGAAATTATATCAGTTCATTGTAAGACCACTTACAATCATCTTGACCTACGGCCCCGACCAGCAGTTTTTTTATTAAGATACATTCCCCGTTTCATTAAAAATGAGAAAACAAATTACTTCACTTAATATTGCATGATCGATAAAACTGTTCAAAGTATGGACTCTGTGAAATAAAGAAATAAGGTAATTTCTCGTTCCAGACACCTGACGGGTATGAGGAGTCCATACATACTTTTAAATAATCTCCTCGGCATTACAGTTAATGTGCTTTCTAAACTGTATCTTATTATGAACAAATTAATATACATTCTCCTTGTCTAAAGAGCTCTTCTTCCTCTGGGCTTTCAAGGACGAGTGGATTTACAAATGCCGGCCTAAAGAGAAGAAAAGAAAAGAATAGATTAAAGACACGCCATTACTTAATAAAGACTGAAAATGTTCACCATGGGTAAGGCTTCCTAACTACTTCACCTAAGAACTCTGCAACAATTAGGGGAGCCTTCTAGTCACAGACTTATCTGTAGACTAGAAAGTTCATGCTCTAGAAAGGATACGGCCACTTTCCAAAATGTTTCACCTGATTCTAATCATGAGGAAACAGTTAAAAATAGGTTTACAACATTCTACAAGAAAGCCAGCCTGGACTCTTCAAAAATGTCAGTGTCAAAAGACAGAAAGTGGTAAGGGTGGTTATTTTAAAGAAACATGATAACCACATATAATACATGGTCCCTGGTCACTGGGGGGGAGGGGGGAAGGCTATAAATATTTTAGGGACAACTGGCAAAGTTTGAATATGCATCATACATTAGGTAATATAACTGTATCACTGTTAAATTTCTTGGATATAATAAAGGCACTGAGATTATATAAGAGAATTATCTTATACTTAGGAGATACATGCTGTAATATTTATGGGTGAAGTAGTCTCAAATTTTGATTCTGGGGGAAAAGGTGTATGTATTTATAGAGAAGGCAAGAGTACGGCAAATGTGGTCAAGTGGTAATTGGTGAATTTAGGTGAAGGGTATATGGATGCTCATTGCATTGTTCTTTCTGCATTTCTGTAAGTGTCAAATTTTTCAAGATAAAACACTGAGAAAAGGGATAGGATTTCACTGTGGTAGAATCCAAAGGTTTGATGCAACAAAAATGGAAACAAAAGAACTGAAATGGCAGCTTGGAAAATGGCATCAGCTGGGAAAGAAGCTTCAAGTAACGCCCCCAGTGATAGAAAAGGAGCCCCAGGCCAGCCACTAGAAGCGCCAGGTCGGCTGGAGCTGGTGGGAGGAGCTAGAGAAGACCGAGGTATTCATTCTTCGCTCAGATTGGAGTCACCGAGGTGTTTTCCAATCTTAACTGAGTTTTCCAAGTCAGCTTTTCATACAGCAGAAGAAATTTCTCATTACAGACTCTAAAGTTTCTAAAACAAATTAGACTACCCATAGGCCTCTAGACTCTGTCCTGTACAAACAGCAATCCTGCAATATTCCCTCCCACCTCAGTCCCACACATATAATGAAATAGTTTTTCCCACTCTGAATGCCTTGGGTGTAACTGTTATTGGGAAACAAGAATTCAGTTTAAGAGAAAAAAGATAAAGTATAAAGCCAAATAAGTTAAAGTTAAACTTGACTTGGAAATAACAGTATAAACTCAAGACAAGAGGTTTGCTTTTTAACATTCATCCACTGAAAAGGCCTAGAAACAATGACAAACCAGTTACAATGTACAGTTCGCGTACCCAGATTTTAGTGTCTAAATAAATACCGGTTTCTCACTAAAAGGAACTTGAGGACTCCTTGGAGAAACGGCAGATTCCAGGCCCAGAGCAAGAAATGTATAGGATGAGCCTAAGATACCTCATTGCACCAGAGAGCAGGAGGGTATCAAAGACTAGAGGGGAAATGTCAAAATAGCTTATCACAGGAGCCAGCTTGAAGGAGCTCCCGCTGACCAAAGATACACTCGCAGCAGCAGGAAGAATAGTAGGCTGCCATTTACTGAAATATATTTACCATACTGGAATCCATGAACTCACGATACTTTTTCCGAAAGCCAAAACAGTAGAAAAACTATGTCATCACTAGCTAGTAAATGTGTAGATAAAGGCAAGAATGAAACACTGATCCTGACTTTCCTTTACAAACCAAACTGCCCTAGTTGATAAGTGAAAATTCTTCTTTACAGATCTCCAGTTAATAAATATAGAAAGAATGACAGAACTTGAGAATCATCTGACATCCCCTAATGAGAATGGTTAAAGCACTGATCAGCAACGGACATCAAAAGCACTGGTGAAAGAGTGACGGGGAACCAGCTACGCACAGGATGACAAAGCGTACTTTGGATACGCCTTATACTGTTCTACACCTGTACATTATTGCTGATCATAAGAGGATAAACTGAACTACACAATGGGAAGATCAGTCTGTCACTACTTGAACCCATGCATCAATCTTAATATTACTATGAGTGAGACAATCTGCACCTCCCGACATGATACAATATGAAATACAGAGAGAGCATCACCTACAAAGTGCGCTCACCAAATATACTGAACCCAAATTTGTAGATCTAACTTCAATTTACAGAAAATACTAGGGATAGTTTAAAAAGTAAAAAAAAAAAAAAAAAAAAAGAGGAAACAATGAGGTAAATCCAGAAAGTGGAACACTGTATAGCTCAATCAATCCAGGCTTTCAACGAGTTAATGATCTGAAACAATAGGGGACAGTGGGAAACACACCTATTCTGGATTAAAACAAACAAGAGATTACACAACTCTGTGAATATACTAAAGGCCATTAAATTATATACTTTCAATGGGTGAATTGTATGGTATGTAAATTATATCTCAATAAAGCTGTTAACAAAAAAAGACTTACGAGACATACAAACCAAATATAATAATGTGGACCTTGTTTGGAACCTGATGTGAACAAATTGTTAAAAAGAAAACTGAGTATGAACTGACTATTGGAATATATTAAGGACTTATTATTTTTCTTAGGCATGCTAATGGTAATGCAGTTATTTGCGAAACTATCCTCGTTTTTAAAGATATGCCTACGCTATAGTATTTAGAGGTGAAATGTCATTATGTCTGGGATTTGCTTTAAAATATTACAAAGAGAATATACTTTTAAAAAACAGAAGAAACAAATATGGCAAAAATGTTTAAACTCTTAAGTGTAGGTGATGGTATATGGAAATTCACTATAGCTTTCTCTCCATTTTTATGTATCTTGGATATTTTTCCAAATAAAGAATTAAGAAAAAATAGTAATTACCCTTTATTTTCAGAATCACGAGCCACCATTACAAATGTTGCATCCAAAACAGGACAAAACTCATTACCATGTAACTAGAGAACAAAGGAAAGAAAATGCAGATGTAGAAACACATTTACAAGGAGCCTGTAGTCTAGCGCGGGAGAGAGATGCCCAAAACCCACAGTGCCCGGTGCGAGAAGTGCTGGGATGGGCACAAACTACAGGAGCTGAGCAGGACCGGGACCCAAGGGCAAAGGTCACAGAGGGACCCTCTGTACCACTATCACGTGCTGCCCCGCACCTGGCAGACTCTGGCTCTCTTCAGGCCCACCCGTCCTCACATTGGCACACCCGGCCAGGCAAACCTCCCACCACTCTCACAGGAACTTGAGCGTGCCAACTACCAGGACATGTTTGTTTCCTTAGCAGAGCACAGGGACTCCCAAGAAGGGGTAAGGTAAGTGAGAATTCTGTGAATTAAGCTAAATATTTACAGTGCACAGGCCATTGAGATTTTAAGGTATTTCTTTACCCTTAGAAGTCTGTACTTACAGGAAAGTCATTATCATAAAGTCATCTTGTAACCTGAGAGTATATTTGGTGTCATCCGCAACAAACCTCCTCACTAGTCCTCATCCTGCTGCCTGTTCAGGCCCTTATCACCTTCCCCCTCAGCTACGGGAAGAGTCCCCAATCTTCCTGTACACCTGTCCCGTTCAGACCTCTCAGGAGTTCCCCCTTTCTCCCGGCATCTGGTCTAAGCCTGCTGGCACTGTGCATACAGCCTCCACAACAGAGCCCAGATTCCTCTCTGGTTGTTCACCACACACTCCCCTTGTGCCTGCACCTTTTCCTCGAGCCACAGCTGACAAGCTGGAGGTCCTGGAATGTCCCATGCTGTCACCTGATTCAACTCCCCTCCTTGCCTTTGCCTGATGCCTCCCTCAGGCCTGCACTCCTCAAGACACTCCTCCCCTCCTGGCCACATCCAGACTCCTCAGGCAGAGCTCACCATTCCTTCCTCTGCCTGCCACCTAGGTGAAAACAGAGCCCTCTCCTGACAGTGGTCCTCAACAGGAGAGGAGGACACCACCCCCTAGGGGACACGTGAAAGTGCACAGGGCTGGTTTCAGTCGTGACATAACTTGGGGGACATTACTAGCACAGCAGATGTAACCAAAGAGCTAAGCAGCTCATAATGCAGAACAAAGAATTTTCTCACATACAAGGCCAAGAGCATCCCTGTTGAGAAATAGTGCATAATACTTAGCATACTATATCATGGTCATTTATTTACGTGTGTCTCCCTACTGCACCGTAAGCTCCTTGAGGACAAAGACCATTTTTATTCACGTCTGTATCCCTAGCACTTGGCACAAAGATTAGCAGACAGCAGACACCCAATCAATGACTGCCGACGAATGAACTGAGGCAGGTAACTATTGAGCACCACTAGCATGTGAACTTCAGCAGAGTGGAACCTTCTGTCTTGCTCACGGCTATACACCAAGCACAGAAGAGACACTCCATAAACCACTGCTAAGTGAATGTCAAATGAAAGGCTGTCAGGAAGCAGGCTAGGTGACTCACACCCAGATCCTGTCATCAGGCGCACATAGTCTAGTGGAAGAGAAAACACATGTCCAGACACAGATCTGCAGAGCAGGGAACGGCAGGTGCCAGGAGAGAGGGTCAGAGGAAGGGTACTGAGGAAGGAGGTGTTGGGAAGGAATAGGTACCATGAACCAAAAGGATTGGGGAAGGATTTGGGCAGGAAGTGACCCAGAAGCACCAGTGGAATGGGGCTGTGCAGAGTCAGAGCCCAAGGAGTCCAGGCACAGGGAAAAGTATACGCAAGGATAGTCATCTGCTCACCTGCTGCTTAAGTTCCAGTTTATTATAATGAACACCTACTAGTGCCAAGCATCGGCAATGCAAGATGAATAACTCCCCGCTCTTAGGATGCTCAAGGTGTCCAGTAGTAAGCTCTAAGAAGGTAGGTAAGTTGGAGGGAATACAGCTGCAAAGGTAGGTTGTCGCTAGTTTATAAAGCACTTTGGTTCCTAACTAGTCAAAAGAATTTAGACTTTAATCCAGATAACAGTCACTGAAGATTTTTGAGAAGGGAAGTGATATGACTGAAGATCAGCTTTGGAAGATCCATCCAGCAGAAATGTGTAAAACTAATAGAGAGAGAACAGACTAGAGGCAGAGAGAGTGATTACAAGACAGTTGAGGTACTCACACAAGAGGCAGTGAGGGCTTGAGGCTGAGGGGAAGGGGAAGAAAGGACTCCGGTGAAGAGCTGTGGGTAATGAATTTGCATGACTTGGCAAAAGCCTGCACAGCAAAGGGAAAATTAAAGTTTTCAAAAAGGTTTGGAGTTGGGAGAAACAGGAGGGCGGCAAAGGGGAAACCAGAGGAGGAACAGGACTGGAAAGGAAGATGATGCACTCAGTTTGGAATACAATGCACTTGAGGTAGCAAGAGTACACGTAGGGGAGAGATTGAACAAGAACCCCGAAAGACGCCTTTGAAGGTTAAGCCTAGAAGAGATATATAGGACCATCTCCACAATAATGGCAATAAATTAATATTATTGCCAACATTTGATTAGTGGTTACTGTGGTGATGAAACAAGAGGCTCAGAGAAGACAAGAAATTTGCCCGCAGTCACATGGCTAATAGCAGCAGAGCTGGGATTTAAACCTACATTTGAGCCAAGCCAGAGGCAAAGCACCTATCACCAAGCTCCCTCTCTGGAATAAAAGGATCACTCAAGCCATGAGTTATTAATCAAAATAGCCAATGAGAAATGTAAATTTAAAACAAAAGTCTGTCCTTCTGACACTGATTTTCATTGGCTCTTTCTTCCCCAAAACTCCTGTATCTCTTTTTCAACCTATTTGGCAAGATACCCTAGAAAGCAGGTCCTATGACAGGAATCCACCGTGAATCAACTGTGAAAATTTAAAAAGGCTGTGAACAAACCATAGCAGCATCCCCAACAACTTTATAATGTTTTGCTTTAAAAGCAGTATTACTGTCAGTTTTATCAACATAAGAGTTAAGAAATTCAACTGCTTACATATAGCACCAAATAAAAAACTACTTAACTATTCTGACAAATAACTTACTACAGAGCAACTTTCAGACTTTTTCCAAAAGGTGAAATGTTTCAAATCCTATAACAGAAAAAAATTTATCTGAATTAACAGACCCATTGAATATCCTAACATAACTGAATAAGTTATTTTTAAATAAGTTTCACAATGAAATCTTGGGCATACTCTGAATTATTTGATTTCTGTGCTATTATCCTCTTTGAGGTACTTTTTCTTAACGAATTTCTTTATTCTGAGTTTTGCTCATTACAGAGGCTGTTCCTAACTGCTATAATAATCTAAGTGACTGTTATGGGTTGAATTGTGACCCCCAAGAAGTTATGTTGAAGTCCTAACCCTCAGTACGTGTGAATGTGACTTCATCTGGACATAGGGTTGCTGCAGATATAATCAGGTAAGATGAGGTCACACTGGAGCAAGTAGGCCCTTAATCCAGTATTATTATGTCCTTATAAGAAGAGAAGAGACGCAAGAGAAAAATGCTATATGATGAAGGAGGAAGAGATTGAAATGTTACAGCTATGAACCAAGGAACGCCAGAGAGCCAGCAAACCACCAAAATTCAAAGAAGCAAGGAAGGCTTCTCCACTGCAGGTTTTAGAGGGAGCAGGGTCCTGCTGAGACCTTGATTTTGGATGTCTAACCTCCCAACCATAAGACAATTAATTTCTGTTGTTTCAAGCCACCTGGTTTGGGGTACTTTGGTACAGCAGTCCTTGGAAACCAACAGGAACCAATCCCATTCATACTTAATGTAACTCAAACTGTTGTGAAATTCTCTTGGGCAAAACCCAGAAATAAGAACCTTAACATGGAGCTGTATATGATTTGAACATAATAAACACTAAACATAAACACCAAATAATCTGTCAGTCTTCATCCAGGAAGACGATATTCACAACACACCATGCATATGATGTGCACTTGAATTATTTTTCTAGAAGTGGTGAGCTATACACCTGTCTATGGAGATTCAAGCTTTAAAAGCTTTTCTTTCACTGAGACTGGCCAGCTGTATCAGAACAAAAGGGCAGTGTTTGGGCGGGCGCAGACGCACCTGGAACATTTGTATCTTCACTTCCATGGATGTCTTCCCAACCCAACAAACATGGCCACTGAACTTGATGTCCTGTTCTGGGCTTAAGCTCTTCTTACACATATCTACAAAACAGAAAACCAATCTGAGCCTAAACCACACCCCAAATTTTCTGTAAATGGACAATTTCATTTAAAATTGTGGCACATTCCACTACATTTCCTTTTTGTCTTCAAAACTAAAAATAAATTTTTTGATATACAAAAGAAATTTGGATGTCTTTTGGAAAAATGTAAACAATGCAAAGAACATAAAAAATAAAACTGGAATCATGCAAAACCCTTCCACTTAAAGATAATTATAATAAATATCTTGGTATATAGCATTCTAGACACTTTCATATGCATATGTATATAAAAATTGCCCCTAAAAGGAAAATATTTCCTCTAATCTCAATAATATTTTGTAATTACTAAAAATGCTAAGTATGCATAGAAAATAGTATCACTTACCAATCTTGTCCACCAGGGCTGTAACTATTGATAATGGAGACATTTTAGCTGAATGGATTTTGGTGTGCATGTAGCAAATAAGAACTGTAGAAAAACAGAAAAGAACCAAATAAAGCAAGAGCAAAATTTTTTTCAACATTCGTAATTTATTCCCAGAAAGCCATAAGATGTCTTTTCTTGTTTTGAAGACCCAACCCACCACATTCTACTACTGGCCTTATGATAGGACCAAAGGTTTATACACACTGATGAAATCTGGGGATCATCTAATGTGAATGCCTGCTCAATTTGAGATTTGGTGAGGAAACTGAAGTCCAAACCCAGGCCTACCAGGTAGCTTGTTATCACTCACAGAGACACAGTAACTAAATCAGAAGACCCTAGCACATGAGTCTGACAGCACCCAACATCTTCTAAAAAAAAGAAACAAATCACAAGGATTCAGCTACCTGTTTTTCTCCTGACGCTTTCCTAATTATGAAGCTATTATTTCACTCATTTATCCCTCCTTCCCTGTAACACCCTCAGTTCCTACACTGCCTTGTGGTTATCTACGTACTTTCCATATTTTAACAAGCATTTATATGTGCCAAGCATGGTTCTATGTACCTTACAAATATCAACTCATTCAAAGTTGTACTGTACTTCTTTAGTGGCCTCCCTGCTTCTGCTATGACTCATTCAAATTTGTATCATCAACCTTCAGGACAGGATCTGTGGTCAATATAAATATTTGTTGACTAACAATAAATCCTCCCATCCACACATCTGCTAATGGATGTACCGGGGGCATGAGGGATGAAAGGCAAGAAATTCCATTTAAAAACCTTTGTGGTACCCAGAAATCATATGTGTCTGACCTATGGCAATATTAGTGGAAATGAAGAGAAGAGAAGAGCTAAGGAGGAGGCAGACTTGACAAGACTTGAATCAACTCAGGTTTCTAACCTGCATGAGTGAAGACTGTGTACCATTCATTGAGAAAGAGAATATAGTACAGGAAAAGCAGAATGGGCTGTTTTCAACATGTTGAATTCGAGAAACTCAGGGCACATCCAAATGAAGATATCTAGCAGGCAAGAGGGCAAACTGGTCTGCAACTCAGAAAAGCAGAAAATGTAGCTTCCTAAGTATTCTGCATATTGATAGCAACTGAAACACTGGGAGTAAACAAGATTATTCACAGAGAATGTGCAGATAATAACAATTTTTAAAAAAGCAGAAGACAAACCCTGGAGATAAGCAACATTTAAGGAATCAAAAGAGAAAGAGGAACCTACAAAGGAGACTGGGAAGGAGCAGCCTGAGAGGCAGGAGGAAATGTCACCAAAGCCCAAGGATGAGCTGGACATTATCAGGAGCCTCAAAGGGGTCTGGTAAGCCCTGAGAAGTACCTTGAGGTCACACAGTAAGAGTCAACGGAGAGCTTGGCAACAGCAGCTAACGGCCCAGGGGACGAAGCCAGAACACGGCAGACTGGGAAATAACACGAGGGCAGGATATAGAGGCAATGAACAAATGCTTTTTTTTCTAACTCTTTCCAGAAAGTTAGCTCTGAAGTAAGAGAGAAAGAGAATTTGAGAGTTTTAACAGGGAAGGGGATTTTAGCTGTTTTTCATTGTAAGATGGAAGAGCTCTGAACATGTTTATAAGTTGAGGGAAAAGTGAAGGTGAGAAAAGGCTGGAGATATGAGGGAGAAAGCATACGTGATAAGCCAAGTTCCTTGAAGAAATAGAAGGAACAGAATCAAGTGAACACGTGAAAGGGATTGGCCATCAATAAGAGGTTGTAAGGAAAAGCGAGTAGTGGCAGGAGAGTCTGTGTACTTAGGAACACCCAAGTAAACCAAAGTCGTGTGTGTGTGTGTGTGTGTATGTGTGTGTGTGATTTTTTTTTAAGGCCAGGTTTATTTAATGCGAAGAAAAATGGAGCTTGGTGTAAGCCTAACAATGGACTTATGTCTCTATTTTAAAGGTTATTAGACACTTTATATTTTTTAAGAAAATTTTTTTAGTTTTTTTAGGGGAGGAGGTAAGCAGGTGTATTTATTAATTAATTTTTAATGGACATACTGGAGCTTGAACCCAGGACCTCGTGCACGCTAAGCACATGCTCTACCACTGAGCTATACCCTCCCTCTAGATGCTTTCTTTAAACACTTTCCTAACAATTCAGTCCAAAAGCCATTAGGTAGGAGCAAGCAAGATAGCCCAGAGTAGGGTGCTGAAGACCAAGCGGAGCCAGGAGGACATGCAGAGAGGCAACGAGAGCGATGGCACAGCACACTGCAGCCTGAGCACAACGAGGAGGGTGACCTGCACAAGGGAACCTGGTATGGGGCAGAACCCCAGTGAGGTGGGGGGGCATTCATGATGGGGTTCAGGGTGGCAGCAATATGGAACTGGCTACATTCAGGGGAATTGATCAAATAAGTAAATGTATTATGGATAATGGAGCCAGTTGGAGAAAGGAATTACAAATGTGAAAAAGTGAGTAAATAAGAAAGCACCTGTGGTGTTGAACTGGAATAGGAACAATTAGTATGAACCCGGGGTTTTCAAAGACAGAGAGACATAGATGTAAATGCATGTGTATGTGCAAATACTCACCCACTGAAAGGGCATGGGAACAGTGATACCCCAGCAGCAACGACCACTCCCAGCACCCAGATCTTGGTTTCTAGATATCATTCTCCATTAAAAAGAATCTGGGCTCCCTGGAGATTTGGCTGATTCCAGGAATGGGGCAGGGAGAGTACAAGTGAGCCTAGAACATCTGCTGTACCAGAAAGTGAGGAAGTGCTCAAAGAATGATGGGGATACATCAAAAAACAAACAAACCACAAAAGGCAGCATGAAGAGAGCAGAACAGTCCTGGGACAATTTGAGCATTAAAATAGATGATAGAAATCTATTATAACCCATTCAATAAAATAGGAATCCCTGAGTTCACAGTGATTTTAAAAGAATAAATTGATAAAAGTCTGATGAGGAATGGGATATTTACAAGGTCTCAAAGCACCTCCCTACAAGGTACTAATCACAAAGGGGAAAAGAGTAACTTTATAGTGAAGAAGCCTGGCAGACACCACCCTCATCAATGACTCAAAGTTAACACCACAGTAACTGGACAAACTAAAATTATGTACCCCTTGATAGGATGCAATAAAAACACAGCATGCCTTCTGGAACACTCCTATTAAAGATGCATGTCCCAAATCTAATCTTGGGGAAGCATCAGAGAAACCTAAATTGAGAGAAATTTCACAAAAGAATTGGCCCACAACCTACAAAAGTGTCAAGGTCATGAAAGTTAGGGGAAGACTGAGGAGCTATCCCTGACATGACAATTAAATGCAACATGTGATTTGGAACTGGATCCTTCTACTATAAAGAACCTCTGGGGGAAGTTGAATGGGGTCTGAGGATTATACTACTGAAGTATTAGTGTCAGGGGAGAGGGGTGGGAAGGGACAGACTGGGAGTTGGAAATTTGTAGATACTGACAGGCATATGTAGAATAGATAAACAAGATTATACTGTATAGCACAGAGAAATATATACAAGATCTTGTGGTAGCTCACAGTGAAAAAGAATGTGACAATGAATATACGTATGTTCATGTATAACTGAAAAATTGTGCTCTACACTGGAAATTGACACAGCATTGTAAACTGACTATAACTCAATAAAAAAAATTCTCATCATTGAAAAAAAAGTATTAGCGTCAAATTCTTGACTTTGAGGGTTGTATTATGGTTACGAAGGAGAATATCCTGGTTTGTAGGAAATACACGTGAAAAATATTTGGAGGTGATGAGCATCGTGTCAGTAATATACTCTCACATGATTCAGGAAGGAACAATTCTTTGTACTGTTATGTGCAACTTTTTGGTAAATTTAAGACTTTTTTTTAAAAAGTTATGAGAAAGAAGGATTAATAAGAGCATAACTCTGTTAAATAGGAATCTACATTTTATACATAATTAAATAATTATGACAATTCAGAAGTAGTAGACATCCTTCTTTTTCTGCTGTATTAGAATATCTTCATCTGTGCAAATTAAAGAATTAAAAAGACCCTTTCCAGCCAGAGGATTCAATGTATTGTTATAAGTACCTATTTAAAAATACTAAAATAATATCAGTACCTCCTAAGCTGTCAAGATCCTCAAGAATCCTGCCAAACCTGTGAAATAAAGAAAACTGATGAAATGAAAATCATGATGATCAGCCTTTAAGGAAAGATAATACACTGTAGGGTGATGAAAATCTTCTAAAATTGATTGTGGTGATGGCTGCACAACTCTCTGAATATACTAAAAATCACAGAATCACACATTTTAAATAAGTGACCAGTACGATATGTGAATTATATCTCAAAGTTGTAATAAGGAAAGGATATAAAATAAAAACAAATGACACAAACAAAAATACTGCTGTGTTACCTTACAGTGTTTTGAACAGTCAAATATTTCTCTCGTAATTCGGGCTGACTGCCCAAAGGCAAGAGAACTTCGATGTAACTGTCTTTCATTCTCCTAGGTGGCAGTCCTTTTTGTGACTCAGCCAAAAAACCATGAAGTAATTTTCTTTCCTCCATTGCTTTCACATGGTCTCTGAGAAGAAAGGACACAAGCTTCATGAAACACAGGACAGTTCTATCTCACAACCCCAGTGACATACAGGTCAGTCAGACACCATTATGGAGGAAAGAGCAGGTCTGGACCTATATCTTCTCCTTTTCCTTCCCTTCCTCCCCTCCCCCGCCACTTGGTGAATTTTTAAATTTCTGTTAAAATTACTTAGACTAGTAGATAAGAAAAACATAAGTGACACAGATATATCCAAATGAACTATATATTCAATCGCATCAAAAAGTGTATTCAAAGAACAGAATCTTTAAAATCAAATTAAAAATACAGAAATTGATGTAATAGGATATACAGATACATGGACTAAAGAACGACATGGCCACTGAACTCCAGATTCCCATTTCTCACCTTGACAAGTCTCGTATTCTCTGTGCCCCAGCTCTCTCTCTCTCTCTGCCTTCAATTTCAAGAAAGAGAGACAGAGGAGGAAAAATGGAGTATATCCAAAAGAAGTATGGAAGGCAGAGCAAAAGGTAAAGAAGAGAACACAAAAAGGAGACAGAAAGGGAACAAAAAGAAGAGACGATTACGGTGGAAGAGAAGAAGAGAGACAAAGACATAGGGATAGGCAATGTTGACAGTATCATTAATTAAGCTGTCTTTCTAAGCTTTACTTATGAAGTATTAATGCCAGAAAGGTGTAGACTACAAAAAATATAAGGGATAGAGAAACAAGTCAAAGGGCCCCAGGTAAATCCAGAATGTAGAACATTTGACAAGACAAATGGATTGGCCTCTTTAAAGTCAAGCTCATGGGGAAAAAAAAAAGGAGGGATAACTATTATTCTAGATTAGGGGAGACCAAGAGTCATAACCACCAAATGCAACATGTAATCCTTTACTGGATCTTGATTTTTTTTCAAAGCTATAAAAGATATTTGGGGAACAGCTGAGGAATTCTGAATATGAATGAATAATATACTATTAAAGAATTACTGTCAATTTTACTATATAAGAGAATATCTTACTTGTTGGAGATGCATGACTGCTAAATTTGTTATATGGAATATATTCATTTATTAGAGATGCACTGGAATATAATCGGAGAGGAGGTGAAGTGTCATGATACGTATAATTTACTTAGAAATAGTTCAGCCAATATATATATATTGGCAAATCTGGAAAAAACGTTCATAAAGTATCCAATTCAGATGGTGGGGACATAGGCATTCATTTTCCTACTTTTCAGTAAATTGAAATTTTTCACATAAAAAGATAGAAAGAATTCATTAGATAATTTTATACCAACAATAGATTGTTACTGTTCTTGTGTTTTCTTTTTATCTCATTTTAGCCTCAAAATTCTACAAATCAAGAGGGATATTCTCCTATTTTATAGCAGAGAAATACTGAGAGAAAGAGAACTGATTAACAGTTATTTATTTATTTTTACTGAAGTACTGTTGATTTACCATGTTGTGTTAGTTTCTTGCATACTGCATAGTGATTCAGTTATATATTTATACATATATATTCTTTTTCATTTAGGTTATTACAAGATATTGAATATAGTTCCCTGTGCTATGCAGTAAGACCTTTTTGTTTATCAAGACCTGGTTAATTATGAACTACAAGAAGCAATAAAGGAGTTAGGCTGCATGAAATAGAAAAACCAGGAAACTTGGGTTCAAGTCTCAAACTGTGGTACTTAAGTATTCAATGTCTAAGTCTCAATCTCCTCATATGCAAAAAAGGAATAGGAACATATGCCATAAGCATGTCACAAGACTCACTGAGAATCAGTGAGGTAATATATACCTGAATGCACTGTGAAAAATGAAGAGTACATGTAAATCATATGATTTTATGACAACAATGCATCAACTGATGAGTATGTTGGAATGTTCATCGTTTTCCCCAAGTTAAAAAACCTCTCAACCCATTTGTGAACAAAGGGTCCCCCCAATCCTACACTGGGACCATCAACTGAGCCTAAATACACCCTAGCATACCACTTCAGGGATGGAAGAATGAATGAACAGAGTGCGTACCTCCAGTTTGTGGATGCTCCTACTATCTCCCGCAACTTATCTCGAACTAAAACAAAAATAAAGAGGTCGTTCCATAAAATAAAGAATATGAGAACTGGATTACGGCAATGAGCTCAAGAACTATAAAAAGCAATTCATGCGCTCAAAAGCTTGAAAGATCCATGAATTTCCATTTAATGCCACAAACAGCTCAGGGAAGTGATAAGGCCTTTGCTTCCTGAAAACTTGAGACAACTATTGTCTCCTTAGTGAAGAATATTCTTGTGCCAATTGCTGGGATTTATATAAACAAACAAAAAATAATTCCAATTATTCATTGGATGGGGCTATATTAGTGTCAGTAGGAGTCTCTTTTTGATGGAGACAATTATGAACAGAATCCCCACCCATCTTCTTAAAGGCAGTAGTAGATCAATTACTTAGTTGTGGGACTAGGACTCATATCTAAATCTGAGTCTCATTCTAATTGATTTCTCAAATATTTATACTACTCTAATTGTTAGAAATGTTTAGGCCAGAAAAATGAAGCAAAAAAGGAAAGGCAAAGAACGTAATTTAATTTTAGTTAATGCCCACTGCTCAAAAGTGCAAGAATGAATCAGTGCAAAAAAAAATTTAAGCACTTAAAAAAAAAAAGTTGATACTAATTACCACACACACCGTGATTCACATGTATAGGTGAACATGCTATACGGATAAAGGGAAAATAAATTAGATAAGCAGTAGTAAGTCAATAGCAAAAAATAAATCTATAGGATTTTAAGTAATATTTGAGTTCATAAGTTTTTTGTAACATTTAAAAATACATACTCCAGTTATAGGAAATTAACTATAGCACTCCTTGGTCCTTGCAATCACTAAATATTTGATCAAAGCCATGCATTTTAACTTTCATGAAAAAATGTTTGATTTTTCCATCAATTATTATACACCATTATTAGGTGTAAATTCTAATTACAATCATATCATAGAAAATTGCAGAAAGTATACATTAATAAATCAGTCTTAGTTCTTAATTTTCTTCCCTCCTGAGCTCCCTGAATAAAAGATTGGAAAGTATCAAGTATCCCAAATAGTACACAGATGCTCACTGACATAAAATGATTATGACCAGTTTATAGTCAGTGCAAGAAAGGTGGGTGCTAAGGGTCAAAAAAGTAGAATTTTAAATTGTATATATACACATACATTTATTTGGATCCTTTAAAGAAGCCACAATTTTCATTATAATGAATATTCTTACACTGATAAAGACATTTATAGTTTGCCTATCAGATTAGTAACTGAAATTAACTTCAATTAACCATGGATTAACAGGGTCCCTCTAACAAAATTGTAGGCTAGGAGTGTTTAGTTGGTACAACTGAAGGGCGCACCTCCTGCTTATGTATTAGATCTCTTTTTTCCGTGTCTATCCCTTAGTACCTACACACAGGAAGTAGAAATCATTTAACTAAAAGAGTTCGGTCTCCAAGGCTCCCAGGAATCAAAGTTCAAATTCTGAATGTGATTTCTACCCAAACCTATCCTGGTCATTTTATACATAAGAAGCTTATGAAAGATCTTCTTTGGTATGCCTTATTTGCCCTAAACTGTCTGCGTATATGCCTCCCAAATACAACAGTTTTTCCCCATATGGCCTAAAAGGTAAACACCCATGCTTGCCTTCACGAATGTGGAAGACTCTTTGTTTCTCGGGATCCTGAGATCCTTGAGTCAGTCCTCTGCTGGGAGCAAACAGCCCTTTGCTCCAGGTACAAAGCCTATAAAACAAGATGAAACACACTTAGAGTTCGGTTCCATGGCTTCTTCCCTGGCAACCCCAAAGACCTGTGCCTCCTCCCAGAGCACCCGGCTGTCTCACACCCTTAGTCAATACTGTCTTGCAGTGGTCTGCAATTGTTTCTCAAGTGTATGTATATTTCCATATGAGGCTACTCCATAAATCATCTCTTCAACTAGAGGAAACATTTCTTGAGAGCAGAGACCAATTAGGGAGTTATCTACAAAACACATAAAAGATATCAACCAGGGTTAATGAATTTATTCTTGCTCTTTCTAATGTATTAGCTTCAGAAGCCCAGAATCAATTCAGTAAACAGCTGAGTAAACCAATTATGAACATTTATTTTGTTCTTTATTATTATACCATATTTCCTCAATTAATAAGTTAAACCCAATTATAAATCAATCAACTTTGAAAACAGAATTAACCCTTTCCAGACTCAAAGAGAGTACTTACTTATTGGACTTCAGCAAAGATTTCCTACTCCCTAATGGAATAAAATAAAAACTATTTACCCAAATGTGCCTAACCTGCTCTCCAGGAATAAGCTGTTTAAGTTGATTTTGGTTCACTATTGCTGACCTGTCAACTCCTAACCACACACTATCATATCAGGGATAACACACATATAATATCAGGACTGACAAACTGATCTGTTGAGAGCACAGCTGAAGAAGGCAAGGCATTGAAGAGGTCAAGAGTCCCAGATACTGTTACTCATTGTAGCTCAAGTGGACTGGTAAATGCTTACAACCTAATGCCGAGTCAAGTGATGACTAACCAAAAAAAGAAAGAACACTCTTCATTTTCTTTAGAGCTCAAATTTACTATAGATTTCTCTTCTGAATTCCAGCATTCAGGAAGTCTCTCAGTAGAAATATTTAGTGAAATCTACATGGAGTTTTGACCCTTGTGTTGCTAGAACAAATCCTGGTCCTTTCACCAAGTCAACTATGCTAAAAAAGAACACATAAATATGAGCATATACTCGCTGGCTAACTTAATTCCTTAGCCAGCCAGTCATCATATAATCCCTGCTGGTCCACTAAGACCAGAAGGCTTTTTAAAGCATTTGGGGTTTCGGTTTTGTGTTTTTTCTCCAATCACACAGCTAAAAAGCCTCTATTTTACATATTTTGGGTTTATTTTTTCACAATAAATTTTCCATTTCTGTACTTCTATATATGGATTAATATTTCAGTCTTTTTGTTCTTGACTTTTCAATTTGCTTTTTCTCAGAACATGACTTGAATTTTTTTTCTTTTTCACTATTTCATTTTATGAATCTTCTGTAGGTTCAAATCCCTCACTGGAGGAAATAGGGTATGTGATCCTTCACTCTGCCATCTCAGAAACAAGCACTCTATACCTGAATATAACAGGTTTTAAAAAGCACAATGGAAAAAGCTAGTATTTTCCACTGCTACTATTAGCTGAAAGAGCAAAGGAATCAGGCCCTCAATACATTAATTAGCAGTTATAATACATGTAGCAGATGATCTCGATGTAAGAAATGAGCTCTGACTCTGACACACACACACACACACACACACACACACACTTTTCAGTCGCAGGCTATTTCCCTTTATATATACAACACAGGTCCTGAGAGCCCAAAAGGTGCCCTGCAACCTCTGCCCACATCACAACACCCTTAAGTCAGAGTCCAAGTAGGTCAAGCACTTAACCTTAAGAGCGCAGAGGGCTGGAAAAATAATGTGGAACTCTAAGTACTAGCTTTCTGACAAGGAGCTAACTCAAAACCACACTATTGATGAGCAAAGAAAATGGAATTTCAGGGAACACCCAACTTCCTCCCTTAAACTGCCGCTACACTTTTAATATCAAACTCCCGGCCAGAAGACGCTAAGGTTGGGGGCGCGGTGCCCCACCCTAGGCCAACAGGCCGGAGTCCCAGAGGGGTCGCAGCAGGCGGGCGCCCTTCCCTACCACGCCCCATTTTCCGCCCAAATGCCGCGGTCCGCTCCTTCCGCCCGGGCCCGCTAGCAGCCTGGAGGACTCGAGTGGGCGCTCCCAGGCCCGCGCCCCGCCAGGCCCCGGGCTACCTACCGCAGCGCCGTTCGCCTCATTGCGCTCCGCCACCGCGCAAGTGACCAGAAACCCAGGCCCGGCCCGCCGGTCGGCGGAGGGAAGCTGAGGCAATTGAGAGCGCGAAAGACACCGAGGGCGAGCGCGAGCGCGAGCGCGAGAGGAAACCTCGCTCCCCACGACCGCACCCTTGAAGCGAGCCCGAGGGAGGGGTGGTGGGAGGGGCTACGCTGCCCGGGGGCGGGGTCTCGCTGCCCGGGGGCCCCACGCAGCACCTGAAGCCCTGCTCATTGGCGAGAAGCTGGAGTCCATCTCCCTGGAGCTTCCCGCTCTATCAGCAGCGCGGAGCATGTCGCTAACTAGAGAACCCGCCTATCTGTTGATTAAATGTACCTGGCAGCACCGCCAGAGTGACGAAGAGGCGAGGGGCGGCCAAGTCCTTGGACCTTGTCTCCGTTATCCCGCTTCGCTGAAGACCACGCGACCTTCACCCCAACGCCTTGGCTCTTCTATTGTTCCTCTTCTAGTCTCGGTCTGCCCCCTGGTGTTTGATAGTTGGAATCTCGGCTTGCCTAGAGAGATTCAAGGCCAGAGAGTTAAGAAGATTTTACTGGATGATCGGGTTCTCCATTTCATTCAGCTGTTGGCCGTGCGCAGGACACTGTTTGTAAATTCTGGAGATGTAACAAAATAAACAAAACTCCCTGCCCTTAGGGGGCTTACGTTATACGGAAGGAAAATAAGTCAGCAAGCACGTTAGCAAATCACATAATTTCAAACATGATAAAGTAGTCTAAAGAGGAAACAAGGTAGAGGGAGGATGTAGCTCAAGTGGTAAAGTGCATGCTTAGCATGCACAAGGTCCTGGATTCAATTCCTAGTACCTCCTCAGAAAATAAATAAATCTAATCACCTCTACCATAAAAAAATTTTTTTTAAAGAGGACATAAGGTAATGAGAGGGGATCTTTCCAAAATAGATGCAAGTTTTGCTTTGTCCTTGAAGGTGGTAATTTCCTAAAAGAAATTGATACTGCATGCTTTTTCTGATAACACCAGGCTTACTAAAAATTTGTCAATTTTAAGTTGGCTTTTTTAAAAAAATCACTTCATGAATTACAAATGGAACATGGTCTTTGGGGCTTCATCTTTCCTCTCTACCTAACTTTTCCTGCTTTTTGCAGTCCCACATCCATAAGACTGTCCTTTTGACCTGCATAGATCTCGCCTTCTGTTTTGTTCATATTGCCTGTACCTTTTCAGTGATGGTTTTGTTTTGCTTTGAGGCAACTATTCTGAAACCAAGCAGGATCCTCCCTCCCACGTCCCCTGCCTCTTGTTTATTGAAAAGCTTCCTGCACATGGCAATAGAAACTCCTGAACTTTACAGTCACAGCCACAGCATAAAGACTGACCCAAAAATCTGTATCAAATACAAAAATTCCTGAGAATAAAATCATTGGTCCACTTGGGATCAGGTACAACCCCTGGACTGGTTGACTGTGGCTGCCAGGACAAGGTCATATTTACCCATTTGACTTACCAGGAAGCCCCTCACCCAGACCTATGAGAAGGTCACAATCTACTAACATGGCTATTTCCATAAGTAGCCACTCAGATGGGGATATGGAGCACTCCTTCGAAAAGGAGCACCGAGCAACTAACCCCATAGATGTCCCACTGCGGGTGTTATTTAAAGAGAAAAAAAAACCAGATCTCATCACTTAGCCCACTTACCTTAGTTCAAACCTCAGGGAACCCCTGCTAAAATCCAGCCAGTCTAGCATTCATCCACATCTACACTTATCTCAACAGGCAGCACACATAAAATTCTTGAAACAGCTTAGCAACCCTGATTTCTGTGTGTGTGGTGGTGATGCTGTTGTAAAGTATATAAGCTTTACCAGATTTTGGATAGCAGGGATAGAAGGCAAAGGGGTCACAAAGTCAGGCCAGGAGACATGCAACAGTTGTATAGTGGTGAGAATCACTGTCCTGAATTAACAGATTCTCCACCCCATCTTTTTTTTCCTGTTATTTTCCATTCCTTCTATTCTGATATGGTCTCAGAGTAACAGAAATTACCATTAAAATCAAATAAAAGGCACCTTATACACTGACAGATACAGAAGACATTATCAATGTCATTATTATAAGTAGAAGAATAATATCAAATAACAAACTTAACAATATGTTATCAGTTCAAACTAGCATTATTAGTGAAAAGTATCTAGTAACCATCTTTCCTTGGGCTTCTCAACTATAGATATTTTTGGATATCTAATTTAGGTAGAAAATTTTCTTGGAAAACTATATCATCAACTTTCAAACAAACTGATGTATGCTGTGATTTCATTAGGATAGAGAAATCACTTTTAAAAAAAGTTATTTCCAAGAATATAGAGTTTACACAAAAGGATCTAGGATAAAGTTGGGAGGTTGAGAAAAAACAATGGAAAGGTGATTTTCCCCCTAAACCTTAAAGAAAATATTGTAAAGACTATTGAGCTGTTACATGAAAGTGCTTAGTATTATGCCCACTTGCTCCAATAGAAGTAAAACCCAGGCTAGGCAATTTCAAAACAGCGGTAATTTTTATCACTTTTCCTACCTTTCCTCGGCTCCACTTTTATGATGACTGCTCATCAAATCCAAGTGTTGAAAGGTTTATGTCAAGAGCAATACTCTTTCTCCTCTAACAATTTTCTCTTGCTTAGAAATGGCAAACATGTAAAACATGTCATACTATTAGTGACATGGGATCAGAGGGTCTCTTTAGGATAGGACATCTTCACTTCAAAGTGTCAACTTCAATAAAGATGCCTCTTTCAATAAAATAGGACTTAAATGGTAAAATTTCAAAGGACATCTGTCTTACTCAAGCCTAATCTTCCCATCATCCTTCACCTTGTCACTGCCTCCCATTTAATACACTTCCTCCAACAAATCTGGCTCTCTCCATTCATTCCTGGCTCTGCATCCTCTTTCTCTCCATTCCCCTGCCCACCCACTTTCCATCATTTTTTTTTTTACTGATAGACTTTATTTTTTTTAGAGCAGTTTCAGGTTCACAGAAGAATTGAGCACAAAATACAGAGAGTTCACACATAGCCCTCGCCACCCACACATACATACTCCCCTTCCCTCAACATCCCTCATCAGTGTGGCATATTTGGTACAATCGATGAACCAACATGGACACATTATTATCAACCAAAGTCCGTAGTTCACATTAGGGTTCACTCTTGATGTTGTACATACTATGGGTTTTGACAAATGCATAATGACATGTAGCCACCACTATAGTATCATACAGAATAATTTCATTGCCCTAAAAATCCCTTGTGCTCCATCTATTCATTCCTCCCTCCCTCCCTCTCCCCTGGAAACCACAATCTTTGTATTGTTTCTGTATCTGTGCCTTTTCCAGAATGTCATTTGGTTGGAATCGTACAGTTTGTAGCCTTTTCAGACTGGCTTCTTTCATTTAGTAATAGGTCTTTCAAGTTTCCTCCATGTCTTTCATGGCTTGATAGCTCATTTCTTTTTTTTTTTTTTACTGCACATATTTTTTAAATTTACATATATGTACTGTTCATTGTTTCTAGGAACGTTTAGAGCTTTAGCTTTTTTAATTTACATAGTTATCAAAGGAATAAAGCCAACCACAAAATAAGAATTAACTCAAAAAGATACATACACCCTGCTGTTAACAGCAACATTATTTATAATTGCCAAGATATGGGAGCATCCTAAGTGCACATCAATAGTTGAACAGATAATGGAGATGCAGCACACATATATGTAATGGAATACAGCTCACCATAAGAAAGAAGGATACTTTGCCATTTGCGGCCCTTCACTCACTTTATTTTTTTGCACTTCAAAAAGCAGAATTTTATAACCGGCAGAAACATTTCCATTACATCAAAAACAACAAAATACCTAGAAATAAACCTAACCAAGGAAGTTACCTATACTCCGAAAGCCAAAATGACACAAAGAAATGGAAAGATTTCTCGTGCTCTTGGATTGGAAGAATCAACACTATCAAAATGGCCACACTACCCAAAGCAATCCACAGATCCAACGCAAGCACCATCAAAATACTCGCAACATTCCTCACAAAACTGGAACACACAATTCCAAAATTTATAAGGAACCACAAAAGACCCCGAACAGCCAAAGCAATCTTTTGTAGGTCTTTTTTTCCCTCTTTCTTCTTTTTTGTTCTCTTTTCTTATGGTTTGGTGACTAGAGAAGTTTCTTTAACATTTGTTGTAAAGCTGGTTTGGTGGTGCTGATTCTTTTAGCTTTTGTTTATCTGTGAAGCTTTTGATTTCTTCATCAAGTCTGAACGAGAGCCTTGCTGGATAGAGTATTCTTGGTTGTAAGTTTTCCCCTTTAATCACTTTAAATATATCGTGCCACTCCCTTCTTGGCTGTAGAGTTTCTGCTGAAAAATCAGCTGATAACCTAATGGGAGTTCCTTTGTATGTTACTTGTTGCTTTTCTCTTGCTAATTTTAATATTTTCTCCTTATCCTTAATTGTTGTCAATTTGATGACTATGTGCCTTGGTGTGTTCCTCTTTGGGTTGATCCTGTGTGGTACTCTCTGTGCTTCCAGGACTTGGGTGACTGTTTCCTTTCCCAAGTTGGGGGATTTTTCAGTGATTATCTCTCCAAAAATTTTCTCAGGTCCTTTCTCTCTCTCTTCTCTTTCTGGGGCCCCTATAATGCAAATATTAGTGTGCTGCATGTTGTCCGAGAGTTCTCTTAAACTATCCTCATTCCTTTTCATTCTTTTTTATGTTCTTCAGTAGTGATTTCCACTAATCTGTCTTCTAGCTCACTGATCTATTCCATTGCCTCATTTAGTCTATTTTTGCTTCCTTCTAGTGTGTTGTTCATTTCAGTAATTTTATTCTTCAACTCTGTTTGGATGTTATTTATATTTTCCAACTCTTTGCTAAAAACTTCACTCTGTGCATCTATACTCCTCTTGAGTTCTCTGAACATCTTGGCCATCATTACTTTAAACTCTTTCTCAGGTAAATTGCCTGTCTCCTCATCACTTATTTCCTCTTCTGGGATTTTATCTTGTGGCTTGGCCTGGGAGATATTCCTTTGCCATCTCATATTGTCTATCTTTCTATGTGTTTGTAGGTTCCTTCCACAGGCTTTGGGATAGTTGTTTTCTTATTTCTAGTATCTGTGCCTGGTGGGTGAGGCTGGACTAGAGGCTTATGCAGGTTTCCTGGCAGGAGGAGCGGTGCCTGCCCACTGCTGGGTGAAGCTTGGTCCTGGACCTCTGATGGGTAGGGATGTGTCTAGAGGTCTTTGTGGCTCAGGAAGTCTGCTGATGGGTGGGGCTGTGCTCCCACCCTGTATGTTGTTTGGCCTGAGGCTTCCCTACAGGCTGTTGGGTGGGGCTGGGTCTTGGTGCTAATGATCCAATCAAGATGTCAGCCTCCAGGAAAGCTCATGTAGATTAATACTGCCGGAATATCCATCATCAGCTTTTATGTCCACTGGCTGAGCCACAGCCATCCCCCACGTCCACAGGAGACCTTACAAATCCAGCAGGTAGGTCTGGCCCAGGTTCCTATGAAATCACTGCCTCTGCTCTTGGACCTGGAGCACGTGACTTTCCGTGTATGCTTCTCAAGCAAATGGAGTCTCCATTTTCTCCAGTCCCGTCAGGCTCCCAGAGACAAGTCCCCCGGTCCTTCAAAACCAGATGTCCTGGGGTCTTCTTCTCTTCCCAATGCCAGGACCCGAGCTGGGGAGCCTGACGTGGGGCTTAGAGCTCTCACTCCTGTAGGAGGGCCTCTTCAACTTAACTAATCTTCAGCTTGTGTGTCATCCACCCAGAGGGTATGGGGCCCAATTATATTGTGAACACGCCCCTCCTACCATCCTGCTGTGGTTCCCTCTTTATGTTTCCAGTTGCAGATTTTTTTTTTTGCTAGGTTCCAGTCTTTTGTCAATGGTTGTTATAGCATTCACTTGCAGTTTCGTTGTAGTTGCAAGGAGAGGTGAGCTCATGGTCCTACCACTCTGCCATCTTGGCGGAAATCTCCCTTCCATCATTTTCCTCGTACCACCCCAACTGCTACCATCCCAGCTGGGAAACAGCACCTTCCTTCAGACTCCAGGGCAGCCCATTCAGCTGGGGTAGCATAGGAACCAACCCTGCCCTTCCTCAATCCAAGGAAAATGAACAAGTACCTCCGATACAATTAGAGCTGCACCAGAATGCATAACCACAGAAGGAACAAAGCTATAAACATACTTTACTATCTCTGCAAAAAGTCATGCTTCAGAGTGCTCGCACGCTTTTGAAACTTACTTTACAGGGAGGATCTGTATATTTTATAGACACTAGAATCATGCTGGTTGCTAGAGTTTACATGTCTTTGGGTGTAAATTTGTATCTTGTGCTATTTGAAGATGGAGCCGCAGAAAGACAGGAGGGAGCCATTAGTATTAGTTGACTTTATCTTCAGAAACAATAACGTTATTCTAGCTGGTTTATCTTCATGTGTGATCTTTATGGGATTGTTAGACTGCTTCGTTCTGTTTATATAGGTAACTCATTAGCACAATGCACAGGACACCACATATGGCTTCTGTTTGGCATCATCTGTGGAGAGGCAAAAACCAAGCCTGGAGGGAGGAAATATCCCTTTTTTACTCCTAAAATGGCACTTCAAAGTGGCCATTTCTTCCTTGACTCTAATTCCTATTATTACCCCCAATTCCTTACTCCCTGTGTATTGCTCAGGTTCCTCCATCTCCCTCACCCTGGCCCTGACGGTTTGCATAAAACTTCCCTGAGGAGATTTTATTTATATATATATACACATACACACACACACACACACATATAGATATACATATGCATACATATGTATGTCTACATATATACATATATATCTCCCTGAGGAGGTATAGGTATAGATAGGATAAAAACATAGATATACATACATACATAGATATTGTCAAAAACGGCACAATTAAAACCACCAAATCAATAAATAGTATTTAGTAAGAGTTTATTATGCATATAAAAACAGTTCTTGGGAAGAGAGTATAGCTCAGCGGTAGAGCACATGCCTAGCAAGCATGAGGTCCTGGGTTCAATCCCAGTACCTGCATTAGGAAAAAAATTAAACAAATAAATTACCTCCCCCCACCAAAAAAAAGTATACAGTGCTATATATCAATTATATCTCAATAAAAGGAAGGAATTTTTTTCCTTTTTCAGTTTTATTAGGTATAATTATTACAGTTTGCACATATGAAAAAAAAATTTTTTTAACAGTTCTTGAACTGGGAGTTTCCAAATTCAAAGAATGATATGAAGCTCAAGGCATACAGTTATAAGATGGCTTATAAAGTGAAAGTGAGAAAGTTATTAACATTTACAATGACTAGTTATTAAAATGGGGGTCTCCAGATGACAGGGGATGGGTTAAAAGTGATTATCTCCTACCATTTTTAGGAAGACGGCTTAAGCTTTTAAAAATTTTTTTAAATGGAGGTACTGGGGATTGAACCCAACACCTCGTGCATGCTAAGCATGTGCTCTGCCACTGAGTTATACCCTCCCCTTCCATGCAATTTAATATCAAATAAGCCTAAATAAATTAACATTTCACTTTTATAAGGAGAGAGAGCAAATCTTTTGAGATCTTCTAGGGGCCCTTTAGAAAATCCTAAAGTTAGTTTGAGGTCAAAAACTCTTCATTTGGAATTTGGGGGAAGTTTGTTAAAAATGTCAAAAGATTTAAAACACTTGATCAACATAGGAGCATAAATCACTATGAAAGAATACTTATTTTTCCACTTACCAAAGTGACAATTAAAAGACCTCAAAGGCAAAAATAGAAAGTTATATAGTTGTAAATAACCTTACCTCTTAAAATTGAAAAGACTCAGTTTTCCTAAGTAATCAAAGATCTGATAAAGACAATATGGAGCACATGAAATATTTCCCAAGACACAGAATCCTTGTTTCCTAGGCATGTCACATTAGAGGTAAAGAAAAACCTTTTATAATATTTTATTAAGAGCAGATCAACAATCTAAAAAAGTTTTGTGATTTTAACAGAGAGAAAATTAAACTCCAGTTTTGTATAAGTACATAACTGAGCTCATTTTAAAAATATGTTCATGTATAACTGAAAAATTGTGCTCTACACTGGAATTTGACACAACATTGTAAAATGATTATAAATCAATAAAAAATGTTAAAAAAATATCCTTGGGAATAAATGTATTCAATCTCAGCCTGCTATGACCTCACAACATAAAATTTCTTTTCCATAAAACTTCTGCATCTTTCTATTTTCATTTAGGTTTTGTCTTGTTCTTTTTCCTTTCTTATTCTGAAAAAAACCAGTCATTTTATTTTAGACAACATTACTCTGTCTCCTTAAGAAATACACACACTATATTCCTTGCATACGCCTCATATAAAAATATATCCCACTGTAAATCAACTATACTTCAATTGTTTAAAATTTCAACTTCAGCCTTCATAATAAGGATCCTTTGATGTTCCATATCCCTAGAATCAGCAATATTTTCACTATCATATTGATTCCTTCCAATCAATGTGGGGGAGAGCAATGTCAGTGTTCATTTCTTTGAATCAAAGTGAGAAACAGCATGGGCGGAACAGTCTAACATAATGTTCATGTGCTGTTGGCTGTAAAGAGTTAGAGGGAAAGAGAAAATCAGCCATCAGCTCCTTTCTCTACAACACATTGATCAACCAGCTCAGGTGCTTTTGTGTCCCATTCACTTGTGCAGTAACTATTGCTTGTATCCATGCCATGTAAACTCAGTCTATTATTTTCAGGATGTAGAACATATCTATACATCCTTAGTGAGGAACCAGAAGAGCCAGTCTCATAATGAGTGCTTTGGCACTTGTGGGGGATTAATAGCCCTGGGTTTAGATCAATGAGTTTAATTTCTTAATCCTAGTTATTCAGGGGCTTTATGAAGAATGGATAGAAGTTCTGTTGACATAATTATGGGGTATGTGGCTGTGACAAGATAATGAATATCTCAATTCTACTGGAATTTGAAGGGAGAAAAAAGTATGTCGAAAAATATATGCAAATACTTAGTGAAAAAACTGTTGTTTTTAATTCAAGGATTTTATGGAGTTGTTTTTTTATGAGGAAATGAAATAAACCTTCACTTATAGTTTAAAAATCCTATTTTTTCCCTTACTTTATATACAAAGTTGTTTTCCTTCACCCTTTATTGTTTCTAGTAGTTCTATTTTTACATATTGATTATAAATTTTAACTGTGAGTAATCTTTACTTTCCAGTGAAAACTAGGAAGCAGGCAAAAGTGAACTATCATATATTAGCATCCTATAGTAATTAGAAAATTTATAAATACATAGTTATAAAAACTTATACTTTTTAGAAACATGTTTTTCATAATACAATTTTTAATGTGGCAAAAGACATATTTATTAATAAACCCAAATATCTTTTGTCTGTAAAAATTATGAAGTCAAAAGTAGATCAACTGAAATTTATGTCTCAGTAATTATCTTATTTGGAAATGACCTAGATATTTAATAAATATCCATTATTTAGCTTAGTATAAACTTTTATCTTATTTACTTTTATCTAAATTACTTGTTTTTAACAATTATACTTAGATTAGACATCAGCTAGCCATAATCTTAAGTTATTTTGTAATACAGAGAGGACATGAGCTTATTTGACTAGTAAACAAAGGTAGAAAAAATTGTATGTTTGCATTACATTTAATATTGACAATTCCAAAAACACACCTGTTTTTATTAAACCAACAAACTTAAACTAGCTTTTATTTATCAAATATTATCCTAAGGGAACCCTCCTATACTGCTGGTGGGAATGTAGTTTGATGCAGCCATTATGAAAAACTGTATGGAGATTCCTCAAAAAACTAAAAGTAGACCTACCATATGATCCAGCAATCCCACTTCTGGGTATATATCCTGAGGGAATTCTAATTCAAAAAGATACATGCACCCCGATGTTCATAGCAACAATATATACAATAGCCAAGACATGGAAGCAACCTAAATGTCCATTGACAGATGACTGGATAAAAAAGCTGTGGTATATTTATATAATGGAATACTACTCGACCATAAAAAAGAATAAAATAATGCCATTTGCAACTACATGGATGGACCTAGAAATCGTCATTCTAAGTGAAGTTAGGCAGAAAGAGAAAGAAAAATACCATATGATATCACTCATATCTGGAATCTAAAACAAACAAACAAAAAGGACACAAATGAACTCATCTACAAAACAGAAACAGACTTGCAGACATAGTAAACAATCTTACGGTTACCAGGGAAAGGGGATGGGAAGGGATAAATTTGGGAGTTCGAAATTTACAAATGTTAGCCACTATATATAAAAATAGATTTTGAAAAGTTTCTTCTGCGTAGCACAGGGAATTATGTTTAATATCTTGTAATAACCTTTAATGAAAAAGAATATGAAAATGAATATATGTATGCATACATATGACTGGGACATACACCAGAAATTGGCACATTGTAACTGACTGAACTTCAATCAAACTACCAAAAAAAAAAAGATTATCCTGATCATGTGAACTTGAAAACGACTGGCTTAGAGTCTCTATTTCTGCGAGTTTTAGGAATACTTAATTTATATAAGTGCTTATTTCTCTATAAGCCAATTAAGTAGAACTCCTTTGAAAATATCACATATACATAATTTACATATATGGACATACATAATACATAGACAGACACAGAAATCTTAGAGTTTCCATTTTAAAATTTTAGCTATGTCTCAGATATAATAATACAAAATTCAAAAGAATCTGGAGCCAAATTTTGTTTCTGGCAGACAAACTAACTTAAGGTTATCTGCTCAGATGATGTCAAATGGCCAAAGTTTTTTACTGAAGAATGTGGCAGGGAGGGGCGTGCGCGCACTGTAAGGATTCTTTCAGAGAAGCTATTTTGGAGTCATTTTGCCTCTTAGAAGCTTCTACATACCAGTGGAAGAATATCTTCCATTGTCTCTGAGAAGTTTGCGATTCTGTTTTGAAGGGCACCCTTAAAGTGGACTATCTTGTCTAAGTTAAAATTTCCCCAAAGTGTCACTACAATTCCAAATTATCCTTTGTAAAGTTCACCCATTTTTCCAGAAAGGTACAAGATCCTGGTCCACAGAGGGTATACATATAAGAACCAGGAGTCTTTGAGGGAGAAGAATGAGATTTAAACCAGGCAGGACCTATCTCTGCCTTTAGATTCACTAAAACAGTCTATGTGGAGCTCAGTAATCCAACTGCTGCCTAAAATCCAGGGAATAACAGTTTCTCCCCTTACAGACAGAAGGGTGACTTACCAAGAAGCTTCAACAACCAGAAAACAGACGTGCACAACAAGGTCGGAGAGTTCAAAATGCAAAGAGAGCGGAGCTTGGGTTGACTGCAAGGTTGGGGAGAAAGCCGTGAGCTCAATGCACCCTGTGGATACCAGCATCTGGTTGCTCACTGGCCTCCGAGTTGTTGAGAGTCTTATTTGGATCCCACTTCTAATGTCAGAAAACTGTCAGAAATTCAGAAATAACAAAATTAAACCCACCAAATCAATAAATAGAATTTAGTTAAGAGTTTATTATGCGTATGAAAACAGTTTGTGAACTGGGAGCTTCCAAATTCAAAGACTGTTATAAAGCTCAGGGGCATGAAGTTATAGGATGGCTTATAAAGTGAAAGTGAGAAAGTTATTAATGTTTACAATGATTGGTTATTACAATGGGGGTTTCCAGATGGCAGGGGATTGATTACAAGTGATTATCTCAAACCATCTTTAGGAAGATGACTTAAGTTGTTTTTTTTTATGATTGTCAGCAGCATTTATAAGAAATAACCTAGGTTAAGTTCCACTTATGTTTATGAAATAAGCTAGATTGAGCTTTGCTTACTGTCTTAAATGGTTTTGTCTGCACAGGGTATTCTCAAGTCCAGTCTCCATTTTGTATTTAATTTTAACCACACACACACACACACACTCACTCACACACACACATAAACTGAGAGCAATCTGCTCTAATTTGCTGGAATAAATGTGTCAGGCCAAACCTGCCAGAGCTTGGGTTTGCTATTAAAGGGCACATCACATTCAGGGCCCCTCAAGGTACTGAAGTCTAGTGTTGGGTACCTAGAGAAATGGTGTCACTCAGGGGAATCCCAAATTGAATACTTTAGTGATTGGAGCTGCTCAGTTTCTAACTGAAAGTCTGTGGTTTCCAGTCTGGGACTATAAGGGTTGAGAAATACTCTGGGTGGCGGGAGTGGGAGGGAGTCAGAGAGGGGTTTATAATTGATCAGGTGTATCTGGAAGACTCAGAATTCTGCTGAATCATTCCTGGACCAATAGCCCCACAGAAACCAAGCTGCTTTTGGCACTGCCTCCCTAAGCCTGCAGCAGACCTGCAGACTCTCCACATTCCAGCCCCACCAGCCCACACGGCAGAGAACTAACGTCAGCCGGTTCAGTCTCCACCAGTTCTTGGGTTTCTCCTTCCCATTGCTGACGTCACCACCAGAGCATCTCCTCCACACGTGCCTCCCCACTTCCTCCTTTGTCACCACAGACACGCATGGAGATTCAATGACATTTGAGAGACTAAAAATACAGAGATGAATAAGGCACAGTCCCGGACTAGGAGGAGCAAACAGCCTAAGAGAGAGAGGAAATGGAAACAAACCAATATAATATAATGACATTAACTCTAATTGAGGAACATGCAAAGTACTCTTGATACAGCAAGAGTGAATTATTCCTGGACAATGTGATCTGGATAGTATTTTCCATACCCACCTTATTAGTTTCCTCTTCTGCTGTAACAAATTACCACAAACTTAGCGAGTGAAAACAACACACATTTATTATCCTACAGTTCTGGATGTCAGACATCTGACACAGATCTCCCTGGGCTAAAATCAAGGTGTTAGCAGAGCGTTTTTCTTTCCTGGAGGCTCTAGAAGAGAATTCATTTCCTTGCTCATTCTAGCTTCCACAGGCCACCTGCACCCTTTGGCACCCCTTCTACCTTTTTTGAAGCCAGCCACACTGCATCTCTCTGTGCCTTTCTTCCATAGTCACATCTTCCTGTGACACTCTGACCCTCTCTCTTCCTCTTTTAATGACCCTTGTGATTACACTGGGTCCGCCGGGATAACCCAGGTAATGTCCCTATCTTACGGTCAGCTGATTAGCAGTCTTAATTCCCCTTTGCCATGTAACCTAAAATATTGACAGATTCCTAGGATTAGGATGGGACATTTTTTAGAGGCCTTTATTCTGCCTGTCACATCCACCAAAAAAATTCTATAAATATAAATATATATAAATACACACACCATCCCCCAACCTGAGTTCCATACACCTTCGTCCCTGCTCCATTGTGTAGCAGCAGCCATACCTCCTTCTGATTAAGGGCAATTACCCCTGCCAAGATGGGGACTCCTTGGCCACAGGAGTCCAAAGCCCTGGCAGTGGTTATACCTATAGTTCAATGGGACCCTTGCTGTCCAGTGGGAAGAGTGTGATCCTCTGTGGAACAGAACCTTGAACTCTGCAGAGCCCAGAGTTGCAGGTCTAGGAAACATAAAGTTCCACAAGGGGTCATTAGGGGTGATGGTAATTGGGACCATGCCTACTTCTACCCTTTGGTACTCAGACTCATCTATTTTTCCTATTGGAGGCACAATGCCATTTAGAGGTCTCTGATTCAGTGCCTGTGGTAGGCAGAATCCTAAGATGACTTCCTTGATTCCCACTCCCTGCTATCTATGTTCCTTTTCTTCAGCATGGGCAGGACCTGTGAATCTGATGGCTGTCACTCACATAATTGAGTTATGGCATGTGACAAACGTGAAGGCATTTTGCAGATGTAATTAAGACCCCTAGTCAGTTTGATTTTCAGTTAATCAAAGGAAACAATACCCTGGGTGGGCCTGATCTAATCAGGTTAGCTCTTAAAAGAGAGATCGGGCTGTCCTTGGAGATAGAGATAGATTCTCCTGCTGGCCTTGAAGAAGCTAGCCGCCGTGAGTTCTACAGCAGCAAGAAAATGAATTCTGCCAACAACCACTTGAGCTTAGAAGAGGACCCAGAGCCTCAGATGAGACCCCAGTCCTGGCTGACACCTTGATTGCAGCCTTGTGACATCCTATACAGAAGCCCCAGCTAAGCCATACCCAGACTTGTGACCACAGAAACTAATATAGTAATAAGTAATAAATATGTGTTGTTTAACCTGCTAAGTTTGTGGTAATATGCTACCCAGCAATAGAATATTGTATCTTTGCTTTTTATACCTAAATTATCCTCAGGCATATAACCCTATGACTGATCTCATCCGAAGTCAGTCAAATCTGGTTTTAATTCTCCACTTCCCTTTCTCTTCTCTTTTGATTCTTCACTTTCTCTTTCTGACCCTACCCCACAAGGAGTCTGCTTCCTCCCTCATCCATCTTCTCTCAGCCTCTTTTCAGAATCGCCTGCAAACCAGTTCTGGGGGTGGGTTTTTTTTTTTAATTTTTTAAAAAATTTTTAGTGGGGAGGTAATTAGGTTTACTTATTTAGTTTTAGAGGAAGTGCTGGGGATTGAACCCAGGACCTTGTGTATACTAAACATGCACTCTACCACTTTAGCTATACCCTCCTGGGTTTTTATTTGACCAAGAGTCTCTAACATCTGAGTTAGAGAAAGTAAAAGTAATGAATATGAAGAATTTTTCTGATGAATTCCATCTTAAATTGTTTAAAAATTATCAATAGGGAAAATATATCAATTTAATTTAATCCATTTATTGAGTACCTACTATATGCCAGGTGTTTTGCTGGGTGCCGAGGCTGCAAAGATCAAACAGAGAGATTTCCTGACCTCATGGAATCCATCACCCAGAGAGAAAACACAAAGATGTGATCAAATGCACTGTGATAACTGCTCCAATGAATAATGTGCCATAAGATCTCAGAGGAAGCAATATAAATGATGCATTCTGCTGGATGGAGTGTTGGAGGAGTCATGGTGAGGAGACAGGGTAGTGGCCTGTAAAGCCACAGAGAGGAGGTGACACTTGAGAGAGTTCTTCCCTTAGCGAAAAAGACACTAAATTACCCAAATTGAATTTTCCAGTTTCATAACTGAACTTTTTATAAAGAGGCTAAGAACAGTTTCTAAACAACTAAACAGGAACATGTTTGTCCTTTTGTCTCACATTATCATACATACCTGGCTAATTAAAGTACATCACTTTAATTAAAGGTACCCATGGAAGGTAGCCAGGTATCAATGTATCAGCGTACCAACGGCCCGGTGCTCATTTCCCAGCAAGAGTTCCCTAAGTGACCTAGCAGTGTCACCATCACTACCCACCCAGATGAAACTTACGCTGGAGGCAACTAGGGCTGTGTCCTCAGCGGAAGTGAGTTGCATAAGCAAGACATCCCTTTTGCTGCATTCTCAGAGGACACAGTTCCATGCTCTGGGAGAAGTAACGTGCCTCTCTCAGGATAGTTCTGAGCTGAGCACCAGATCCCTGAGGGAGAGTCATTGCTTGCTAACATGAACTTTGCCCCCAGGTAGCCAAACCTCCAAACCATCTCCTCCATATGCCATGTTTGTTCAAGTCAAGTACACCTATCAAGGGCCTACTCTATGAGAAAAATTCTGCTTGATGTTGGAGTCACAAGACTGAAAATGACAGTCACTGCCGCAGAGGGGTTCATGTGTGGCTTCCTGACTCATTTCACAGACAAGGAAATAGGTTCTGAACTTTTCTGGTTTCTTTTTCTGGTTTGTTTGTACTGTACTTCCTTCACTGAGTACCTTTCCCCCTTTCTGGATTCACAGAGCCTAACTGAAGTCCTACTTCTTCTAAGAGGATTTCCTGACTCTTGTCATCATTAACTTTTACTTTCTCTAAGTTTCTATTTCACTAAGTCTGTATTTGACAATTTAGCACTTAATTATAATTTGCTTTGTATTATTTCTTTAATTTTTTGAAGTGTCCATTGTGGTACTCCAATAATATTGTAAGCTTCTTGAAGGCAGGAGCCATCTTTTAAATTGAGTCTGGGCACATAGTTAATTCTCAACATCTAGTTAAGATTTAATGGATTGGGTGATGGAAACCAGCTCTTGAGCAGTAATGGAAGGAGAGGAATGGTAAGCAATGCTCCCACCTTCAAAGGCTGGTTTGGTCCTAATCCAGCCTTCAAAAACCAGCTGGAATGGGTTTAAAGAACCTTCCCTAAGAGCATAACATAAAAACAAAAGGATCCACATTAGACATCAAATTCACAGTCCGTCCAATTAAAGACTGGGTCCACTGCAGTAAAAAAAAAAAAAAAAGGATGATTCATTGCATGGGAGAACAATATAAATAGCAACTTCAAAAGGTAGCCTCCCCAGCATCCAAAATTTAATTCAATCAGTCTATTATCCATGCATTAATCTAACCCCTTCGAGATGTTTTTAAATTCAAAATAACTTTTTCTTATTGCCATAAAGGATTGTTTTTTCCTCCCTGTCCCATTCCTATTCCTGGGATCTGGCACCACCTACGAAAGCTTAATTAACAGAAGTGGGCATTTAATAGGGAAAGAGACAGCAACTCTTTGTAGCATTATATAATGCGTGAATGTTGGCAGTGGGAAAGGTCTGACTTGTTTTTTGTAGCTTATTATTTCGAGGGAGGACCATGGTAAGTAAAGGCTTCTTTCTTTTCTTCCCTCTTCTACCTATTTGCAGGTTTCAAGCCCAAGGAAATTCTCCATCCTTTTCTACCCCCTGGTCTGTCTCATCCAGAAGGAACTGGATGACTGATGCCCTGCTGAAGGCTAAAGAACAAAAGAAGTTTGAAGGGCTGAGATTTCCCTGTGGGCTGAGGAAAGACGAGTCTACTACTTCCTTCTGGTGTCTCCTGGAAAGGCTGGAGTGGATGTCTTGGTCTGCGCTGCTTTGTGTCTATATTCTTTTCTCTTGTTATAGCAGAGTTGTTCTCCTAGTACTTCAGTGGAACTTTCCCCCTAGTTTACTAGGTTCTGGGAAAGGAAAGGGAAAAGGAAAGGTGTAACAGAAGAAGAAAAGAACACCATGTTGAAACCACCTCTCTCATTCTTCGGCTTATGTATTCTATTACTTTAACCCTGGGCACAACGAGTTAAATATTAGAGAAATGGTCCTTGTGCCCAAATAGCTCATTAAGTTCCCTGAAGAAAGTTCCCATCCCACAGTCCTGGGTTAGTTATGGCTACTACCTGTTGTAGATAGCTTTGCTTTCAGCCTAGAAACCTTGCTAATAAGCAGAGATAAGAATGGTAAAGTAAAAATAACCGCTAACAACTTGAAGTTTTCGCAGGAGCTTTGTAATCTAGCCTACATGAGCAAACAGAAGAACGAAGAAATGTTATGCTTCCCTTGAAGGCCAGATGTCTCCAAGAAGTCTGCACTCCACTTTTACCCTTTAATCTTGAACCCTCCCCTCCCACTTCCCCTTTTCCCTTAGCATAAAAGAAGCCTGAATTCTATTCTGAGTGAAGATGGTTCTTTAGGACAGTAGTCCGCTATCTTCTGGGTTTGCTAGCTTTCCGAAGAAAGTTGCTTTTCCTTGCCCCAACATCTTGTCTGCTGTGGCTCCTACACCTGGCATTCGTGCCTGATACCTTGTAATCATATAATAAAATGGATTGGCAAAATGACTAAAGAGCAGTATGATAGCCACCAAGTTTTGAGTACTTATTTAAGTGCCTAAAATGTTGAAAATGTATAATCAATATTTGTTGAACAAAGAGAGAATAGTAGTAGGGATAATATTAATTATTAAGCCCTTATTGCTCAATTACCTTCTTTAATCCTCACAACAACCATAGGAGATCAGTATTCATATTATTCCCATTTTATAGATAAGGAAAATCGGGGTTTAGAGGCATTAAGTAACTTCCCCCAAATCAAAAAGGCTAGCAAGGATTTCCCAACTATTACCAGACCCGCAGTGAGTGGTGTCCTCCAGCAGAGGGCATAGTCTTATACCCCAGACTTGCCCTGAAAACTGATGCAGGTCCATCTGGGGAAGTAGACTCATGCTCCCAACCATGTATAATAGCAATTGCTGTGGGAATCAGAGGATTCTGCAGAGTCAGAGAAACCAAACTGGGCATGAGAAGTCATCTAGAAAACTAGATGATCACGAGGCCTCAAATCGTAATCCTCAAGTTCCCCTGTCATGTACATATTCAGCATTTTCCAGGCCTTCAGCCAATATTTCTCCTTTTCTGGTTTCTTTCCTCACGCGGACAAATGTATTCTACAGTTAATTTTTACTTTATTATAAAGTAATGACACATGATTCTAACTTAATCAATGGGTTATCATCAAATGGCTCCTCAACATACTGTAAACAAAATGTTTTGAAATTTGTCATTTCAGAACCGTATCTCTGAATGTCAATTTTCCTAATCTAGGATTCTTTTCTATCTCAAGCCAGGGAATAAGGAAACTTCCTTTCTACTTCTTGCCACTGTGTTTTCACAAAAATAGATGCAGAACTTACTACTATTTCATTTGATCCTTTCAGGTGGATCTGAGTCTGCCTCATTTATTGGCTAGATCCTTACATACATATCATCCTTATCCCACCTTTAGTTCTGTCCACCATGGAAGCAGTAAGTGATAAGGGGACAGTAACAAGCATGAAATTCAAAACCAGATGCAAGCTGACACTGGGGCTACAGGGCCCTTATTTTCTGCAACTGGGGTGGACCATTCCTGCTGGCCTGTCAAAAGTCAAGATTAGGAGAAAAGACATATCAGGTAAATATTTAAAAAAATAAAGGTGTGTTAGCTGTGTATATTTCATCAGAAAATTAAATTTAAAAGCACTATAAAGATAAAGAGGCACAAACATGAGAATAGGAAAAATTCACCATGAAAATATAAAAATTCTAAACTTGCACCTAATAACATAGTCTTAGTTCAAAATGGATTGATAAATCTGACTGCTTTAAATTGAAAAACTTGCATATAGCCAAAGACACTATTAACAACAACAACAAAAATCCTAGCCACAGATGTGGTACATGTCTGCAACAATAATAAAAAAAGAGGGATGTGGAACTGGAATAATAAATTATATAAAAGGGTTACTACAAATGAGTAAGAAAAGATAAAGAAACCAACCAAAAGTGGATAAACGTCATGAAGTGGCAATTCAAGTAGAAGAAACAATATATGGCCAATAAACAAACATACTGTTGAAAACATCAATATCACATTAATAAAATTCAAACCACAATAAAATATCATTTCATACCCATCAGATAAGCAAAAACCAAGAAGTGAAATTACCAACTGTTGGTAACGATAGAGAGCACTGAGAATTCTCATTCACTGCTAGGAGAAGTTGTGAATTGGCAGAATCACTTTGGAGAAAAATTTGGCTCTGTTTTGTAAAGTTGAACCTGCATGTACCCTTTGGCCCAGCATTCCAGTTCTAGGCAAATACCCTACAAATTACTGTTCCTGTACTCAAGGATATATACAAGAATATTTCATAATAGCATTGTTTGAAATGATGGGGGAAAAGGGAAACAATCTAAATGTTCATCAATAGGACATTTTTTTAAGCTTGGATCCTCTGAGGAGGAATTTGAATCCAATCAGTTCATAATACATTGTACAAATCACAGTTTTAAGGTCAGTACTCCTTTTTTGATAGATTTAAAAGCTTATCATTTAATATTTATTTCTTGTATCCCTTTCACACATATGAGTAAGTCTAAACATTCCAAATAGGAGAAACATGCACTATTGGGGTATTAATTGGAGAAAGCTGTGAGTCTCTCTGTCTGCCACAATTGCTCACAGGGTTGAAACACCTTGTTGAATTTACCATGGTTCAGGTACTGGCCCGCAGATATGCAAGTCAGGAACTTGATTTGTCACTTCACTAGAGGTGACTCTGTGTCCTTAGGAAGACTCACATCAACCAAGAGACTGATAAATGAAATAAGAATCTCAAATTCTTAGCTCACAATGAAATGTGGGACTGCCTAGTGACCATGAGAAATCCAGTAATAATCAGAAAATTTACTGATGATCATGGAATCGGTTGCATTTAGCTAGGACACATTGATTAGAAAGTAAGCGCCATGAGGGCAAAAATTTTTGTCTGATTTTTCCATGACTAAAATTCCAGAGACTATAACAACATCTAACTCAATAAAAATCTGTGAAATGAATGAATGAATAAGGAGAGACTGACGTATTCATTTCTATAATATGCAAAGACCCATCTCATGATTCAACTTGGAGTTCTTGCATCAGGGTATTCTTGTTTCAGCACAGTGCCAGAGCGAATGGTGCTACTTTTGGTCTCTGAGATTCTTTTCCTATGCATCCATGACTGCTCCTAGTAGACACCTTCAGTTGCCTACCCTATAGGCATTCCCTTCTAATTCCTTGCTAACAGAATCCCAATTTTGTTCTGGGCAGCAATGTGCCCAACCTCAAAGAAAGAAGCACAATTTGTCTTGGCCAAACATATCATCTCTGTTCCCCTTTGCCAAATACTCACTGACCCAGCCTCCCTTGCCGCCACATTACCCAGTACTGTCCTGTAAGACATAAAGGGAAGACATCTGGGGTATTCTGGGAAAGATTTGCTTCCCAGATAAAAAGACAGAGCCTCAGTAGAAGAAAGATGTTTGCCCACAACCTTTCCTCCCCTGCTTAGGATGCTGATGTGAGGACATGATGCTTGGAGCTATCACAGCCCTTTTACATTCATGAGATGAGTTGAGGATGACTGGCAGAGTGGAAGGGTTTTAAAAGCCCAGGTCCTTGATAACATGATTAATGGCTGAACTAGCCCTGGAACTGACTATCTCCAGGTTTCTAATTGAGTTTCTTTTAAGTTTTTATGGTTTAGTCTACTATAAGTAGGTTATTCTGTTAGCTGTAGTCAAAAGCATTCCTAACTGATACAATGATCAAGTTTGTTATAAGATATATCTTCTCTATTTAGTTATCTTAATACATTCAATCAGTTTATAGCCAAATATTAACTGGCCTGGGATGGATACAGTTTGCATATCTCTGCTTGGTTTTAAGTTTCACTTTCAGAGGCTATCCTAATTCACTCATTTCTAATGCCACACTCAAGTCATGCAACCATCCTAAACGTGAGAGCATTGAGTACCTCAGGTCTCCTTTCTCAACACTCATTTGCCTGATCTGTTACTTCTTTAGAATCTAAGTTGTGCATTTCTGAACCAAAATTATCTCTTTTATCACGATAAACAGAACTGACTTCAATGCTGAATGAATTAGAATATAACTGATGTTATCATCAACAAAAACTATTTAATTCCATTTGTGAGAGTCTGGATATCATGTTTACTTACTAATTCTTCAGCTCATTCCAATTTTGAGAGGTAAATATAAGTTGTTTGGGGAGTTTCCACTGGTGATTTCTTACCTGATAGGCATATCAGAAACAACAGTAGTCCTACACTTCTGCTTGTCCCACCTGTTCTTTATTCCTTTTTGTTGTTGTTGTTCTTTGTTCCTTTTCCCCTCCTTTCCTATCTTCCCTTGGACTATTTTTTATGAAACCATTTTATCTCCTCTATTGACTTATTGGCTGTACCTTTAAATTTTAGTGATTGCTCTAGGCTTTACAATATGCATCTTTAACTTCTCACAGTCTACCTTTAAATGTTATAACATTTAACATATAATGAAGGAATCTTATAACAATATACTTCCATCCCGTCTCCCCCATTCTTTGTGCTCATACATTCTACTTCTACAAATGTTATCAATCCCATAATATACTGTTGTCATTCTTACTTTAAGCAGTTAATTATCTTTTAAAGACATTAAAAACAAGAAAAATGTTTTTCATATTACCCACAGACTTACCATTTCTGGTACTCTTCATTCCTTTGCATAGATTCTTATGTATATCTGATATCATCTTCCTTCATCCTGAAGAACTTCCTTTAGCATTTCTTGTGGTACAAGTTCACTAGCAATGAATGCTCTTGGCTTCAGCATATCTGAAATGTCTTCATTTTGCCTTCATCTTTGAAGGACATTATCAATGGATTCTGGGTTGACAGTGTTTTTCTTCCAATGCTTTAAAGATGTTCCACCATCTTCTGGTTTGCATTGTTTTTGATGAAGAACCGGTGATGAATATCAACTTTAAGATTTTCTCTGTATCAATAGTTTTGAGAAATTTGATTCTGCAGTGGCTTGATGTGGTTCTCTTTGTGTTTATGCTGCTTGGCATTCGCTGAGATTCTTGGATATGTTTGTAGTTTTCAACAAATTTGGAACATTCTGAAAGTTGAGTAGGAGAATTATAAAATTGTAAATTGTGTTACATTGTTATATATTACTGAAGGTAAATGAAGAGTGCTTAACCACTATTTACAGCTCTTCAGTAGCTTTTTGTTTTTACCATGGCTTCAGACTAGGTACTGAAAGAAAGTTTGGGACATTGTTCTATCTGCTGTCCTGCCCAGATTCTAAGCACTATATACCTGCATAATTTCCCTCTAGTTTGTATAATGGTCAAATACCAGTAAAAGAGAGAAGGGAGAAAAAGTTGTGTGAATTATTATGTTCTGCATAATGCCTTTTCAACATGTTCTCCTATTTTCACTAAGCCTGCTTCTTCAAAAAAGAGTCTCCACATGTAGTTTATAGTTGGAATGTTAATTAGGTCACAGATGAGGTCCATTTCTAAAGGGAGACAGGATTGTAAATAATTTATCCTAGATGATGTGCTCTGGATTGGATTGTCCACATGATGTCTGGCTCGGCAGATAAAAAACTCCAGGCAGAGTGCAATAGGGATTACAATACTGATTACCCAGCCTCTGTGATGATTCCTGATTCTATGATACTGGAGCAGGCCTCTTGGGTTGGCAAACATTAACAGAATCATCGCACATTTATTATTCATGAGAGACGTAAAGCTTTGTGACAAAGGTCAATGAATAAGCGAATGATTCTGTTTAAGGGCAGGAAGAAAACAGGTTTAGGGACAAATCCTTCTCTCTCCCCATTGGACCATTAACAATTATTCTTCCTAATCCAAAAACTCTTATAATCTTTATTTCACAAGAAGACAGAAAGGAATAAACATTTAGAGGGCTCATACTATATTCTAGGCACTTTACAAAGGACTTTACAACAGTATTTAATATTCACAACCCTAGGAGAAGGTTAACTCTATCTGACATATAAGCACAATGAGCTGCAAGAACCTTGTCCAAAATCACACAGCTGGTAACTGACAGTGCTGGCTTTGCATCTAGGCCTGCCTGGCCTCAAAAGTCCCTGCTTTTTCTGCCACACAAGTGCACTCAGCTCCACCCTCCAAAAAGTATTTTCTGAGTCAATTACCCTTTGGCTTCAAGCCAACAGGCTGGCATTCTCTAAGTCACTTGCTTGAATGGGAAAACCCACTCTTCTTGCCAGATGATAAGTGTGCATTCTACCTATGAGGGAAGAATATAAATGAAGAACTGTGGACCACTTTCAAAGTAGTGGGACAGTGCTCATCTCAGAAAGAAGGATGGTATGGTGATGCCCCAGGTTCACTGACTAGATGTTCATAGAGGACTCCTCCATGAGCAGAGAGTCCTTACAGCCTCTGGAATCCTCCTGTGAAGGAGTCTGGATGGGGGCAGCTTCCTGCAGCCTCCTAGGGTGTGGGGGATCTCCTAGGAAGCTAATTGTTTATAGTTGTCTCAGTAGGCATTCCTGATCCCTATTGCAGAGTCCTACTTATCAGTCCCGTTCTTGGGATGGGGGTCAGGGGTGCAAGGCAGAGAAAGAAGGCTCAGGAAGAGGAAGAAATTGGGGAGACTGGAACTGTCAAGAGCAAGCATTCTTTTCTGTAATAAAACAAGGCATACACTAGTGAAACTTAATTTGTGAGATGTGGACCAAATGTGTTGAATATTTACAGTTTTTTACCTGAGCTCCAGCCTTAGGATAGTATTTGATACAATGTCTGTTTTTTAATTTTCCTTTTTGGCCAGAAGATCTGTGAGGACTATAATTACACAGTGGTGTAGTAAAAGATGTCTTGACTAATGGTCAGGAGACCCCAGCTGTATTTCTGACTCTGCCACTTTCAGCTGTGTGACTTTGGACAAGTACTTTACCCTCTCTGGGCTTCAGTTTTCTTAGTTATTAAATAAGGAATTTGGACTAGAGAATCGCTAATACTCTATGCTTCTATGATGACAGACATCTCAACAATAGAGGTTGGAGGGCTTTAAAGACAGAAAAAAACCCTGTTCTTCCAAATTATATTCATCCAGGCCAATTTTATTTAAATTGCTGATTTTATTCCCGGTGTTCCCTGAAGCTCTGGAATGGAAATGTATAATTAACCCTTTTTTTTAGTATAACAACAAATATCTTTTTAATTCAACAGAATTTCGATAACAAAGCAGGATATATGTTAAAAATAAGTAATAATACAAGAAAACTAAGACTAAATGAAATCACATCTGTAAAATGCCAAGCAAGACATACCACTCATAGTAGGCACTAAGAAATGCTACTGCACATCTATCTCATTTCTTCCTCTCCTATAGCACCCTCCTATAATTAATCTTTTAAGGAGACTTAAAATGTATTACAGTTCTCCCAACCCTATGGCCCTGGGTCACCTTTTGATCTTCTTGCACGCTTCTCCTTCTATCATCACCCCAAAAGGCATGACTCATTCCCACATCCTCTACCTCCTGAATGAGTTCTCAGGTAATAACCTCTGTTGTCTCCAGCAGAATATGCCCAACATCCACTCATACCAGGGCCGGAAAGTGGGTCTGTTCCTTGTTCCTCAGGACAAACAGAGGCTGCTGATTTGGGTGGAGTTCACTCCCTTGCGTTTCCTTCTTTGAAGTATCCTCTATTTTCCCAAATTCACTGTTAACATTTAATTGCCAGTTTATGAATGGTACAAGGATTGGTAAACTGGATTCTGAACTTTAAAATCTATTGCGTGGACCCAGGAGGCATAGGGAAAAGAGGGGGTGTCTTACACTTTGTGCACTAACAGGCAATTATTTCCTATGATCTTATTGAGTAACTGCCATGCCCAGATTCAAAGAGCTGATACTTCAGGAGGTCTCAGGATGGCTAACTGCACTTTTCAGATTTCCCAATCATTTATGAGGAGTTAGAGCCTTGATCCCTGAGCTGAGTGATGGGCAGGAGTGTTCCCTTTGCACATGACTTCACAAGGGGAGAGAGGGAGGGCTGCCTGGAGGAGGTAGGTCACCCTGAAGGGATGACAAATTGTGTATCTGCCCCTCAGTTTTGATTGTTCCTGTCCTTTTTCTCCAGAAGGCTAGATCCCTTCCAACCATAACTAGAACAATAAGGGCCTGTAATGTTTAACTGTTAAGTCTCTGGAGGGCGCAAACTATGCCATATTTATTTCAGCACTCCTCAAGTACAATGCTTGGGAGGAAAACAGACCTTAACGAATGTTTGTTAAATGTTGAACAAGAAGCAGGTTATTATTGCCATTTAAATGCAGATAGACTCCAAAGTGGCCCCATGATCCTGCCTCCTGGTGTTTACACCTTTGTGTCAAGATCTGTGACTCCCTTTTAACTAAGAGAATATGGTGAGGGTGATAAGATATCACTCCCATGATTATGTTACATTATGTAAAACTCTTCTCTTGCCAGGCAACAAAAGCAAAAAATAACAAATGGGAATGCATCTGCACATCAGAGGAAACAATCAACAGAGTGAAAAAGGCAACCTATTGAATGGGAGAGAGTATTTGCAAACCACATATCAGTTAAGAAGTTAATATCCAAAGTACAGAAAAGAACTCCTACAGGTCAACAACAACAACAACAAAACAAATAACCTGATTTTTAAATGGGCAAAGGACTTTAATATATATTTTTTCAAAAAAAAAAGGCCAACAAGCACATGAAAAAATGCTCAATATCACTAATAATCAGAGAAATGCAAATCAAAATCACAATGAGGTATCACCTCACACTTGTTAGTATGACTGCTATCAAAAAAAAAAACCAACTAGAAAATAACAAGTGCAAGTACAGAAGTGGAGAAAAAAGAACCCTTGTGCACTGTTGGTGGGAATGTAAAATGGGGCAGACTCAATGGAAAACAGTATGGAGGTTCCTCAAAAAATTAAATATAGAACTATCATATGACCCAGAAATCTCACGTCTGGGTACATACCCAAAAGAATTAAAAACAGGATCTTGAAGAGAGATTTGCACACCTATATTCATTACACCATTATTCACCATAGTCAAGAGGTATAAGAAACCTAAATGTCCATCAATGGATGAATAGATAAAGAAATCTGGTATACACATAAAATGGAATATTATTCAGCCTTGAAAGAGAAGGAAATTTTTTCACAGGCTACAGTATGGATAAACCTTGAGGACATTATGCTAAGTGAAATAAGTCAGTCACAAAATGATACCATATGATTCCACTTATATGAGGTATCTAAAGTAGTCCAACTCCTAGAGACAGAAATTAGAATGGTGGTTACCAGAGGGCTGGGGGAAGGGGAAAGGGAGTTGTTCCATGGGCACAGAGTTTCAGTTTTACAAGATGAAAAAGTTCCAGCGATCTGTTATACAACAATATGCGTATAGCTAACACTACTGTACTGTACACGTCAAAATGGCTAAGATCGTAAATTTTATGTTATGTCGTTTTTGTTTTTTTTTTTTCAGAAAAAAAAATGACTCTATCTTGCTAGCAGACTATTCCAGACACTCTCCTTGCTGGCTTGATGAAGTAAACAGCCATAATAGGTAAGACCACATGACAAGAAACTGCAGGCAGCTTCCAGAAACCATGGGTGGCCACAACCAACAGTCATTAAGAAGCCAAGGCTTTCAGTCAAGGAAATAAATTCTGCCAATGCTAACAACTTGAGCTTGCAAGTGGATTCTTCCTTGGCCACACCTCCACACGAGAATGAAGCCTGGCTGACACCTTGAGTAAAAGACCCAGCTAAGCCATGTCTGAACTCCCGAACCACAGAAACTGTAATAATAAATGCATGTAATTTAAGCCACTAAGTTTGTGGTAATTTGTTTTGTGGCAATAGATAACTAATACAAAAGGGGTGCTATGATACAATTGGGTTTGAAATAACTACCTTTCTGTTATAGAATCTTGAGATAGAAAGTGTTCGTGGTAGACAGCAAAGGCTCTTGGACCAACAAGACCACTCTTAGCCTTGGAATATATCCATGTCTTTCTTAAAAGTCACTCAGCCTCTATGCCTGGTTTCCAGAGGGCAATCTCTGTGGACTTAGTACAACTGCCAATGTTCTAACCTCCTCACAAGGGGCACTAGACAGGAAGAAAGGAGGCATGGTCACATCTCTTAAACTTCAACCAAAGGTCTCAGTGGTCCCTCCGCCACAATTTTTTATGATCCTCAGCAAGAGCCCCCAGGGAATGTAAGAGTAACAGCCTGGGATGGATTCAGGCTAGGATAGCAAATAGATTTCATCTTCTAAATAGACAGGGGTGGCTTGAGATGACTCCTGACAACAGAAGAATGTCTCTGCTCCAGTCTACCAATACAGCTTTTCACTCTTTAGTTTGCTATAGACATTCTTTGTGGTAAGGGTCAGAAATGAGCACAGCTGGGCACATTCCTGGGAATTAAAATATGATCACTCTTATTTCGGCATTTACCACCCCCAATCTCCATCCCTGGCTAGGAAGCTTCTTATCTCCACTTCTTTCTGTGGTAAGTGGAAAGGGGACTTTATGACCATTTGGCTCCCTTTTTTCTCACAGGTATGTGTAATGGTGGTGGTTTGGGGAGAGGGGAAGGTGAGAAGGTCAAAAGTAGGCAACAGTGGTAGTTGGGAGGATACAGGCCATCTCTGCTGCAGCTGTGCAGAACCAGAAACCCAAAGGTGGTCAGTCTTTTCTGGCAGGTCAAAGTCACTGTCTCAGACTTCCACAACTTCCCAGATGGAACAGCAGAAAGGAAAGGACTTTCTTGGTGTCAATGAGAAAAAATTCTGATTGTCATGGCTTGGGTCACAATATTGACCAAAGGAGTGCCAGGTTCTGATTGGCAGCCCCCTGACTACGGATAACTACTTAGTTGGATATAGAGGGAAAGTAATTTTTCAAAAGCAGAAAATGCTGTTCTGGGAAACAAATAGCTGTCTAGTACAATCCATGATCTTTTCTCTCTCTCAACATATATTTCAGATGTACCACAAGGTCCTGGTTCCTGTCATACCTGTGCTTCCTGCAGTGAGCAGTGAATTCCCCTCTTGCCTAAGCAGGATAGAACTGGGTACCACCACTTGCAAACAAGAGGCCTGATTAATACTTTACGTATTGCTTACTGGCCTCTTTTAATTGCAGCCTCAAATCTTGTAATATTTTACATTTAGAAGTCTTACATTTTTGATGGTCCACCCCTAATGATGAAACAGCTTTCCATGCCTTAAATTACATTTTCTCAAAAAGAAAGGAAAGGAAAAGGAAAGAGAAGGGAAGAGAAAAGGAGAGGAGAGGGCTGGTTGTATTTATTTATTGATCATTCTCATAGGCTATCACTCACATGTGGCAAGAAAACCACTCTCTGAGAAAGACCCAACCTCTAGTCCATCCCAAGAATTACAACCTGTGGAACACAGATGTTATCACATTATCAAAACTTAGATAATTCAAGCTAGAGCAAGCACATCTGGAGACTCATCTCAAATTACACTTTCATGTAGTGAGCCCCAGGGTGTTTCTCTCGCTCCAGATCAACAAAATTATATCTCTGCTCATCTAGTAATTTTACTTCTACGAATCTATCTAAGGAAACAATTAGAAACCTGGGTAAAAACTTGGGGAGAAAGATGTTCTTCAAAGCATTATGTATCATTGAAAAAAACCCTGAATCTTCAACAACAGAATAAATTGCACAAGTGGAACTCAAAGGAGCCATTATATATATATGTATATATATATATTTAATTTAGATAGCAACATGGGAAAATATGCTATTAATAATAATAATGTTAACGATTATGCCAGGGGCTATGCTGGGTACTTAATATACGTTACTTCATATGAAGGATACTATTATTATTTACTCATTACAGATGAAGAAATGGTGACTTTTTAATTGAAGTATAGTCAGTTTACAATGCTGTGTCAATATCTGGTGTACAGCATAATGTCTCAGTCATACATGTATTTGTTTTCAGCCTTCTTCATTGTAGGTTACCACAAGATACTGAATACAGTTCCCTGTGCTATACATAAGAAACTTGTCATTTATAAGAAATAGTGACTTAACAAGGTTAACTGACACAGTCACACAGACGGGGAGTATCTAAGTCCAAAGCTGCCACTACACTATTCTGCAGGATAGACATTATAGATACACGAAACCAATTTGTTGTTATTACACACATACACCCCACACAGGTGATTTTTTAAATACTTTTAAATGGGTACAGCAAAGCACAGACCAGTCAGAATGGACAACACAACCAATCAGAATGGAAGTCAGGTGTAAATAACCCAAATGGCCAACTGGTTTCAGTTAACCTTTGCTGTGTAACAAACAACCTTAAAATTTAACAGCTTAAAACCACCTTTCTATTGGGTCTCAGTTCTATGGGTTGACAACATGGGCTGTGATCAGCTAGTCTCTTGTGTGCCTGCAGTCATCTGACAGCTCAATTGGGACTGAATGGTCCAAGATGGCCTCACTTACGCACCTGGCAGTTGGTGCTGGCTGTCAACTGGACTCCTGGAGGCTGGCTCAAGCTTCTTCATATGGCACAGCAGTGCTCCAAGAAGGCATAAGCATAATCTTTAAGATCTCTTGAGGTCTTGGTTGAAGTTGTACAGCAACACTTGCACTGTATTATATTGGTCAAGGCAATGCACAAAGCCAGTCCAAATTCAAGGAGTAGAGAAATAGACTCTACCTCTTGGTGAGAAGAGCTGCAAGGAATTTGTGGACATTTTTAATCCACTGCACTGTATATACCAACTGAATATCAGCCCTATATGTATATGTACTTAGAAAAAAAGACAAAGGAAATCAAAGTACTTACAGGTATTAACTGTTTCATTTCTGCATTACTCCAATTTTCTTAATCAATATGCATTATTTTTACAAACAGAAAAAAAAAATGATGGCACCTTCCATAACAGTTTAATAGGGCAGGTTGGACAGCTTCACTTTGGCCAGAAATCAACAGAATTCCTTCTTTCCTAGCTCTGCCACTTCCTGGCCATGGCAAATTCATAGCCCTCCGAGCCTCTGGTTTTCTCAGTTGTAAGATGGAGCTAACAAGAGCTATTTCACAAGACAGCTGATATTAAACGAGACAATGAATGTAAAACACCCACAATGCGCCTTGGCCATTTCCTTTCCTCCTACTCTCCCCCTACCCAGACCTCTTCTGTTATGGGAATTCTCTTTCTCACAAATACTAAATTCTGTTATAGTAAATTACAAACACATCTCTAAAGTAAACTGTATGCCCTGGGGGCTGGTTTCAAAGCTTAGTCCTCCTTTATAACCCCCAAGTATCTAGCACAATAGTTAGTAAATAGTTGTTGATGTGTTGACTCATTAACCAAATTAAAGTTTCCAAATGCTAGGCAGTTAATCCCTTTTAATGTGGTTTTAAATATAAACTCCAGTATCAAGAGGGGATAATGTTGGTTATTCATGGCAAGTACCTATTCCTGACGATGGAAAAGCCTAACTTGATTCACAGCCATGAAGAAAATTCACGTTTCTTACGGTTCTAAGTTTCTACACATGCACAATCACAATGAGCTTTTTTTTTTTTTTTAGTCACCTGTTTTTCAGAATAGGCTATCCGTGTCACAGTGGCAAAGTGAATTTAAATTGGAAAAACAGAATAAATAGAAACAAATGATAATGTGTTTCAATGAGTCAACCATTAGTCTCAAAAACCAAGCAGTTCATACTGAAAATGGCCTTGTTTTTGCCTCAAGGAGGCAGCTGTCATTAGTGCTTAGTCATGAAGCTCTAACTGACTGTTTAGCAGTGACTCTGTAACAAGCTCTCCTGGGTCCACCCACAAGTTAGACCAAAGCAGGAGGGAAGGGCCTATGCATGGTCACCCATGTGTCATAGTGTCAGGAAAGACACTACCTGAAGTAGCTCAGGCAGATGAGAATCAAAGCTATTTTAAAAGATTTTTGAGAAAGACATTTCATAACCTCTCACGGTGACTCACGATGCATGAAATCCCCAGAGGGTGGGAAGGGTAACAGAGAAACTATTTTTGCTCTCTTTTCTACATACAGGATATTTCAAGCAAAAATAGAGAATTACTTGTTGAATGTTAGCGTGGGTCATTTGGTAACAGTCCAACCTACAAACTGAAAACACTGCAGGCCCCTTTTATGCTTTCTCTTTGGCTCATCCTGGAACCCAGGCAGGGCAGCCAAAGCAGGGCCCTCGGAGGCTCTGTCTGGGAAGGTGGGCTGTAAAAGAAAAACTACCTTCAAGAGGCTTGAATACTTCTTCCCTGGGTACATTCCAGGAATAGCTATACTCGAATCCAACTGTTCTCAAACATTTTGCTCTCAGGACACTGAAAAATTATTGAAGAATTCAAAAAGCTTGCCTTCGAAACTTCTAGAAAACATGAGAGCACACAAGCACACATTCGTTTAGTCACCAGAGCAATGATGTCATCACATATCCTGGAAATTTGTAATTATTTCAAAACAAAAAGGAAAAAAGAGAAGCACAGTGGATGGAGCAAGTAGGGACCACAACTTTCAACAGCAATGGAAGCCGGAAGACAGGTTGTCACTGATATACTGAAAGAAAAAACTTCCAACCTCAAATTCTCTGAGCAGCAAAACAAATCCTTCCAGAATTTTAAGATGAATTAGAGACATATTTGGAAAAGCAAAACAGAAAATTTTACAAAAGCTGACCTTCACCAAGAGAAGTATTAAAGGAGGGTACCCCAGGCAGAAGAAAAGTATTTTCACAAGGAAGGTCAGAGATTCAAGAAAGAATAAGAAGGAAGGAAGAAAGAAAGAAAACATTGTTAACTCTAAAAATTACCAGTCGAAGGGGAAAAAATTATTGAAGAATCCAAATAGCTTACCTTAGGAAATTCTAGAAAAACACAAGAACATACAAGCACACATTCCTTTAGTCATGAGACTGATGACGTCATCAGACATCAAGTCTCCTCTGGAAAATTCCAGCGACAGTAAGAAAGGCAAATGACATCCTACTATTGCTATGAAACTGATTTTGACGGAGACTCTCAGAAAGGCTCTTGGGACCCACAGGGCCCCCCAGGCCACCCTATGAGAACCGCTACTCTAATCCCCTAATCCTCCCATCGCCCAAGGCCAGGTCTTCTAAATTTCCCTCCCTAGCCAGCCAAGGAAGAAACAGCAAAGTCACCGGTCCAAGACCAAAAGAGGAACCCCTCTCTTCCTTTTGCAAAGGTTACAAAGGGACGCGTAGTTTCCGAGGTCGGGCTTTCGGGAAGGCTCCGCCAGGCTCCGCTAGAGGGCGCCGCTAGAAAGCCCCGCCGCGTGCCTCGCCGCCCGCGCCCGCGCCCGCGCCCGCGCCCCCGCCCCGGCCCGGCCCGCCCCGCCCCGCCCCGCCGCCCGTGCCCCCGCCCGCGCGGGCAGGGTTCACACCCGCGCCCGGAAGAGAGGGAGGTGCCCGGAAGTGGGGGCGGTCGCGGCCTCATTGGATGAGGCGCCTCCGCCTCAAGGCCGGAGGCGGGGCTACTTCACGCTAAAAAGCAGAGCCCGGACGCTGGACGGCGCGGCTCTAGTCGCAGTCTGCTGTTGTTGTTACGTTGCTTGCCGAGGTTCGTCGGGTCATGGTGCCATCCTGACTGGAAAGAGGACGCTCCCGGGAGACGAATGAGGAACCACCTCCTCCTGCTGTTCAAGTACAGGGGCCTGGTCCGCAAAGGGAAGAAAAGCAAAAGACGAAAATGGCTAAATTCGTGATCCGCCCGGCCACCGCCGCCGACTGCAGTGACATCCTGCGGCTGATTAAGGTAGCGGGAGGCACGGGATCCTCCCGGGGCGGGAGTCAGGGGATGAGGTCCTTGTCTCCGGCAGGTTCCGCTTTCTCCGCCCGCCTTCCCCCGCCCCGGCCGGAGACTCCGAGAAGGAATCGCCGCCTCGCCCACCCCATTCCCTCTGAGCTGGCCCGGTCGGGGCCTCACTTACTTTTCTTCTTTTTCCCTTTCTTCTATGTGCATCGCCCCAGGAATTGGCTAAATACGAATACATGGAAGAACAAGTAATATTAACTGAAAAAGGTAACGCGTCAGTGGCGGGGCGGGCGACGAGCGTCCGGTGCTTTCCACCTTGACCGAGGCCAACACTGTCCCTGTTGCCCCTTCTTTCAGATCTGCTAGAGGATGGTTTCGGAGAGCACCCTTTCTACCACTGCCTGGTTGCAGAAGTGCCCAAGGAGAACCTGACTCCGGAAGGTAATTGCCCCCCACTTCCAGAAGCTGGAGAGACCAAGTGTTGTGTAAGACGTAGTGTCTGCTGTGTAGAACCACTGGCAACACAGGCTCGAGTTACCTACTGAGAAGTTGGCCAGAAAAATAGCCAGCCAGTGTTCCAACTACTGAGGGAAAAAAAAATAAATGTGCTGCACTTAATATTAGGGCGGGTTAAAAGAGCTATTTAAGTATCAGCGCTGTGGAGACCCTCAAGAATTTGAGCTGATTAAGTAAGTATCAGAATGCTGTGGAGACCCGGAAAAATTAGGCATAAAGTCGTTTGTTGTAATTCAGTTTCATAAATGGTTCTTATTTGACCCTAACGTAACCTTTTTTGTATTTGTGTTAAATCACATTTTTTTCTTTAATTTGTCCCAATCTTCAGGTTACAGTCTCTAGCTTCGCCATGTACATGGCCCTTCCGTGTACATGGATGGGCGGGGAGGTAACTAAAAGATCCTTTACACAATAAAGTAGATGATCATGATAAATGAGGTAAGGCCCTACTATCACACACTTAAAACACGGTAGATCAGAAGCTCCATTGTACTCGCTTCCTGTTTGCAAAGGACTATAAAATGGCTAGAAAGTTTAATTTGAAACCTTTGCCTCCAATTGGAATTACAGACACCCATTAAAAGGGAGTCAGATGCTTTTTTTTCTTTCTTTCTTCCTTTTTTTGTTTTTGTGTATTTTCTTTTTTCCTTGCTGGTCCTTGTTGACTGGTCAGAAGACAGAGCTAAAAGGGGAAGTTGGCGGGGGGAAGGGCACTTAAGTTTTTTTTCTGAGGTCATTTCCTCAAGCTGGAAAAAATGAGCAGAAAACATAAGGGATGAGGTACTTTCTAGAGGTATGTGGATGTTACATCATACCTGGATACCTCTGCTGCTTCCAGTTTAAAAACTGAGAAGAGCAAATTGAAAATGTGTGAATTGGAAGGCAAGTTCTGAAATTAAACATTGTACTTTTGGCCTGATGTCCTGACCTTAAGGAAGCAGAGTTTCTAAACTACAAATACTTACTATTCTGAACTGCCGTGTAAACCTGACTTATTCCCAAGTCAACATACCAGTATATCAATAGGATGTGAATAATGTGTGTGTTTAAGACCATAGCACTTTCTCTCTGGCAAGTAATGAAAGCATTCTCACTTCCTGAGTGTGAGATCCAACAGATTGCAGAGTGGCCAGTCTACGGTTTTAGCCTGGCTTCAGCTAGCTCTAATATGTGCTTTTTGCAAATACATTTTCTAAGAACAGTGAGATCATCCAACAGTGACCTGGACTGCACTAGCATAAAAGTCAAGACAGTTCAGTCCAGTAGCTTATTTGTATAATACATGCATGTATATTTTTAAAAACTTATGATAGGCTTCTGATTTTGCAGCTACAACTTTGACAGATTGTCTTTCATCCATAACGCGTGTGATACTCTTATTACAGGACACAGCATTGTTGGTTTTGCCATGTACTATTTTACCTATGACCCATGGATTGGCAAACTGTTGTATCTTGAGGACTTCTTCGTGATGAGTGATTACAGAGGTATGGTTGAGTTCTGGCGGGGTAGCTGCTCTAAAGAGAAATCAGGGCTTGAAGTGCTTTAAAATGACTTTTAAAATGGTACTTCTTTTTCCTTTAGGCTTTGGCATAGGATCAGAAATTCTGAAGAATCTAAGCCAGGTACGTCTAGGTTTTTTGGTTTCTAGATTTGCAAGGGGTACTGGATTATCTGAATGACTGAATCAAAATTGGGTCTTGAAAAGCAGGTGAAATGTCACTGAGTTTGTGTTTTACTCTCCCGTGTACCAGGTTGCGATGAAATGTCGCTGCAGCAGCATGCACTTCTTGGTAGCGGAGTGGAATGAACCATCTATCAACTTCTACAAAAGAAGAGGTGCTTCTGATCTGTCCAGCGAAGAGGGATGGAGACTCTTCAAGATCGACAAGGAGTACTTGTTAAAAATGGCAGCAGAGGAGTGAGGAGTGCTGGTGTAGACAATGACAGCTTCCATTCTATTTTAGATTAAATTCTCAACTTATTCTGCTTTCTATCCTATTCGTAGTGAAATAATAGAATGAGCACCCATTCCAAAGCTTTATTACCAGTGGCGTTGTTGCATGTTTGAAATAAGGTCTGTTTAAGATGGCAATCCTGTATGCAGGTTGGAGTCAGATTTCTCTTGAACATCTTTTGATAAACAACAAGGTGGTATGATAATGTCTATGAAAAAACTTCATTCTTGTGAGTCATTTAAATGTGTACAATGTACACACTGGTACTTAGAGTTTCTGTTTTGATTCTTTTTTAATAAACTACCCTTTGATTTAATTGTTTGGTGTAAGCCTTTTTACTAATCCCTTATTTTTTAGACACTTCTCTCTGTTGAGTGCAAAATAAAAATGGCCAGGAAACATAACTTTAAAATTATTTTAAGAGTTTTTAACCCAATTTAAAGTGCCTTATGGTCAGGAGCTGTGCTGTGCTGGTACTCTGAAAGTCTAGAAAGAAGCCAGTTGAATCCCAAAGTTATATATGTAGCAACATGTAAAATATAACTTTACATTGAGGACATTGTACACTTAATCCAACAGAATTTGCAGGAGCTTAGAAACTAAGGCCCACAATGAAAAAGCTTATTTCTTTTACGAGTGAAAGAGGTGGAAATGGGATTCTGAAACACTGGAAATTGGGGGGAAAAACATCTTGCCCACAACAACCTCATCCCACACAAAATACTATTCTGGAGGGAAACTGCTAATCGGGCAGCAACAAAAATTCCACATTTGTATAGGAAATTTGTAAACTAAAAGAAAGGCTGGAGTTGGACACAGGTACCAATCGGAAATTTGGTACTGCGTTAACACAACGGGTTTCTATGTCCAGAAACAATAGGAGTGAAAACTGGGGGGTGGGGAGAAGAAGTGAATAAAAGCTTTCTCCAAGACTGAAAAAGAAACTCCTAAAGATGCTTGAAGAGGAGACAGTTTTAGACAGGTGAACTCCTTTTATTACTCATAACACTGACCTAAATTCCTAAACCCACTAATTCCCACAATAATGAAAGTGGTAGTTAATACCACTGCAGTGATTTCCAAGATTACTGTTTTCCAAAAGAAGTCATCAGATAACTAAAAAGCAGTACTCTTTTCTGTGTTCTCCAGGAAATAAATACTGGGCTTCTCAGTCCAAGGGGGATTTCGTCCTGCAGCCCTTGGTTTCAGTGTCTTTTATGGTTTCCTAAATTAGAGAGTAGCCATATAAACAAGTGGGTTCCTGGACTGTATTTAACAGGTGAGCTTTGGGATTTACTGGTGGCTTAGAGAGCACGTCATGAAAACAGACTGAGTCCATTCTCAACCAGGGTCCTGCTAGGATGGCAAATAACAAACTACAGGAGAGAAACACTGGCAGGCATAAAAAGAGTTAACAGTAACAGAAGGAGCTTTGTGGGGAAAGAAGACATTTTGAAAATTGTGTTTTGGAAAGTGGGCCTCTTTGAGGAAAACAACTACATGCTGACTGTGGTTAAATATGTGAATAAATTAGATTAACCAAGTGAGTTACAATGTAACTCTTTGTTTTCTCAGTCTTCTTAGAGCTTAGCTCTAAAGGCCCAGTGTTGCCGCCATCAAAGCTTTTATGAAGTTTCTGTATCTACTTTAAAGAAGTCCCTTAAGTTAAAAATTTAGAACCAAAAACATCACAGCAACAGCCCACTGAATGTTCAACTCTTTTATAAAGATACCTCTTTAAAAACTGAACCATAAAACAAATCTGTAAAGCTTGAAATCACCAGGCAAGAGAACATGTTCTGAGGAAATTATATGAAAGGAAATAATAAACACTGATAAACCTGGAAAGGGGGCCATGGGGAGGGGTACATGTAAGTAATGCCTCTGTAAAGATAACTTTTAAATTACTGTTTTACTAAAATATTATACCTGACATGATCATTTAGGAAGAATAGTACTTCAGGCCTAAGGACTTTCAATTATTATATAAGGATATTTTGGGGTTTTCTCTATGTAGTTGTTTTTTTAAACTGTTATATACTAAGTTATCTCCCTTAAAAGAATTATAAAATCAAAATTTTTCATACTATTAAAACAGGAAGGAGCTGGGTTTGTCCACACAGAGACTTACGAGACATCCTGCTACACATCTGATTACAGGGTTGACAGTAGAGGCACCATCTGTCATGGTCCAAACCAGAGTCCAAGATCATCAACTGCTTAGATTCCATGGGGCAGCCTTTCTAGGGAAAGAAAGTAAGAGTCTTTTTCACAGAAATGCAGAAGCAACAATTCAGAAGAAACCTAATGATTTATTAATGCTTTACACCCACTCTACCCAGTCCTGAGTCCCCAGCAAGCCCTAAATGATGGCACTTAGCATTGCTCCTTGAGACAAGTGGCTGCTCAGAGCAGCTGAGGGAGCTGGCAGGGCCCTGGGAAGCCAGCCACCACCTACCAGCCAGACCCTAGCTCCTGTTCAGAGTCCGCAGGCAGCCATGTCTGCTCCTGGGACTCTACCAGCTTGACTGGCCTTATCTTTGTCTTCTTGCTGTTAGTGGACACTGAGACCCCCTAAATTAGAAGGCCCACCAAAGTGTGGGTCCTTCCCGCTGGCTGTGAAAGATTTAGCAGCAGAGGCAGAGGGACAAAGTGAAAAAGTTGCTTTATTTTCCAAAAGAGGAAAAGGAAGAAAAGCACTTGAGCGACGAGTCGCCAGCCAAGAAGGCCGGCAGAGACAGCTCCAGCTGTGGCTCAGGCCACGTGGACTTTTATGAGAGGCTTCTGCCATCATGTCCTCCTTCCAGGTGTGATGGAGCCAATCAGCCCTTGTATGGGCTTTTCAGTCCTGGTATGGGCTTTTCCGGTTGTTGTCATGGCAATCGTCAACTGTCATGGCGCTGGTGGGTGTGTCACTTAGCATGCTAATACATTACAATGAGTGGATGAGGCTCAAGGTCCACTGGAAGTCAAATCCTCCACCATCTTGGGCTCCGTTGGTTCTCACCAATTCTTGTTTCTTCTCATTGCAGCTGCCTCCTGAGACTTAGATAAGAGTAACTGGTTTCTATTTGAGGGAGGGGCAGGGATATGATCCTGGGGGCAACAGCCTTGATAACAAAAATGGAAAGTTGCTTTTAATCAGAATGCCTTCAATCTGGTGGATCCAGCATCCCCCTCAAAAAACCATCTCCAAAGATTCTGTTCAGCCATGAAAGTTTTAAAAGGAAATCTCAGTTAATTGTTGAGACAGGGGGTCAGAGTCATCGCCATCCCCCAGTGCCTGCAGGCTTGTCCTAATCAACTGCTTGGGCTACTCATCTATGACTCAAGGAGGCCTGGGAGACTTCAGCTTTTCCATAAACTACAGGCAGGGGTTTGTGGTGGGGGAGCCCACAGGGTGCTGCTCAGTATCATTGCTTCATCATCTCTTCCTCTGGACTGTTATCTCAGGGTGACTCTGTGCTTCGTTCTCATCTCTTTTCTTTGTGCCGTGGGTCTGGGCTTCATGCCAATCAGCTGTCACCCACAGCTCTGGCTGATAGGCCCACACCCTTACCGAACCCAGCTGCCACTCGCCCCCATCAACATTGCCTCTGTTGCCTCATCTAACAACGGCCACCAAATGCCTTTCCTCACAGGGTTCTGCCAACACACTCTTCCTCCATCATCTCTTTCTTTCTTGTGGCTCACATCTGCTCAGCAAAAGTTTTAGTACCTTCCACGTGGTTATCAACATAATAGTTAATAAGAGCTAACGTTTACTAAGTATTCACCAGGAACTAGGCATTGTTTAGTGTTTTGTATAGTTATTATGTCACCTAATTCTCACAAACATCCGGTGAGGTAGATACTATTATTAGTTTCTTTTTATAATGAGAAACTAACCTTCAGAGAGGTTAAGTTGCCTAAGGCCACACAACTAGGCCTGGGAATCAAACTCCAAACCAAATTTCTCAAACCCCTGAGAGTTCACTGCCATATTCTCAGAGGACCTCATATTCTCTCTAAGAATGACTGAATTTGGTGTTTCTTTTGGATTATACTCCAAAGAATAATCAGTACAGTTGTCCCTAAGTATCCAACGGGGATTCTGGAATTGATTTTTCAGAATATTTTCCATCCACGGTTAGTTGGATCCACGTATACAGAGCTCACAGATGGAGGGCCAACTGCATAAGCGTTTTCTGGATCACTGAAATTAGTAGTTCTCAGTACTGGCTGCACACCAGAATCACCTAGAAAGCTTTTAAGAAATCCTAATGCCCCACCCTGAGAGGCTCTTATTTTAATTATATTTTAATATGCATTCCAAAGTAAAGCCGGGTTTCACTGCCACTGATCTAGATAATCACCTTGTAATCAAATCCTAGTCATAACTGTTAGTACAACCATTTCAGTCTGTGTTTATGCTGCTCACCTTGGCACCACGTCATTAACAACAAGCTCTTGCCAAGCAAAGACCAAGTGAAGTGACATTACACTGCATGAAGGAGAATCTCCTGGAGAGTTTTTAGAGAAAAATGGTGGGAGAATTGTGTCAGCCAATGGCATACAGTGCTGAAACCAAAAACATCCACCCCAGCCATCAGTACCATGTTCCTTTGCAAGCAGCAACTTCATTCAGCAAAACACCTTCCTCTCACATTAAATCAGTGTTGTCCCTTTGAATTTTATTAGTTTAGTAGTTTTGTTTGCATTTGACTCATAAATGTATATGATTTACAGTTGTATAGGAGCCACAAACATAAAATGCTCAAATCTATTTGTATGTCTATAGTAAATAATACAACAAGAATAATTTCAATCACCACTGGGGCTCTGTAAGAATTCTTTCCTTTGAAAGGGGTCCATGTTACTCGAGTTTGACAAACATTGCTGAGACCATAAAGCAATACTGTCTGCTTTTGTTTGGTTAAAAAAAGGCCAAAGGCGTCAGAGGTAAAACTTTTACCAATTGAGCCCCAACTTGATCAGATTTAGGCTTGATTTTTCAGCAACAATATTTCATAGATAATATTTTTTCCCATCAAGACGCATATAATGTCTGGTTATCTTTTTTTGTGATGCTAGCAGCCATTGCTATTAATACCTAGGTGCACTGATTCATTAGGAGTTTCAAAATGTGATATTCTATCATTCCTTCTTCATTTCTTACCTAAAATACTTCTGTAAAGAGAACTTTCTCCAATCGTGTATTTCATTACCATGAAGTACAGCTGACCCAGCAAAGGCAGGATAAATGCTTGAGACTGCCCTTTTATTTACTAGGTTTTAAAACACTGAATTGGCTTCCCCAGCATCTTCCAATTAGGTTCCCCCCCTCACGTATCTTTATTAACTCATGGACTTTTTCCGATGTCTCTTGATCTATTGCCATCATTTTTCTGATTGAAGCTTGGATTTCCCTAATTGTCCAATGGGAGCTTCTTCAAGTTGGCTTCAGAATCCTTGGGACATGACCCCAAAAGCCTTTCGTTGTTAACTTCCTTGCTCTTAAAATGTCCCAGGCTCATCTTGTACATTCCCTACCCCAGACTTGACATCAATGGCAAGGTAATTCTGAACTTCAGAGGTTTCCAGGGAAGCAACATTTTCTGGGAGCAAGCAGTGTTCACAGCTCTCTGTTTTCATAATGACACGGGCACGGCAGGCAGAGCCTTTTAAAGGGGGGCTGGGAGTGGTGGCATTCACCTCCAGCTTAGCTCAGGCAGCCTTCTACCAGCTGCGGGCCAGGCCTGTCTTCTTCCACCTCAGTGCTTATACTGCTTTCTTTCATCCAGTCAATAACAACAATAAAAGTGGTTTCAAAACAGCTAAATCTACAATGACAATGATCCTTGTTTGCAGAGCAACATGGTCCAGGGGCAGTTTGGGTTTGGTGGAAAGAATGCTCCACTTGGAGTCAAAGGAAACTGAATTAGATCCTGGCTCTTCTTCATTTATGGGGATAAAAATAAACTTCATTTACGGGTTTAAAAATAAACTACCTCAGAGCTGCTATAAGGACTAAATAAGATTATGAATATGAAAGTGCAGGATGTACATGATTAATATATTCTATGTGATACAGTAATGCTATGTTGAGCATCTACTATGTGCCAGATGCTGTGATTTTGTTATTTCATTAATCTCCATAACAACAATTTTCATTAATCTTCATAACAATCTTCATAGTGTAGGGTATTTGAAGGGTGGCAGAATATGCCACCCCAAAATATGCTACTTTGGCATAAGGATTATTTTGAGCTAAAGGCACTTGAAAAACAGCAAATGCAAGAAGGACATTCTAACCTCCCCCTTTTTTTTCTCAAAAGAGGAGAGAAAATTCCCATGTGAAAGATCCCTTCAGTGTACCAGAAGAAAAGAAACATTCGTCAACTGGGAGTCAAGTCCGAGAGAATTCTGTACAAACAGAGCTTGTTAAAACAATCCTCCTCTGCCTTTAGCCTCCCCATATATTTCAGTTACTTTTCTACAATCGTCCCTCTTCGTCCAACCTGTTAGAGAAGCTTTTAGGTTTTGCCATTTCTTTGGGTCTTTTCCTTCTGAGGGTTCCCATGTCATGTAAAACAGTCAATCAATTTGTATGCTTTTCTCCTGTTAATCTGTTCTATGTTAATTAAATTCTCAGGCCCAGCTAAAAACCCCAAGAGGGTAAAAGGTCAAGTTTGGCCTCCCCCCAACATGTTCACGTGGTGTGCTGGCCAAACAGCTGGGGTTAGGGAGGAACCTTGATCTGTAGAACCTGCTGATTAACAGGGTGCCAATACTTCCACCAAGGCTGATCTCAAACTACTAATGGTTTTAACAACTGGAAAATGCAAAGTTCCTGAAAATTTAACAAGCTCTCCCAAGCCAGTAGCAGCAGGCTTTGGCACACCACTAAATCAAGCCCATTTTAAAGATGAGGAAATGGAGGCTGAGAGAGGTTGAGCAACTTGGATTCACTACAGGGAGTGAGGGTTGGGGCTGTCACCGGTCTGTGCCTCCACAGACATGTGCTTTCTCGACCACACACCTGGCCCTCCTCAAAGCAGCTGACCCACAGTTTGATCTCTGACTGACTGATTGATTGAATGATGCATGCTTTGGCCATAACACTCAGAACAAAAATGTTTCCCTCCTTGACTGTCAACATCCCAAGGGCAGGGACGGGGTCCCATAATCTTTATATCCTCAGGGCCTCATTCCAGGCATGGCCCACAGTGGGCACTGAACAGTCAATGAATAAATGGAATAAATCAGCCCTAGTTCTAGGGAGAAATTGAGAGAATCAACTTTAATGTCATTCTTTACCTGTAGCAGGCATCCATTTTGAGAGTCACAAATTAATGGGGAAAAAAAAAGAAAGCCAATAATTATAGAGTGCTTTCTACATCCCACGTGTTACACATGGATTATGTCATTTCATCCTTAAAACAAAGCCATCCTTTTGTGCATAAGAAAGGTAGGGTGCAGGGGGTGGAGCAACTTATTCTGTGTTATACAACCAGAAGGTAATGTGGTTGAGATCTGAACTGGACAGCCGGGCCCCAGATACACCTCACAAACCACAATTCATTGTCTAGTTTAACCATACATAGTGGCTTTTAGTCATTAAAACTGGTGGTGCTTTGGGACTGACTGTTTCTTTGTCACCTGGAAAAGGTCTTGCCTGTGCTTAGATTAGTTGTGGAGGAGCTTGGGGAATGTGGGACTGTCGACTGCTCCCTACCTCAAAACTCCTCAGCCAGCTCTGAAAGAAAATTCGACTGTTCCACAGAAAACCAGCTTCAAGGCAAGACAAGTGGTTCAGGAAATATCCCACTTCACTCTCTCTTCCTCAAATGATATATGAGTTCTGTTACTAGAAACAAAAATGTGCTCTCCTAAATTTTCCACATGGGCTTCCAAGGAGTTGAACAACAAAAATCATTTTCCAGTTCCTCTGGCTTCAAGCCTGATTCCGGGACATGATCCAGCAATAATCACCATCCAAATGCCTGTCAGCGAGATGGTCGGTCCGTATGCTGGCATGCAGTACTGAGGCAGTCTTGTGCAATGTTGTTACAGCGTTATGTTATGCTCACACCCCGGCCTTGTTTCCTGCACATCTCGCAGATGCTTATCCACCAACAGGGTGTTAGCTGACAATCACTCTAAACAAGGCTGGACAAAAGAAATAATAGCGGTAACCCCGAGGAACTTCTGAAAGAATATACAGCTAAAATTCTAGAGTGTTCGGTCAGTTCAATATTCTCTGACCGGCAAGTCAAATGTCAGGCAGCATTTCTACCTTTTCCTCTTCTGCCTTTGACCTCTCTTTGTGCTGTCTTGTCCAGAACAATGTCACTTAACTCCTCTGTATCTTAAAACATGAAACACCAGGGGAAATTCTTACAACCCCTTAGTCCCCACCCCAACACCACTCCACCTCCCAGACGAGCTAAAAGCTTCAGGAGTGCTGTAGCACGCTGTTAGTTGTAACTGCTAAGGAGAGGCTGCCTACCCACCGTGCTATTGCTCCTCCCCTGGGATAGGAGAAACAGAATCCTATTGGTCTCAGGCCAAACCAGATGGAACTCTGGGGAAAAGTTCCCATCGAAATCCAGGGAAGTGGGGAGGAGAAAACTCCCAAGGGAAGAATCTAGGTGGTGGTGTGTGTGGTTTACATTCCTGTCTGTGTTTTAAGAGGTTTCGGAGCAGGTTTTAATTAACCTCCAGCTGAAACTTGCTGAACAAGTTTTGCAATTCAGGTTATTGTGTTAGTATTTTTCTGGGTGTATTGTCCTAGGTTTGAATTTCATGAAGTTTATTATTCTTTCTAACTAAAACTCAATGGGAAAAAAACAAATAGTATGTTTTAAAACTTCGGTATTTCCTGGTAATGGCTTGTAGGAAAAAATGAGATTTGGATTGAGAAAGGAAGTCAAAATTTAATATTTACAAGTGATAAGACAAAACCAAAAGTATTTTTTTAATAATATGCCTTTCTTCCAATGAAATATATATGGTCTTTTGGTTCAAATGATAATTATTTGAGACTTAGCTTTTAAAACAAACCCTAGGGGAGAAACTCAAAATATTATGTTTCTTTCTAGTCTACTTCATCAAGGCCTACATTTCAGAAACTACAGCACAATGTGATCTTTCTGTAACAATAACCACTGAATAATAATCACTCTGTCCTCAAAGGAGCCACTGACAAGAGTGGGTTTTGAGGATACTCGAAAAGATGTAGGCTGCTGCCCCAGGGGCCTCTGTCCCAGAACCCCAAGAATCATAGCTTGACATGATCTCTGATAAGTCACTTTACAGTTACTTATATAAGCCTCTGCCCCATGCAGAGAAGAGTCAACTAGTTCAAGGCCTTCAAACTGGGAAATATTTGCCACTTGAAGTATATGAGAACTTTCCAGGTGACTGAGTTTTAGGAACTTGGTTTCCAAACCTCAAATACCACATAAACTCTTTCTGGAAATAACCTGCCTGACGATGGCTCTGAGGTAAACAGGTCACGCTCAGTTCCCCTTGCCCATCTCCCCTTTCATAACAGCCCTTCTTCCACGTGACTAAACAAAGGTGTATCCCTCATCCACCCTGAATCTTAGCAGATTGTGTTACCTCAAAGTGTAAAAACCTCTAGGCACCAAACCAAAGATAATTCAGTGAAGTCCAACTCCTGAGGGAGTTCTCTGAGAGTTAAGCCAGTGTCAGCGAGGAAAAATAATTTTTTCTCTACCTTTCAAGGTTCTTGGCTGAGATTTCCCCTGTAATAAAAGACAGATTCACAGGAGATAAACAAACAGAAGTTTAATAACACGTATACTTCCTATATACATGGGAGAGACCCAGGGAAACTGAGTAACTCTCGAGACAAAATGGCCCAAGCGACCACCTTCAATACCATCTCCAGCAAAGGACAAAAGAACGATGCTGGAGGTGAGGGGAACCAGTTATGGGTAGTTATCAGGAAAAGCAGAGTAAACAGAAGTATGGCAGATTTAAGTTGTTGCCTTCTCCAAATGATAAGAGAGATTCTAGACATTTAGACGTTTTCTTCTTCCTGGTACAGGGAGGAAGACACCCTTATAAATGGAGATTTCTCCTTAAGTGTAAATGTCTCTTATAAAAGGGTAATTTCTACTTGGTTTTCAGAGCTTTGCCTATGTCTGCTAGTTCTTAAAAATAATCAGTCCAAAATAATTCTTATGCCAAAGAGGCATGTTGTGGGGGGTGCATATTCTGCTCCCCTCCACCAGCTTCTCAGATTGCTTAGGAGCACAAACCAAGGCTTTATTTCTAACTCCACACAGAAAAAGGTTCCTAAGCAAGCAAATTCAAAGATTCTCTCTCTCTTTTTAAATTGAAGTATAGTCAGTTTACAGCATTGTGTCAATTTCTGGTGTATAGCATAATGTTTCAGTTATGCATATACATACATAAATTCCTTTTCTATTCTTTTTCATTATGAGTTACTACAAGATATTGAATATAGTTCCCTGTGCTATACAGAAGAACCCTGTTCATCTATTTTATATATAGTAGTTAGTATCTGCAAATCTCGAACTCCCACTTTATCCCTTCCCACCCCTTTCCCACCCTGGTAACCATAAGTTTGTTTTCTATGTCTGTGAGTCTGTTTCTGTTTTGTAAATAAGTTCATTTGTGTCTTTTTTTTAGATTCCACATATAAGTGATATCACATGGTATTTTTCTTTCTCTTTCAAAGATTCTCTCTTGGAATAGATATAAGTGGTACAATAAGGGAACTACTGGTTAAAAAGTGTCAGCAGTTGGCTGGGGACAAGGGGGCAGGGGGGCAGGGAGGGTAACCATAACTTTCCAGAAAGAGATTGCTTACTCAAGCATTTTGTCAGGATTGTTTTTTACCTCCCAGGAAAGACTGTAACTACATTAGACATAAAAGTTCTATCCCAGACTAAATTTGGGACAATTTTCTCTCTCAAGACCTGAAAATAAGAGATCTTCTGGTAAAAGAAAAACATTGAGAGAAACAGCAACAGCAACTTATTTTATCCATGTGACAAACTGCTTTATCTAAGCATTAGAAGTGAGATAGTATTTAACATTTATTTGAACTGAAAAATAAAGGCAGATTTTCTTTAAGGATTTCCATCCCCCTTCACATAACGAACTCTTACTCCTCCTCAGCTCTCTGCTTCAATGTCACTTCCACAGGGAAGCCCTCCCAGACCACTCATCCACCTCCTATTATACATTCCACTAACACCTCTTTCACTGCACTCTTCCCAATTGTGATTTGCTATTTATCTGTGGAATTCTTTCAGATCTGTGTCTCATAATAGCGCAAGTTCATGAGGGCAAGAATCATGTCAGTTTTAGGTCCACCATTGACTGGTGAGCAGGGAGAGGGTTAATATTTTCCACAATTCTTTAAAACTTAGATTTGGCTGATTGGTTTGACAATGACTGGCTGTGCCATGAGGTATAGAGCAGGCACTTTTCATTAACTGAATGAGCTAAATGAGCTGTGCTGGGATTTCAAAGCAATAAAAATAGATTTATAGTATGTACATGATACACAGTACATGAAAAAGCATGTCTTTGAATGAAATAATGCCATTTGCAGCAACATGGATGGACCTAGAGATCCTCATACTAAGTGAAGTAAGTCATAGAAAGAAAAATACCATATGATAGATTTTCCGGTCAAGATGGTGCAGTGGTAGGACAATGAGCTCGCTTCTCCTCGCGACTACAACAAAACCACAACTGAATGCTAAACAGTCATCGAAAAAAAGGCTGGAACCTAGCAAAAAAGATCTTATGCAACTGGAAACATAAAGAGGGAACCACAGCAGGATGGTAGGAGGGGCGTGTTCACAATATAATTGGGCCCCACAAGCTGAAGATTAGTTAAGTCACAGAGGCTCTCCCACAGGAGTGAGAGCTCTAAGCCCCATGTCAGGCTTCTCAGGTTGGGTCCGGCCATTGGGAAGAGAAGGGGACCCCAGGACACCTGGTTTTGAAGGCCAGGGGGCTTAGTGCCGGTAGCCCCACAGGACTGGGGGAAATGGAGACTCCATTCGCTTGGGAAGCATACACGGAAACTTGTGTGCACCAGGTCCAAGGGCAGAGGCAGTGACTTCATAGGAACCTGGGCCAGGCCTGCTTGCTGGATTTAGAGGGTCTTCTGGGCCGTAGGGGACGGCTGTGGCTCACCCAGGGGACAAAAAGCTGGTCACAGACATTCTGGGAGCGTTCATCTACATGAGCTTTCCTGGAGGCTGACATCTTGATTGGATCATTAGCACTAGGACCTATCCCCACCCAACAGCCTGTAGGGAAGCCTCAGGCCAAGCAACAGACAAGGTGGGAACACAGCCACATCCATCATCAGACCTCCTAAACCACAAAGGCCTTTGGATACAGCCCTACCCACCAGAGGTCCAGGACCAAGCTTCACCCAGCAGTGGGCAGGCACCGCTCCTCCTGCCAGGAAACCTGCATAAGCCTCTAGTCCAGCCTCACCCACCAGGCACAGATACTAGAAATAAGAAAACAACTATCCCAAAGCCTGTGGAAGGAACCTACAAACACATAGAAAGATAGATGATATGAGGTGGCAAAGGAATATCTCCCAGGCCAAGCCACAAGATAAAATCCCAGAAGAGGAAATAAGTGATGAGGAGACAGGCAATTTACCTGAGAAGAGTTTAAAGTAATGATGGCGAAGATGTTCAGAGAACTCAAGAGGAGTACAGATGCACAGAGTGAAGTCTTTAGCAAAGAGTTGGAAAATATAAATAACATCCAAACAGAGTTGAAGAATAAAATCACTAAAATGAACAACACACTAGAAGGAAGCAAAAATAGACTAAATGAGGCAATGGAATAGATCAGTGAGCTAGAAGACAGATTAGTGGAAATCACTACTGAAGAACATAAAAAAAGAAAAAAGAATAAAAAGGAATGAGGATAGTTTAAGAGAACTCTGGGACAACATGCAGCACACTAATATTTGCATTATAGGGGCCCCAGAAAGAGAAGAGAGAGAGAAAGGACCTGAGAAAATTTTTGGAGAGATAATCACTGAAAAATCCCCCAACTTGGGAAAGGAAACAGTCACCCAAGTCCTGGAAGCACAGAGAGTACCACACAGGATCAACCCAAAGAGGAACACACCAAGGCACATAGTCATCAAATTGACAACAATTAAGGATAAGGAGAAAATATTAAAATTAGCAAGAGAAAAGCAACAAGTAACATACAAAGGAACTCCCATTAGGTTATCAGCTGATTTTTCAGCAGAAACTCTACAGCCAAGAAGGGAGTGGCACGATATATTTAAAGTGATGAAAGGGGAAAACTTACAACCAAGAATACTCTATCCAGCAAGGCTCTCGTTCAGACTTGATGAAGAAATCAAAAGCTTCACAGATAAACAAAAGCTAAAAGAATCAGCACCACCAAACCAGCTTTACAACAAATGTTAAAGAAACTTCTCTAGTCACCAAACCATAAGAAAAGAGAACAAAAAAGAAGAAAGAGGGAAAAAAAGACCTACAAAAGATTGCTTTGGCTGTTCGGGGTCTTTTGTGGTTCCTTATAAATTTTGGAATTGTGTGTTCCAGTTTTGTGAGGAATGTTGCGAGTATTTTGATGGTGCTTGCGTTGGATCTGTGGATTGCTTTGGGTAGTGTGGCCATTTTGATAGTGTTGATTCTTCCAATCCAAGAGCACGAGAAATCTTTCCATTTCTTTGTGTCATTTTGGCTTTCGGAGTATAGGTAACTTCCTTGGTTAGGTTTATTTCTAGGTATTTTGTTGTTTTTGATGTAATGGAAATGTTTCTGCCGGTTATAAAATTCTGCTTTTTGAAGTGCAAAAAAATAAAGTGAGTGAAGGGCCGCAAATGGCAAAGTATCCTTCTTTCTTATGGTGAGCTGTATTCCATTACATATATGTGTGCTGCATCTCCATTATCTGTTCAACTATTGATGTGCACTTAGGATGCTCCCATATCTTGGCAATTATAAATAATGTTGCTGTTAACAGCAGGGTGTATGTATCTTTTTGAGTTAATTCTTATTTTGTGGTTGGCTTTATTCCTTTGATAACTATGTAAATTAAAAAAGCTAAAGCTCTAAACGTTCCTAGAAACAATGAACAGTACATATATGTAAATTTAAAAAATATGTGCAGTAAAAAAAAAAAAAAGAAATGAGCTATCAAGCCATGAAAGACATGGAGGAAACTTGAAAGACCTATTACTAAATGAAAGAAGCCAGTCTGAAAAGGCTACAAACTGTACGATTCCAACCAAATGACATTCTGGAAAAGGCACAGATACAGAAACAATACAAAGATTGTGGTTTCCAGGGGAGAGGGAGGGAGGGAGGAATGAATAGATGGAGCACAAGGGATTTTTAGGGCAATGAAATTATTCTGTATGATACTATAGTGGTGGCTACATGTCATTATGCATTTGTCAAAACCCATAGTATGTACAACATCAAGAGTGAACCCTAATGTGAACTACGGACTTTGGTTGATAATAATGTGTCCATGTTGGTTCATCGATTGTACCAAATATGCCACACTGATGAGGGATGTTGAGGGTAGAGGAGTATGTATGTGTGGGTGGGAAGGGCTATGTGGGAACTCTATTTTCTGCTCAACTCTGCTGTAAACCTGAAACTGCCCTAAAAAATAAAGTCTATTATAAATTTTTAAAAAATACCATATGATATCATTTATATTTGGAATCTAAAAAAATAGATACAAATGAACTTATTTACAAAACAGAAACAGATAGACATAGTAAACCAACTTATAGTTACCAAAGGGGAAAGGGTTGGGGAGGGTAAATGAAGAGTTTGGGATTAGCAGATAGAAACCACTATATATAAAATAAACGATAAGGACCTACGGTAGAGAACAGGGAACTATACTCTGTATCTTTTAATAACATATAATGAAAAGAACATATATATATATATATATATATATATATATATATATATATATATATATATGTATTATGTATATACACATAACTGATTCACTATTCTGTACACCAGGAACTAACACAACATTGTAAATCAACTATACTTCAATTAAAAAATCATGTTCTTTGCAACTATTTAATCTATGATTTTAAAAATATAAAATGTCAATTGAAATATGCAAGAGAAAATTTAAAACTTAAATTTTTAAAAGACAAAATAAAATATGTGAGGGGGTACATAGTTGTTCAAAATTCTTTTTGGGCATATGCGAACAAAAATGCTTGAACGAAACTGAAACAGGACAATCACTGCAGTAACACAGGACTCCCACTTCTACTCTTCCTGGGTGGACATCAGCCAGCATCTGCCTCAACACACTTGGTGATGGGGAAATGACTACCTACCTACATGGTAGCTCAAAGTGTTGCTGGAAAGTTCCATTGGTAAAAAAGTTCAGCGAGCCTGGGGTCAAAGCTGTCTCTTTGTTGTTTCCATTCACCCAACTGTGGCCTTAATTCTGCCACTGGAGCTGGAATACCCCCTTATTCACTGAGCCGGCTTTTGATGATCCCAAGATAGACACATCCGATATCCAGCCCTTCAAAAATTCTTTATTATATATAATTTCTTGGTGGGGCACCATCCTTCTTTGAAGATCTCCATTCTCCTTCACCTAATTAATCCCTATTTTTCCTCAGCAATCAGGTTAAATGTTACTTCAGGCACCTCCAAACTATTTATTCATTTTCTACATGGGGAAAAGGCGCAGGCAGAGGGTAAAATATACAGCCTGTCCTTATACAGCTTGGCCTTTAAAAAAAATTCTGTTAACCATCACTTACACCTACACTTCATTGGCTGAGATGTGTCACAAGGCAACTCTTGGTGGCAAGGGAGGCTGGGACTTTCAGTATGTTACTTTCTGATTACTCTTGCAGAAAAGGTCATGGGTGTAATGTTAGCAAAGTGATAAATCATATTTTGGAAAAATAACAAGCTATAGTTTTAGACATAATTTGGAACACTACAAGGTAAACTAAATAACCAGCTAAAAAGTAGTTACCAAAACAAAATAAACCTTTGACACTGTGTAAAGTTACACAACTTCCTAACTGGGTTAAAGCAAAAATATAAACAGTTCACCAAAAAATGCAGACGCTCAATAAAATAAAAAGTGGTATATATGACCTGACATTGCTTTCTTCTTAAAAATTTCCAATGACTTCTCTTTCCACTCCCAATTCAACCACCCTATCCCAAAATGTTAAAGGGTTGTGACGTTCATGTTTTCTATTCAGCACGTTAAGTCAGAAATTCTAAAAACACATTTTTAATTGTGGATTATACCATTACATGACTTTGTCTACAAAGCAATTTGATTTTTTAAGGCAACTTAATTTTAAAAACACTTACACAAGTGTTCAGTTGATTACGATTAAGACCATTTTCTTCTGGTGAATCAGCATGATTTCTTCATCAACTTAAGCACTTTGTGAAACATTGGCAGTTTCATTTCCTGCTAGGGAAACAGTGTCTTCAGAACTCAGATAAATCTTTGCTACTTTGCTTCAGTACTGAAAATAAACAAAAAAAAAAAACATATGAAACACATTGATGCATATTTGGGGAATAGTATCTTTAATACATTTTCAGGATTATTTAAAGGTTAAGAAGGGGATTATTTGGTCTGATTGAAAAAATATATCTTCTAATGTGAGTATTTATATGGAAGATCACTTTTGAAGCTGTGTGGCAGATGCTGTTGGATTTGTGCCTGAGTTCTTTCTTTTTATAAAAATTAGAATCACATCATCATCACAATCTACACTCTCCCAACCTGGACTTTCAGGGTGAACTCTGGGGCAACTCCAGTGGTAAAAGCCCCAACTCTCCCAGTGTATGTTGTATACAAAATCCTAACAATTTTTAGGAAAGTTTTTCATTATTAGTGTTTTGTTTTAGAAAAAGTCCAAAAGAGGATATGGTGAAAAGTCTACAGGATACAGAAGATGAGAAGGAGACAGCATTTAAAAACAGAATCACATGATTTGCAAGCAGGGAAAGAGCAAGGGGGAAATAAAAGAGGGGTTGTGAGACATCGCAGAGAAAATGTGCTGAGTGGCAAGAAAAGAGAGGCGAGCACCATAAAGAACATTTTTTGAAGGGTCAATATAGGGGTCAGTATCACATGATCTTAACGCAGCATCCTGAAGACAGTGCAAGGGGACTACATATAAGGTTGTTTAGTTTCTGGGTTTTTTTTTTTTTAATGGAACAGTCCAGATTTTTAGTTTTCTGTCTAGAAAACAAAAATTCAGAACTGAAATTATCATGGCCTGTAGTGGCTCCAGTCTTTGCCCAACCAACTCCCCATTTCCCTTCTTTTGTTCATTTGCAGAACTCCCCTTCTACTAGACTCCATGGTCCTGGTGTCCTGGTAAGATTATCAGCCATGATGCCCTGCTCCTCTCTAAGCTCCCCTCATGCCAGGACTTGGCTCAGGGCTGGGTATACCCGGGTTTCAAGGCTCCTACTAGTTCACAAGCTGGAGGCTGTAGCCTGGGGCTGTCGGCTGCCATCTGCCCTGAAGGAGTACCTGCTGCAAAACGCAGCCGAGGCCTTGGGAGTCAGGCCAAGCACTGAGGTAACAGCACAGCAGTTTGAGATGTTCTTCCTCATTGGAATTCCTGCTCATTCTCTGTCCTTGAACTCTCAGCTCCATGGTCCACCCTAGTCTATGGGGATCAGTCTCCCCAGGAACCACAGCCCCCACTTACAGGCTGCCTCATATTCCTCAATCTACCCCACGGGGGGAGCTCTTCTCCCCACCTAGGTCCTAAATAGCTTGGTAGCAAGTCATGTTAGGGTTCCTTCCCCCCACAAAACCAGCCTGGCATATAGTAGGGTAAAAGGTAAGACTTGTTCAATTCAATTCTTTTCTTGTGACAGAAAGTATACTGAAACCAGAATGTTTTTCTAATAAGTGAGCACACTAGGTGGCTGCTTAAGAAACATTTACCGGGCCAAACTTACATTATCTTGTTTAATCCGCACAACCAACCTGAGAGGTGGATGTTTAAGTTTATGACCTTGGAATTTTGAACTAAGTTATAAATTGCAATGAAAGTCCCTCTGCCTCCAAATTCTGCATAAGAAAAGCCGTCCATAACGCCTCCTTTTCACCCCTTCCCCCTAACCAACAAGCAAACTTGCACTGTCTAGTTATTCCTGGTATCTCAGGGATAAAGGACGTCCAAGGACAAGGACTTATAAGCTGAATAAACTGGGACAAATTATCCACTTGTTTCATCAAATACATTTCCCAAGCAACAAAACATGTGATGCAGCATAGGAAAAACTAACCACTCATGAAGATAACACAGTTTCTGAGAGAGCCTTGGGCCAACCTTAATAACTGCCTCCACAGGAGAGGCCTCCATTCGGAGAACGGAGGGAGGGGCGACAAGCCAGTTGTTGAACTGGGACCTTCTAGAACCGCAGCTGTGACCCTTAACAAGATAGCTGACCTGGGCCTTTCATTTCCTTGACTTCATTTATGCTTTTGATTCTAAAGTTGCAAATAACAGGAAATGAACCACAGTGTTAGCCAGTTAACATCAAAGGTAGAAGGAGACAGGGAGGCCAACTGTGAAAAAGAATTTAAAAAGTAAACATTCCAGTGAGTCACAAGCATTCAATACTCACTAGAACCACAAGAAGCAGTCTGTGTGGGAACCTATAAGTGGACACTCCAAGGAAGAGCAGACCTGGAGCTCTTTGGAAAGTATAAATTTGCATACAAATGTGAGAAATAAAACGTTAGCCATAGTGAGGGAAAATATTTATAAGATGAAAAAATGATTCTGAATGGAACTTAATTTGCAGGTATACTGATTTCCAGCCCACACATGCTACCCATTTGTTCTTTTTGGGGCAAAGAATAATCCTCGAGGGATACTTGCTCTTATATTTTTCAGACCATAAATATCACAGATTATGTGGTACTTCAGTTTTGAAATGAAAGTTTGTGTCTTAATAAAAATGGTAAATTTATAAATCATAGTGCTCTTTGGCACCGTGGTTCCCAGCCTTGGGGAACCTTACAAAAATACTGATGCCTGCGTTCCTCCCACCCAAGATTCTGATGTCACTGGTCTGAGTGCAGCCTGGACATGGGAATTTTAAAAATCACCTCATGTGATTCAAATGTGTGGTTAAGGGTGAGAACCAGTGTCCTCAGGATTGCTTAGAAAGCAAGGCAGCTGCTCAGAGAAGGAAGGGAATTTCTTGAGGTAGGTCGAATCCACAGTCCGGATTCCATCTCCCTTAGCTTAGTACCCTCCACCCCAGCTGTATCCTCAGAGGGCTACTACTCCAAGAAATCTGGGCATCAAAAAAACACCCTTTAATTTTCCCATTCTTTCAAATGTCTGGGAGAAAAAGGTATAAGGGAAAACTTCCATGGCTGGCATCTGTCGTACTGGTTTTACTCATGCCCACTTAGGCTGAGTTTGAATCAAAAGAAAAAAGTTCAAAGTTAAGACTGTTAAGAGACGGGACCCTGCCTGTGTGTGTTTTAACAACAATCAGAGAAATCTGGTGTAAAGGTGTAGCACAGCAGTGCTTGACATCAAACATCGCTACCACCGTCTGAACAGAAGGCCATGTAGCTTTAGCCATAAAACTACTCATGTAATGGTGCACATGCAGGGCCTTTGGTTTCTGTCTAGTTTTATTTCACCTAACAGTTAAAGGCAGTGAAGCCAGAAAAAAGTGATCTCTAACTCCCTATCTCTGAGAACTCATTCTAGTAAAGGAAAATGAGGTTTAAAGAGAGGAAGTCAAAAATAGTATAAAGAAGTGAAAATCAGATGGAAAATGAAGACATATTTTTGAGTCTGATCTCAAAATGAAAGGCTCATAGCTGTGACTTCGCTATAACTTCATTTTGATAATTTCAATTTGATATAAATTCTGCTCCACCCTTTTTTTCTCGATGTCTGCCAAAAATATTGGTATTTCCTTGATGTACACTTCTGAATCTGCAAAGAGATAAAGATTTACATACCTCTGGGTTAAAACTGAAAGAGGGAAACAGTATGGAAGTTCCTCAAAAAATGAAAACTAGAACTACCGCGTGATGCAGCAATTCCCCTTCTGGGTATTTATCCAAAAGGGTTGAAAGCAGGGTCTCAAAGAGATATTTGTACTCTCACATTCATAGCAGCATTATTCACAACAGCATGAGGTGGAAGTAACTCAAATATCCATCGATGGATGAACGGATTAACACAATGTGGTACCTATGTACAGCGGAATATTATTCAACCTTAAAAAGGAAGAGAATCTTGTCACATTTTACAACATGGATGAACCTCAAGGATATTATAAGTTAAAAAAGCCAGTCACAAAAGACAAATACTTTATTAATATGAGGTATCTATTTAGTCAAACTCATAGAAACAGAAAGTAGAATGGTGATTTCCAGGGGTTGTGGGGAAGGAGAAAAAGGGAGTTGTCATTTAATGGGAATTATAGAAGAGCAAAACTTGTTATCCCAAAAAGTGGATTATTTTGAGCTAAAAACAAGAAGGGAAGGGCCTAGAGATCAGAGTCTGCTGTGTCCCATTGTCCCTGTCTGCCCCAGCAAACATTGTTTATGAAACATCTGCTTTTCCATCTCCAATGTGCATTGTCTTCCTCACCTTTGAAGTCCCAAACCACTACCCGCAACATCCTCTTTTGTCTTTAGCTGAAGATGATACTTAAGGTGAGGGCTTAGGCCATTTTGGGTAGTGATTCAGCTTTCCTGCGTCTCTCCCATGTATATTATGTTATTAAACTTCTGTTTAATTTTTTCCTATTAATCCGTCTCCTGTCAATTTAATTCTTAGACCAGCCAGAAGAACCAGGAAGGGCAGAGGGAAATTTCTTCCCAATAGTAAAGTTTTAGTTCTGCAAGATGAAAAAGTTCTAGAGATCTTTTTCATATCAATGTGAATGTATTTACTACTACTAAACTGTACACTTAAAAATGGTTAAGATGGTACATTTTATGTGTTTTTTACCACAACTTTTTAAAATCTTGGTTTCAAATATCAGAAACAGAATCTGGGTAATTTAAAGGAAGAAAATTTGGAAGCCAATTTGATCACTCATGGATCAAATCTGAGAAGGCTGAAGATCCAAACTTTGCCTGTAAGAACAAGAAAGACTGGGTATCAGGAAATTGACTGTTCCCTTGAAGTTGGGGAGTTCTATGGGTTCTTTTGACCGGGAAGCATCCAGTAATAAATCTCAGGTTTGTAAATATCATAAAAAGAAAAACTAAAAGAGGAAGACTGAGCAAAAGGAAGTCAAAGCTTTAGGCAGCAGGTGCACTCCGTTCTAAATTAGGACGGGAACAGTCGTGCAAATGCAGACTCTGAAACAATGAACGGCAGAGGACTCAACAGCACTCTGAAAAGGTATTCCATTGTGATGGAAGTATTTTGATCTAAGTCTGAGCCTGTTCTCAGCGTATTAAAAAAAAAAGTCTCTCTTTGGTGGGAACCAAAAACAAAATCTGATTCATATTGAATTTTTTCCCAAAAGTTACACAAAGGGAAATAATAATGCCAAGTGTGAGAATTGAAGTGGAAATCAGATCTCAGCCCAGCCAGAACAACCAATGGGGACAATAGACAATAACTGTGACTCTAATGAAATTCATTTCTCAGCTGAAGGCACTGGGGCGATGTTTCTCTTGCTCTATTCTTAGTACTAAATCTAACTTTTTCCCTTTCAGGGAAACAGCTCTCTCCAGTTTGAAACAATAGATATTCACACTGCATTCCACATTTTCTGGGTTCTCAGTGCTGCCTCAAATGTCATGACCTCCTCTCTCCCACCTCGATATTTCCCCTCCGGCAGGAGGTCACAGCTGTTTATAGAACATGAGAGTGTAGAGTATCACAAATGTACGCAATAGGAGCAGTAGTGATAAAGTGAGGGAAGGCTCAAAAGCTATACCTTACTCATCTTGTCCTCTCCAGTGCTATGCTGCCATTTGCTGGCATTCAGTAAATTTTGTTGGCTGGGTAAGACAGATAAATTTCATATCTTTATACACATGAAAAGGAGCTTAAAGTTTTAAAGTAAAAGTGGTTGTTGCACTCCAACTGCTCAATAAATGCTAAGGCAATGTGTGGTTGAATGAATTGGATTTCCTAGTGACCATGCCCATTGCTGCCTTTTAGGCAGTTGTGGTGCAGGGCCTAGCTGCCTACCAACTATCTACTCTCCAGTTCTCTCCCAAATGAAAAGAACCCCAGTTTTTCACTTGGCGTATTGCTTACCAGCTAAAAGACTACATTTGTCAGACTCCACTGTAGCTAGGTTAAGTTACAGTTAACAAGTAAGCTTAAGTAATGGGTGGAAGTTCTGGGAAGCCTTGGAAGGGAGGTGGCATGTGCACCTTCCTCTCTTCTTCTATTCTGCTGCTTGGAACTATGATGTGATGGCTGGAGCTCCAGCAGCCATCTTAGACCATAAGGATGAAGACTATATCCTAAAGATGACAGAGGGGAAAGCTGAAGGTGGCCTGAGTCCCTATGACCATGGAGCTGGCACACTAGCTCTGGACTACTTACTTCTAAACTTCTTTTGAGAAATAAACTTCTGTATTTTTAGCCACTAGTTTTAGGGTCTCTATTAGTCACAGCTGAGCCCAATCCTAAGTGATACAGCTATGGTCTCAGAAAATAAAGAACTAGGGAAGAGGTTTTAGACCCTCCCCTTTTTCTCCTTAAGACATCAGACTCAGTTTAGGGAGGGTACCAGTCCTCTACCTCACAAAGATAACCTACCTTAGATTGTTTTCATGATCTCTTCCTGTGTAACTGCAAAGGTAGTTTAACCTGACTGGTAGTCTCCTGACTCCTCTCCCTGTTCCTAGAAGCCAGTGCTGCCATGGTGCTTACCAAAGACTCCTCTTGGTTCCTCTGCCTCCCTCACTCCTGACCTCTTCTAGGCCTGTCTTCTCCATACAACAAAACTGTCCAACACCCTCTTGTAATCTGATTAAACCAGTTCACAATGAGAGTGAATGACTAACAGTCTTCATCTGGGGAGAAAGGTAGGCGAGCACACATTCTACGAGCATATAATTCAGAATACATTTGTAACAGGTCGGGGAAAGTGAGAGTAGAACATGGTTGTAAAACGGCTTGTGAGGCCACACAGGCAGTGAGGCGCAGGCCTGGGACCTGAATCCAGGCCTTCTAGCTCCTCGTTCAGTGTTCTTTCCTTCAAGCCAAGGGGTCAGGCATGTTGGGTATGCTACTACCAAGTCCAGGGTCACCACAAAGAGCATGTGGAGAGTTAAGACATGTGCCTTAGGAGCTTTGCCAAGTTAGAATCTGCTGGCAGACCCAAAGCCACAGGAGTGGAAAGTACACGGGGAGGATAACAGGCTGAACTTTCAATGTGAAGGCTCTCAGTGGCACATGATAAAAAGAGAAGAGGCTCCCATTGTGTGCACGTGACTTCTCTTGCATGGCTCTTAAATGGAAGTCTTCTGAGGAAGAGATGAAACTGTCCAGAAGGCATCACCATTGCTTCTTCCAGGGCTGAATTTCTGGTATGGGTCCCATATCTTCTTGGTGATATTCAGAAATAACAGATAATATAGAAATCATTTTTTAATGTGGTAAAACTGACGTAACATAAAATTTATCAATTTAACCAATTTTAAGTGTACAGTTCAGTGTCATTAAATACACTCACCTTGTTGTACAACCACCACAACCATCCATCCATAGAACTCTTCATCTTCCCAAACTGAAACTCTCCTGATTTTAACACTAAGCCCCCATTCCCTTCTCTGCAGCCCCCCAACAATCACCAACCTACTTTCTGTCTCTGTGAATTTGACTACTCTACATGCCTCATATAAGTAGAATCATATGGCACCTGTCCTTTTGTGTCTGGCTTATTTCACTTAGCATAATGTCTTCAAGGTTCATCCATGTGATAGCATGTGTTGGAATTTCATTCTTTCTAAGGCTGAATAATGTTCCATTGTATGTATATATAGGAATTGTTTTTAAAGAAAAGATACAAACATACATATGGACATAACAAAGCCACTGAAGAGGTCTGCTACTGTATAAGGGGGTTGAATTTGGAGTCAATGGTTCATGCAGTGAGTAGAGAAGGAGCTGTTAGCCTTGCCATATATCAGGTGCCAGTGAAGACAGCAAATACAATGTGGGCCCGTCCTCCAAGACAGCTCACAGTCGATCAGGCAGGCAGACACAAGTAGCTAGCTTTCCATGGCAAACATTATGTCAAAACAGAGGCACAACAGATGAAATCTCCCTGGGAGGCATCAGAATGAGCATAGTTGACCTTTGACTAGGCCCTTGAAAACAATGAAGATGGGGATATCTGGACTGTTGATCTCAGTGGCAGAGCTGAAAATCTCACAGGTGATACGTGGGGTTTCCATTGCAATGGCAGTAAAACAAATTACCCCAAAACATGGGAGCGGAAAAACAACCATTTATTTATGCTCAAGGATTCTGTGAGTCGTCAATTCCAACACACCTCATCAGGGACAGGTTGTTGCTGCTCCACTATGTCTCAGCTGGAGGACTTGATGGAGGGCTTACTCACATGTCCAACAGTTGATGCTGGCTGTCTGCCAGACTGCGGCTGGAACTGTCAGTGGAACACCTATACGTGGTCTCTCCATGCAACTCTGGCTTCCTCACAGCATGGTGACTGGGTTCTGAGGGCGAGCATAGCAAAGTAATCAGCTGGAGGCCCCATCGCCTTCTATGACCTAACCTCAGAAGTCATGCAGCTCATTTCTGCTGCATCCAATTTGATATGAGGAAATCACTAAGGTTGGCCCACTTTCAAAGGGAAGAGAATTAGATTCTTTTGGTGGGAGGACAGTCAGGTTCTACAAGAACATGTGGAACCAGAAATATTGCTGTGGCCATATCTGATCATAGCAGGTTTGGTACATGCCTGATGTTGGAACTATCTTGGCATGGGGACTCCCTCTGGGACAATGGCTGAGTCCATGAGTAGAAACCAGCTACCTGAATATTAACAGTCGCAATCTTGGGCCACCACTCCAGCTCTGGCAATGACTAATTTCAGTAGTGACCAGGTGGTAATGACCACATGTCTGCCTTTCATTTAGGACTGACCAATTCAGATCTTGTAAACCCCTGAGGTTCTTGAATATAGTTTGGTGGGGGGTTTGAGAGAGAGGGTACAATACTGGACTGACTACTAATTTGGGTATGTGGGTGTTTGAGCCAATTGTAATCAAGTTATTAACTTGATTACAGGGAAGTGACACTTGTACCTCCAAGTTGGTGAAGAGGTCATACCCACTACAACTTTCACATGCTAATTTGGGGGCCTACCTCCCCCAACCCTGCACCAGATTGGAAGCTCTTTAAGGACAGTATTCATCTTATCTGATCTCTGCAAAGGAGTCAACAAGTTTGGTCTTTAGAATCACATAACCCTCGATTTAAATCTCAACTCTGCCACTTGCTAGTTGTGTGGTCTTATACATGTTAATTGATTATGCCAGACTTGAGTGTCCTCATCTCAGAAGTATTAAAAGTTCCTAGGTCAGTCTACCAAGGCAATAGAAATAAAAGCAAAAATAAACAAATAGGACCTAATTAAACTTACAAGCTTTTGCACAGCAAAGGAAACCATAAACAAAATGAAAAGATAACCCTAAAGACTGGGAGAAAATATTTGCAAATGATGCAACTGATAAGGACTTAATTTCCAGAATATAAAAAAGCTCATACAACTCAATAACAAAAAAAAACCCAATCAAAAAATTGGCAGAAGACCTAAACAGACATCTCTCCAATGAAGACATACAGATGGCCAATAGGCACATGAAGAGATGCTCAACATTGCTAATTATCAGAGAAATGCAAATCAAAACTACAATGAGATATCACCTCACACTGGTCAGAATGGCCATCATTAATAAGTCCACAAACAATAAACTGCTGGAGAGGGTGTGGAGAAATGGGATCCCTCCTACACTGTTGGTGGGAATGTAGTTTGATACAGCCATTATGGAGGGCAGTATGGAGGTTCCTTAAAAAACTAAACACAGACCTACCATATGATCCAGCAATCCCACCCTGGGCATATATCCAGAGAAAACTCTAATCCAAAAAGATACATGCACCTCAGTGTTCAAAGCAGGACTATTAACAATAGCCAAGACATGGAAGCAACTTATATATCCACTGACAGATGACTGGACAAAGAAGTTGTGTACACACACACACACACACACACACACACACACACACTGGAATATTACTCAGCCATAAAAAAGAATGAAGTAATGCTATTTGCAGCAACATGAATGGATCTAGAGATTATCATACTAAGTGAAGTAAATCAGACAAAGACAAATATCACATGATATCACTTACATGTGGAATCTAAAAAATGATACAAATGAATTTATTTATAAAACAGAAACAGACTCACAGAAATAGAAAACAAACTCATAGTTACCAAAGGGGAAAGGGAGGGATCAACTAGGAGTTTGGGATTAGCAGATACAAACTACTATATATAAAATAGATAAACACAGGGAACTATACTCAATATCTTGTAATAACCTATAATGAAAAAGAATATGTATATATATGTATGACTGAATCATACAAACCAGAAACTAACACATTATAAATCAACTATACTTTAATTTTTTTAATTGAATAAAAGGGAAAAAAAGAAGAATTAAAATGATTAAATGAGATTATTTTGCCCTGTACCTAAAAAGCACTCAATAAATATTAATTCCTTTCTTTCTCATTTGAAGATGTTGAATGGCCAGGCAAACTCAGACTCTTCCACCTTGCCCTTCCCACTTAGCTTTTTTTATTTCCCATGAGTCCTTCCTCTCCGCCACTCCTCTGGTGGTAAATGCTCCAGAGACTTCCCCTGAGCCCTGCAGGTCTGCTTCCTCCAAGAATTTCACTCCTCCCCCATTGCCACCATGGTAAGAGGAGGAGTTGGGGAGGCAGGAAGGGACCAGGGATTTTAGGACTAAGAAAAAGGAGCTGGCATGCCCTGGGGGTCATGGAGGAGGCCAAGTTTCTAGAGCTAGTCAAGTCCTTTTGATTCATTGATGAAACAAATACTGATTCATTTCACTAGGTCCCAAAGACTATGCAAGAAGCTAGGGATACAGCAGTGAAGAGGAGTGAGGTCTCTAATCTTTGTAGGCTTTTGGAATTTATATATTAGTATATTGTATGTGGGGGAAAGATGGTGTAGATAAAAGATAGACAAAATATAGTGATAGTGCAATGAGGGAAATAAAACTACCTTTACACTGGCTGATCAGAACCCACCCAACAAAAGATCAATTTAGGTCAAGACCTGGATGTCAAGGAGCTAGCCTTGCAAAGGCCCAGGGCAGGGTTGCTCACTCCCAGTACTACTGACATTTGGGGACAGATCGTTCTTTGTTGTAAGGCTGTCCTGTGCACTGGACATCCCTGGCCTGTGCCCACGAGATGCCAGTGGCACCCCCTCTCCATAGTTGAGACAACCAGAAATGTCTTCAGACATTGCCAAGTGTCACCTGAGGAGCAGAATCGCCTGATTGAGAACCACTGGGTTAAGGCAAAGGCATTCCTGGCAGAAAGAGCAGGGCCCTCAGCCTGCTGGCGTCACCAGTTCCAGCTGCCCCTCCCTCTGGATGAATCTATCAACTGTGGCAACTGGCAAAAGATCTTAAAGATGAAAGGGGTAAACCAGGAAGTGGGAATACCAGGGTTCAAGGCTTTAGCATGAGTTGCTCTTCTTCCTCACTATCAGCCTGAAAATGGGGTCAGACAGAATCACAATACCATAGGGGACATAGTCAGGCGGGTACCACAGGTCTGGGCTCTGCATCATTTCCCTGAAGACAAACCCCCAGCAGTCCACCAAATTCAGAGAAGGGCCAGGCAGCCACATTTTGATCATTCAAGACCAGGTTTTTACTTGCTTTTAGCAGCTGTCTTGGTTAATTAGAAAAAATAAATGTAAACACTACCTCAAATTTTTATCATGTGAACTCACCATCTCTAAATACCATCAGCTTTCTAGAAACAGGTTAATAAATAAGCCACAAATAGAAATAATTGAGCCAATATCACTGGAACTCCCTAAGGGTAGGCTTTTATTACATTTTGAGAAATTCCCTCATTCTAATTTCAGAGACTATGTACAACACGGTATGGGACAGACAGGGTGTTGGGGCACAGTTAACAGGGGTGCTGCTAGTGCAATGCAGGACAGTCTTTTTTTTTTTCATTTTTAAAATTGTGATAAAAAACCAACATACAATTTACTGTCTTAACCATTTCTAAGTATATAGCTCAGTAGTGTTAAGTATATTTACATTGTTATGCAACAGATCTCCAGAATTTTTTCATTTTACAAATCTGAAACTGTACCCATTAAACAAGAGCTCCCCATCTCCCCCTCCTCCCCGCTCCTGGCAACTATCAGTCTTTCTGTTTCTGAGTTTGACTACACTAGACCCCTCTTACACACTGGGATATGTCCCAAGACCCCCAGTGGATGCCTGAAACCACAGATAGTACCGAACCCTATATACAGGCATAATTTGTTTTATTGGCTTCACTTTATTGTACCTTGCAGATACTGCATTTTTTTTGCAAATTGAAGGTCTGTGGCAATCCTGTGTCTAACCCTGTGATAGCAAGTCTATCAGTGCTATTTCTCCAAACATTTGCTCACTTCATGTCTCTATGCCACATTTTGGTATTTCTTGCAATATTTCCATTTTTTTCATTATTATTATACTTGTTATGGTGATCTGTGATCTTTGATGCTACTATTATTAAAAGGTTATGACTTGCTGAGAGCTCAGATGATGGTTAGCATTTTTTAGCAATAACCTATTTTTAATTAAGGTACGTACATTGTTTTTTTAGACATAATGCTATTGCACACTTAACAGACCACAGCACAGTGTAAACATAACTTTTATATGCACTGGGAGACAAAAATTCACGTGACTTGCCTTATTGTAATATTTGCCTTATTACAGTAGTCTGGGCCCAAACCTGCTGTATCTGAGGTATGCCTGCACTGCACTTGAACACAAGTACCATGATACCACCACAGTCCATCTGGCAGCCTACATGACTACCAAAATGATTAACAGGCAGTTAGCATATACAGCGTGGATATGCTGGCTAAAGGGATGATTCATGTCTCAGGCAGGATGGCACAAGATTTCATCATGCTACTCATAATGCTAATTTAAAACTTATGAATTATTTCTATAGTTTTCCATGTAATATTTTTGGACCTCGGTTGACATGGTAACTGAAACTGGGTAAGGGAAACTGCAGAAAGTGAAACCACAGATAAGGGGGGGGACTACTGTGCTTTAGATAGCATATCAGTGGAATCACACAGTATTTGTCCTTTTGTGACTGACTTTACTTCAATTAGCATAATGTCTTCAAGGTTCACCCACATTGTAGCATGTGATGGGATTTCTTTTCTTTTAAAAAAAATTATTTTGTATTTCCTTCCTTTTTAAGGTCAGTAGTATTCCATTATATGGATATATCACATTTTGTTTATCCATTCATCTGTCAATGGACACTTGCTTCCACCTCCTGGCTACTGTGATCAGTGTTGCTATGAACATGGGTATGCAAGTACACACAGTTTTTTTTTTTTAATCTTTATATAATTCACAAACCATACAATTCTCCCATTTAAGGTATACAATTCAACAGTTTTCCACATATTCAGAGTTGTGCAACCATCGTCACAATTTTGGAACATTTTCATCACCTCAAAAAGAAATCCACTAGTGGTCATTCACCCTCCATACCCACCCCATGATGCTCAGTTTTATGTATCAACTTGGCTGGACTACAGTCCCTAGGTGTTCAAACAGTAATCCAGGTATTGCTGTGAAGGTTATTTTGTAGGTATGATTAAAGTCTATAATCAGTTGATTTTAAGTGGGCCTGATTCAATCAGTTGAGAGGCCTAAGAGCAGAAACTGAGGTTTCCCTAAAGAAGAAACTCCACTTATGGACTGCAGCTTCAGCTCATGCCTGAAAGTTCCAGCCTACCCTTCCTGATGCCTGCCCTATGTATTTTGGACTTGCCTAGCTAATCCCTACAATCACCTGAACCAATTCCTTGCAATAAACCTCTCAATACAGATCTCCACTTGTTCTGTTTCTCTAGTTGAATCCTGACTGATACACTCAACTCCACTCCCACCCTCCAGAGTCCCAAGCAACCATTACTTTCTGTCTCTATGGATTTGCCTATTCTGGACATTTCAAATAAATGGAATCATACAATATGCAGTCTTACAATGCAGTATATAACTGGCTTCTTTCACTTAGCATAATGTTTTCAAGTGTCACTGATGTAGCATGTATCACTATGTCATTTCTTTCCATGGCTGAATAATATACCACTATGTGAAAATACATTTTGTTTATTCATCTGTTGATGGACATTTAGTTGTTTCTACTATTTGGCTGTTATAAATAATTATGCTATGGACATCTGTGTACAAGTTTTTATGAAGACTGCATTTTCATTTCTCTTGATTATATGCCTAGGAATGGAATTTCTGGGTCATATGATAACTCCAGGCTTAATAATATGAGGTTCTGCTGGACTGTTTTCTCCATAGCCTCATCAACACTTGTTATAGTCTGTCTTTTATTATAGCCATCCTAGTAGATGTAAAGTGGTATCTCATTGTGGTTTTCATCTGTATCACCCTAATGACTAAGGATACTGAACATCTTTTTCATGTGTTTATTGGCCATTAGTATATCTTCTTTGGAAAAATGTCTGTTCAAATCCTCTGTCCAGTTTTAATTAGGTTTTTTGTCTTTTTATTGTTGAGTTATAAAAGTTTTTTATATATCTGAATACAGTCTCTTATCAGATATATGTCTTACAAATATTTTCCACATTCAATGGCTTATCTTTAAATTTTCTTGTTAATATTGTTTATAGCACTAAAGTTTTAAAATTCTGAGGTAGCCCAATTTATCTATCCTGTCACTTGTGCTTTTGGTGTTGTATCAAAGGAACCATTGTCCAATCCAAGGTCATGATTTACTCCTTAACCAAGATTTAGTCCTATGTTGTCCTCTGAGAGTTCTAGTTTTAGTGCTTACATTTAGGTCTATGATCCCACACAATGTAAAAGCTTTACCTATCTGGTAGTGCTTTCCCAGGGAAATATTTATGGCACCATCAAAAAACAAACAAACTATTGTGTTTAAAACAAAATGTGCAATGTGTACTCTTTAACGTTCGGATCTAGGCTGTGAACAATATTTGAAATGAGCTAGTGCTCTCTCTGTAGGACAAATAAATGCTTTAATAAGTACGTCACTTTTGAATGGAGAGCAGTTTATGACCTATTTACTTATGAACTAGCCCAAACAGCTTGCCTCCATAGCCCGAGGGAAGGAAGAAAGACTCTATTGTGAGAATCAGAAAAAAAATCCAATCACTAATTTGGTCTAAACAAGGGAGCTTAAGAGTTTTCGGTGGCTTTCAAAAACTACTTTCTCTTTGCTTAAGGAATACAAATAAAACCTGTTTTTTAATGTCTTGTGACCTGGAAATATTTAATGCAAATAAATATAATAGTCCTTTTATTTATGTTTTTCCTCTAAAGCAGAGGGGAAGATGGCATTACATAAATAAAACAAATACCATTTCAACATGCTGTATGGGGGGGGTCCCCCCAAGATTATCCACACATTCGGCGATTCACTGAAATGACTCACAGGACTCAGCACGCAGTTGTCCTTGTGGCTTAGTTTCACAGCAAAGGATATACAAGGCGAGCAAGGGAAAAAGACAAAGGCAGAGTCTGGAAAAATCCAGGCACAAGCTTCAGAGGCTCTCTCCCTCCCAGCCTGGGAGGGATCCACGAGCATCTTCCTTTTCCCAGCAGAAAAAGTGCAGCTACATATGTGCAAGCTTCTACCTTAGGGAAATCCATTATAGAGACTCAGCACCCAAGATTTTTATTGGGGGCTGGTCATATAGGCAGCCCCTGCCTCGCAACTACCAAAATTCACAATTCCCAGGAGGAAATGAGGCGTTTGCCATAAATCACAACATTTGCACAAACAATCTATGTGACCTGATAGAGCAGAATCTGGTGCCCCAGGCTTTATCAGCTTGGGGAACTTTTAAGAAGTTGAGTTTCCTAAGGGTCAACCCAGCAAGCAAGACTTTCTAAAGATGGCAGTCTCAGGCCTGCTATGCTAACCCTCTTCTGCACAGAGGCCTTGGTGCTCACTCAAGTCCTAATTTGAAATTTACTTAAGGAAATATTCAGCTTTGGTATCTAGTATATTCTGGTTTTGTCATCATTTTAGAGAGTTGAAGCTCATCCTTTCTATGAATTTTAAAAACAAGTATATTATAACAATAGATCTTGTATGGTGCATGCTTAAGCTAAGAGATTTTTAAAGGACAGTAGAATATCTTACTATGCAAATGGGTATTAAATTTAAATTAAAAAGGGGAAGGCATAGCTCGGTGGTAGAATGCATGTCTAGCATGCATGAGGTCCTGGGTTCAATCCCCAGTACCTCCATCAAAAATAAATAAATACAGAAACCTAATTACCCCACGGAAAATAAATAAATAAATAAATATAAACACTAAATTAAACATATCTATTCATTAAAGCATGACGTGCAGGATCTGAACTGGTACTATTATTAGCCAGACATTTAAATTCCTATTCATATTGAAAGTGATAAGACATTAAATCTTATCTATATTCAATAACATTAAGGAATGAGCTAGAAGAACATATCAAGGGTGCTTCAAAAGCCCAGCCCTGGGCTGGACCTGCCGGGGACAGAAAGTGTTTCAAGGGGAAACAGTGATCACAAAGAGAGCACAAGTTAAGTCCTAACACGGTCAAAGTAAAATCATCCATCCAAAGTCAATGTCCTCTGTTTTACCAGGCTTGTTTCCTCTGATTACTGTTCTTCCTTCTTTAAAAGACTTACCATACACAAAAAAAGTAAAATCACTGCCTAGGTACATTACAAGTTCAAGGGTTAGACAAATATCCCTGGGTACTTCTTTGCACAAGACGAATATATGGAATCACTATCTATTAGATAGTTAATCTGTATGTTATAATGATGCTGCCCTATAATTATTCTGTTTTGTGTACCCGCTTTGTCTTTGCAACTGAATTGCAAACTGTATTTCTCCTCCCTGCCTACCATAACAAAATATCTAGACCATACACTCAATGGGTGCTTAATAAATCTAAGAGGGGAAAGTTACAGGGACTGAAGGCCTTTACAGAGTGCCTAGCCCAGTCTCCTCTGTTTTTAGATTTGGAAGTCAGAAACACAGCAACACACACTCTCAGGCTGGTGGCAATCAAACAAATCCAATGCCTATGGGTACCCTCAAAGGCTCAACTGAAACAAAATCATAATGCAATTTTGAACTTTAAAGAGTTCATACAACACACAGTTTGCAATGTATATGTCAGTGCATTAGGTCAGCACTGTGGGAACACTAACAAGAAAGATACTTGCCCTGGCCTCAGGGAGATTATAGTCTACTAGAGATCAGGTGTGAACCAACAATAGTAGAACATGCATGAAGTCATAAGAAATCCAGAAAGTGATCCAGGAGTTCAGAGAGGAAAGGTTTTCATGTCTGGAAATTCAGTTCCTCATACCTGAAGAGTGATAGTGAATTCAGCAGGAGTATAAATAAGTTTAAAAGGTTTTGTAAGGGTGCAAGCTTTTCCTAAACCTCACATCCTGCCTAGAAATGAGTAACAAGAACAGAAGGTGTCTCAAGGGGATAACAGTAATTGCACAAAGAAATCTATTAGTCATAAGTTAAGCATCTTTAGGTCAGTGGAACCACAAAGAGCCAGTAACACAAAGTGAAGAGCAGCAAACAGTACCATGTCTGCTTGATAGGACAGAGAGGAGGTACAGAAAGGAGACACAGTCTCCTCTCCACCCTCAGCAACAGGAGGCAAGTGAGGTACATGACACAGAGAAGGCCCTGGGAGCACCACGGCCACTTTGGGTTGTGAAAGGCCTCAGCCAGGCTAACGACAGACTAAGCAGTTTGTTTTTCTTCACAGAAACAACATGATTTCCCATTCTGGGGAACACGCCCCCAAATGTATCACAGCCTCCCTCTTGAGCAATGTTGCAATGGAGGATTACATTCCTGATGAAAGATTCAGAAAATGAATCAGAGATATGACCCACAAAATGTCCAGAGATACAAAGACACACCAGAACCTTCTCAAATTTAAAAAAATGGCAAGAAATGTTATTTTGTATTATACTGCATTCATTACAGGAAGAGCTCCATTGGACACATGGAACTAAAGTTTACAAAGTAAAAATGAGACTTCTACTATTAACTTCCTTTTCTTAGAATTTGCTTTTAAATGTTTCTGTTATTTTTGTGTCAATGTTATACGGGTACAGGGTTTCAAGAGTCAATTGAGTCCACTAAGTCTATGGCAAAAAACAGGGGGGAAGGTAATGGCTCAGTGGTAGAGCACATGCTTAGTGTGCATAAGGTCCTGTGTTCAATCCCCAGTACCTCCATTAAAATTTTTTTAATATAAATAAATAATTAAAAAAAAAACCCAAAACAAGAGTTTTATTGTCTCCCTCTCCCCAGCCTTTCCTTGTGTGCTAATGCCATCTAAACAACCCCTTTCCTCTTGTCTTGCTGGGGTTTCAGGAAAAAGTAATGTGTGTATTCAGGCTCTATCCTTACCTGAAAGCCATTTTCTCAACGTAGAAGAGCTATGGAAGATAAATTAGATGGCTGATACTTAGCTGATTTTTTCCCTGTAGTGAAGAAAGCATTTAAAATCATTTTCTTCCAACCACACTCAAACTTAGGATCACCAACAAAATCCCAGCATTGCATCATCTAAGCAAATATTGAAAGGACTCACTCTGACTTCACTTTTGAGTATGGGGAGCAGTCTTTGAATCCTGTATTTTCCTCCATCTTTGCCTTTTGCTTTTGCTTCCATCTGTCCTGTACACTCCTGAGAGGGGCCAGCACTGAAGGGAGTCTTCCAAGGTTTACCTGAGAAGAGAGTTTACGGACTGACTGCAAATACTGTCTGCAGACTTCACAGGTGGGAGGGTGGGCAGGGGTAACAGTCACTTCCTTTGCTTTTCTTTTGCCTTTAAGAGTCTCAGCTAAAGTCCAACAACTAAGCTCTAGAGCTGATTAAGATAAAGGCCCTTAAATGTGGAACACAGGTGACTAATTCAGCACTGCTAAGTAAACAAAATGTGAAATAGTGAAACACTTGTTTGTGAAAACAAACTTTTCTCCCATGGAGAAATTTCCTTTGCTATCATTTCATAAATATCAATAAGCCTGAACTTCAGTTGTGTCTGGAGTTTGACCTAATTGTACCTTTAGAACTATGTGCTGGCTAATTATTGACTTGAAACCTGAACCTCTCAGAACGGAAACAAAACAGCAGGCAGGAGGTGTACAGGGTGAAAACCAAAACCTCAAGCAAGTTTCTTTTGACCGGTAGTGAGCAAAACCATTATTCCAAATATTTACTTTTAATTAAAACTAATCCTCAGATGAGGGTTTAATCCCACATTCATACTGCTGGTCCCTCTGACGGCGGTTTCTGCATTAACTTAGATGGGTGCAATGAATTAAAAAGTGAAAACTTACACTCATGGTAAATCCTTCAGCTTATATAAATAGGCATAAACAGTGCTGGTTACAAAAAAAAGTGTTCCTCTAAATACCAAGCCTTTCCCCAATGAGGACAAAGTGCGTTCACCAAGAGAGCCCCATTAAAACACAAGATTGTCTCTCTTTTTTGCCAAACTCAAGCGTTCTAAATTTCATCTTTGAACTAATGAAAATCATTGTTACTTATTACATGGCCTAATTATAACTGTCATAGATTTGCTATATTTCCACAAGCAAGTCACATTTTTCCATCTCTGTATGTAAACACAGGCATCTTACCTATATTTTGAATTTTCTTTAGGCCACTTGGATATAATGCCACCGATCCATTAGGGAAGTACTTTGCATTCCATGGGCCACTACAGGGCTGGGATCCAGCTCTGCACTCAGGACAAAAGCTGCTGACCCAGCAGCCCAGGCACCTGCTACTCCCGTGCCTGGGTGGGTGGTCCCTCAGCTGGCCTTGATTCTTCTATCTACAACTATTATTGTGACTTTGTCCTAAGGTGTGACACAGATAAGATTGATGAAGGCATAAATTGGTGCCCCTAGCCCCCTTTTTTTCTCCATTGAAACAACTGCTTTTAAACCTTGATTTTGACAACATAATCTTTCTTAGGACACATTATCACAGAACAGAACATACCACATTTGTAGAGGAGCTTAAATCACTCTGTATGGTAAAGAATGTTCCCTCCAAAGCCCTGAAGTTTTTCAAACAGAACTATGCTGATTAAGTTAAACTGGATTGAGAATCACAGCCTTATTATAAGAAAAAATGGTCGTAAGAAACAGAATAAAAAGTGTAAATGCAAGTAGAGAGCATTACCTCGAAACAGAGAAAACAAATGCACTGAGGTCAAAACATAAGCCACGGAAAGAAAGATATAAAATAACACTTTGAAAACTATACAGAGCTAGGGAAATGCAAGATATTATAATATGCAAGTTTTACATTCTCTACAGTTCAAAGTTAATGGAAAGCATGCAAAAAGTATTGAATATTAAAAAAAGGTAGCAGGGAGGCCCCACAGCTGGAGGGCTGGCCGGCCCAAGGGCACAGAGCTGAAACACTGTAAATCAACTATATTTCAATAAAAAAATTTTTTTAAAAATTTAAAAAGGTAGCACTGGATGCAAAGAACATGAAAGGAAAAGATAATAATATAAAAAAGCAAGTGAGTGACCCTGTGTAGGAGGCAATTTGCTTGTTATCCTACATATGGGCCAGGCACTGGCTCTGAGACCCACCCCCACCTTCCCATTGAAGGAGTTAAGAGGTTTTAAGGCAATGTTTCAATATGCCTAAAGGGTTAAAAATGGAAGTAATACCTTCCAACTAGGAGGCACTGAAACACCTTTTGACTGATGATTTCCAGAGCACAGTGTGGTGGGGGCCATTCCTTCATCTTCTCTAGATCAAGCAATCTCAAGAATGAGGAAACTTGTGGAATCTCTACTTTCTGGTGGTTATGTGGGAAGCCAAGCCAATGGGAAAAGTCTGAAATAATAATAGAATATTTACAATAAAATATTGTAATTTAGGCACAGCTTTAATATATTTGGATGACTAGTACATTAATACAAAAGTATTTCAGTATAAAAGGAAATAAGACATCTGGGTCACTAGGGGGATTACTCTAGGGACAAACGTGCTTCAGCTCATTAATGCAGTAACAGTGCTGGCACCATTCCTGTCATCCTGGCTCTATTAAATGTGTTTAACATTAACATGGGCATGTTCCATCTGCGTACTTACTTACTAACTGCTTACTAACTGCTATCAACTCTGGAAGGTCAACAATTTAGCAAATAAATCGATGCTACAAGAATACAAAGATGATTCTTAATCCCTAAATCTTTTTTTTTTGAGTAAAAGTAGATTTATTCAGAGATACACACTCCATAGGCAGAGTACAGGCTGTTTCAGAAGGTGAGAGAAAGGCCATGAGGTGTAGGGGTTAGGTGCTCAGTTTAAAGTAAAAGTAGATACACACTCCATAGACAGAGTGTGATCTGTCTCACTCAGAAGGGAGAGCGGCCTTTATTTCTAATTTGACTCGAATTTAGAAATTCTCAATTTTCTTTCATATCCTGTTCCCCTACCATCCTTCCTGGCTGGCTGACAAGTCAAGAGATTCCTGCAGTTCCCACCAGCACTGGGAAGATGGAGTTCAATCAGCTGTGCGTTCAGGGGCCACAAAGGCAAATACAAGGGCTACATACAGAGAATCAACACACACGACCACATGCCATTCCTTCACTCGCAGAGGAGAGACTTTATGATGCATCTCCCACTGGCATTCAAGAACCTGAAGATCTGTACAAGTTGGGAGGCAAGGGCACACAAGGGGTCATGGTCATTGTTTTCTTTTGTATGTCTTCTAATCAGTGTCAGGCAAACTATTACTTACAAGTTTTGTTCCTCGAAGCATCGTCTCTCAGCTCCAGAGCCACTCTTCTCAACTTGACCTCTGGAGACTGCCAACTGATAATGCCCTAAGAAGAGTGAATGGTCTTCTTTCACACAGACATACCACGCACACACATACATGTACACGCAGAGACATACACCACACATACACACACACGGACACCAGATACACTTAAATTGTCACTCAGATAATATCAGAAGAAAAAAGTAAGACAACTTTTTTTTTAACTTAGAATTTTAATTATGTACATAAATAGCAACATGAGAACGAGGAGTTCTAAGGCTTATACATTTTCTCTAGGTGAAAGAATTTCCGATTAGTCCACTTGTAGTATGGAATCATCCAAGAGAACAAAGAGGACTAGTGTAGTTTTTCCTGAAGAAGAATGCCAATTTACTACATTCAATACTGACTTTTCTGCCATTTTTCTGTAGAAATATTGGTTTACTGTATGGAGTTTTCAATGTTTACCTATAACTAAAAGAAAAAGAAAAACATAAATAAACAGTGCCCCATCACAATAAAAGCAGCTCTAAAATTTTGCATTTTGAAAATTCTTCAGGTTTAAATAGAGAAACTATATCAAGTATTCGCATTACCATTATATGACCATGAGGATCATAGTGAGCCAGAGAAAAATGTAATTATTCCCATTTTATAAATGGGTACATTAAAAAACAGAAAGGTTTTGTGTTACATCAATACTGCATTCAGATTCTCAACTGACTGTGTATATGAGCGTAATTAAACAGATGGATGGATGAATAAATTAAAAATAAATGTCTAAATGGCACAGCACACACCATCTCTCTCTCCTTCTGAAAGCCAAGCTGCATTTCCATCCATCTGCTGGAGGAGAGCATAATTAAATCATTGCTAGTCCAACATATACCTTTCCTCACACACATCATTCTTTTCTGGAGTGAAACACACATCAATCCAAAGATACACCGACTCTTTTCCAGATTGCTTTTTCCTAATATGTAACGAATCTACTTAGCAATTAGAGGTTTATAAATATTTTAGAGGCCAATGATAATTCACTAGATCTTCTGATATAAAACCCAAAATTCTTAAATTAAACATGTAAATCACTAGCTTACCTTTTCTATCTCAGTTTATTAATCAGTTTTGGACTTCTCTAAGAATTCAATAGATTTACTGCACTGTGAAGAAACTATAAACTGCAAACAATCTATATTAATAAGGATTCAAAAGATCATGGTAGTCCGTACTAGGAAATTATCAAGCAGCTAAAGGAGGAATGAGATAGATGCATAAGTACTGATAGGAAAAGGTGTACACAATATATTCCGTGAAAAGAAAGGAAGTTAATTCATTCATTCAACACAGCTAACCGTAGCACTGTCTACAAAGTATTCTAACCAAACAATGAACCTAAATCTGATTAAGCGTTCAGATCCAACTATCACTTTATGGGAAATGCAGAGAAGAGAGGAACCAAGAGATAAACAGAATGACACTAAATAGATTTACTTGGCCACAGCCAGAACATGGGAAATACTAAAGGACAAATAAGTTTGGTTTTTCAACAAATAAATGATAAGAGAAAAATGAGGGAGGAGGAACTGTTACAGTTTAAAAGAGACTTGAGACTCATTAGTCAAATGCAATGGGCAGATGTTGTTTGGATGCTGACTCAAATGGAACAACTGTAAAAAGTTATTAATGAGGCAATCAGTGAAATCTGCATACAGCCTGGATTTTAGGTGATATTAAGGAATTAGTGTTAATTTCTTGAGCTGTGATAATAAAATTACAATATGTCCCTTTATGGAGCTTCAATGTACTTGAAAACAATATAAGGAATATGATCTCATTCTATCCAAAACTCAAAAGGGTGTGTGTGTGTGTGTGCGTGTATATTACACATACAGAAAAAAGTCTGGAATGATACACCAAACTATTAACAGAAATTACCTCTAGGAAAGGAATGGAGAACAAGACAAGCTTGAAAAATATCTAACAAAAAAATTTTTTACAACAAATATGCATCACTTTTATAATTAAAATCTGTATCTTGATTAAAGATCTAAAAAAATAAAGAATGAAATCAAGGTTGTGTACACAGTAAGATGAACTCTGGCCCAGAATATTTTTGAAAAATGAAATGGATATTTACATAGTTTCTCTTTATTCTGTGGCTCATCTTCTCTGTAAAGAAATAGAATCATATTCAATGGAAAATCTCTGAAGGACATGTGTGGCTTCTTGGCTGCCGACCCTCTAGTCTCCCTTCTAATAGCACATCTGATGCACATCTGGCCTCACTCTCCAGGGATTTCAATTCTGGGGTGGGGCCTAGGCCTCTGCTTTTTAACAAGCTCCCCAGGTAATCTGTGTAACAGAATTTGAGAAATGCTGACTTGGGGTTATGATATGAAGGGCTGTGATGTGAAAGAGGATCTGGATTTGTTTTCTGTGTCCCCTAAGGCAGGATCAGGATCACTGTATAGGAGTTATAAGGAAACATATTTTTGCTCAGTATAAGAAACAGCTTCCTAAAAATTAGAACTGCCCAAAGCTACCTGCCCTGTGGGGTGAGTTTCTTATCAGTGGAGGTGAAAAGTGAGAACGCTCAGGGCTGCAGGATGAACTGAGTATAAGACCAGAAGAAATCACACCGATTTTTCTGACGTCATCTGATATCATCCTAAATTTCTCTAGCCTCAGGTTACTCAATCTTTAAAGAAAGAAAATTACACCTATGACTTCCCTATGTCACTTATGATAACATCTCTATATAATCTTGAGCTTCTCAACAATAGTCTTGCATTTAACAAATGTTTATCGATTATTAGATGAATACAAGTGTGCTTACTACAGTGAAGTGCTGTTTGAAAAAAAATAAGCCTAATAAATAATGGCATTTTTCAACTGTTTGAAATAGTTTTGTAGATAAATCCCAACTGTCAAGTTCTAGTTTGTCCAGGTACTTCTCAGGAACAAATACAATAAGTCATAGCACTTAAGCCCAAAAAGTAAAGACGGAATGAAATTATCATCCTGACCCTTAGGTTTCCATATGAAGTGACTCTGCTATAATTAATTAAATTAAATTAATTAAAGACAAGTCATTTCAGTTGTTGCTAACAATGCTAAAAATAACCATAGTTTTCTTGTTCTTTACCTGATTAAAATGGACAGAGCATGGAGTATTCTACTTATTTCCGGGTGAACTCTTCACATTTCCTGGCTTGTAAAACAAAAAGTAAGAATATTAATGCAGTTTCAAAAGAAATAATGAAACTTCTAAAGAAATAGGGGACTGTCTCAAAGTGTACATCTTCAGTATTTGGCTGAATATTATGCAAATATTTTAGTATGAGTAATGATGCAAAGTGACCCATTTTTCAGTAAACTGAAGGAATTACTAGTGCTCCCTGAGGGCCCTGCTGTAGAAAGTGACTCAGGCACAGAGGCTAGCAAGAAATAAAGCTCCATTAATCCTCACTACACAGATTTGGCCAACAACTGATTCTATATAAAAAAAAAAAATCCAATCAACAGTGAAAAGATTGCTTTACTACCTCATGCCACTGTCATTGTTAAAAAAGGCTTTACATCTATGGGGATGCTTCCTGTAGGTACTCCACTCTGTATATAGGAGCCAAATCACAAAACATGTTTACTCTGAAGAGGTTATAATCAGACCACACCCATTCTGCTGGCTGCCATCTGGGAACATATAATTAGGTCATGTCATCCAGGAGAAGTGATGTAGGAAAGATTCTAGTGGGAAAAGTTCATGTGCTAAATGTTTAAGACCTTAATTTCTTTCCTACATGTTTCTAACACTTTAATCCTGAAAACACCTTAATAAGACCTGATGTAGTCAAGGATTTGAGCTCTCATGACAGGGCAATCTAAAAAACACTAGGCTCCAGGTGAGTGGACAATGTGGCTGTGATTCTGCAGTCTAGATTCTGTGCAGGTTCTACCGGTGGCCTTCTCTCAGAGTTATCCATGGGTGAAGGAGGGGGAAAGGGAGAAAGCATGAACACATAACTAAGCTTGGATTTTCAGAGCATGGTTTCCAGGCAAATTCAGACTTACTGAAGTTCTCAGCACAGTGAGCATACACCCTGGATTGCTTAAGTTATACATACTGGTTTATACCCCTTGTCTTAGCATAATTAATAACGACCCCCTTCACTCTCAAGAGTATCCTGGTTTGGATGATAAATTATATTGGTCACTCTGTCTACAGACCACACCCACTTGATGATGGAGTTCTGGGGAACAAGGCCGTATGTACTGCTCGGTGGAACATCGTACAACACTGGGGTCTACTTGTTGCTCTTAACAGAGCTCTACAGGACTCAGTGTCTGTGTGCCTTACTCTATTCCTCCACAGCCACTTACACACACACAGCCCCAGAGGTCTTCCTGCTGCTGCTCTTCCAACTCGTCAAGTTCTTTCCTGAGATAAGACCTTTGCAAAATACATCCCTTGACCTAAACTGGTCAACCCTCATTTTTGCCTGGTTAAATGCTATTCATCCCTAGATCAAGGCCTTCCCCTGTCCTCTGCCCTTAGATCTACATGAGAATCTTTTACTCACATTCATAGCACCCATGTACTTCCTGATTTGTGTAATTCTTTCATTCATGTTTGAATCCCTCACTAACATATAAGCTTCACAAGGACACAATATCCCAGGACCTCCTAGCACACAGTATTCAAACACTTGTTGAATAAACAGATGGAATTAAGTCAAACCTAGAGATCTGATGAGTGTTAAAGTTTGCGTATGTAATTAATGATGAATAAGAAGAGATAAAAAGAGGCTCATGAAGGTTGAGTGAGATAACCATGTCCAATAATTGGGTCTGTCATAAAAACTATGTGGTTCCCTACCTAGTTAAATACGTTTTAGGTATGAATTACCTCAACATAATGCTTGCCAAGTACTTCTAGTGATCTTCTTATATATTCTACTATCTATATTTGCCAGCATCTTAATCTCAAAAATATAAGATGCTAAATTCATAATCTTTTTTATCTTTTGGACATTAAGAAAATGAGCACATAAAAACATTCTTCTGGTTGAAGAAAACAATTCTGTTGCTAGGAAATTTTTCTTGTTTGATTACATATCACTTACAACAAAACATGACAGTCAAGTATTTCACTAATGAAGTATTGAGCCTATCTATCCTACTACAAATCAGATCTCTCTTGGCAGAAATCATCATGATCCCAGCAAAAACAACACTGCTACTTCAAAAGACAGTTTGTAATTTAGCACAAGCCAGAAATTAATTTTTTGTGTGTTTTCAGTCAATTATATTTAAAATACCGTATAAAGGAACCATTCTCCTTATAATCTAATTTTAATACATACTGGGTTTCGTTGGGTTTTTTTAAGTGATTAATACATTTTATTTAACCTAACACATCTAAAATACTATTATTTGAACATGTAATCAATATAAAATCAATGAATATTAAAATCATGATATAGTTTATAATCTTTTTATTTGTACCATGTCTTAAATTTGGTATGAATTTGCATGTATAGCACACCTCAGTTTAGATTAGCTACACTTCAAGTACTCAAAAGCTAGTGGCTGCCACATTGGACTGCAAAGGGCTAGAGGAATAAGCTAAACAACACTGTACTGTGATGGTTAGTTTTATGTGTCAACTTGGCTAAGCTACAGGAGAAATTTTATTTTCTTACCATGTCCACAAACATGAATGATAATTTCTATCAGCAAAATTGAAACATTCATTTTAATCAAAACATTTATTCCTAATTAGTATGCACTGCCATGTGAAAGGGGATTTCCAGCCAAACCTTTGAGGTATAGCAACCCAATGGACTGTCTAATCCCCTCACCAACTGAATTTTTTTACCAGTTGAATTATTTTGATCAATTACTTAACGTCTCCAAAATGCAGTTTCCTCATTTATGAAAAGGAGATAGTAATAGAACTTGCCTCACAGACTCTTCCTCAGCAAAGAGTTTAGCATCCAGGGCCAAGCTCACAGGAAATGCTCAATAAACATTACCTATCCTATGTAGTAGGTGACTTAACTTTTTTGATGAAGAAATAAATGGTAAGGATAAACGACCTGTTAAAGACCCAAATGAAATTTCAGTTCACCGGATGTGGTAGGCAGAATAATGGCTCCCCCAAAGATGTCTTCATCCTAGCCCCAGAATCTGTGACTGTACCACCTTACAGTAAGGCAAAGGGGGATTAAGGTGGCATTGGAATTAAGGTTGCTAATCAGCTGACTTTACAATAGGGAGATTATTTTGAATGATCTAGGTGGGCCTAATTGAGTCACATGGGTTCCTGTAGTCTAAGAGGAAAGCTGAAGACAGAAGGCAGGGTCAAAGAAATGGGACATGAAAAGGACTTGATCTGTAGTGGCTGTAAGAGGGCTGTGAGCCAAGGAATTGCTGCAGTGTCTAGAAGCAGGGAACAGCTGCCAGCTGACAGCCAGCAAAACAGACCTTGGTCCTATAACCACAAGAAACTGAATTCTGTCAACAACCTGAAGGAGCAGGAAGTGGATTCTCCCCTGGAACCTCCAGAAAGGAATGTAGCCCTGCTGACACCCTAACTTAGCAGTGGACTTCTGACCTAGAGTCTGAGATAACAAATTTTTTTAACACTTTTTATTAAGTTATAGTCATTTTACAATGTTGGGTCAAATTCCAGTGTAGAGCACAATTTTTCAGTTATACATGAACATATATATATTCAATGTAACATTTTTTTTGCTGGGAGCTACCACAAGATCTTGTATATATTTCCCTGTGCTACACAGTATAATCTTGTTTATCTATTCTGCATATGCTTGTCAGTATCTACAAATTTTGAAATCCCAGTCTGTCCAAACTTGTATTACTTTCAGTCAGTAAATTTTTGGCCATTTGTTATGGCAGCAATAGGAGAGAAAACACTGATAGGAGGTTTTGACTAATGAGTCTAAGCACTAAGGCTCCATTTTCCATGAGGAGATGTTACCTTCTCATGTGCATACGTCACATGACATCCATCATGGCTATCAGGTGCTAGAGTCTGTCCATTTTGGGCTTCTCATGTGGATAAACTCACTTAATCCTCAAAACAGTGCCAGGAGGTATTACCTCCATTTCCCAGAGCACTGGAGCAATTTACAAGGCTTGTAAGAAGTGGGGGTGGGAGTGATGGGAGAGCTTGGTGCACCCACTCTGGAGTCCACTCTCTTAGCCATCAGGCCATGCTGCAGCCTGCCTTGTCTGCCCTTTCTGATACCAAAAGTGTATGCCTTTTGAAGAAAGAGATGTATTTTTCAGGATTTCTTACTTTTTATTTTGCTAAGTAATGATGCTTAAAAACAAAAGAAAAAAGAAAAATCATTGCCTAGTACCTTTATGTCTTAGAATTTTAAATAGCAAAAACTAGAAAGGGCACTAATTCAGAACAAATTTAGCTTTACAGAAAACCCACCATATTGTCCTTATTTTCATTTTCATTTTATTGTGGTTAAGAACACTTATCATGAGATCTACCCTCTTGACAAATTTTTAAGTGTATAATACAGTATTGTTAACTATAAGCACGATGTTGTACAGCAGATCTCTAGAACTCATTCATCCTGCACAACTGAAACTTTATACCCACTGAATAGCAACTCCCCGTTTCCCCAACCCCACCCCCTGGCAACCATCATTCTACTCTCAGCTTACACAAGTTTGATTATTTTTGACACCTCATGTAAGTGGAATCATATTGTATTTCACCTTCTGTGACTCCTTATTTCAAAGACGATCACTTTTAAATCATGTAACTTACTTACAGCTAAACTTGAGTGTTTAGAAAGCTGAGGAATTTCAAATGCAGGAAGAGGAAGCTGGCCACATTTACTCAGCATGATGGCTGCTGCTTCCCGTTCATTTTCCCGCTGAGCCAGCAAGGGCGTGAATACAACTGTGCAAAGTGTAGCTTTAGAAGTTCTGCTCAGTTTTCACATTAGTAACAGGTTTATATTTCTTTATGTATTTCCTGTCCTTTAAAGAATTATTAAGATTTTTCTTTTTAGTTACTGTTGGCCTTTGAGTCATTCTACACTTCTTTGATAGTAACTTGTTACATTTATAAAAAAAAAAAAAAACCCTAGTGAAAACTAAACATGGCTTTTACTGAGATACACTGCTGTGTTTGGCTAATTTAGAAGACAACTCCAAAAGTGCCATCTGTTACCCTGGCACCCGACACCCACAAGAGGCCTCCAACTCTGATACTCAGACCTTGGGTTTAGACTATTCTGAAAGGGCTTCAGATTAGCAATGGACAAGCGATAAAGAGTTTCATGCTTTTATTAAGCCTCTAGAGACAAAGAGTGAAATGGAGAAGATCAATGAATAATGGAAAAGATCAATGAATCAACTACACTAAGAACTTCTGCTCATCAAAAGATACCAAAACTCAAAAGACAAGCCTCAAACTGGGAGAAGACATCTGCAAACATGTGACCAAAATTATTAGCATCTGGGGAAAAGTACAGAATCCTTATAAATTATTAAGAAAGGGACAAATGACCCACATGAAAAATGACCAAAAGACATCAATAGGCATTTCAAGAAGAAGAAACCAAGAAACGTGAAAAGATGCTCAACCTCATTAGCAATCAAAGAAATGTACATTAAAACAACAATGAGAAATTCTGGGACCACTGTGACATCCCAGATAGCAAGGGAACTATTGCAGACTAGCTGAGTAATGTAAAAGGATGCAGAGTCAAGTTCTACTTGCTAAAATGGGATAATCTGAACTTTAATAAGGATAAGGATTATAAAAAATTCAAACCTAAATATGTTTAAATCTACAAATTCATGTTACTTAAAAAAAACTAATTGGTGACCTTCTGAAGATGAGGAAAAGCAGCTCCTTATTAAAGTATTCCAGCTAATATGTGAAAATGAAATGACAGAAGTAGAATATCACCATTTCCAGCTCCCAGTGAATCAGTGGATCTAGGCACTGAGCCTCGACAATCACTAAAATGCTGAAGTGAAGCGTAGGTGCCCACACAGACCTACAGCCTTGCCAACAAGATCAAACACAGACTTGATTATGCAGCCTCTAGGTCCAGCAGTCCATCTGTTGGAAATGCAGAGAAGAGAGGAGCATGTTCAACTACACTATCAGTGTGCAATCAACACAACCCAAACTGCTGGAAATGCCACAGGTCCAACATGCCAGGTTCTCTTAACAGATAACAGCGTTAAGGAAAAGAGGAAGATGGAAGGAGAACTTCTAGATTAAAAGTGACAAAAACAAACAAAGCATAAATACAAAACAGAAACAGACTCATAGACACAGAATACAAACTTGTGGTTGCCAAGGGGGCGGAGGGTGGGAAGGGATAGACAGGATTTCAAAATTTTAGAATAGATAAACAAGATTATACTGTATAGCACAGGGAAATATACACAAGATCTTATGGTAGCTCACAGAGAAAAAAATGTGACAATGAATATATATATATGTTCATGTATAACTGAAAAATTGTGCTCTACACTGGAATTTGACACAACATTGTAAAATGATTATAAATCAATAAAAAATATTTTTTAAAAAGTGACTTACAAGGGGAAAATAAGACTTCAAAGGAATATCAAGTAAAAATAATAATGACAGGCAAGACTTAACTGAAAGGGATAAATACTGAGGTGATAAAGCCATTAAGAAAGACAAGGAAGTAATTATGACAAAAGTCACGATAGTCGGTAGTTTTGCACAGCAAGAGAGGAGTGTGATTGGGGTGAGTTACATGGAAGAGCTTCTGGGGAGGCTGGCAAAATTCTGGTTTTTTGTCCCAGATAATGGCTATAAGAATGTGTGCCTTATAATAATTCACTCAGCTATAGAAAAAAGAAATGAAAAAATTGTTAAAGGAAAGCAAATTATTGGGGCAACTGGGGGAATATGACTATGGACTATATATTAGATAATGTTTATATAAACAATGAAATGTCAACTTTCCTGAGTATGATAATGGTAATGTCATTATATTAGTGAATGTCCATGCTCTTTGGAAATACACACTGAATTAGATATGATTACAAAGCACAATATCTACAACTAACTCTCAAATGGTGCATAAAAATAAATACACATATGTGTAAGTGCCTGAGCATGTATAAAAAGACAAAGCAAGTGTAGCAAAATGTTAACTGGTGAATCTAAGTGAAGCATATATTCGTTTATATCATTCCTATAATTGTTCTGTAGTTTTGAAATTTTTTCAAAATAATAATTGGGGAACAAAATAAAGCCGCACACATACATACACACAAACACACACACACACACAACATACACACCATAGTGAAAAACTATTATAAAGCCACCAGACTGGCAAAAATGGAAAATTTGCCGCCATCTAGTAAAATTGATGTGCAGATCCTATGAACAAGGAATCCTGGTCTAGAAAAACTCTTAATAAATCAAGACACACATACAAAAATATGCTCAGACCTGTGTGTGCAACAACAATATACTGAAAACCACCCAACTAGCCATCAACATGGGTACTTTCCCACAAGGAAATATTCTATAGCAGCAAAAATTAATAAGCTACAGCCACATATAGTCCATAAACATTATGTTTAGGGAACAAAACAACTTACTAAATAATACATGTAGTAAGACTCCATCTAGATAAACTATATATTTATTTATATGTATTTTGATATAGCTATTTGTATTACAAAGGCAAAAAACAGGCAAGCTCAACTACGGTGTTTTAGAAAAAATATATACATGGTTAAACTAAAAGAAAACACAAAGGAATGAAAAGCCCCAAATTCTAGATAGTGGTTCTTTATGGGGAGCTGGAAGAGCCCATGGAGAACTTGGAAGACACTGGTAATTTCCTGTTTTTAAAGATGGGTGGTTGGTTGGTATATGTGTGGTCATTATATTGTTGGATTTTAAACTGTATGTATATAGATATATACAGTTATTTTTTATTTACATATGTTATATTTATAACATATTTTGTGTTCTTTTATCTCAAAAAAATAAAACAAAAACCTAGACCCACTATGATGACAATATTTCTGCACACAGCCATCTCTGATTCACAGTTCTGACACATTATGGGAAATAACATAATTGAGAACTGAACCATCATTCATACCACTTAAAATTTCAGGGCCCCACTTTAAACACAATGTCTACAAATTTCTTTGACTACATACAACTGAAAATATGTACATCTGTTACATTATTATAGCACAATTATGAATAGGATTGCACCTGAAACTGGTAATGGAAGCTTGACTTAAAAACTAATAGATAAATAAGATTATAGTGTATAGCACAGGGAAATATGTACAAGATTTTGTGGTAGCTCACAGCGAAAAAGAGTGACAATGAATATATGTATGCTCATGTGTAACTGAAAAATTGTGCTCTACACTAGAATTTGACACAACGTTGTAAAATGACTATAACTCAATAAAAAAAGTTAAAAAAAATTTCCAAATAAGCTAAGAAACAAAAATGTACTTCATAAAGTGTTCCCCAATTCCCTTGAAAGAGACAATTCCCAGGTCCCAAAAGATTCCTGTTTCAGGGCAGCTTAAATATTTGCTCTAATAAAGCAAAAACAAAACAAAAAAATACTGAAACCCACAAGATCCAATAAGGGGGGGGGGCAAGGGAATCAATAAAAAACAATGGCATTTCACTATCAAATAACTCCCGAAATCTAAGCATAGCAAATCTTGAACTAATAGGGCCTTCTGCTATTTTTCACTTAAAACTTGTACTAAATGTTTAAGTAGTCAACATCCATTTTATTACCTTCTATTCAGGACAGAGAGCTGTCGGGAGAACTGTGCTTTGAGAGTAAACAAATGGAAGAACACTAAGTTCTCGTGACACTGAAGAAGACAAGCGCAGAGAGAAGCCCAGAGGAAGACACGCAGATGCACCATGGGCTAATGAGACAGCTTTACTATCTCACTCCCTAACAACTTGCATATAAATTTGAGTTGCTTTAATATCTAATGTTTTCAAATTATCACAAAATGCTGGCCTTTTTAGCTTATATTCCAACCATAGTCCCATCAGTGTGCACACATCTGCTCAACACTGCAGTGATCACTCAGAGGCTGAGTTTCATTTTCCTCATTTCTTTCTAAGGCTGTGTATAGCTTTCCTGACATTCTGTTTCCTTTCCCATATTAAACTCAGTGTGGACTTAAGGAGATTTTTAAACAGGAAAGAAAGCTTCCAAAGAAAATGTCAGAGAAATGAAAATAAAACTATGAGTGTTTATTCTTTAAAAGGGATTGCCAAAGGGCACTTTATATTAATACAGAACTTCCTATTCAAGAGCTAGTTTAAACAGGCTTGATAGAGACTAATTCCTTTAAAAATCATCAGTACAAAAATTAGTCTTGAGATTTCACTAGAAGACTATTTATGTAACAAATGGGGCAGGTGTATAGTTTATTCTATAATGTTACTTCCAAATTCCAATGTGAAATCCTGGATTTTAATTTTGAGATAGTTATTTATATTTTGTAAAGGAGTATTTTGATTTGAGATGACAGGAGTGAAAAGTCTTCTATGATATAGAAGGTATGCTAGTATAAGAACCCTAACTATTCCTTATCAAGCTGTGCCTGACAGGCACTTGGAGGAGATATGACTTGCTCTATGCCTTATCAGAGGAAAGAGAGAATGTTCCAGCAAACATGGGCAACATCTAAACATGGGCTGTGAGAAAAGACGAAAAATGACAGGTCCTTATAATTCCACAACCTCCTTCCCTCTGCTGCTCATCCGCCAGTCAACACAGAGGACATGGCCTATAACTGGCGGCTGGTCCCCAACATGCCATGGCTTCCACCCTTAACTGAGCCCAGATGGCTAGGTGACGGGCAGATACAGTACTGATAAAGGAAAGAATGAAGCCTATGATGAAATAGCAAGAGGAGGCGGCTTGGTTATTTGTCTTTTGCTGGGAGCACAGCATGTTCCCTTTGAAACTAGTTTTCTTTATTTTTTAATTTTTAAAAATTTATTTTTAATTATTTTTCCTTAACGGAAGCACTGGGGATTGAACCCAGGACCTCATGCATGCCAAGCACGCACTCTAGCACTGAGCTATACCCCCACCCCCCACCCCCAAATCTAGTTTTGATAAAATTATCAGATAATATGCAACACTTTCAGCAAATTGTAAAGCAATATAGTGGAAATTACGGTCTAAGACTGAGGTGGAATGCATTTTATGGTCATTACTTATTCAGACCTGCTGAAAATAACGAAATGCATAGAAATTCTATTGTTCCTCCAATAAAGGCCACCAGAGAATCTGAGCTGAGGCATAAAGGAAAACAAACAGAAAAAGCAAGAGCAAGCAACGTGGTTATCAAGAATTTTCTAAAATCCTAGAGAAACTACGTATTTAAACCAAAAGGAAGATAATGAAAAAGATCTTTCTCACCTTTTGAAAGTTCTCCTTCCATAAATCTTCTATGACTATGTATCCTCGTAAACCCCAGTCATATAATTTCTCCCCACTGACCTTGAAACAAAATATAAAAATTCATTATTATTCCATACATGACCGGTAAGGAAGATAATTTTTCATTTTCCTTTTTCCTGTTTCCAAAAGAACTGTATTTACGCATATGACAACCACGACGACCACAGAAACCTTGGGACATACAAATTAAAAGTGTGCAATGTAAGCAAATAAAAAGATAGTAAGAATGATAACATAAGAAGAAAAAATAGTTTAGCCATACATAGTATTGTTCAAAATAATCTGCCATAAATTAAAGGTGTATATTTCAAACCTTCACAATTTCGAGGAAAAAAATGTAGATAATAGCTGATATGGGAAATTCCTGAAAATAAGACAAGAAAGAAGGCTTTTACCTATCACATTTAGCACATAACAGACAACCAAGTAACATCTGCCAAAATGAAAATCAATCATTTACTTTAGGGGTTTAGGTTAAAAAAAAAACATAGGTGAACCTAGTAAAGATGCTCTCCGTTTTCCCAGGTCCCCCAAAACATAAAGTCTTTGAGTTTCTGCAGGGACTTTGCCTTCTGATCCAAAATCCTTTCTACAATACCCTGAGAGGCAGGCCCCAGGGTCAGAGAATATCTTGGGGTCAGGGAGCTCACTACCTTAAAATGCACTTGTCTACCTTTTAGTAGCTGGCTTTAATTGTCAGAAACTTTTCTTTTAAGCATTGAGATTTCTTAAAAAAATCCTGACAATAATTTGCATTCATTGGTCCTATTTATGACAATGTTGATTACTCCTTCATATGACAGTACTTTGAATTCATAAAAGTAGTTACTATTCTCTAATTTTTATAGTAATTTATCTATATATAGCATCTTAACTTACAAAGCACGTTCACATGATTTATCTCTATTCTATATAACAACTCTATGTGGTAAGTAAGCAAAAATTATAAGGAAATATTCAGAGTCCAAGTGACTAATCCAAGATCACAGTGCTAGTAAACCGAACATGCTGGTTTCTTATAAGTTATGTTCTTCCAGTTGCTCCAACTGTTCTTAAAATATGATATGATTCTCAGACCCATTGGTAGACAGATCAAGCATTTACCACGAATATGGCACTCTTCTCAGTATTTTAAATTTCTGAGAGAAAAATAACATATGTCATCACTTTAAGGGTTTTCTTACAGTACTTTTATCCAAACACCACTGAACAGAAAACAGAATATAAGCAATTAAGTGACTTGTTCAAGGTCATAGTATCCATTAAAAAAAGAGACAGAGACAGATAAAAAAGAAAATATAAAATAGGAACTAAACGACACTGAAACAGTATCAGAAATTCTCTTTCAATCACTAACATTTGATTTGTTTTATTGTAGCAATTTCAAGGAAAAAAATGTAGATCATTGCTGATCAAAGCAATGATCATAACAAAAAATTTACCATTTTAACCATTTATAGGTGTACATTCAGTGGCATTAATTACATTCACAATGTTATACAATTATCACCACCATTTATTTCCAGAATTTGTTCATCATTCCAAACAGATCACTAAGGTTTTATATCTAGTGAAAATAGTTAATTGCTTTGTTCTGGCTTACCCTAGGTACAAAATAAAAGACAAAACTCATTCCCACTGACTTAAAAATAAGTCAGAATACAACTCAGATTTGCATCCTACTAGCTTGATTGTGAATACAAAAAATCTTTTGCAACATATGCTGTGGCACATAAGATAAAAAAAGACTTCTCCTCAAAGGGCAGCTACATATGCTTCTCCACCAGCAGCCAAGCTCACCCTCCCCACCCAATCCATCTACTATCTAAACCGTAACAGACTGAGATGATGTTTGATTATTTTTACAATTTAGGGCAGGTAGACATGATTCAGTGTTCCAGAGCTGGGGCTGAAGCAGGCAGAGGAACAGTAACCATCTGCCTCACCCCTCGAAGACTGCTATAAACAACATCAAGCCCATGCTAGAAAGATCTTACTGGTATTTGCCCCCAAAGCCAACAATTTCCCACAGCTGGAGCCACTGGGCTCCCATCGACAACTGCTGTGCCATCCAAGGATCTAGGCTCAATCCTGTCACGAGGACTCCAGGGAGCTCAATGTCAGGTCAGTTTGGTTCAGGGCCCAATTCTGGTGACGGCACTGCTACTCTTCCCAGGACCAAGTCTCAGTGTGATATGGCAATTCTGGCAACTGGGTCCCTGCCTCCATAAGCTGTCTATGACCCCAAAACCTACAGTCTGCGTTGGTCTCACCAGTTTTCCAAGGGACACGATGTGAAGAGTCCCACTATGTGCAGACACCACTGCCCTGAGGGAATCTAGTACATCGGTCATTCTCAAATATCATGGGCTTGCCAAAAATCCCCTAGAGGGCTTACTAAAACACAAACTGCTGACCCTAACCTTGAGTGTCTGAGTAGGTAGGTCTGGGATGGGGCCTGAAAATTTCCATTTCTAACAAGTTCCCTGGTGATCCTGATGCTGCTGTTCCAGGGACTACACTCTTAAGAACTGCTGGCCCAGCTGTTATGGACTGAACTGTGTCCCCCAAATTTGTATGTTGAAGCCCTAACCCACCATGTGACTATATGTGGAGACAAGGCCTTTAAAAAGGTAATTAAGGTTAAATGAAGTCATAGGGTGGGGCTCTAATTCGATATAAATGGTGTCATTACAAGACAAGGATGATACACGAGGGATGTGTGTGCACAGTGACAAGGCTGTGTGAGAACACACTGAGAAGGTGGCCATCTGCAAACCAAGGAGAGAGGCCTCAGGAGAAACCAACCCTGCTGACACCTTGATCTTGGACTTTCAGTCTCCAGAACTGTGAGAAAACACACTTGTTATTTAAGCCTCACAGTCTGTGGTATTTTGTTATGGCAGCTCAAGCTGACTCAGGCATCGGCTTTACCCGTGTCCCTGACTCTGTGTTCTACTTGCCAGGATGCCATCAAGCTGAGGCCTGAAGGAAAACTACTGAAAGGAGTGGCCAAGTGACAGCCCTGAGAAGGGTGTTCCCAGCAGAGCGGACTGCACTCCCTGAAGTCCCCAGCAAGGATAGAGAGGCTGGCACCAGGATGAGGGAGAAGGCACAGAGGGCCAGAGCACAGGCCCATGCCTGCAACTCCAAGGACCAGATATGCCCAAACTGAGAATGGCCCATAACTATCAGCTTTGGAATTTGAGTCTCTAGACTTCCATGTAATTATGGAAAAAAGGTATCTTAAATTTTCTTTGATTAATATTCAAATTAGCATGTGTTTTCTGAATACTGACATTGGAAGGAGAGCCAGAACTGAGGTACATATTGGAGAAAAACATTAAACTTTGCTATAGTTCATTCTGTACCAACAAATTTTAGTCTAGTGTGACAAATGCTGCAAAATAAAATAAAATTAAGCAGTAAACCCATACAGTATGAGAAACATCTTAGCTTACTGGGTCTAACTTACCTGGACAAATACGATGGCTTGTTGTGGGTAATAAAGAGAGGCAGCTAATCCCATGAAACCAGGTGGATACACCAGCTTCTTTATTTTTGAACCTATTAAATAAAAGGTTGTGGACACCATCAGATGTTTCATTATCCTTATCATCACAATTTGCTTTTGTACATCTAACACTAGAAAGACTTCTTTGATCCTAGATTGACAGAGAATGTGCCTAATATACACACCAGAAAGGACCACTACATTTTCAAAGCTTTAGGGAGATATAATTCACACAACTCACCATCTAAAGTGTACCATTCAATGGCTTTTCGTGTATTGACAGAGTGCACAGCCATCACCACAATCAATTTTAGAATATTTTCATCATCCAAAAAGAAACCTCACATCCATTAGGAGTTACCCCCCAGTTCCTCCATCACCCCCAGCCCTAGGGAACCATTCTCACTGATATGTAGAATCTAAAAAAGTCAAATATATAAAAGCAGATAGTAGAAGGGTGGTTATCAGGAGTGGGGAGGTGGGGGAAACAGGGAGATGTTGGTCAAAGGTACAAAGCTGCAGCAATACAGGATGAATAAATCTAGAGATCTAATGTATGGCATGATGACTAGAGTTAGTAACACTGAACCTTGGACATTTACTAAGAGAGGAGATTCCAGGTGCTCTCACACACAAAAAAGGCAACTATGTGAAAAGATGTATTAATTAGCTTGACTCCAGTAATCATTTCACTAGGTATATGTATGTCAAAACATCATGTTGTACACCTTAAATATATCTAAGTTTATTTAAAAATAAAATTAAAAGAAATGTTAGGCTGAAAAAGAAAGAAAAGAAACTCCCCCAGGAATGACTTTCTGAGCCCATCCTACTGCTGCCAGCATAGGGGATCATGTACCTGGAGGGGCCTGCAAACCACTGACCACCCAGAAACATACCTACACTCCTACTCATCTTGCTTAGGGACACCCTCACCCCCGACGTTGTACCTCAGGCCCTTGTACCTCAGCACCCACGGGAAGAGATCTGCTGCTTGGTATGTGCACATGACTATGTGTGCATGTGTACTTTTCAGAAAAAGAATTAAGGTTTTAAATTATTTTAATACTACTGAGCTCTCTTAGGAAAAGGAAAAAGAGAGAGGCACAAAGAAACAAACAAGCAAACAAAATACAAAGGATTAGGACCCACCCACCATAGTGGGTATCCTTATGCTGCTGTTCTGCCCAGGAGAGCACAGTCGCCAATCCTCCTCAGGATGGTCACCCCAGTGGATACGGGGAAGATAAACACTTGACAGTGAAAACGCACGTACGGCACGGAGAGCCTTCTTTAAGCCTGTTCGACTCTTCCACGTGCTCTAACCACGGAGAGGAAGAAAGACGCTAATCTCACTTGATTCCACATTCCTGGCTCCTTAATTGCAGCCAACATTCCAACACCCTGGCCTTGGGTTCTTCATAAATTCTAAACACTATCTAAACAAGACAGGAACGCTTTTCTGGACAGTTTTAAAGAAAGGAGGGGAAAGAAGTTTGGGGAAAAAAGCTGGTTCAACTATTGCCCAAGTTGATTAGTAAAAATAAACTCTAAATTCAATTCTTATATATTCTGCACAAGACAGGAGGAGGGCACAGAAACCACAATAGGAATTTATTCCACAGGTTGAGGGACTGGTACCAGGGCAGCTTTCCACCAGATTCTAAAAGAATGGTTAAGGTATCTACAGAAAAGGTTTTTAATATCAGAGAAATTGGGTACCAAACTAGTCTCTAAAGTTATCTTTTATGAGGACCTGATCACAAGGTTCAGTCTTCCGGTTTTAGGGATTTTTGTGAAGTATGAATTTTATAATCAGTGAAACTTCAAGTAACTCATAATAATCTCATTATAGTGAAGTATTTTATCATCCTTTATTTCCTATAAACATTTTATAATCCAGCAGTGAAGTACAGTAATGTTTTAAGTTAATATGTGTTAGTTTTTAATTTTAAGTGTTTTAAAAGTTTTTATATCATCACTGAATGAAGCTACATCAGGAAATTAATAAAATCTCTATGAAATCACTGTTCTAGTTACTATGATTAATAGCCTGATCTTAATAGTGAAACAGAAACAATTTCTCAGGTGTGACAGATTTTGGTTAAAGAATGTTCACTCTTTCTGTACCAAAGGGCAATAGGAATTTGACCAAGTAAATGTGCCTATAAAGGGTAACTAATTTCTTTCTTTAACCAAGAGTATATAATTTCTTTCACTTTATTTTTAAAATAATTTCTATATATGCTTAAAACCAAATATACTGGAGAAAACAATCATGTCAATTACATACTAAGAAGGACATATCCAGGAACCAACTCAGTATTCTGAAAACTGGTAGATAAAAAGAAAGAACCAAATATATATCTTATCTCTCTCTTATGAACTGTTAAAAAAACAAAACAAAACTGTACCTACCTCTAGCCAAAAGGAGTCCAATAATACCAGCAAAACCAATAACACCAAGTCTTGGAAAAAATCCAGGAGGTGCATTTTGGAGATATTCATAGCTGTCTACAATAGAATCAAAACGGGAAATAGTTCCATAAATTGCTCATTAAAAATAAAACATGTAAATCAACCATATTCCAATTCAAAATAAAAATAAAAAGAACAAAATATCTAACATATGCCTATTTTTTGCTTTCTGTTAATAGACTTTTTTCAACACATTCTTTTTATGCACATGTAAACATGATTTACTAGTCACAGAGAAAGTACCCAATTTTCAAAGTTTTTGGTCTAACAACATTCTGACAATAAAGTAATGTTAGATTACCTTCATATTCCTGAAGGCAATAAATCTGAATCAACTATTCATAAGGGGAGAAATACAAATACAGGGATCCCTTGCTTGTTACCCAAACCTAGAAACAGAATAAACTTGGATAAATCTTTAGATAGATCTGTCACTATCTGAAGCTTTGTTGCCTACGCTCTGAAACTCAGGAACCAAAAACATTAGATTCAGGAAAAAAAATGTATCCTTTGCCATGTGAATTCATTATTCAAACTCAAGAACAGAGTAAATCTGGATAATGAAGAAAACTTGTAGTGCAAGTATATGAGGGAAACAGACACTGTTAATAGGTAAAATAAATACAAATAAATGCAGCACGTGAGCCTATTTGCCATGCCTGAACATGCCGTATGACTCATTCACATGATGCCTCTTACCCTCTCCCCTCCTCTCCTCTCCACTGAGCCAATGCCACCAAATAAGAGCCAGCTTAAGTCCTACCTCCTCAGAAAAGCCTTTCCTACACTCATCAGTCCACACCTCTTTCTCTTCTAAAGTCCCATTATACTTATTCTCGGTACCACCATTCGGTACCTAATTGTACAGCCCGTGTGTTTAATTATTCAGGGGTGTATTTCACGTCTCCTCAAGGAGAATATCTGCCCCTTAATTGTGGACAGCTTAGACTTCTATGCCATTTTTCCTCCAGTGGTAAATAGTGGATGTTCACTCAACAGACATTTATTAAAAACACTGCTAGGAGTTAACGGACACTGAATTAATCAACAATGGATTTCAGGCAGGTCATGACTTGAAAAGCCTTCACGTCTCTCAGCCTCATCTTCAACACTCCCTATCTGCTTTCAGTTCCCGGACACCCAACGCTGAACCACCACTCCGAGCCTTGGTCATGCCGTGCCCTCTGAGTGGAATGCTGCCCAAGTCCCACCCCCACGTTTTGTGTGGCTCTGTTCCTTCAAGACTCATCTCAGAACTCCTTCCCTGACTGCTCCCATGTCCTCAGTCTCTATCAAACTAGTCTCCTTCCTCTGTATCTTTGATAGTGGTCCATGACTACCTCTGTATTTCTCCTAGTACTGAATACTTTATTACATGCAGCTCAGTGGTTGTGACCACTCTCTTAACCAGCCTCTCTCTCTCTCTTCAATGCCTGCCATGATGGTGACTTAACAAATGTAAGTGGAACTGAACTTATTACTGAATACTCAGTAATTCTCTCCTCAAGATAATACCAGACATGTGCCAATTTTCCTGTTCTTGGGTTCTTCAGGAAATGTGGTCATTTTAAACACTACTATAGGGCTTGTGTTGTTTGCACTAATTCCTGTCTGGACTTTTACTTATTTTGCCTTTAACCTGATTTTAACTTTTCATCTTCTTGTCTGGGTCATTTGAGGCAGCTTTCCACTTCCCTTTGCCTACCAGCATGGTATTTTCAATTCTAGACACGCACACAGAGCAGCTGATAGAAGGACATCCAGAAGCCTTGGTAAGCTGAGCCAAAGTGGGTAAATCACAAAGAAATGGGAAAGAAGACACGCTGGAAGACTGCAATGAGGCTGAAGCCCAGCTTCTAGTAACATGTCTTGGCTGTGACTGCTGGGAAATGGACTAGTTGCCTTGGCAGACAACAACGCAACTCATAATGGAATGTTTCTTCTTAAGAGTCTTTACAGTAACTACGAGTCCAAGAGAAGGAAAAAAAAAAAAAAAGACTCACATTGCAGATAATGTCTACTGCTATGACTCAATGGGAAATGAGAGGGGACAATGAAGCGACCACCTCAGTCACATATATAAATAAAAGATCAGGAGTTCTTTAGCTTCCTCAGGTAAAACATGAAGGTAAAAGTACCTGTCAGAGTTGTTATGGGGATTATACATAAATTAATATTTTTAAAGCACTTAGACTAGTTCCTGACACATAATAAGCACTAAATAAATATTTATAAAATTAAGATGTTAATTAACATACATGAATAATTTAAAGAACTGGTAAGCTACTAACATGTCTGTCTTCAAATGAAAAATTTATCTGGTAGTTTTGCGGTATCTGCACATCAATACTCTATGACGATCTTCACAAAGAAATAAATTACACTCACGTTTATTTATTTTATACTGTCACGGAAACAAACAACTGTATAAACAAGAAGTTGACTGGCTGAGATGCCCAATAAGGGGAATGAAATATGATCTATGTCTATTAATTCACCAGTTCCTGAAACTAGTTAGAACAGACTATGAACCCACCCTATGAGTGTATGTGTTAAGTGGATGTGAAAAACAATCAAAAGCAATTAAAAACAAAGGAAAAATGTAAGAACACTAATAATTATGTAATAAAGCCTTTCTCAGGTCTACCAGCCCAGTTCCTTCCTGCCTCTAAACTTCTATGTGTTAATAGCCGTGCAAATGAGCTATCCTGATTCTGAAAACCTATTGATGAGTTAAAACATGCACCTGGAAATAGATTTAAAGACAGAAAATCCAGTAAATCCACACTTACTAGGCCAAAAATCCTAATGATCCTGAAGAGACTTACCTGAGTATTTGGGGACACTAGTTCTCTGTAATCGGATGAAAAAAATTGATCCTCTTTCCAGAAAAATCCAAATAGCTCTTAATTCTGCATATAATGTTAAGGAATTCACAGATCTCCTGGAGCCCATCCATGGAATCCCAGTTAAAGAGTTTAATGTCAAACAAACTGATTATGCTTAATTAAAAATCAACTTACCTAACCCCCATTGAACCAAATTTTGCATCTTGGGCTTAGTTTGGGAGTACATTTCCTAAAAAGATTAAAAAAATCAATGAGTAGCATTTACTGATTAGAAAGTAACAATAAATATATTTGTCTTTACTGAATAAATTATCATATTACTAACACTTTTTGAACAAAGGGATATACTGTCTATCTGGGGTTTTTTGTGTTGTTTATTCTTTTGTAATTTCTCCTTCACCGCAAACTCCTCAGCAGAACAGCTTATTATTGCCACAGGAAGCAAAGATTTCAAGTGAAGTGGTTTCAACAACCCAGCCCTTTTGGTCTTCTATTAAAATTGAAGAAAATGGACAAAAATCAATCCCCTTGAAAATTTAAGTGGAAATCCTTTCTATTTGAGATTAAATCTTTCATATTAAGTCTATTTCCTGATTTGCCTGGATTTTAGAGCCTATATCTGAAAACTGTCCATTTGAAGCAGGAATGACCAGCTTTAATGGGACAAAGGAGTCTATATGCAGGTTTGGAGAAACACCACAATCCTGAAGCAAATGAAGTGCTAACATTCTTTTAACAACAACAACAACAACAAAGGCTTTGTATAAGAACAACAGATGATCCTAAAGAAAAGAAGGGACCCACATTCAAGAAGTCTACAGTAAGGCTGGGAAAAGAGATACGTGGGTATCAGAAGGTAACAGAACCAGTTGCCACTTGGAAAAGGATTTGTTTTATTTAATTCAGTTCAAGTCAGAGCAAGTTACCCTAGTACTGTTAAAAATGGCCTAAAATATTAAATGCTGAATTTGGTGGAGGACATAAAGAACATTACAAAAACTGCATATGTCTCATTAAAATCCATTATTAATTTTTTCTGCCCATAAAAAAAGAAAAACTGCAGATCAATGTCTAGAGTGACTGCCCACTTCTTTTGCTAGCATAATCTGTTTATCATGAAGAAAAATTAAATTAGTTCTTAAAGAAAGAGACTAGAACTTGTAGGCCTTAAAAAGGAGCAAGGAATTAAAAATATTTTCATTTATCAAAACTTAAATCGGGGGTGGGGAGTATGGCTCAGTGGTAAAACATGTGCTTGGTGTGCACAAGGTCCCGGGTTCAATCCCCAGTGCCTCTGTTAAGGGGGAAAAAAGACTTCAATCTATAGGAAAATGAAAACAGTATAATCACAAAGAAAGTGTTTTTATTTAGAAGTAGTACAAACAAATATGTAATAACTATTCTATCAGGTAAAGGGGTATTTTGCTGCACTGAGTGACATGCACAGGCGACAAAGTAAAAAACAAAAATCAACCTTAGGTTGAAAGGTAAAAAGACAAAGAACTTTTATAATCCCCGCCCTCCAAAAACAAAGAGAAATAACAGTAGTCATATCTACATGACACAAAAATATTTGCAAATGTGCTGACCTTAACCACCAGCAGATGGTTTAAAAATCTTCTAGAACAAGAGAATAAAGTCTAAGTGAGTTACAACACATTATATATAAAGTCTTTAGGTATTTCAAGACTCAGTAATACAGTCAAGATACTGAAGTATAGTGGTCTAATTTACACAGCTGACAGAGTCTATGCTTATTATTTTCTTTCTAAATTGGTGAACAAAACTTCAGCACTGGCACAGATAGAGGAAATTAAAAATTTTAAAACAAGTTCTAGATAAAAATTAAGCTTATAAATCTCAAGCAAAATAAATCTAGACCACGCCACACTCATACTTTTATTCCGTCATCAACTTTTAAAATCAAAATCAAGTACGGCAAATACGTGTATCAAAGCCCACAAAAGCATTCTATAGACTGTAAACTTCGGTTTCAGATGTTAAAAATCACAGACATGCCTTCATGAACAGAAGGACAAATGCCTGATCTAAAACCTAAGCAGTAGAAGTCAATCTGCATATTTAGTTCTTTGATCACTCAAGTATGTAATTCCACCCGTTTCTAGTTATGTACCCTCCTATTACAGCATTCAAAAAGCTCTGAACCCATTCCAGTTTAAAGTGGTACTGAGCTGTAGTATCTCTGTAGGGAGGGAAACTTTCTAATTTTGATATAAATGTTTACATCCAGCCCCATATCCTCCCCTTGTGGGTGATGTTTTCCTAGTTGTGACCAACAAGATAGGTACCAGTCCTCTGCTTTCTAGTCAAGGTGCCACATGCTATTCAGTGAGAAGGAAATTCTCTCTGTGGCTGTGGCAACAGTCACCAACAGGAAGCTAGGGCTCTCTGCTCCCCACCCTGCCCCGCCCCCAGAGATGGGACTGATGAGCATTTTTAAGTTGGGCACTCTTAAGGCAGGGCCCTTTATACTGCCTTTTTCTGAAAATAATCAGCCAATACAGACTTTTCACTACTGACTTCAACAGAAATGCACTCATTCCATTTTCAGAACAGCTGTACCTGACACCAATTTGTATATGGCTCACAATAATGTCGGAGATGGGAGATGCTTTCTTCAAGTTGGGTCCTTGGCTCTTCCACATATTTAGACTGCCCCTCAGGAATGGAGTAGAGTGAAAGCTGTATAGATTAAAAAAACAAAACAAAAATCAAAACGTGTACACAGGAATGAGATAACATAATCATTATCAAATTTGTAAGCATTGTATCTCTAATAATTCATGAATTACAGTGACCAAGGATTATGTGCACCTTGCTTCAGAGGATCTTGGCACCTTGCTTATTTCCTTAATCAATCAGGCCAAGAGAGCAGGGCTATGAGGTGCCCTAGCCTCCCACCAACCTACTGGTAGCAGACAAAGCAGTCTTCCTTGACACGTTTTATATATTGGTATTTGATATTCCCCCTTAGATTTAGTTTGGAAGGATTGTATTACTCTAAAGGGTGAGTGGGAGGAAGGGTAGGAAAAAAAGCTTGAGAGTAACTAAAAAGCATGTGACATAGTTCTAATGAGCAGTCTAGTGCTAACCAAAGCCGGAGAGGTTTGCTCCCAACACAGACTGGTGACACTTCACAGCCACCACTGGCTGCCTTCTTCACCCTTAAAAATACCACTGTCCCAAAGCCTGAGAAGAAGAGAGTAAAGGGCAAAGAAGTAAGGTATTTAGTTTTAGGTAAGCACCACATAAGTAACCATAGCCATGACTGGAGGTAGACCTTTATGACACTTACTCAAAGTCAAAAGAAACCAGATATCCAAAATAATCAGTGAGAAGTATAGACGAAAAAGAATGTCAACAATGGAGAGACAATTTCTTGTTTTCTTTACTTAGTATTTATTAAGCATCTACTTATGAGCCTCTAATCCAGCCAAGAAGCAGAATGAGCCCAGGTCTTTAATTTCCTAGGAGAGGGAAAAACACGTATGTTTTCCTGGCTTGATAAGCAGTCTAGAATCGGGCAGATCACTTAGAAGTGAGTTGTGCTTACAATCTACTAGGACACAGCAGATTCTCCACTAAAAAAATCTAGGAAATATTCCTTAATTATGCCCTTAGCTAAGTACCATTAATTAAAGTTTATCAATTGAAAAAGCCATAGTTTAGAGGCTTCCCACAAAGAAAAACAAACTATAAAAAACGTATCTTCAGAATTGATATTCAATGTGTATACTTCCTATAGTAACTAAATCAGACATTGAAAATATATCACAACATGTTACCTCATTAACTTTCACAGAAGCCTTGTGAGGTGAGTCCTTTTTTGGTGACGCATAGACTTTGAAGGTGAGCAGACTCAGGCTGGCCGGCCCCACAGACCTCTGAATTACCTGAAACACAGAAGCCATCTTAAGTCTTCTCTCATGGCTACAAACTGAATGTACATAATGTGAGCACATTTGTGACCTCAGCCACTCCTGTCTTGAAAGGCTTATTGCACTTTATGAGAAATAAATGTATTCTTGAAGTCTTATGGGAATCAGAACCTAAAAAACATGTTCTCACGAACTTAAAGTTTCAGGTCACCTTTATTCTAATTCCTAAAAGACAGTAGTTCCTGAGGTTTTTCTACTTAGCCTTTCAAGTGAAATAAAAGATACACACACACAATCATCAATAACAACAAGGGAAGGAGTTTTAAACGATCCTACCTAGTGATTCCCTGAACAGAGTGAAGATTCTTCCTGTAATTCTACTAATCAAACTTTCAGCTCTCCCTTTCCATTCCCATCCAGATCTGGTCTCCCCTGATCTCAGTTCCCGAACTCGTCTCTTTCTGTGCTTTGCTCTCTCTGACTGGGTCACTCATGCCCATGGCTTCGACACAAAGCCAGTGACTCCCAGATATGCAGCTCCAGCGCAGAGTTCCCTCCCAAGCTCCCAACTCGCTTATCCTATTATTTCTGGACATTCCCACTTGGATGGGACACAGGGTCCCCAGACCAAACACACCAAAAACCAAGTCATCAGGATCCTGTCTGTGCCTCTGAGTCCACACTAGGCCTGATGGGTGGATGTGTGCTGTGGAATCATGAAAGCTTTTCAAAAAATAATACATTTTAAAAATGTATTACACAGCAGTTCACCACCTAGCATCTTTCCCTCAGATATGCCCCCTCTTCCTCTACTTCTCTCAGGAATGGTAATTCCATCCAGGACAACCCAATCAGAAACTCTGAGGTCATCTTCAGCACCACCCCCATCCCACTGGCCATTAAGTCCTGTTAATTCTGCCTACTAAATGGCCTCAAGTCACTCTCTCTTCTCTATGCCCTCCAGTACAATCTTCCCTTGGGCCCTTGCTTCTTTCCTGGATTGTTTCAACAGCTTAATTCATCAGGCCCTCTGATGACTTGAACCACCACACTGCGAAAGAATGATCTTTCTAAACTGCAAACCTGATTATCTTCTATATCCTTATTTGAGATCTTTTGGTATTTATTACCTAGGATTTTTATGTGAGACAAACAGGGCTCATTTATGATCTGACCTCAACCACCTTCTTAACTTCATCTCTCTGTCCTTTTGCCTTTTCCCACAAAACTTGAACTCTCAATATTTCTCTCATGCTGCTTCCCAGAATCATGGGTTCTCACATGCTGCTTCCTCTGGCTAGAATGTTCTATATTTGCTTTGTCTTTCTATAGAACTACCAAAGAGCAGGGAGATTTACTGATTTTCTTTTCTCACTTACCCGTTTGTTTATGTCTACCAAGTTCTCCCTACCAAGATGGAAGTCCTTTCAGGATGGGGCTGTGTCTTATCCTATATTTCTAGTGCCCTTAACTGTGCCTAGCACAAAAGAAATGCTCAATAACTGTTTATTGCCTAAGTGAATGGACAAAAGAGAGGAGAAAAATAAATGAGCTATTGACTTGCTCTAACTACTTAGGCATGATTCAGCACCATGGAAATCATATTCCTAAGATTACAGTGCCTGTAATATGAAAGACTAGGCTATTCTGTAATCCTCACAAAACATATAATGCTGGATAAAACCTAAAAAGATCTGTTGAAATGTATGCCTGGAGTCACACACCAAAAAAGGAAATTCCTGTATTGTAGAAGCAAATAAAAAGCTAGAAGCTATTTTTTTTAAAAGAGTGGTTATTACTTTAACTGGTTTAAAAATAATTCACACACCCTGAAGCATTAAGTGAAATACTTGAAAGGTATTATTTTCAAGGCAATATTGCCACTAATTTCTTTTGCTTCCAGAATAAAGGTTAGTGTAAGCCACTGCTGACAGTAAGGGTGGCCCCTGGAGAGGGCCTACGAGGCTGCTGGTATCTGGAAGTGCCAACTCAATGCTCTCTGCCCTCTGGGTCTGACCACAACTTACTGACAATGCTGCTTAAACTGGGGACTTTCCACTGAGCCAGCTGGCTGGCCCTGCCCCAACTGTGTTTCAGATTCCCTTCCTTACTGGCAATAGCTGGTGCCCCACCCCTTTTCCTACTCCATCATCCAAACATTTTGGGTTCATACTGTCCCCTATTTCATCCTCATTAGATATAATGCCGTGTGTTGACCATTTTAATTCTCAATTCCTGCTTTCAACCTGTAATCCTATCTACTTTTCACATATTTCATTTTTCATCTCACAGCCTTCTACTGTTTTTTAATTCAGATGTTCTTTTATGTTCTTACTGAATATTCTCACTCACTTTCATCTTTTATTTTATATCTCAACTCGTTTGCTTTTTAAATTTAACGTTTTCTTGAATTTTAATGCATTTTTCCAGTTTTATTGAGAAATAACTGACACATCATTATATAAATTTAAGATGTACAGCATGATGGTTTGATTTACATATACTGTAAAATGATTACCACAATAGGTTCAACGAATGTCTATCTTCTCATATAGATACAATTTTTAAAAAAGAAAATAAAAGAGTTTGGTGCAGCCATTATGGAAAACAGTATGGAGATTCCTCAAAAAACTAAAAACAGACTTACCATATGATCCAGCAATCCCACTCTTGGGCATATATCCAGGGGGAACCTTAATTCAAAAAGACACATGCACCCCAATGTTCATAGCAGCACTATTTACAATAGCCAAGACATGGAAGCAACCTAAGTGTCCATCAACAGATAACTGGATAAAGAAGTTGTGGTGTATTTACACAATGGAGTACTTCTCAGCCACAGAAAATAATAAAACAATGTCATTTGCAGCAACATGGATGGTCCTGGAGAATGTCATTCTAAGTGAAGTAAGCCAGAAAGAGAAAGAAAAATACTATACGATATCACTTATATGTGGAATCTAAAAAAAAAAAAGACAAAAGAACTTATTTACAAAACAGAAACAGACTCACAGACATAGAAAACAAACTTATGGTTACCAGGGTGGGAAGGGATAAATTGGGAGTTCGAGATTTGCAGATACTAATATATTAAAAAAACCAACAGATAAACAATAAGTTTATATTGTATGGCACAGGGGCCTATATTCAATATCTTGTAACTTACAGTGAAAGAGAATATAAAAATGAATATATGTATGTTCCTATATAACTGAAGTATTGGGCTGTACACCAGAAATTGACACACTGTAAGCCGACTATACTTCAATAAAAATATAAAAACACTGAAAAAAAAGAAAAAATTTTCTCCTTGTGATGAGAATTCTTAAGATTAACTCTCTCAACAACTTTCCTATATATTGTACAAGAGTGTTATCTATAGTCATCATGTTGTACATTACATGTCTAGTACTTATTTATAACTGAAAATGTGTACCTTTTGACCACCTTCCTCCAATTCCTCCTCCCTCCCACCTTCCTCCAACTATGATAACCACAAGTCCGATCACTTTTTCTACAAGTTTGGTTTTTTTATTTGCTTGCTTTTAGATTCCACATACAAGTGAGATCATACAGTATTTGTCTTTTTCTGTCTGACTTATTTCACTTAGCATAATGACCTCAAGGTCCATCCATGTTGTTGCAAATGGTAGGATTTCTTCATTTTTTATGCCTGAACAATATTTCACTATATATATATACATATATATATATATACCACAACTTCTTTATCCATTCATCCATCAGTAGACACTTAGCTTGTCTCCTTGTCTTGGCTATTGTAAATAACACAGCTATGAACATGGGGGTGCAGATACCTTTTCAAGTTAGTGCTTTTGTTTCCTTTTGATATATTCCCAGAAGTGGAATTGCTGGACCATATGGTAGTTCTATTTTGAATTTTTTGAGAAACCACTATACTGTTTTTCACAGTGGCTGCATCAATTTACAGTCCTACCAACAGTGAACAAGGGTTCTGTTTTCTCCATATCCATGCCAGCATTTATCTCTTGCCCTTTTGATGATGGCCATTGTAACAGGAGTGAGATGGTATCTCATTGTGGCTTTAATTTATATTTTCCTAATGACTTGTGATGTTGAGCATCTTTTCATATATCTTCTAGCCTTTTGTATATCTTCTTTGGAGAAATGTCTATTCAGGTCCTTTTCCCATTTTTAAATTGGGTTATTAGTTTTTCTGCTATTGAATTGTATGTATATTTATATATTTTGGCTATTAATCCCTTATCAGATACATGGTTTGCAAATATTTTTTCCCATTCTGTAGGTTGATTTTTTTTTTTTTGCCGTGCAGAGGTTTTTAGTTTGATGTAGCCTCACTTGCTTATTTTTGATGCTGTTGCTTGTACTTCAGGTATCATTAATTTCCACTTTATTTTCCCCTCTTGTCCATTTTTCTAGTTTTAATATTATGCTAAGCCTGTCCCTTTATTGCCCAAGTTGTTTTCTTCACCTCCCTCTTCTCCTGTTCATCTCCGCCTGCCCAAGCCCATGCTCACTCCCACTACACAGCAAGGACTGTGGCCACAAGGGTGGTGGCACCCAAGAATGCCCCTTCCTGCAGTTGCCTTTTGAGCTTTCTGTAGGCTCTTAACAAATAACCAAAAAAAAAAAAAAAACACCTCTCACCCCTAGAGGCCTGGAAGAGCCACAGATTAACACTCCCCAGGGCCACAATTCTCTCAGCAGAGAGCACATGATTTACCTCAGGGTTTCTCAACCTCAGCACTGTTGGCATTTGGGGTTGGATCACTCCGCTGTGGGGCTGCCCTGGGCGCTGTGGGAGGCTTAGGAGCATCCCTGGCCTCCATCCACTAGATGCCAGTAGGAACCCTTCTCACTCATGAGTCAAAACTGTTTCTAGACACCGTCAAAAGTCTCCTGGGGGCATCCCCCTGCATTAGGGAGCACTGATTTATCTGAACAAATATTATTTTCTGACGTATCTTGCCAGACTTTAAGAAAATTTGTATGTTTTAAAATCCACGGCCTCAAACTTAATACACAGTGATAGAGATCAGAACAGTTAATGCCTGGGAGAGAAGCGTGTGGGGGTGGGGGTTAGACTTACTGAGAAGGAGCACAAGGGAACTTTCTGGGGTGACAGAAATGATCTATATCTTGATTGGGTGTGGTTTACAAAAGGTGTATACATTTGTCAAAACTCAAATTGCTGTATGATCTGTACAATTTACCATCTGTCCATCTCACTGTACGTAAACTATATCTCAAAAAAAATCCACACACACCTAAACCATGCCAAGTTCATGCCAAAATATGGGTGGGAACCACAGACCAGGGGGGTCATTCTTAGGAAGGAGTCAGCCACATACCTGACTGTAGTAAGGATCTGGGTGGTACAGAACTGTGCAATGGAAACCCACAGGAAGAGCCTGGGTAAAAGATCCAGAGGCAGACAAGCCTGATGCAGATGCACTGCCCATCATCTTGGGTGGTTCACTTTCTTTTTGGGCCTCAAAGAGGGCTCCTCTTGGTGAGAGACTACCTTATCCTGCCTTGACCAGACCAGAGTTATCACAAATGGGGATTCTAGATGCTGGGCCCCTGCCAGGTGGCTATCATAATTTGTCAGAGCTCATATTGATTATTCAGGTGAACCCATTCAATATTACAATTTAAGAAGGAAACGTTGTTACAATTGGCAGAGATCACGCCAGGAAAGTGTGAAGGCAATAAGGGGGGGCAAAGAAGAACCTTCTTCAATCCTTTGTCTCCCCAGGGAAGAAAAGAAATACAAATCTAGAAGTTAGATGTCCTGAAGAAAGATTTAACCAATCAGGTAATAATCACTGAAGCTCTGGCTTTATCACCAAGGGCACTCCTGCTAGGTTGCCTGGTCAGATATGAACACAAAGACGTTCTCTCTCAGTAACGGGTTCTGACCCATTATAGTACAGCCAGACTTTTTCCTGGGAAGTGAGATCGCCTCTGGACCTTTTCCGATGAGTAGCTGAAGCCTCTAGGCTGTAGGTACCGATGGCCTGAGCACTCACTGTCCCAAGTGACAGTCCTTGAGAATTCTTATTTGCCAGGCTCACTCTCCACCCAGGGCAGATGGCCTGGCTCAGTAAGTGGGTATATATGCACTTTCTAAGAGCTAATTAAACATTCTCTACTTTGGATTAGATGAGTTTGGCTTACTAGAACAAAGTCAAGCCCACTCTGCTAAGAGCTCTATCTTCAATGAGTGCTAAGCCACAGCCACAGACTAACTAGATTCAAAAGTTGCACTGCTTTAGATCCAGCCTTTCCTCTGCAGTGGGCCCTTCAGTTATTAGATGCCCCCTTGGAATTCAGCTAGTTGGGGATCTCAAATTAAGGACCCTAATTTATTGGCTTGATTGAGGTTTTGAATATAGCTGTAAGAGACCCATAGTCATAGGGGAAACTAAAATTTAGCTCAGACAAAGGTGAGTTAGTGACCCTTAGCTTTGCAAACCTCAGAGGGAGTGTCATTGAGTTCCCTGGCTCATGTGGTTAAACCCTCTTTCTTTTTGTCTGATTCTATTCCCCAGCAAGATATCTTATACACTCTCCCCCTATCAAGGTATATTCTCCATCTTAGACCTCTGGACTCTCTTTGTCTTTCAACTTTTATTTTACATAGTTCTCAGAGGGCTTAAATGTCAATGGAAACTGAGCACCAGGATTGGCAGTTGGTTGGATGGGGCCCTAACAAGAAGTGGTGCAAAGGAGTAGGCCACCACTGTCTTAAAGGCTTTCACGTCTTAGTCTCTCCAATGAAGCCCATCAAGGACTGATGAGAACAAAATAAATCTGGTTAGGTAAGCGGGGTTATATGTGATATAACAATTGGAAGAGGTCAACTAGAATTTTATTTCGAAAACAAATATTTACTATATACCTATTACATGTCAGGCACAGTGCTAAACAGGACACAACACTTAAGCAGACGTAATCCCTGCTTGCCCTTACAGAGTTTCCGGGAAGCTCATGCGTTTACTCAGAAAGACACAGGTCACAATTTAAAAAAAAATATTTTTCTAGAGACTCAGGCATGAGATTGAGTTTAGTCTTCAGCACCAGCAGCAAGGGCAGATTCTAGGACACAGTTAACCAAGGTATGAATTGGATGAGGTCACACTCAGATCATAATGGATATTCAGAAGGCTAAACTATCTTTGTTTTGCAAATAAAAGTGTACTGCCCACTCTCTAGTTCCAGGACCACTTTCTGATTGTGTCCCAGTAAAACTGCTTTAAAGACAAATAAAAATCTCAAGCTAAATAAGTCACCCTTAGAATTATTCAAGGACGCTCAGGAATGGTGGGGCTCAAATCCTTGATAACTTGCTTTCTTCTTCAACTTCATGAAAAACCCAGTATATAGTCTCCCTCCTTATTAAGAAGGGTAATCTTTTATTCTCCTACAATTACAGATCTATTATCTTATTAGACCTTCCATTAAAAATACATGTTTCCTGTTCAATAAAACGTAAGCCTCGCGTTGCAGGCCTGTATACACAGAAGGTTTCAGAATCACCTGGGGAGTTTTTAGAAGCGCAGATTCCAATGCCTTCCCCCAGAGTGTCTGATTCAATAAACCTAAGAGAGCTCCAAGAATCTATTCCCACGATCAGCCAAGTTTAGAAAACCACTATTCTACAAGCAGATGCTTTGGGAACAGTTATTCAACTTAAGTTTGTATAAACACTCAATCGTACTTATTTCTAAAAACATTTGAAAAAATGAAATGAAAATCATCCTAAACCTAAAAAGAAACAGTGACTGGCCACCCACTAGAGAAATTATGGGATTTATTTACATTCAAGAAAATCTTTCCCATCTTAAACACAACACAAACAACACCTCCCCACCCCTGATCCCCTTTCTAACTATTTTATCCTTCCATCTCCCTCCAATGACAAATTTTTTTTTAAGTCTGGTTAGAAGGCAGAATAGTGGATACCCTTAGCAAGCTGGGCAATGACTAGAAGGGCCCTGAAGGCTTCTTGAGTACCAGATATACTAGTATGGTCAGTTTCTGAAAATTCCGTGTGATCTGTGCACTTTCCTGTATATATGGTATATGTCAACACAAAGTTAGACAGATTCTGTCTGCCTTCTCTACTTTATTCCCTCCTCCCTTCACTACTCAATATATCTAAAACCAGTTTTCCCAAGGCCACCAATGGCCTCCCAGTTACTAAACTCCAATGGACATGTGGTACCTCGGCTGCACCCTGAAACTGTGACCACTCCCCCATCTTGAAACTCTCTCTTACTCTGGCTTCCGATTCTACTCTGGCCCCATCCTATAAGCTTTTTTTGCAGGGCACTTTTACTCTCCTTTTGGGCCTTCTCTTCTTCTGCCCATCTCTTCAAGGTTAATGAGTCAGAGTAGTACTTAACCCTCTCCTCTTCTCACTCCAGAGCAATTTCATTTAAATCTAGGTCTTTAACACCCACCTTATGCTACTGATGCCCAAATCATATTTCCAGCCTGGCCTCTCCCTAAGCCTCAGGCTTGTGTGTCTCACCAGGTTTTTCAATTGCTGCCTCATAATGAATTCTCTTTCTCCAAAAACCTGTTTTTCTCTGAGTTCCCTACCTCATTCAATAGCCTTACAAGTCACACAGTCAAAGGACAACATCAAAGCAACTCTTTAATGAAACAATGAAAATAGACTTCAAAAACAACAAGATGTGGTTGCAGGCTCCGTCATCTGATAAAGTGAATAAGCAAAGAATTACACCACCTATGAGAAATGCACTACCAAAGGACAGGAGTAACACAGAAAAAGGAATTATGTACCACAACTGGTAATTCTGGGAAACAACTGTAGAGAGAAGACAGAATCAACAATCAGAAGTTTATGCCTTTCTGCCTTTCTCCGTTCCTTCCTTCCATTTTTTTTTAAGCAAAGTCACCCACCATATTGATGTTAAGATTCAGTTCACTAAAAAGAGCCTCTGTAAAGAGCTGTAACAAAATAAACCGAAGGTTTGGAACATGAGGATGATTTCTGACACACTACAATCTGTTCAGCTATACTCATACGTAGCTACAATCTCTAGATGGAGAAAATATAAGCAACCATAAACCATGGCTGCTGCATATCACAAACATTCTCAATCCAGAAGTTCCCTTTTAATTTCAAGGTCAGATGGAAAGTCATTGGTAATCTACTCAAAACAACTTGGTATCAAAAACTGCATAAATAAATCTAATGTTTTAATTATTGCATTTTAGCTATTATATCATTTAGCTGTCATATATCCTATATACTAAAATGTGCAGCTATGGCCAAAGTTACTGAATAACATCATTTTTATATCTATCACTGTGGGTGGAAAATAAACGCATTTGGAGACATTTTAAAAGTAAATGCCATTTCACAACATTGTAAAATGACTATAACTCAATAAAAAATGTAAAAAAAAAAGTAAATGCCATTTAAAATTAAATATTCCCCTATTTATAGGAAATGAGGCACAATTATGTATTTTTCCCCATATGTTACACTGGTTCTTTGATCTTCGGTTAAACTTTTCTGCACAAATTTCCAACTGAAAGCATTTTTCATGTAAAAACAAAATGCTTTTAATCTGATTCTTTTCAGTTGTTTAAGAGGTAAAAATCTGAAATGGATTTTTAAAAAAACTGACAATACTTTTGAGGTTATCTTTGTTCTTAAAAAAGAACATAAAACAAAAAATAAATTATGTGAAAGAATTTAGGGTAAAACAAAATGATGAAAACAATCAACAATATTGCCCAAACAGGTTGCATTGCTGTCCTTAGTAATGTGTCATAAACTGAATTAAAAATAAAGAGAAACTAAATGAGTCCACATTCTTCAAACATCAGAAGACTATGCCTCCCTCATAACGAGTATTCAGTACAGAACTTGTATTTTACACATCCTTTCTAATCTGGAGGGCCACATACCAAGCCTGTAACAGAGGCTATTCTCTGAGAAAAGGGTTAGAGGGAAGCAGATGATGGGAAACTGATAATTATCTTAACTGCACTGTTTGACCTTTTTTTTGCTTCTTTTTTAAATTGAGTTAGTCAATTTACAATGCTGTGTCAATTTCTAGTGTACAGCACAATTCTTCAGTCATACATGAATATGCATATATCCATTTTCATATTATTTTTCACCATGAGCTACTACAAGATATTGAATATATTCCCTTGTATTATACACTGACTTTTTACAAGGAAAAGTTAATTCAGCATTACTTACACAATTTTTAATATATATATTTTTATTAAAGTATAGTCAGTTTACAATGTGTCAATTTCTGGTGTACAGCGTAATGCTTCAGTCATACATGAACATACATATATTCATTTTCATATTCTTTTTCTCTGTAAGCTACTACAAGATATTGAATATATAGTTCCCTGTGCTAAACAGTACGAACTTGTTGTTTATCTATTTTAATATATATTAGTTTTTAATATAATATTACTTATATAATTTTTAAAATAGGTATTTTCTCACCTCACACCCAATGGCCACTATCAAAAAAACAGAAAATAACAAGTGTTGACGAGGATATAGAGAAACTGGAACCCTTGTTCATGGCTGGTGGGATTATAAAACGGTGCAATTAACAAGGAAAACAATATGGAGGTTCTTCAAAAAACTAAAAATAGAATTACCATATGATCCAGCAATTCCCCTTCTGCATATACATCCAAAAGAATTGAAAGCAGGGTCTCAAAGATAAATTTACACATCCACCTTCATAGCAGCATTATTCATAATAGCCAACAGGTGAAAGATACCCAAGTGTCTGTGGACAGATGAATGGATAAACAAAACGCAGTATATACACACAATGGAAAATTAGAACCTAGAGGATATTATGCTAAGTGAAATAAGCCAGTCACAAAAGACAAATACTGTATGATTTCACCTATATGAAGTATTTAAAGTAGTCAAATTCATAGAAACAGAAAGTAGAATGGTGGTTACCAGAGGCTTGGGGGGAAGGAGGAAATTGGGATTTGTTGTTTAATGGGTACAGTTTCAAGTTGGCCACATGAAAAAATTCTGGAGATCTTTTCCACAACAGTGTGAATATATTTAATACAACTGAACAGTATATTTAAAAATGGTTAAGATGGTAAATATCATATTATGTAGTTTTTTTACCACAATTCAAAAATATGGAACTAAAAAAAATTGCTTAAGATGATTTTTTAAAATGCAGCCAGAAAAAAAGTGTACCTCCTCCAAAAAAAAAGTATTTTCTCTTCAAAGTAGTAACCTTGACATATCATATACTGAGTCAGAATTTACTGCAACTATTTATATAACAAATAAAGGAAAATTACTTTTGATATGTGATCATATGGCTTCCATTTCCAAATGCCTTCAGATCAAATTTTAAGCCTATAAAAAAATCAGTCTCAACATATTTGAAATAAAAGGAGACTAGAAAATGGTATTTGTTTAAAAAGCAGGGGGGAGGGATTTGTGTGATTTCTGAAAATGTCAAATTGAGGGTATATAAGTATGCCCAGAAACGAGTCTGAGAAAGATGTTAACAGTGGTTATCTATAGGTGGTGGGATTAAGAAGATTCTTTAGTATTATCTGTATTTCCTAAAGTTTTTGCAATGAATATTAATTTGTTTTGAAACATGCAAGAAACGAAAATGGCTGGCTCCTGAGAATATTCTAAAGAATCCACCTCAGAGTATGATGACAACTCCAAATGAAAAGGGACAAAAATGTTTTGATCAGTGATGATATTTTTGGAATAAATATATTGATCAGTGACGGTGTGTTTGGAAGAGATGTAGTGACAGAATAATTAAATCTGTCCTCTCAAAATGACTGTTTTGACAGGCACTCATTTGGGTGTATAAATCTGACAGCACTTACACTTTAACAACAAGAGAAACCACAATCATTTCAATCTGTTTCACAGTGAAGGAATTATGAAGCCAATATTTTTAAAGTTCAGACTTTAACCAATGAAAAGAAAAATGTCTTCCAACTATGACAAACAGCTATTTTACAAGAAACTTTCGATTCTGTCATTCTGTACTGGAGTAACTGATACTTCCTAGTTCTTCCTTATCCACTGCAAAAGCACACTGTGATCTCAAGAGATAAGTAAAGAAGAAAACTGAGACTGTTTTCAAGATTAACATTATTTTTTTAACAGAAAACCAGCTTCTGTTTTATCTTTGGAGGGCAGAATTCACCACAAAATTAGGTCAGCAAAGCAAAGATGTTTCATTTGCAATTGTTTCATTTTCTGCTAGTTATCAGATTTCGTTAAATTCATGCCAAAAAAATAATAAACTTGTCTGATAAACAGGAAGGAAACCTCAGAGCCAAAGAGTGAGATAATTGTTCATTCAGGCAGGTTTTGAGTCATCTGGTTGGGCTGTACTGGTTTTACAGACTTGGAACACAGATGACATGTAATTTACCATGTTTCAAATTTATTTTGAACTTCCTCATTCAGACAGAAAGTTAATAGTGCTTACCTAAAACTCTAAAATATGTATGTTTCTTTTCCCTCTTGGAATGGCATCCCAAGACCCATTCAATCTCTTCTGAGTTAAGGAAATATAGAGAGGAAAAAAAATCATAGGGGGAACATTTACTACAAAACTTGCCTTTCAAATGTTTCTACATTTTCAAACAACTAAAAAAAAATTCCACTTTCTAAGAGGAAGAGCTAGTAAAGTTTATCTTTAAAGACCCAGGTTTCGGTTCCTAATAGATCACTGTGTGCACAGAGAACACGGAACTGACAATAACTGCCTTCAACCTCATCTCAGTTATTCACAGCCTTTTTCTTCTCTAAGGAAAAAAGGAAACCACAAAACTCTTTTGGGAAAAAAAATCGTGTGCAAGGCTCAACTCAGCTGATGACAATCTGGATTCATAATGAAAAATCTCTGAGAATAAGGAACGAAAACAAGAAAAATCAATATTTGGACTACACACAGCAACTTTTAACAGTGCTCCCAAACGATGTGACTCTACCAACAGGCTCAGAATCAATATTTGCCAAGTGAGGTCAGCCATTAACAGAAGACTTAGGAAACTTGGTGGAGTCCTCGTATCACTTGATGCTGACTTACTCACTCACCAGTTTAACCCATGTCATCATACGACACACGAAGCAGCACCCCTAATGGGAAAGGAGACGCATTTCAGCAAGCACAAAGAAAAACAGGCTGTTTTTTCACAAGGATTGACGTCTGTGGGATGGGGAGGGAGACAAATGAACCTTTATTATTTTCATACATCCTATTTAAAAACACTCTTCAAAGGAATGAAAAGGCACATCTGAAAAAAGAAACCACTGAGTATTCCTCCCAACTAAAGCAATGAACGTGCACTTGCAAACCTATCTCCAGCTCCCACTGAGGCCTCCCCATCCTCACCCAACCAAAGACCTCCTTAAATTGGAGCCAGTGTGGGCTTTGAATAAAACACACTGCATTGCTTCAAAGAGTTACCATAAGTAGAAAAACAAAGGGTAACTGTATCTAAAGCGCCTTTAAAACAATATTCATTCAAAATACAACTCGTTGCCTATAAGGCTATTATGAAAATATGGCTTAATATTCAAAGTTATAGACTCTCAGCATATTGAAAACTCTACAACCCTTGTTCTAAATTCTTGCTGCTACAAGTTTTAGGGCACAAAGAACACAAGTTTTAAAGCCCACTACACTAAGAAACTGGCACTGTTCAAGTTTTCTAAAGAAAAAAATGGCATGAGGCCATGCAAAGATCAGGAAAACCCCAGCAAAAGTAAAAAAAAAAAATAGCTTCCAAATTTTAAAATCTATCTTTAGGCATGTTTTCCCCCCTGAAAATATCCACATAAAGTTTCATGTTGTATGCACTAAAATTCCACTTAAGCATTACTGGGTGAAATCAACTGATACAAACTCTTTTAATTCTTTCATTAAAAAATCTTTTGGTACGTTCCTGTCATATTATAAATAAGTCAACTCTCAAGTTTTTGAAACAGATACGTACCTTTGCTATAGAGATTTCTTATGCATCTACTTACTTACACTAATTTTAAATGTACCATACAAACAGGTATCAAAGTTCATTTCTTGGCCTCTAAGAAGTCCCAGACTAGCCTAGAAAGGATATGGGTGTGGAACACACATACATATAAATTAAAAATTAAACCTTTAAATCATAATAAAGTCTACAAATATGCATAGGGATCATGGGGGTAATAAATTCATTTATCATAAATGTCTAGTGAATTATCTACTGTTCTCCATTTTGTCTTTGCTCTCCATTCCTTTAAGGTGTAATTCATCTACTTCTTCCTTCTCCTCTTTCAGTGTTACCTGCACATAAGAGGCTATTTGTATTTTAGAAATAGATAGAAGAGTATTACAGGGTCCTGAGTAAATTCAGTTCCAAATGAGAAGTGAATTTACTTAAGTTTCAGCTACTTTTTACAGTCCGAAGTCCATAGTGCTAACCTAAAACACTAGATCACTTCCGTGGACAGATGTGATGCAGAAGGGATTGAAAATATCTGAAACATTCATACAGTGCTTTGTAGTTTACTGTTCTTTTTACATGTTATCGCATTTGAACCTCCCAACAATCCTGTGTGATATGGAGGAGCATGTGACTGTCCCCACAGTACCCTGATGTGGGGACTCTGAGAGATTAAGAAACCTCATTAAGGTTGCTCAGCCAGAAACCAGAAACTACAACTGAAACCCAAGCCTGTGCTTTCTGACTGCAGCCAGCAGCGAAGGGCAGTTTTTTCTTCTTTGTGATCTACCACCCAACATCTCTGAAGGGTAAGAAAGGCAGAACATCCAACTAATTCTGCATACAAATATGTATTTATGTGAGTAAAAATGTACTCGCTATAATTCCTCAAGGAGAATTCCCTCAGAGATACATTCTAAGGGGGAAAATTCTTGTTATCTTTCAAAATATGTGACATTGAAAATAATATTCAAGTAAAATAAAGTTACAGTATTTCTTTTCCAATTTACAGATGATTTTCCTTTTCCACTTAGCAGTGTAATTCTCCCCTCAGTTTGTGCTAGTAATGTACTATTCATGGTCAGAAAATTAATTTCAGAAAGAAAGGAATTATATTGAGACCAAACAGCCACAAAACAAGTATGTGAGGTAATAATGCCTTATAGCCAAAGCTATGGTCATCTCAGGCTCCTCTGAGCACTGAGCTCTGAGTACAGGTCACAACTCCGCCCTTCAGGAAGGAAATGACGCAGACCAGCTTTCCCTAGGCCATTTTCTGGCCTTTGAAGCATCTGATGATTCCCCCATTTCCAGCCCACATCTGTCTAATGAAAACTCCATACTCTTGGGTTCCATGTCAACTGATTACCACCTCTTAATGTCCACAGATACTTCAACAAGTCCAACTTGTTGAAAAGCAAATTACCACCTCCCCCAAAACCAAACTCAGCCTTCTTCTACTTTCCCACCTCAATGAATAGTTCTAACAACCACTCAAATTTCCAAGCCAAAAACCTGGGTGGCATCCTTAAATTCTCCTTCTCCCAACTCTGCCACATTCAGTCAACTACCAACTTTTGACATCAAAAACAAAAAACTTTTGGAAAGCTCCAAGACTGTGCACCACCATAACACTACCATAGCAGCCTCCTACAAGACACCAACTAAAAGTTAGTAACAGCTCATATTTATCAAACATTTCCTTTGTACCGAACACTGTGCTGAACTTTGGGTTTGAGTTAATTTAATCCACACAACAATTTGAGGTTGGTGCTAGTCTTATTCTTGTTTTACAGATGAGGACACAGCTACAGAGAACTTTAGTGTCTCACACCTAGGTAACATGGTAAAGTCCAAGGTTTTAACTTGGCACTGAACACTCAGCTTCTGTTTCCTTGCATGCACTTTTCTGCTCTGCTTGGAAGGCCCTTTCAACCTTGTCTGCTCAGCTTCAAAGGCCAGGGCAAGCATGTTCTACAAAGTGTCCTGATGCCCCCTGCTGGTGCTCATTCCTCTAAGTCAGTAGTTCTCAAGGTTGGTTACATGCCCTAGAAACTAGACACCTAGATCTCAACCCTAGAGATCCTGATGACATCGGTCTGGGTGCAGCCTGGGCATCAGGACTTATAAAAGCTCCCCAGGTGATTTTAATGTGCAGTCAAGGTTGAGACATACTGCTCTATGTTTCCCCAACCTTTTTATATCAGAGCACTTATCCCACTGCACCTGAATGAACTCTTCATGTCTGTGCCACTAACCGCATTGTGAGCTCCTGAAACTCAAGTTTCACGGTCACCCTGGGGGGCTTTTTCAAAACTAGAGGTTCCTGGACTTCACCAAAAACTGTATCAGACCCATGGGCAGGGCCTTGGGAACTGTCTCACAAATAACTCTGACGTGTGGCCAAATTTGGGGACTCTCTCCTAGGTAAGAAACAAGTCTTTTCATTTATACCCGCCAAGGTACAACACAGTGCCCAGCCCATAGCTGAACTGTGATAAACATTTGTGTAACGAATGAAATCTAGTAACGTGAATCTGGAGACTGGGTGTATGTATCCAATATTCAACACCCGGAAAAACTACTTGCTGCAACAGAATGCAAACACAGGGCAGATTTTCAATGTGTTTTGTAATCCAGCAGTGCCCCCTACTGACTTGAAGATGGAAAACTAAATCAAAACAATGATTAGAGTTTAAATATTTTAACTGCATATGCAAATAACTCGTCAAACACATTGTACTTTTCCCATCAATGCCTATACTATCAATTCTTTTGCCCTCCAGTCCTAGTTGACCCAAGATGATAACTCTCAAAGCCAGATCAATCCTACCATTTGCTCAAGCCCACTCCCAGGCTGCAATCATGATAGGCTGCCCTTAGTGGCTCTCAGCACAGCCCTCAAAGCCTCTCATTTGGTTTGTTGTTGTTGTTGTTGTTCTTTATCAATGCCTCTTCCAAATCCCACCACCACCAGCTCATAAAATCACCCACCTCGAAAACACAAGAAACCATTCATCTACCAATCTGCCTCAGTTCTTGCTATTCAAAGACCAGTAGCATCTAAACCACCTAGAAGCTTGTTAAAAAATGGACACTCTGAGGCGTCCCCCTCCCAAGACCTACTGGATCAGAATCTGTATTTTAACAAGAGTTGCACGCACATTAAAGTTTGAGAAGCACTGGTTCTCACCTACTAGACCTGACACTGCCATTTTATGACATATTTTTCTAAATTCTTTTGCTCTCTTGAAATAAAATTCATCACCCACTTACACACATAAGTTCCAAAAAAGAGACCAGTATGTTGATTTGATGGGAACACAATGGAGAACAAAAAGGAAAGATTTACAAGAATTATATTTCAATATATAAACATTTAACACAACTAAATTAAAGACGTGAAGAACCACCCAAATTTCTAAAACATACCCTAGGCGGGAGGTATCATCCAGTTGAGAGCCACTAGTCTATAATCACTCCCACCCTTCTTTTCTTTCCATCTCACAGGTGGAAGGGAGTATCTCTCCTCCTTTTTAAAGCTGAGGGATTCTCTTTTATAAAAGTTCCCTCCCTACATTCCTCTCTAAGCCATAAACACTGCCAAATCTTGAATACTGGAACAACCACAAAGCAACTCTAGAATCTTGACCAAACATGTCCCTCTAGTTACTATGTTCTCCCTCCTCCCTTGACAGTCAAGCTTATAAACCCCAACACTGTGTCCATTTATTTACTCATTTTTCAGTCACCAACCCATACTAATCTAGCTTTCAAGTCCATCAGTAAAACCTACATAAAAAAGATCATGAAAGCTTTCCAAACAAATTGCCCAAATCAGTGAACACGGCTCCAAACTCATCTAACTCATCTTTCTGTAATGGACATCATGGGCGCACATCCAGTCTCCATTCCCTCATTGTGTTCATGGATTCATTTCTTTCCCATGTGACTAAGGTAAAGTGACCCCATCCTGAGCTGATCCTGTTTAGTCTAAGCCAATCAGGGTATGGTATTCCCCCAGCACTGGTATTCAGCAGGCACCTGACCTAAGGTGATCCAATGAGACTGAAGTAAAAGTGTAATCCAAACATGGGCGTTTTGTCCTCTCTCTTGCTCTAGTAAATGGGCAAACATGTGTTACTGGCAGTCATCTTAACAACCATTAGGGGAACCAATCTTATAGCAGAAAGCCAAGAAGAGACGGGCTCCTTGAAGACATAGTTGACCCACAGGAGTTCACCCTTCCTCTGGACTCTGTGAGATAATTTTCCTTACTATTTAAGCAATTGGGTTTTTCCACCTAAAAGCATCCTAACATAGTCTGTCCTTGAAACTTTTCTTCCTTTAATTTTCCAAGTATCACTCTTGTGCTCCTACTTCTGCTTATCAAAAGTTGCTTCTCAAACAGCCCTGGCCTCCCCTCTTTCTCTTTCTTACATTTTGGTGTCCGCCAAGGTTCCTTGTGAGCTTTTCTATTCAGCTCCCTTTACCTTTCCCATGACACAGCAGAAATGAGCTACTGGCACTTCCCCCAATGGAGTACCACTGCTGACTTTCCCCTGAGGAAACTCCCATCTTTCAGAATTTGCCTCCCCTGAAATCCACAGGGGTTCCTTGCCTTTTTTGTGCCATAGACCTCTTTGACAGTCTGATAAGCTCTACAGACCCTTTCTCAAAATGATGCTTCTAACTGCATAAGATGCCAATTATATGGCAATATACTTACAAAAATATTTTTAAAACCCCAAAACTGATATAGTAATATGTGCTTCTTTATTTGCTCATTAAATAAAAAGATATAATAGTGAATCTTATAATTTTGAAGCAGTGATGAGCATGTTATTTTGAGATCTGCAACAACTGTAATGTGATATGAAAATGTCTGACATTCATGAGTCCTGTTGACTTCTATTGGTGACAGGTACTGCTAATACTAGTATACTTTGTTGCTGTAGTAGCTTATTAATCATTCCCAATGAACCACATGTCTTTATATCCATGCTCTTGTGCAGGTGCCCACCATATTGACTCTAGGCTTGGCCACGTAACTTGTTTTGACATCAGCAAATGTGATGCAAGCGGCTGTTCACACATGGGGACTAGCCCTCTTGGAACCCAGTAACAATGTGAGGAAGCCCAAGATAGCAACACTGAGGGGCTTCAGGCCCACAGACAGGGGAATAAGGCAACCTTGGAGTCTAGCCACTAGCTGAATTCAATCATTGGGGGATGCCAGCAGAACTGCCCAGCCAATCTATAGACGGTGAGAAATAATAAATTGTTGTTTTAAGGTCGTTATTTGGAAATACATAACTGAAACAGTTATCTACATTCATAACTGAAGGAAATGATTGGTAAAAAAGATTATTTTTTCTCCCATTAGAGTTCAAGAACTCCCTGAATTCTATCCACAGACCCTCTGAAGGCATAGAACCACAGGTTAAGAATCCCTGGTAAGACAGAGGAGATCCTGCTCTCCTTTTAACTATCACAGTACATTGTTGATAGTCATAAACTGATCACAGCATAACCTTTGTTGTTGCAACCCTAAAACTGAGTTGAGCTCCTAGCACATAATAGGTGTTCAACACAAATTTATCAAGTGAACCCAAGTTGCTTATGGGATCTGATTTCTTAACTAAACTGTGAGCTGTCTGAAAACAAAATAAAAGCAAATACTTAGATGTCAATTCCATGTGCCAGGGCCTTTTCCAAGTGTTTTACACATAGTAACTTATTTATCCCTTATAATAAACCTACAAGGTAGATGCTATTCCCTCAATTTCACTAATAGGAAAACAGGCACAGAAAGGTTAAGTGACGTGCCCAAGGTCATATAGCTAGAAAGTGGCAATGCCAGGACTGGAAGGCCAAATCCATGTTCTGATTTTATAGCCTGTCCTAATGCACCCAGAGCACATTGCAGAAGCGCAAAAGAACTTTTAAATGAGTAGTACAATTGTGAGATTTCCCTAGCACTATTTAATGGGTGCAATGCTTCTTAGAGACTCATTTCTGGTAGCTAGTGATTTGTTTTTCATGATAGAAAAACATTTACTTTTTTTTAAGTAGTAGAATAGCTTCATGTTCAAATGCAGATTTTCGAAAGTCTTCACTATAAAAGTAGATTTCTTTCAAAAGACAATAATTCATAAAATGTTCAGAAGGGGGTCTATCTACATAATGTTCATTGGGGAGGGGAGAGAAGTTTCAGCTTCCCCCTCTCACCCAGCCATTTCCATGCCAGCCTCCCCGACATCCTGCAGCAGCTTCTCCGAAGGTGACCCTCCCCCATTCATACACCAGGTTCTGAAACCTGACCTCGCCAAACCAAAGCTGGACCCCTTAGTGTCCTGAGCTGGCCTCACCCTACCCACGGATTCAAGAGGGCACGTGCCGAAGGGTGGATGCTTTGTGAGGTACTTTAGCTTTTTAAAGCGTTTTATTCATGAGAGCAAGACCCAAACGGCCCCACCCACCCACCCCCAGTCTCACGCCTCCGCCCGGCAGCCGCTCGCTCCAAGGGGACCGGTGAATGAACCGCGGGGCCGAGACGCAGCCGGCCCGGAGGCGGGAAAAGCCTCGGGGCGAGCGGGGCCCGGTCCCCGGAGAGGCCCACGAGAGCGCGGGGAGGGCTCCGGGCGGCCGGGAGGGGGCGGCGACAGCTGTGACCCTGCTCCACGCTCTCACCTTGAACATGTCGCTGGCAGCGGCGGCTCCGGCGGGGTCACCCGGACCTTGGCCCCGCCCACTAGGGAGAGGTAGCTACGGCGGCCGGGTAGGGTCGAATTCCTCCGACCGCAAGTGGGCCGCGGTGCGGATGACGGCTGTACAGCCAATTTGATTCCGCGAAGGCTTAGCTCGGAAGCCTGGGCTGGAAGCGGTGTCGTTGAGCTGCCGCGCGTCGCGCCTCGGGCGGCAAGCGAACTCAAGCCCCGCCTTCCGGAGGCTCCGCCCCTGCGCCGGCTGTTGCTAGGCGGCAGGAAAGCGCCCGCTCAGTGTGGGCGGCACGCGGGGGCGCAAGGAGGGAGGGGCCGGGAGCCGCGCGGCGCTGGGAATCTTCCGTCACCGCCGCGATTGGGCGCCCAGCGGCGTAGGCTGGGAATCCTATGTGCGGAGGCCGCCGGGCGGGGGCGCTCAGCAGGCCTCAGGCGGCCTCGAAAGCCTTGCAGCCGGAAGCCGCCGACCTCGGGGCCTGGATTTACCTCACAAAAGGTTTTCAAATTTTTTTTTTACCCTGGGCTGGACATTTCTAATATTTTAAATTTAAACTAATTTGCTACTTCCTTTAGCCTCGAAAGACTCTTTTTTTTCTCTGTAAAATTCTTAAGCGTCTATCCCTCACAGGGAATCAGATGTTTATCCCTTAATATGACAATAATTATTAACAAGAATAACAAGCACCAACAGCTTTTACTATAGGCCCAGCTATGATCGAAATTCCTTACACATATTCTCCTCACTCTTTCCGACATCCCAAGTAGGTGGACACGATTATTATTCCCCCATCTAATAGATGAGGAAACTGAGGCACAAAGAGGTAATATGTACAAGGTCACACGGGAGGAAATTGGGAAGCCGGGATCCAAACCTAGGTAGTCTGCCTTTAAACTCTATGATCTCACCTAGGGAACTGTTATAGTGTCCCATAATGGGAGGTATGTTTAAAATTTCATTCTGTATTTCCCCTTCTAACCCCATAGAAAGTATAAACCCATTCAGGTGGGCATCCAGAAGATTTTGGGGGTTTGAGTGGTGCTGTGTCACTGCTCTCCAGCCAAAGACCACATCTGTAGTTGAACAAGTTGGTTTTATTTATTATTCTTGCCAGGAAAATGCACACCTTGGGAAACAGTGGGGCATCTCAGTAAGAGGGTGTTAGAAAGATTTGTTGTAGGGTTTGGGTTTTGGTTGGGTGATTTGGCGCAAGTTCAAGGAAGCTGGGCTTTGCTCTGGGCTGGGTGGTGTAAGCCAGGGTTAACACCATAGCCCAGCTGTGAGTGCCAGGCCAGCTCCCAGATGTTAAGGGCTGATTTTCTCCTTCTCAAGAGAATTGTATATTCCAAGCTATCCCCATCCGCATCCCTAAGGAGGAATATTAAGGGAACTCTGAAGGTTCTACATCAGTACTGGAATGTCATATTATATAAAAGTGTGATTTATAAATGATAAATTAGGGCAGAAATTTTTAATTCAGGGGGTACAAGAACTTGGGGAAAAATAGCAACTTTATTTTCACTAACCTCTAACTGAACTTTAGCATTTCTCTCAATTATAGTGTAGGTAACAAACCACAGTAGTATCAGCAGTACTTGTGACTTTGTCATCAGTAGAAAGCACAGATATTTTCATATCATGCTACAGTCATGGCAGATTTCTTGAAATATTTCTGCTCATTACCACTTCATGAGACAATAGTTATTAGAGCTCTCATTTTATTTAATGCATAAAGAAGACACATTTCTGTAATTTTGTTTTTGAAAATATTTTGACAATGATTTCAATATAATTGGAGTCTTCTGCAATCCTGTATATTTTATGTTATGCATTAAAAAAAATAGTTCTTAGAAGGAATCTGTCCACAGGGGTCCATGGCACTAAAAAAATAAATAAATAAGGAGGCCCTGGTTTAGTACAAAACACTAAGCAGAGGCTAAGAATTTGGGAGCAGTATCCAAATTGGAATAATGTGTCAAAGGGTGGAAAATCAGAGGTGGAATCAGATCACTCAGTACACATCCTCTCACTTTACCAGGAAGGGAACTGAGCTACTGAGAGGTTAAGGGACTTGCCCAAAATCTCACAGCTATTCCATGGTAAAACGGGTGAAAAGCATATAAAAAACCCTCCTCTCTGTTAGGCATTAGGGATTCCATATTAGCACGATGCCTCCTGCCTTCAACAAGTATGTTGGGGTGACAGCCAAGAAAACAAATTATGATGCAATATGAGAAGTACTATAAAAGAAAAACATGTACAGTATTACAGGACTTGGAGACAGTAGTGAGTAGTTCTGTAAAAAGGAAAAGGTGGAAAACTTCAGAGAAAAGGCATGAATTAGCTGGGATTTTGAAGGATGAATTGATGTTTGCTGGTGGTAGGGAAGTCAGTCCAGCTAAAGGAAATGGTATGATCAGCAACACAGAGTTGTAAAACATTGATTTTGGCAAGTTCTTGTTCTTACCATATAGAGAGGAATCTTAGTAGAAAGTTGATATTTTGAGATTTGAAAGAATGGAACTAGATTGTGAAAAGACTTGAATGCAAGTCTAAGGAGCCTGGACTTTAGCTTGGAGGAAATAAGGTGTCCCTGAAAGATTTTAAGTTGAAGAGTGATAAAGTTGGATTATTGCTCTAAAAAGTTAACTCCAGCTGCAGTGTAGAGGATGAAGAGACTGGAGACAGGAAGACCAGTTAGAAGGCTAAGGGCAGATCCACTTGTCTTCCAATATACCGCATATTTTTAGTACACAAAAAATATACGCAACATTAAGAGATCCATGAAACCTTCCTTTTTAAGGGGTTCTGGGATTAGTGCAACAATCATATAGCACTTGAGTCTCATCCAAACAGTGTAATAATAAAGATTAAGACCTCAAATGTTTAATTTATGTACTTTCAGAGTACTTCATTGTAAGGAAAATGAGTCATTCTCTGAAGACATCAGTTACTGGTGTTCCAAAATCAGATAATCCGTGCTTGAAAAAAGGTGACAAAGTATATTTGTCAAATACTGTAAAGACAAAGGGAGAACAACAGTAACTAACCACCTTTCGCCTTGTGTCATTTTCCTGAACTGGACAGTTTTGGTGTGGTATTTGCCCAGCTAATATCAAACACTTACCAATTTACCAAACAAGGTAAATTAGAGGGGTTTTGTGTGTTTTCAAATTACTTTTGAATTGAATAATAATTATTATAATTACAGTATTTCATAATTGACAAAGCATGTTAACACACATCTCTTTGATCCTGACACAACCTGTCTTATTATTACATTTTGTAAGTGAGGAAGCAGCATCCAAGAGAAAGTAAGTGATTTGCAGGTTAAACAGCTAGTAAATGGCATCAGCTAGTATTCAAGGGTTTGTTTCTATATTTCAGGACTTTTCTACTCTACATCTTACAGTCTGCATTTTGCCAGCCAATGGTGGCATTATGCAGGAGTATCTACCTCTCTTTGTCTGTAGCCCTGTGAGGAGTAATGACAGGGTTGGTGGGGTGGTTCCTGGAGAGTGAGTGGGATGTGATCAGAAGTAGAAGAATGCTCTGACCTGACTGGGATGAGCCTGGTTCAAAGAAAGATCAGAGAAGGGAGTTTCTTTTTCTAGGGCATGGTCATCAGCTCCTGGAAGAGAATTGGGCCTACTGTAACTTCAACTATTCCACATTCTATTTTCATAGCACTTGAACTAGTTGGGCAGCATTTTAAAGAACTAACTATAATGGAATCATTTTAGGTCATGGACGTTTTTAGGAAGCATGTTTGTCTCCTCACACTTTTTAATTTTATAAAAATATATGTATATATATGCCTTTCAAGGATAAAGTTTTGGCCAAGACTTTTTTTAATCTCAAGGGAAATATTCTCAAGTATTTCATATCCTCATTCTGACTGGATTCTGCAGATGACCAGTTCTAATTACCACATCCAAATGTTCCTCATTAGGTCAGTCTTAGGGTGGGGGATGAGGAGGCACAGGAGGAGGAAGCATAAATGCAGAGTTCCCCCGAGACTTTAAGAAAATGAAAACTGCTTCACAAATCTTAACTTTTTTTTTCTTCCTCTCAGAAATAAAGAGATTTCAGCCCACAGGATACAGAGAGCTTGGTTATCTCATCTGGACAAAACAGTGTTTCAACTCCTTAAGTACACAGTTTGTGCGGCGGTATGTATTTTGCTTTTCATTTGATCTGATAGGTTTAATTACTTACCAAGCTAAAAGGTGTCTTAAGTAAAGGTAGAATATATAACCTTTTAAAATCTCTTCTATTTGAATCTAATAATATTGCATGGGGTTGTGGGATTTTTTTCTTTGGTTAACCCTAAATGAATATTTCTGGATTTATCTTTAACATGGGTAACTATTATTTCCTTTTTCTGGAACCAATATGATTTTTAAAATTCGATTTCTTATTTGAAGATTTGAGACAATGATCTTTCAACAATAAAAAAATCTCTGAATTAAAAGTGCCTTTGCCTTCCACTCAGCAATTTCAATTCTAGAAATCCATTCTACAATATATGTACAATTTCATTGCACTGTTGTTTCTAAGAGCAAAGATTCTAAACCATATAAATCCATCAGTAGGATACTGGTTAAATAAATGTTGGTGCTTTCATACCTTTAAATCTTGCAGCCTTGCATATGATTTAGCAACAGAAAGGTAGCTAAAATGTCTCATTAGTGAGAACGGCAAGTGCAGAACATTATGAACAATAGTTCTATTTTAGTAAAAACAAACAGGTGCATATCCCCCCACTCCCCAAAGAAAGAACTCTGGCGAGCCTAGCAGAGTATTAAGCCTTCTTTCGAATAGAGTATCAAATATTCTCCTAATAAACTCACCGGTGATTACAGCAGTCAGCAGAACATTATGAACAATGTAGTTCTATTTGAGCAAAAACAAACAGGTGCATATCCCCCCACTCCCCAAAGAAAAAACTCTGGCGACCCTGGCAGAGTATTAAGCCTTCTTTCATATAGTACCAAATATTCTCCTAATAAACTCACCGGTGATTACAGCAGTCTATAAATAGTAATAGTCACATTAAGAGAATTTTAGCAGCTCTGAAAAAAATTGTGAGCTCTCAGCAATGTGTACACTTCACCATCTGACCCACAGACCCATTTCTGATGTCAGTAAAAGCAAAATACCTCAGAGAAAACCCACCTAGGTAAACTCGTGACATTTCAGGTCCATTCTCTTATCTTCATATATGGAACTTATATTTAATTATCATAAGGCTGGTTTGTCATAATTTTAGACTCTTTTAGTAAAAAAAAGAAGGAAATTCTTTTTTTATCTGTTACCCTAGCTCTTCAAGTTACTACCTTACATTAATAATGCTTTGTCATTTTAAAAGCCCTTTGGTGTACATTTTTATGTGATTGTCACAGGCATAAAGGTTGAGCAGTGTTGTATAGGGAGAACGTGGGGGCTTTAGAATCAAACAGACCTAAGTTTGAATCCTGGCATCTCTGTTTACCACCTCTGTGCCTTTGGTTAAGTTACAGACACTCCCAGAGCCTCAGCTTACTCATTTGTAAAATGGGAATGATAATATTCAAATAATATTGCTGAGTTGTAAGGATTAAATGACGTTATGTATATAAGGCACCCAACGTAGTGTGTGGTATATAAGAGGTACTTAAAATTTAGTAACATTTCTATTATCATCCTCATTTTACAGTGATTCAGTCAACATCAGATACTTTCCAAGCACCTGCTGTGTTCCAGGCACTGTACTAGGTGCTAGGAATACAATGGTAAAGAAGAAAGAGATAGCCCCTACCTTCATGAAGCTTACAGTCTAGCAAGAAACATGTATGTATCGGTAGTTACAACACATTGTGAAAAGTGTTGTCATAGGGAAAGAACAGTGCCTGGGATCTCAAGGAGGGACACATATGCAAACATGAAGGCCAAAATGATGAAGTAATTAACTCAAGGCTACATAGATGATAAGTAGGGGAGCCAAGACTAGAACTCAGATCTTCAGAACTTGAAGTTCAGTATACTTTTCACTTTACCATGCCCGCTCTGTTATTTTCAATAAATTGTGTCTGAGTAGGGTACCACTTTCCATTTATAGCACCATCATCTATTTCAGGAATATCACGTGACACATGAAATTCTGAAGAAAGTAAGCCCCTTAGAGGCTGAGCTTGTTAAAGATCCTTGCATGAAGTGTAAAGTTAGAGTGAGGTAATGTTTTTATGCTGATTTATTTCAAGAAGTACTGGTTAATTTGAAGAAATGTTAGAAATTTATTTTAAGTCCTCATAACTTTTCAGGGTATAATTACAAACTGAATGTGTTACTCTTATTTACAATTATTATGTGAAGAAGCTGAGGCATGACTCTTGGGCCAAAAGTTGCCTTGAGAGTGGCTCTCATCTCCCATAGTATGTCTGACACATATATGAGAATAGTTGTGAGCACACATGCCAAAGTGTGGCTCTTTTATCCTCTGTGATCCGTTTCATTACTAGTTCTTTCTGTGCTCTGGCATAGCCTTTACCCTGCATGCAAGAAACTATGTGAACGATCTTAAGTACAAGGGGAAGAAGTAACTGAGCCCCAAGCCTGGTGCCAAATAACTAATTTTTGGTCTCTATTTCAGATTTAGCGGTGAAACATTTCCACCTTTGATCGTGTTTAAAATTTTCCTTCATACTGAAGGCCATGGTTACAAGTATTTCAGCGGAAAAAATTTATTAAAGCCATCAAGTGAGGTAATGTTTCATGATGTACATTTTGTGTTAATCTATGTAGTATACGAATTGCATTCAAACTATACAGGCTAAGTTGTTTCATCATTCAACCACCTAGCAGGCAGGTAGTAATTTTTAAGCATCATGTTTCAAATTGTCTGCGTTTAATAGCTAAAAAAATTTGAAATGAATTACTTATATAAGGCCCTAGAAAATACCCATCAGTTTTCTTTGTATGAAAATTTGGGTTTGTTAATAATGAATTAAAGTGGCCCATTAGTCAGGGCTTTTTAATTCTGAACATTTGATGCAATTTTGTTTTAATGGCATTTTATCATTATTTCTTGGATTCTGATAGCATATTTAGAAAAACTGTGCTACAGTATTGAAAATGAACTTTTAAAATACTAATCCTTTTTTGTGAGTTCTCATACTTTTAAGTTTCATGTAATTCTTCATAATTATGTCTACGACATAGCACTCACCTGAGGATCTTGTTAAAATGCAATTTCTGATTCAGTAGATCTGGGATGGGGCCTGAGATTCTGCATTTCCAGCCAGCTCCCAGGTGCTGCCACTGCTGCTAATCCATTGACCACAATTTTAATAGCGAGGATCTGCAGCATAAGTTTTACTCCTGTGACCCTTACACATGACTCTAATAGAGTAAAAGATAATGTACATTCTCATATTTAGCCTTTTATAAACCATACCTCAAAGATTATTTTCCTGTAGCTTTCTGGAAATATTTTACATTAAAAGTATGACCCATATGAAATCATCAATAATGACACATGTTCAGGATAGAAGACCACACAGCCTGGCAGTTTCTGATCAGATCCAGCATGTGCAGCATTTATTCTCTGACGAATATTAGAGAAGGAAAAGAAACTGCTTTTCTCTCTCTTCTCAGGAAATATCAGAAAAAATTTAACTCAGTTTCAGAAATGTATCAAAAGAACTAGTGGTTTCATGTGAAATATGGTGTTTCAGAAGCATTAATATTTATTTATATAGAAAGACTTCAAATGTGAACGTAGGTATTTATTCTATATTCAAGAGATAAATTCATGCCAGATTTATCTAGAAAATAAGTTTATAGTTGTCCCTATAAAATGTCATCAATTGTTGCCTCTCTGAGATTATACAATAGAACTTTTTTAAGAACTGAAGTTTCCCAGAGACCGTTCCTGGCGGCCCCTGCTATCCCCAGGCTGGAGCAAATAAAAACCTTAGAGACAGTGACTGGAAAGTACTGTGTGTATATCAAAATGCATTAAAGTGCTGTATGATAGCTTAAATGTTATTTTAACTACAAAGTAACTGTTGAAAAAAGGAAATAGCACAGAGTTTTTTTTAAAGGCATATATGCCTTTATGCCTTTCTTCTCTGTGCTGTAACTTTCACTCACACGGTGTAATCACTGTTGATAATTTGCTGTGTAAACTTCATTTTTTCCATGAAAACACACAAATATATATTTTTTTAATTTTGTTATTTTTAAAATGTGATTATACTATTCAGCTTGAGTTTTTCACTAAACATTATAAGGGGTTTGCAATAATCAGAACATACCCAACTTGGAGAAAATAGTTTAGGGTTCCTTTTCCCTTTATTTCAGCTTCAAAACAAACTCTGGCAAAACTTGGATTCATGGTTAATATAAAACCTGTAGAAGTGGAAATTTTCTCACTGTAAGCTCACTCAACTCCTCTGCTCTTTGAATGTAGACATTGTGTCTTTAGCAAACTGATATAACTTTCCTAAGTTTATTTATTTCTTAATATGAAAGAAATAAGTCAGTTTTAGACCAATCAGGTATTTAATCAAGTTCATTTATGAAGGAGAAGAGTTTCAGCAATTCTTTTTTAGTTGCTCCATCTTTCCCCTCGTTCTTATTTCCATTTCTGGTTTCATTTCCTTACTGCTTTCCAATAGCATTTCTTATATATTCACACACACACACACACACACAAACAAAAAGCAAAAACAAGGGAAAGGATGTAGAATAGCCTAAAACAACTTTGGAGAAGAAGAATAAAATTAGACGATTTACACTACCTGATTTCAAGACTTTAAAAGTTACAGTAATCCCAGCAGTGAAGTGACGGCAAAAAGATAGATACGTAAATCAATGGGATAGAAAAGACAATTCAGAAATAGACACACGCATAGAAGATCAATTGATTTTCATCAAAGGTGCAAAGCAGTTCAAATGGTGCTAGAACAGTTGGATAGCCATGTGTATAAAAAAGAGATCTCCTTTCAATTACCTACTTCAATGGTCTATTTTCAGAGCAATGCTTATTTACAGAGGGTTGTCACTATAGTTAGTCTACCAACTATATTTAGAATATTTTAAAGCTTGCTGCTCAAAGTGTAGTCTGCAGACCCACAGCACTGGCTTCCCCTGGAGCTTATTAGAAATGCAGGCTCTCAGACCAACCAAATCAGCACCTGAATTTTAACAAGACCCCCAGGTGATCCTAGGCACAATATGATTTGACAAACACTGTCCTAAAGGTGCTCAAACCCACTGTGGCCTGGACACCTCTGGGTAAATGACAATTCTTAAGCATTAACATCCAGCAACGATTATTTTAAATTGAAAATCCTTGTTCTTTTTGAGGATTGGGCATTTATGTAAAAAACAAAAAATATATTATCATTAATAATAGCTGCCCTTATTGAGCACTATCAAGTATGATGTTAAACATTTTGTGTGCATTATCATTTAATTCTCATAAACTCTAGAATGTAGATTCTGTTATTGTCTTCATTTTTGAAAGACTAAGTGTCTTGCTTAGGGTCTCACAACTACAAAGTGAAGGAACTGACACCAAGACCCAGTGAGCCTGACTCCAGAGTCAGGAACCCCGCTAAGCATGTTCTCTTATATGGCCCCTGATAACTCGGATGAGGTACATGTTATCCCATTTTGCCTAAAGGGGAACCTGGAACTTGGAGAGACTTGTCAAGTCCAGAACTGAGACTTGAACCCTTCTCCATCTTTCCACTGTACTGTGCACCCTTCAAGGTTGAAAGAACACTAGCAGTTATGGTGGTTTTATTAATTCTGAGACTGATTGAATTGTACCGAACCAAGAAACCTTCCTGTGTGGGGATCCCAGCTATTACTACCTTTGTGAGTGAGAATTTCCAGCCAGGCAGGGAAGTGACTTGAGATATTAGAGTAACTTGACAAGCCCAAGTATAGATATATGCCAGTAAGTAGCTGCAGGGCTGTGGGGGCTTCTGGGCCACAGTGATGCCAGGTATCAAGGAAGGTGTCAAATTTAGAGATGCCCCCTTCTGACCCTTTGAGTCACCCACTAGGAATGGAACCTGCCTCTGGAATCCTTGTCTGATTGACTGCTCTCCTGGAATCCTTGCCTAGTTTCACCTTCCCTTTCTCCTGGTGCTGGGCTCTTCATTCCTATCCCTTCCTATCCAGAAGGACTTTCCTAAATTTGACCATACACGGTCGATGTCTGATAAAGAACATCTTGGTCATTGGAGGACAAACTCTCTTTCAAACCCCTGTCACAAGTGGGCAACGAGCCTGCCCTGTGCTGCCAGGCATGGGGTTTTTTTGGCCGAGAGACTGGAGTGGGCCTGACACAGCTGAGCCACACAGCTGAGACACTGTACAAATAAGGAAACTGGGACTTGGAGAGAATGGTGCCGATGGCTGAGTGGAGTAGAGTAGGGAGGAACTGGCAAGAAATACCTTTTCTAAGTAACTTGAGCTAAAATAAAATATAGTTATATCTAAAGAAATTCTCAAGACAGAAATTATATAGTTTTCAGACCTTTCAGTGTATAACTATTTGCTTTTACCTTTAATGTCACTGTAGGGATGGTTAATTTGAACCCACAGGAAATTAATTGCAAGAACGCATAATGGATATGTGCCAATACTGCCCTTTCCATAGATGCATCATGTATAGAGAAACTAATGAAATGGAAAACAAAAATAATCTGCCTAAAGAAAGGTTCCATCACATTCTTAGGAAACTGTTTCTGTCCCTTCAATTTAGCACATTAGGAATAAAACTACAACCATTTGAATATTTTCTTTCATTTTTCCATATGTGTCTGAGTTCTAAGTTTTGGAATTTAAATAAAGAAATAAGTAAGAAATACTCTGGATAACAAAAGTGAGGATCGGAGTAGAAAATACATTAAGGCTTGCTGTTGTACTGTGTATTAAGGAAAAAATAGAGATTCCGATTTTTAATCCTGTCTCAACTGCTGTTCTGTGGCCTTATATCAGCATTATAACACCGAGTTCCCATACTTTCACAGTATCACATTCTAAGATACAAAGAAAAAGAGAAACTGATCTGGAATCAAACAATACTTGAATTTTCATTTATGCCACGTCTCCCTTCACATGAGCATACCCTTTGTGGCCAAAAGCACAAACATATAATATAAATATGTATTAGAAAAGTCAGCACATACTGATGTGGGGTGGGGAGGAGGATGGGGAGCTCTTAAGTCTGTACTCACAGTCTGTGTATAGCTCTTCGCACAAGGGTAGATACATGTGGAAGGGTATGGTGCAAATAGGGCCAGACACGATTTGAGACTCCGTATTTTCTGTGATTCTTCTGTCTCTGCCCTCTCAGGTGCTTTTCTTGAGTACAAAATGTTGACATTTCGGAGAGAAAAGAAAAAACCCTTTGCTGCTCTTTTGCTACTGAGCATGAAGCTTGAAGGAGAGGGAGGTCTAAGCACTCTGAAACAGACATGTTTCCGTTTGGGGGCGATGTATTAACTACCACATAAAAGAGAGCTGGCCCCAGTACCACCTTTCAGTGCGGTTCCTAGGGCAACCTGCTTAATAACCAGATAAGTTTTCTCTGCATTGACAGCATGAATGACGTTATAGGTTTGTTTGTTTTTTTTAAGGAAAATAATGTTTTTCATAGAGGGAAAAACAGATTTTTTTTTAAAAACTATGGTCCTCTGAGGATTATAGATTCAACTACTCCTCTAGCTGCATTTTAAAACTATGTGGATATGGTTATGGAAACAAATTTTAAGTGGTTTAAAAATCCTATAAAATATTTTCTTTGTAAATACAGTCTTTTTATTGAATAGCAAACTGCTAGAAGAAAGGAACAGTATTTGATGTATTTGTCACAAAAAAAATGTAAAGTGTGTGCTGATAGTTATTACTGTTATACTACTATTTTAAAAGTATTTTCTATTCTCTTTATAGGCAGTGGTTGATGCTTGCAAAGTGATGGGGGAAAAGAAATTTTATCATCAAATTATGGAAGATGAACATCTTTTCCAGAAGTTCAAAATAACTAAAAAAATAGATATTGTCACTCTGAAAGACTACGTGCAAGTAAGGAATTTAGATTTATATACTGAAAACAAACAACAAAATAAGCCATCTGATCCTATCCTCTAAGAATAAAGAATCATCCATTATCTTACTGTGGTAAAATACACACAATATAAAATTTACCCATTTTAAAGTGTACAATTCAGCGGAGCTAAGTACATTCCCAGTGTTGTGCAAACATCACTACCATCTAGTTTTAGAACCTTTTTGTCACCCAAAAGGGAACCTTACATCCATTAAGCAGTTACCTCCCATTCCTCCATCACGCCAGCCTCTATCAACCACTAATCTACTGTCTTTCGGAATTGGCCTATTCTGGATATTTCATATTAATGGAATCATATAATATGTGGCTTTTTGTGTCTGGGGAGTGATAGCTAAGGAATGTAGGGTTTCTTCTTGGGGTGATGGCAGTGTTTTGGAATTAGTAGTGATATATACTTTGAATTTACTAAAAACCACTGAATTTTACACTTTGAAATGGTTAAAATGGTAAACTTTATATTATGTGAATTTTATCTCAATTAAAAACATCAGAAAAAAATAAATACATGGTGCTAAGAGTGCATGACGGGAATTTGACCTAGTGAGGAAGGGTTCTATTATTGTTTGGATGCTTTCTGCTACAAGTAATGGAATATCCCAATTCACAAGAGGCTTAAACAATAAAGGACATTTGTTGTTCCATATAAGAAGTCCCTGGACAGGTGTGTCCTGGGCTAGCTAATGCCACAGCTCAAGGACATCAGGGTCCTGGGTCAGCTTCTCTACAGTTCTCGTGGCTTCCTTCACACAGTAACAAGATGAGTATCACATTCTCAACTACATTAAAAGGCAGGAAGAAGGGGATTCCTAGCATCTTTTTGCTTATCTCAGGAAGAAAACTTTCCCAGAAGCCCTCAACAGACTTCCCCACAGGTACCATTGGTCAGAAGTGGATCACATGCTCCCCATAAACCAATCAGTGATAAGGGGAAAGGAGATCATTTTCCACAACTGACTTAGAACGTTCATGGTTCATGAGCTGGGGGCCTCCTTCCTGGATCATATGTCAGTTCCATACCTGAAAAAAAAAAATCGGCTCCGTAAGAGAAAAGTGAGAAATGGTTGATAGGCAGGCAATCAACAATATATCACAGCCTCAGTCTGGGGCTCAGCAGGTGGTGCACCCCAGGACTCTGTGGCAGGAGGAGCTGCACATCCTGAAAGCAAATTTGTGGACCTGGAGAAGAGAGAGCACAGACGGTGTGGTATGCAGTCAGGCTGGAGGGCTGGTAGGAGATCATCATGCAGGGCTTTCAACCATAGTAAGGTGTTTGTTTTTTGCCTTAATTCTGTGCCCAGTGAGAAGCTGGTGCAGTGTTTCAGGAAATGAGGTGATATAATCTAATAAGTGAAGAGATCCGCCTGGCTGCAATGTAGAGAACAGATTAGAGACAGCAGAAGCATTCTCCTAGTTGAGAGGTTCCTACAGATTTTAGGAGAGATGGTGGTATCTTGGTTTAGGGCTGGCTGGAGATGCAAGAGATAATTAGAGAATAAAAGCAGTGGGCCTTGAAGACAGGGAGGTAAGCCGAAAGAAGTTGTCCAACATGGCTCCTAGGTTTCTGGTTTGCGTAACAGGTCGGACAGCAGTGCTGACTCAGGGAACTTAAACTAGATACCTGAATAATAATAATAGCAAATGCTGTGTAATGCCAACTCCCTTTATTATCATGACAACCCTAAGAAGTAGGTACTATTATTACCCTGTTTTATTTTAGAAGTTCTAAAGAAACAAGTGATCCCAAAATTCTAGCTCATAGTAATGATAATATATGGCCTTAACTGTTCACTCAGTTGCTTCCTTGTGAAACATGAAATTAAATGCAGTGCTTTAGAGATTCCCAATTCTGTTTTCTTTCTTTGAGAGCCTAAACCTGGAAGAATAGGGAAGTGAACCAGGAAATAAGTAGAGTTTGGGGATGTCAACTATATTTGCTAAGGACATGGGTCTCATACTTGCAGACTGTGACTCTGCCAAGCATTGGTGTCATAGAAAGAAGTCACCAGATTGACGAATTGGAAGAGAGAGATATAATGATTGCTGACATTCATTGAGCCCTTTATGGACAGACACAGCATTGTTTTTAGTTCTTTATATGCATATTATCTGCTTTAATCTTCAAGTTTGTAAATTATGTGACCCTTTAACAGATTAGAAAAATGGAGTTTAATGAGATTTTTAAAAACTTGCCCAAGGTCATATATAGCCAATAAATACAGAGCCGATCATTGACAGTTCTGAGATGTTTACCCATTTTACCACTCCACTCTCTGGAAATAAAATATACGAGCAGTCCTCACTTTGCACAGTAGTTCAGGGCCATAAAAATGACCACACAAGCTGTAAACCATGCAGAGCAAACTCAGTCATCAATGGGAAAAATTGTGATTGTTTCCTGCCTTTCAAAAATCTTGTCAGAACATTAAAAACTCTTACTGTCTGTTATAAATATATAGGAAAATGGAAAAAAGCAAAACATGTATTTAGTACACTATAATTTAAAATAGAAACATTGAGAATTAAAATGTTTTACTTCTCTGTAAAAAGCTTATTAACTTCTTTGTAAAAAGCTTATCAATCATACTAAAAACTATTAAATTTTATACTCTGCATTTTATTGAGATGTGAATCTCAATAAATCTGTTTAAAAATAAAAACCTAAAACCCAGTTTATCAAGAGTAATTTAAACCGCGCTTGCCCTCTTGTTCTTCTCATATAACTAGCAATAAGGAGTGAACATCTTCTCTATGCCCTGGCAAATTGCCATACTTCTTTCTAACCTTGGATCACCTACCAACATTTTGTCCTTTGCACTTTAAGTGTTGTGGAATATCTTGGGGGATAGGTATAGCTCAGTGGTAAGAGTGCATGCTCAGCATGTATGAAGTCATGGGTTTAATCCCCAGTACCTCCTCTAAGAATAAATAAATAAATCTAATTGCCTCCCCCTAAAATAAATTAAATTGAATTAATTGTACTAAGATAAAATAAATGTTCTAAATTTTTTTAATAAATTAATGTTGTGGAATATCTCAGAGCTTCTTTAATATGAAGTGTCTTTTTTGCCAGCATTACTTCCTCTGAGAAAACTTCATCCTTTTCATCACAGCCATTTTCCTCATTTATGTTGCTAGATTCACTTTCACCAAGTTCCTCTAGCAGCCTACCTGCAGTCTCTTGAATGATGATAGTGTCAACATCCCCATGGTCACCTGTTTCTTCTAGAACTCCAATTAACAGTCTGTGAATTTCATTTCCAGTCTTACCACTTTGTTTCTTTGTTGGACTTTTCTCCCCTTTGATTATCTTTATCTATAAAATGTCACATGGGTTTATCACTGGGAGACGAAGAGGCAACACAGTTACATACTTTGCTGTCTGTGTGTGAACTAAATAGCAGATCCACAGTGACCAGTCACTGACACACTCTGAAAGAAGTGAACTGATTTGTCATTTACCACCGTGCATATCTGTTATTTATGTACTAATCAATGGACTGAAAAGCTAGCAGCAGAGTTTGTACTTTATGCAATTACTCAGTAATACTGTGATAACTGAAATTTGAACCATGGTGTTGAAGGACTGAGTTCATTTGACTAAATGGTGGTAATTGAAATTCGTGCATACCTAAATGATACAAAAGGAGGACTGCCTGTATTTGTTTAGGTGCAAGAGAGTGTGTGTGTATGGAGGGGTGGGTAATATCCTAAATGCGTAGCTATTATTCCATTTCCTAGCATTGTAGCTCCTCCTGCCCTATTTCTATCTCTTAAGTGAACATTGATAAGGTTGATTGATTACATGTATTTACCTTTTTAATTCCTAATTTGATATTTTAAATTTTAAAAAGAGAAAAGTGCGATTTCTACAAATACTTGAAATGAAAATAGTGAAATTCGCCACTTAGCGCCAGAGATGAGCTAATTATTTCTAAAAAGGTTTGTGCAACTGTCTTCTCAATGCAAGCATGTCACAAACAAACATTGGCAGATACGTAGATCACATAGCTATTTTCAGTTTTTAGGCTCATCCTGAGTTTAGTTTATCTAAGTTATATTTACCTTAAAGGTTTAATGTTTATGCATTAAATAAATAAGATTATACATTAAATAAATAGTAATGTTTATGCATTAGATATATATTTAGTGAGTGTGACATTATGTACATGATACTGTATGAGAAGGATCCTCCCTTCCAGTAGGGGAGCTGAGAGATACACAGAGAGCTAAAACATCAAGTAGTCAGAAATAAGAGTCACAGAAGAGGAATTCCAGTAAAGTTCAGAGATGGGATCAAGGAATGCTGTTTGGACGAAGTAACATTTGAGTGGAACCTTGGGAAATGTGTCTACAAACATTCTAAAGCACTACAGCTAATCATGCTTAGTTATTTTTTCCATATAGTATTCCAGTCTTCTGGATGAGACCCCTGCATCTTCTGGTGGCAGAAATAACTATTGGCGAAGGTTAAACCTCGAAAGCATTCCCAGGACAATGATAATGTATGACATAGTTGATTATGCAGAGACTGGAATAATCTCAAACCGTCTTAAAAAAGTAAATGAAGTATCTGTTACAAAGACCAAAAACAGAAGAGATGCGTCAGCACCAGCTACGAATTGTTTCTGAAGTTAGGAAAAGTTGATCCTTCACTGGGGTTTGCAATACTAGGGGCACTTCTGGAAATGGTCACATTCTGCCAAATAGCTCACAAAAGATAATAACAGCATTTGGGAAAAATGAGGTTGGGGCAGATTGCTCAAAACTTATGCAACTTTGTAAACAGAGCACTAACAAAAAGGACAGTTGGTACCTGGGGAGATAACTTGTATCACTAGGCAGTCTGCCCCAGAAAATATTAAAAAAAAAAAGGTACAATAGAGTGGAAATACTGGCCACTCTTTAATTAGAGCAGGTAGTGGGCACCGAGGCAGTGCAGATGGAAGTGGAGACCTGGGCCAATGTGATGGCCTTTTAAGTGGGCATGAGAGGCAGTGTGACCTGCCAAGAACCATGTACCACCCAAAGCAAGGAGTAGGGTGGAGGGCAGTAAGATTGTGCTTGTTGGCCGTGGGGGGCCTCTCTGGGGAGAGAGTCCTAGGTGCTGGTGTTAATTCTTGTTTTCATAAATGTAGCCAAAAGGGCCCCTGTTGCCCATGCTGCACAGAGCAAGACTTTTTCCTTTTCTGCTGAAGGTTGTAATTCTTCTCTTGCTATTCTGGCTCCCCTTGCCGAGGATAAATTGCATATAAATTACAGTGACATTATTCCCTTCTTTACCAATAATATATGAGCCAGTTCACATTATAGAAAAGTATGTTGTAGCAAAATAGACTGTATTATGATCTGGAACAACATGGACAGAATATGACTGCACCAATTATATTCCTTTTTTCTTTCCATTACCAAGTCTTACCTAGCCTATCTTATTTACAAGTTGAGCCTTTTTTCTTAAAAAGAGATAATCAGACTGAAGAGGACCTGTTGATAGTCTGTTTTCACACAGTCGTATTTGGAATGAAAAATACTCCTTTAGTACATGAAATGACACTGGTGACGCACTGTTAGGCAAACACACTGGGCTTTTTTCAGAAGTAGAAATGAGTGGGTGCTGACCCAATAACATAATTTAGCCCATTTATTTTATAATCAAAGCTATACATTTACCAGACAGATGGCCTGGTATAGGGCTCAGTCTGTCATCATGAAATAGATTTCCTCTAACTCATCCGTATAAGCACTGAATATGGAACTTAACCCTATTACCACCAAGGTTGAATAAATGGTGTAATTTTCTCTGTCACCATATGTAACTGTAGGCTCCCTGCTCTGATTATCCAAGAATGAGTCATTTAAAGAGGCAAATAAGTAGCCAAATTCTATATCAATTGAAGAGGGAAAAAGTACTTTCTTAAAGGCTTCTTTTAATGAAGTCTTAGTTTAGGATCTCCCAGAAGCAAACTCTGAGATAAGGATTTGAGTACGAGTAGCTTATTTGGGAGGTGATCCCAGGAAGCACCAGGATCTCATCAGTGGGGTAGAGAAATGAAACAGGAAAGAGCAGGCAGCCAAAACAGTGTATGTTAACAAGCAGGTTATCCCTGTGGGTAACTGAAACTTAATTCCTCCTGGGAACGCCCTAACCAGTGTAGAACATGCAATTCAAGTTATCCCGCAGCGGGCAAGGGAGTTAAGATATTTATACACCAGCACCCATTAGTCATTGGTTAAGGGTAGCTCAGGAGGGGAGGTATTAATTCTGGGGCACTTTCCCTGCATGTGGGCTCTTGTTTTCGTAAGAAAGCTCTCCGCCTAATTGAGGCCAATGCTGACAGTTATAAGTTGGGCCTTCGTGTCCTGCATTGGTATGGCCAAGGGGATTATGAGCACGGCACCAACTGTGTCTGGTCCCAACACATAAAAACAGCTTGTTTCAGCCATTATGCAATGTAATCCTTTTTGATGTTAATATACGATTATATATAAAGATTCAAATGGCTACTGCATGGTGTTTTCTAAGAAAACTGATTCTAAATTGATACCATGTCTTATAATTTTCATCATCATCATCATAAACATCATCTATCTATACACCTTCATAAGTGGCAGATAAAGAACCATGCTATATAATAGGCAGAAATGATAACTTTGACCTAAAAACTTACATGCAGTATTGCTCTAAGCACTGAGGTTTATGACGTATTTGCTAGAGGATGCTTTAATAAAATTTGGAACTTGCTTTACATTTAAATTGTATTATTTTATGGAATTTTTCTGTCTATACTACAAATATTTTCTAGGTGCCCCTCATCCTTCTCAAGTCTTCAACCTTTATATCGACGCTACCAGCAGCAAAGTCAAATTAAACATCTGGGTCGTCGATCCAAGCAAGCTCAAATGAAAGTTGAAAAAATGAGAAAAGCTTATAAGATGGCTAAAGAGAAAAATGTTTCTGCAGAAAGTGTAAGTTTAACTTGTATTTTTTTGGACAATATTCAAACTGTAAGTAATTCTACTTTCATAAGTAGAATTTTCCTAATCTACAAGTTCAAGGATGAAATACATACATTTGGTATATACCCTGGATAGTATAAAGCTACGTTCCTCTTGGTAACACATATTTTAAAAATTCTTAAACAGTATGAGTAGCTATTCTGGTAAATAACGGCCGTTTTGGCTCCACATCAGCATGAGTTGGCAAAAAACCCTATTTCTATATGTTGACATTGTTGATTCAGCGCATCTCTAATGGTGCTTTTCTCAAAATGGAAGTCATTTCTATCTACACTTACTAAGAACTATATGCAGTGGAAAATCTGCTTCAGTATACTGCATTGCAGGAATATTTACAATGAACATGTATTCATATTTTACTTTGTAATTTTTTAAAAATCTGCTATAAAATATTTTGAGATGAGGCTAAGTATAAACAGTCAAATATAAAAACATAAAATAGTGAAAAATAAAATATAAAACACTTTCCACTTTTATTTATAATTCTACCTAGGAGCTGCAAATGGACACATCAGGTACAAAGCAAAAACAGACAATCGTTTTATCCACCCCCTCTTTTGACATTGTGAAAGTTAATGAACTCGTGTCAAATGATGAATTGGAAAAAGAGGAAAAGGAATTATTTGCCTGGTGTCAAGACTTGTGTATTAATAGTTCTCCATCATGTTAATGCACAGCTAATTGACAGAAAATCAAGTTATTCAATAATCTGCTTGTCTGTCTATAAATGATGAGTATGTGCATTCAAGGAAAACGAAATATAAACAAGCCCTTGGTATGCTCTCTTAACCAAAAGTGTGGCAGATTTTTAAGCCCTTTTGTATTAACATAGGTATAAATATTTCTTGCTGACAGAATTTTAACCTAAATAAATTATTTCAACTAGATGCACTCAGTCTAGCTGTATATGGTTTTGTTCAAGATGATGAGTATTTAGTCCCTGTACCTTTTATTCAATTTCGATTTTCCTTCATTTAAAAAAATATTTGAGCAGGCTATGCTTCGCATAAATATTAGAATTCACAGAATAAAAGGCTGCTCTTGAGTCAGCCTCCAGTATCTTTTTTTTAGTAGCATGTTGTTTTTATAGAACAGCTTGTGATTGACCTACTCTGAATTATAATAAAAATAATAATGAATTTGTTGCTACAGCAGGCATGACATGGCATACCTAATCATTATTGAGCATTGTGAGCACCTGGGGCAGAATGTTGTCTCCGCTTCAGTGTTGCACCTTGTTGAGGGAGGGTACAGCTCAGTGGTAGAGCGCATGCTTAGCACATGCTAACCCAGATCCTGGGTTCAATCCCTAGTACCTCCATTGAAAATAAATAAATAAATAAACCTAATTACCTCCCACTACCAAAAAAATGTTGTGCTTTGTATTTTTTTAAATATAAAGACTGTTTTGAGTAATATTTATCAATTTCCTTTTGAATTGATAAATTCTCATTCCTGATATAGTACAAATTATTGATTTTTTGTGATCCAGGCTATTAGATTATATCAAATCTTCCCTGAGGCTGTGATAATTAAACAAAGTGCATTATTTATTGCATTTTAAAAATAGTTTTTGATTTTGTTTAACATTTAAAATGTGGAGGTTTATTCCTGATTTAAATTGTGCAAAGTAGCCTATAAATGGATTCCATCCTTTCCTAAAACATTCTCTTAAATGATAAAGAATATTGGAGTAAATATGTATATTTCCCACTGGAATATATTCAACATACATGTGTACTCTTCAATATTAATATGTCCTCATTTGATTTCCAAAAATAGGATGGATAATCCTGTTGTTTTCAGAGCTTGTACTGGCACCGGTTGAATAGAAAACACATATTTGTCCTCATGAGTCACACAGATTCTCATTTATTAAACTGGAAAGCAGTCCCTCATCCAGTCAAATGCATATCAGATTCAGTACCCCCATGTAACAGGCCATAACAAAGCTAAAGGAAGATTTCAGGTAACAAGATGAAGGAAAAGGTCAAAGGAGGACAGACTCTTTACGTTTAAGGGCACCCACTTCTCATATTTCACTGGCTATGACTTTGTCCCATCATAATGCTTAGCTAGAAGGGAGGCAGGGAAATGTACTCTTGTTTTGGGCAGTTATGTACCCAACTAAAATTCTATTGTTAGAAAAGAAAGGGGTAATGGATATTAAGGCATAACTAGCATCAGCTGCCAGACAGAGAGCCTGTCTTCTATTGATTCTTTTAACTCACATTAAACAATGTAACCACATCACAGAAAATCCTTTTAAAAGTAGAATTACATATAATCTCACCACTATAACAACTGTTTTCAATTGTTCATACCTTTCTAATTTGCACACTTATTTTGTCTAAATGCACAAATATTTTCCCATGGTTGTAATCATAAGTAACATATAGATTTTAAATTTTCTCTTAATATTATATTTTAAACATAGTCTTTTTTAAACAAGTAATTTTTAATGTCCACATGATACCCCATTGGGTTGATAAGGCATAATTTACTTGACCATACCCATATCATTGGATATTTCGGTGATTTGAATTTTTCACTATTATAGGTAATTAATGCTAGAGTGAACATCATCATACACGGTCTTCTTTATTTTGGTTATCTTTCTGGTATTTATTTTAACCTAATTGTACTGTAATCAGAGAACATGATTTGTATGATATTGATTCTGGGAAACTTGTTGAGACTGGCTTTATAGCTAAGTATATGGTCAGTTTTCATGAATCTTTCTTGTACTCTTCAGAAAAATGTGCATTCCCTGTAGTTAGATACATGTCCTTTCGATCAAACTTGTTAATTGTATTATTATTTCCTATACTATGCTACTCATTTTTAGTCTGTGCGACATCAATTCCTGAGAAAGATATATGTTACATCCTACAATGGTAGTGGACTTGTTGGTTTCTCCTTGTAATTGTCAATATTCGCTTTATGTTATTTGAAGATATCATTAGGCACCTTATTTTAGAAACTGCATCTCTTACTGGCGAATTGAATCTGTTATCGTTATATGGCTACTATCTTTATTCCTAACAATATATTTTTCTTTGAAGACCGTTTTGTCCATTATGAACACAGCTACTCTAGCTTTCTTCTGGTTAGTGTCTGCCTGGCATACCTTTTTCCATCTTTTCTTATTTTCAACATTTGTGTGTGTCAGAGACTGGCTAGATGCTCACTAATTCCATTTCCTCTTCCTGGCAACACAAGACTGCATTTCCAAGCTCTTTTTACAGTTACAGTTGTGGAAGTGATGTATAGCCTTTCTGTGCTTGGCCCCTAAAATGTCATACGTGGTTTTCAATGCACTCTTTCCCCTGCTCACGTGGCTTGAGGCAAAAAAACTCCAAAATGGTAGAACTAAGATTGAAAGACCCCAGATTCCTATGTCACTGATTGAAGGAACAACAGCCAAAGCAGCACTCTGACCTGATGAACTCTGATGTGAGCAAGAAATAAACCTGATTGTTGTGTTAAGCCTCAGAGATCATAGGGATGGTTTGTTATAGCAGCTAACATTAATTATTCTGATATACCATGTCTTCTTTGTGTTTTAGGTTTTCTCTAGGATAACAGCAAGTATCTGGATTGTTTTGTTTTGTTTTAATCCAGTCTGAGGATATCTTTCTTTTAACTGGTGAGTTTGGAAACTTTACACTTTATTGTGATTTTAATTAATTGTTGATATGTGGAATTATCTTTACCATTTTATTTTGTGCTATCTGTCTTGATTTTTTGTCTTCCCCTCCTGTCTTTTTTTCTTTCAGATTGTTCTTTTGATTATACATTTCCCCCTCTATTATTTTGAGAGTTATAACTCTATTTTTATTCTTAGTAATTACTCTTAAAGTTTAGCAATGTGTCCGTAAAATCTAAATCAATAGCCCCACCTCCCTTCCCAAACTATCCAAGGGCCTTAGAATGCTAATCATCATCCTGTTGTCTTTAAAGTTATTGTTATCCAATTTTTTTTAGCACCATCTTGTTTTTAACCTCCAAATTAGACATTATCGTTGTTTTTATAAATCTCAGACTTTTTTTTCTGGGATTATTTTTTTTTATCCTGATGAATACGCTTGAAAACTTCTTTAATGAACATCTTTTGGTGATAGCTCAGTTTTTGGTTTTCTGAAAATGTCCTCATTTTACCCTTATTCTTAAACACATAATTTCAGTAGATGTCATATTCTACATTGACAGTAGTTTGGTTTTCTCTCAGCAATCTGAAGTTGTTCCACTGTTACTGCCTGTCTAATTGTTGTTCCTTTTAGATGCTCTCTCTTTTCTGTCTCGAAACTTTAATATACTATGTGCTCTTTAGTTATACTGAAGATTGAGTCTCCCGCATTCCTTCTCTTTTATCTACATTTTGTCTTACCTTACTGTCTGTTGAGAGTCTGGTTTTATGTGGAGGTCTCAATTCCAACCTTATCTGAGCCCAAGATCTTGTCTCCCACATACATGAGGTTATGAAGACCTGAGACTTTAGGTTCCTGGGAGTGATACATGTACTCAGGGTCATCAGTCACATCCCATGCTAGCTTATAGCTCCCTCTTTATTTTTCACTCCTGAGGATTTTCCTTCTTACAAGCTCAACTATACCTTTTAAAAGGTTTTTTTGGTTTTTTGTATTTTATCTAGGGTTTGTAGGTTTTTGTAGTGGGATGGTTTTTCAGAATATTTAGTCTACCATTCACCATAAGTGAAAGTTCACAGTGTCACTTCATTCTGTTAAATTATATCCTTAGGATAAAATGTTGAGAGTTGTACTACTTATGCATCAGAGATGTTAAACATATGCATTGTTTTTCATATGCATTGTCAGATTGCTTTCCAGCCATTCACTTTTTGAGTGGTGAGTACTATATCGATGTTTGTTTATCCACTCCATGGAGGCAGAGTAGTATCATAGAGTGTGGATTTAAATCAACCAAATCTGATTCTGTCTCTCCCTACCCCATGTCTCTCTCTATCCCTCCATTATTCACATATATAGAGATTAGAGAAACTCTTTCTCTAAAAAGTTTTGTTGTGGTTTGAGATGCAAGAGAATTAAGAAAGAAGACATTATTTAAGAAGGAGAGAATGAAAATGCTGGCTTGAGTATCTATTTTAGTCTCTGTTACCCCCTCAAACCCACTAAAACAATGGTAAAGAGACTTTTCTTAAAGGCATAAACCTTCAATGATACAGAGAGATCAGAGAAGATCAGAGAAAACAGTGGCAAAATTTTGTCAGTTGGAAAACTTATGAGTAGTAGTTGACTTAGCATATCTGAGAAAACTGTGTCTTAAACTGGCTAAGGAAAGCTAAGAAGCCAAGCAGTTCACACCATGAGACACCCCCCCCCACCCCGAAGGCTCAGGAATTGGCAGCAGCACACAGGCTATTTTTGAAAGTAAGGGGTGAAGTGAAGGAGAAGAAATTGTCTGAAAATCTGTTTAAGAAGCAATTAAAACACAAAATCCCTTTCCCACTGTTATGAGTTGAATTGTGTCCTGTCCTCTTCCCCAGAAAATGTATGTTGAAGTCCTAACCCCCAGTACTTCAGAATGTGACCTTATTTGGAAATAAAGTTGTTGTAGATGTAATTACTTAAGATGAGGTCATACTAGAGTAGGGTGGGCCCCTAATCCAATAGGACTGGTGTCTTTATAAGAAAGAATCACTTAAAATAATTGAAATGGTTACCTCTAAGAATCATAAAATGGGGTGAAGAGGAGCAGAGTCCAGTGGATTTTTCAACAATCATTGCAGAGCTATTTGACTTTTAAAACATTGTGCAAGTATGCATTTCATTTTAAAAACTAAATTTCTTTTAAAAATACGAGAAAGCAGAATTGTTGGGATGCAGACAGGAGTGTGCCAGAGCAGCTCATACTTAGCTTTGCTCAAGCTGGTTGTTACATTTCCAGGAATTTCGTGAGCCAGTTGTTAAATATAGCCATTATTAAAAATTAAGTTGTATAAACATACAAGTGAGTAAACTGTTATATTAAAAGCACAGTTAGTTACTCAAAACTCATCACTTCCTAATTATTTTACTACATTTTACTATGCTCTGTGACCTTGCTGTTATTTATATCTATTGTATCTGTCTATACTATATAATGGTGAGCTACAGGACATCTCTTCTCAACATCTGTTGAGGTGTTGAGGACATCTGTTGTGGTGTCATGTTGGTAACTAACTTGAAAATATATGTATTTCTTGTTTATTTCTTAAACTTTTTTGTTGTTAAATATAACACACCTATAGAAAACTATAGAAAACTAATATACAATTTAATGAATTATTGGAAGCCGGGACACCTTTGTAATTACCATCCATGTCAGAAAAAGAACGATGGCTGACCACCCCAGAAGTGCTCCACCTGCTCCTCCTCTCCTAAGAGTAACCATCCTTCTGACTATTGTGGTAATCACTTCATTATTTTATAGTTTCCTCACCTAAGTGTGCATCCATAAACACTATGATTTAATTTCACCTACTATTTTTATACATCTTTTACCTCTTTTTAATCTGTAGGTTCCCCATCCACCTCTCTTTCCCCCTCTTACAATTTGTTGACAAAACTAAATTGTTTATCTGTAGCATCTCCCATGATCTGGATTTTGTTGATTAAATTCCCATGGGGTAGCTTAACATGTTCTTTTGCCCCCTGTATTTCTTGTAAATTGGTAGATGGATCTAAAGGCTCATTCTTTATTATTAACAACAATGACAACAGCAAAAATACTAATTCAGTGAATATATATTGAACATTTATTACATGCCTGAATGAGATGCTATAAAAAATATGAAGTAATTTTTAAATACTTTCAATATTTTCAGACAACTGACAGAATCTTTTTGAGGGACAAATTGTTATAGTTTACTCTGTAACATTAGCTTGGTCGCCAACTTAGGAGGCATCTTCAAGTGTTAGGCCTTATATGTGAAACATATATTAACTGACAAAGGGACTCCTGATAATAGCATAGAAGTAGTGCAGCAATGCCTTCCTGAAGAAATTATTAACTGCATAACCACTTGTATAGAAACCTCTGTCTGTTGTTCAAGGCTAGTACATTTACCAGGCACCACTGACGGTGACTGCAACTTTTATAGGAACAGTTTGTAGGAACTCAGCAATAAAGGATTTTTTAAAAGAAGAGGAAATTTGATTACATAGTTCTAAGTTATCAGAACCTTAAGTTTAAAAAAGGACACAGAATAATAAGACTCTATAAGTTGATGCTCTCTGTAACTTTTTCCTATGATAAACCAATAATACAGTCTCCTTAACTAATGCTAATTATTTCTAAAATAATACTGACAACTTGAAGAAATGTTGATTTGCTTTAAATAAGACATCAGGTCTTCCTGTTCATAAACAGTACTTGGCTAAATTATTTTAAGTGTGGCTTAATTTAAAATAAGTTTGTGGCTTGTTTTGATAGTGAACGTTTTGTATATATATATTATGCTTATGAAATTAATGAAGTTTTAGTAACAAGAAATTACTTCACCTCTACTATTCAATCTTTGCTTGGAAGTAAGGTCAGATGCTCAAATCTGTGGACCAGAACGATAAGAAAGAATGAAGATTGCCCAAATACCAAGAAATTTCAACCCAACTCTATAAATTTACAGTATTATATTCAGCTATGATTCATACAAATGACATTAAGTTTAAAATATTCATGTGTATCATTTTTTAAAGTTCTCCACAAGTAAGTCATTTCCTTCTGTATTTTTGGAAGAGTGAATATTCATTTCTCCCTGGTAATATTAAATTGTGACAATCTTTGGTATTAAAATTAACCTGTCAAATTATATTCTCCAACACTTGCAAAGATATGAGAAACTTCGAAAAGTGAAAAAAATCAAGATATGATGGTTATGGACCAGACTAAAAAAATAAATAGCAAACATTATACCATTCCATCATGGAATATTAAGAAAGAATCAAACACAACCTGAGCTTACTTTGGATCAATAATTGTTACAGATTTCTATAAATAAAAATCCTCCAGTGTTAAAAGATGTTGGATCAGCATTTCTGGAAATCTATGACTAATGCCATTATACTCTCTGTCCCAGGAAGTTTTATTATGACATCATCTCTTGAGAAACTTTAAATATTAATCCATAGGTTATTCTCAGCATGCAATCCATTACTTTTTTTTTCTCATTCAGAGTACTTTTTCATTTAGCACAAATAAGTTGATGTAATTCTTTTAACATGCTAAATAGCATAAGATGATAATATTCAGGTTTGCATTAATTTAAAGTGAATAAAAATGCTCTATGCAAAGACTATGCATTGTCAGTCCCTTTTTGCCTTCATAGATTATTTTTGAAGGCACAGCATCAAAGGAATATTATTTTTGACAAGTTTTACAGCATCACTCCCAGGAATATATTTCTATAGTTTGAGTAATTTTGGAATAAATTAAATCATGATATTCATATTTTCCCTCTAAAATCACACAAATCTTTCTATGGAAGGTGATTTCACTGTCTTCAAAATGTGATTCCCCTCCCCAGCTATGGCAGGTGCTGTAGATGTGCAGCATGTATCCCCTGGCCTTTACCGCTTCATGCACACAGCCTAACTTCCAACTTACCAACCCCTGACCACCTTTTTTTTCTTATTCATAAAATTCTGTATTCATATTTAATAGCATCATTAGGAAGACCACCACAATGTACGAGTGGTAAACAATTTTTTAAATTTAAACCTAGGAAAATGTAATTTTGTAAAATGTCAGTATAGACAAATGAAGAACCACAAAAAGAAGAGAAGAATGGATTAAGAGAGGAATGCAAAACCCACAATAGTAATTTTGGGACCCATAGGTAAAACTATTGCTTTTGTTTTGGTTTTGGAGTTTTTTTTTGTGGATTTTTTTGTTTTTGTTTTGTAAGCAGACCTTTGTTTAGGGCATTCTGCTGTTGGTTTTTACATAACAGACCAGAAGTGCCAGGGAATTAATGCCCCTCAAACGTGACTCTAACTCAGTGCCTGAAAGAACTTGATATATAAATATCCCAGCTCCTTCTGTCTTTGGTGGAGTAACTGAGGCATGTGTGTGCCTTACACTGGTTCTCAGAATTTCCCTGACATGATTAAGTTTCAGTCACCCACAGTGGCAGTGGACTTAATAATTCACTCTGTTGGCTGCCCTACCTTCCTTGTCTTACTTCCCCAGTAACTTCCTCATTCACCTACTGAGGTATTTGTTTGTTTTTGTACCTTCTACATAAACTACTTGCACTGGAATCCTTGCTTCAGAGTCAGTTTCTGGTGAAAAACAACCTAAGACTCACCAGCCTTTACTGCTTTGGTTCATTATTTCTTCAACGTTTGAATTCATTCATCATTTCCTGGTTTTATAGTGCACTGAAGAGAACAAATATCAGCTTTGTTAGTAAATGACTTTTTAGTGCCTTCTGAACATACTGTCTTCTTTTAATTCTGTGTCAAGAATAGTCGTTTTAATTCCTTTGCTAATCTGCCAAGATATAGAAATCTACAATTGAATCTGGCTACCTAGAGAGAAAAAAATGGGGTCTCTGGTGTCCCTATGGTCAAATCAAGATCCCAGTCAGTACTCAGTGATTTCAAAGGTGCCTTCCAGCTTTAAAATTCTATAAGTTTTAGCACCAATTCTACAGAAACTATTGCAGAAAATTGAAGAGGAAGGAATGCTTCCCAACTCATTTTGAGGGCAATATAATACCCAAACCAGACAAAAGCAGTGCAAAAAAGAAAACAACAGAATGATATCACTCACGAACTTAGACATAAACATCCTCAAAAAATTTTAGCAAATCAAATCCTACAATATATAAAAAGAAGTATACACACCACGACCAAGTGGGGTTTATTCCAGGATATAAAGGTAAAATATTCAAAAGTCAATCACTGTAATCCATTGTATCAACAGGCTAAGGTAGAATAATCACATGATAACATAATTGATGCAGAAAAAGCATTTAACAAAATTAAACACCCATTCATAATAAACACTCAGCAAATTAGGAACGTAGGGGAACTTCCTTACCTTGATAAAGAGCACTGAAAAAAAAAACCATATAGCTAACATCATACTTAATGGTAAAAGACTGACTGCTTTCTCCCTCGATCAGGAACAAGGCAAGGAGGTCCACTCTCATCACTTTTATTCAACATAGCACTTAGGAAATAAGATGCATACAGATCAGAAAGAAAGAATGTACGCTATTTCTATTTGCAGATGACGTGATTGTCTACATAGGAAATCCCAAAGAATCCACAAAAAAACTCATAGAACTAATGAGTTCAACAAGGCTGCAGAGTACAAGATAAATACACACAAATCAGTCTATTCCTATATACTAGCAATAAACATGTGAAAACTGAAAAACAATGCCATTTAAAATGACTGCCAAAAAAAAAAACCCATCTAGGAAAAACATGTAAAGGATATGTATGCTGAAAAATTTTAAACATTGAAGAAAGAAATCAAAGATTTAAATAAATAGAGAGACATACTGTGTTCATGAATTGGCAGACAATATAGTAGAGATGTTACAATATAGTAGAGATGTTAATTAACTCTAAATTGATATGCAGGTTTACCACCATTCCTATCAAAATTCCAGCAAGACTTTTTTGTAGATATGGACAAGTTTATTCTAAATGGAATTTGGAAATTTAAAAACAAAACAAAACAACAAAAATTTTTAATTTTAAAAAAGAATAAATAAAAAAATAAAAGTTACATGGAAAGACAAAGGAACTAGAATAGCTAAAACATTTTGATAAAGAGGAATAAAGTGGGAAGAATCACTCTACCTGATGTTAACATACTATATAGCTATAGTAATCAAGATAGTGTGATACTGGTGGAGGAATAGACACATAGATCAATAGAACAAAATAGAACCCAGAAATGCACCAAATTAATTTTTTTTACAAACATGCAAAAGCAATTCAATGGAAAAAGAATAATCTTTTCAACAAATGATGCTTGATCAATTGGACATTCATAAGCAAAAATCAAAGAACATTAACTTGAACATCACACCAATGTTTCTCACATTTGGAGCTTGCTTCATTCTGATTAATTTTTCATATGCCATTCTTATTGCTTCCAGTTATCGCTTCAGAAACGGACATGACTCCTTAAGTGTCAGAAATGTTTGCCTTCACACGTGAAGAACAGCTGGAACAGGGGCTGAATTATAGAGTCACATTCCTTTTCTGACAGAACTCCATTTTTTTTCAGTTGATTCTAGACTTGAAGCTCCATGCTAGTGAAATTAATAATACTTAATAGTATTTTAGTCAGATTGAGATGAGAGATCAACAATATAATGGACAAAACAGTATGATAGAATTTTTCAAATTTAAATGTTATGTTTTATCAAGTCATTTATTTCCTTCCGGACTTTACTGAAACGTTTCACATTCTAGCCAAATGTTGAAGTATACTGATTGAAGAAGTTTAATTCTGCAAGTAAAAAGATGAATAATTTTCAAAGAGGAGGAAAATAACATGCTTTTAATCCCTGTTTTTCTGCCTCTGATAACTAATAAATGGTGAGTGCCTAGTTAAGCATGACTATGGTTATAATCTTCACATAGAAAATTGGGCCAGGGAAAAATATTCTCAATATACAATACACAAATCTTAATTTAAAAAATTCAACTGCTTTGTTGAGGTATAATAGACATATGATAAATTGTACACATTGAAAGAACAATTTGAGAAGTTTTGACATATGCATACACCCATCACCACAGTCAAAATAGTGAACGTATCCTCCATCATGCCCATAAGTTTCCTCACGCCACTTTAGTCCCTCCCTTTTTCCTTTCCCAGCCCCCATCTCTAAGCAACCACTGATCTGTTTTCTGTCAGGATAAATTAGTTTGCATTTTCTAGAGTTCTATATAAGAGGAATCAAATAGCATGTGCTCTTTTTGGGTCTAGCTTCTTTCACTCAATGTGATAATTTTGAGATTCATCCATGTTGTTGCATATATCAGTGGTTCATCTGAGTAGTATTCCATTGTTTGGCTAGACCACAATTTGTTTATCCATGTTGGGTAGGTCACCTGTAAATGGACATTTGAGTTGTATCCAGTTTGGGGCTATTACAATTAAAACTACTACTTTGAATATTTATGTATAGTCTTTGTGTGAACATAGGCTTTCCATTTATCTTGATATCATCAGTCTTTTTAATTTTAGCTGTTCTGATAGGTGTGAAGTGGTATCTCACTGTGGTTTGACATACATTTCCTCGAGGACTAATGATTTTGAACATCTTTTCATGTGTTTATTTGCTGTTCGTATATCTTTGGTGAAGTATCTTGCCAAATCTTTTGCCTATATTTTTATTGGGTTACTTGTTTTCTTATTGCTGGATGTTGAAAGTTTTTATATACTCTGGGTACAAATCCTTTATCAGATCTTCTTTGCAGAGATTTTCTCCCAGTCTGTGCCTTGTCTTTTCAATCTATCACAAGTGTTTTCTGAAGAGCAGTTCTTAATTTTGATGAAGTCTAATTCATCAGTTTGGTTTTTAATGCCTTACACTTTTATTGTGCTATCTAAGAAATTTTCACCTAACTCAAGGTCACAAAGATTTTCTCCTGTTTTCTTCTAGCTTTATAATTATAGGTTTTACATATAGGTATATGATCCATTTTGAATTAATTTTGATATATAGTGAGTATATGGTGTGAGGATCCAAGTTCCTTTTGTCTTTTGGGGGGGTTTGCATGTGGATAACCAATTATTACAGTACCATTTGTTGAAAAGTCTATTCTTTCTCCACTGCAGTGCCTTTGTACCCTTTGAAAAAATAAGTTGTTCATATATGGGTGGATTTGTTTGTGAACTCTCTATACTATTCCATTAATCTACTTGTCATTTTTTTTACCAAAAAAAATGCCTACTAGGACTTTGGGATTGCACTGAATCTATAGATGAATGTGGGAGAGAATTAATATCTTTATATTGAGTCTTCCAACCCATGAACTAGGTATATCTGGCCAGTAATTTAGCCTTTTTAAATTTCTCTCAGCAATATTTTGTAGTTTTCAGTGTACAGGTTTTTCACGTCTTTTGGCAAGTTTATCCCCAAATATTTAATATTTTTATGCTAATATAAATGAAATTACTTTTTCAAAATTTTAATTTTCAGCTGTTCATTGTGAATATATAGACATAAAATTGATGTTTGTATATTGTTCTTGTATCCTACTAACTCATTAATTCTAGTAGCTTCTTTGTGGATTCCATCAAATTTTCCACATAGATCATCTGGTACCAGACAATTTTGCTCCCTTTTTCCAATCTGGATGACTTTTTAAAAAACAGGTTAACTGAGATACAACTCACATACCATACAATTCATCCATTTAAAATGTACAGTTTCATCATTGCAGTCAATTCTAGGACATTTTCATACAGCAAAAGGAAATCTCATACCCATTAGCAGTCATTCTCCATTTACCCTCTACCACTGCCCCCACCCCCAGCCCTACTTACCATAATGCATTTGATCCTAACACCATATGCTCACCGTATACCAACATTAATTCAAAATGGATCATATACTTAAATGTAAAACCTGTAACTATAAAGCTAGAAGAAAACATAGGAGAAAATCTTTGTAATGTGATCTTGAGTTGGGTGTTGCAAGCATCAGTAGTTTGTTCCTTTTTAATAATGAATATTATTCCATTTTATTGATATACCACAGTTTGTTTATCCATTCACTAGTAGAATGATATCTGGGTTGTATCCAGTTGTTGACAACTGTGAATAAAGTTACCATACACGTATGCATGCAGGATTTTGTCTAAACATATGTTTTCATTTCTCTTGTGTAAATATCTAGGAATAAGACTACTGAGTTAGGATTTTGAGTGATATAGTAAATTGTGTTAGTTTCCTACTGCTGCTATAACAAATTACCATAAACTTAGTGGCTTAAAACAACACAAACTTACTCTCTTACAGTTCTGGAGGTTGAAAGTCCAAAATGAGTCTTAAGTGACCAAAACTAAGATGTCAGTAGAGCTGATTCCCTTTGGAGACTCTGAGGAGAGAATCCTTTTCTTTGCCTTTTTCAGCTTCTAGTGGCCACTATATTCCTTCTTCAGGTGGAATACAGGAGGATGGATGGAGGCCCCTTTTTTCATCTTCAAAGCGCATCACTCTAATCTCTACTTGCATCATCAAATTACCTTCTCCTTTTGTTCTGACTCCTCTTGTGTCCCTCTTATAAGTACCATTGTGATTACATCAGGCCCACCCACATAACCCAGGATAATCTCCTCATCCCTTATTTTTATCACATCTGCAGCTTGTTCCTTTTAGCATGTAAAGTAACTTTTACAAATTCCAGAAATTAGGATGTGGGCATATTTGGAAGGCTATTATTCTTATATGTATGTTTAACTTTGTAAGTGTATGTCAGACTCTATAAGAAACTGCCAAACTGCTTTCCAAAGTGGCTGTAGCATTTTGCATTCCCACAGGCAAGGGTTCTAGTAGTCCCACAACCTTACTTTGCCCTTGATGTTATTAGTTGTCTGAATCTTAACCATTCTAGAGGGAGTGGAATGGTACTTCATTGTAGTTTTAATTTGCGTTTCCCTAATAACTAATGATGTCAGGCAGCTTTTCTTATGCTTTTTGTCATCCATACATATCCTTTAGTGAAGTGTCTATTCAAATATTTTGACCATTTTTAATTGGATTGTTTGTGCTCTTATTATTGACTTTAGAGAGTTCATTATGTATTTTGCTTACAATTCCTTTATTAGATATGTATTTTGAAAATATTTTTCTCAGACTATGGTTTGTCTGTTTCCTTTTCTTAAAAGTGTTTTTCAAAAAAAAAGTGTTTTTCAAAGAGCAGATTTTTGGTGAAGTCCAATTTATCAATTTTTTATAGATTATCCTTTTAGTGTCAGAGATAAGAAATCTTTGTCTAACCCAAGTCACAAAGATTTTATTGTAAAAGTTTTATTGTTTTCAACTTTACATGTAGGTTTATGATCTATGCTTAATTCATCTGTATATATGATGTGAAGTATACAATGAGGCTCTTTTGTTTGTTTCTTTTGCATGTGAATGTTCAGTGGTTCCAGCAACATTTGTTGAAGAGATTATCTATTTAAAAATTGCCTTTTCACCTATGTCAAAAATCAATTGACCATATATGTGTGGGTTTATTTCTGGACTCTGTGTTCTAGCTCATGGATCTATTGTATCTATCTTTTTGCCACTACCACACTTAATTACTCTAGCTTTATATCACATCTTGAAATCACGCACTGTGAGTCCTCCAACTTTTTTTTCTTTTTCAAAACTGTTTTGACTATTCTAGTTCCTTTGCTTTACCATATCAGTTTTAGAGTCAGCTTGAAAATTTCTACAAAAGTCTTTCTGGGATCTATCCCTCAATTTGAGGAGAATTGACATTGTATTATCTATTATTACATGACAAACTAGCCTAAAATTAAGCAGTCTACGCCATCAAATATTCATTACCTCACAGATTCTGTGCATCAGGTGTCTGGGTGCAGCTTAGTGGGGTGCTTCTGCCTCAGGGCCTTTCATAAGACCTTTCATAAGATCGTAATCAAGTTGTCATTCAAGGCTGAGTTAAAGACTCAACTGGGGAGGATCTGCTCCCATATTCACTCATGTAGTTGTTGGCAAGATTCAGTTCCTTTTGGGGTGTTGGCTGGAAGCCTCCCTCAGTTCCTTTACTTGTGAGCCTCTCTAGAACAGCTCACAACATTGCAGCTAGCTTTCCTCAGAGTGAGAGGGTGAAAGTGCTCAAGACAAAACCACAGACTCTTTGCAACCTAATCTAGGAGGTGACATCATTTTTGCCCTATTCTGTTCATTAGAAGTTCAATACCCAGTGTAGCCCACGTTCAAGTTCAGGGGTTTGTACAAGGGCGTGAATACAAGAAGGCAGAGATCATTAAGGGCCATCTTAAAGGCTGCCTACTACAGACATCTTAACAATGAGTCTCCCAATTTATGAAGACAGTATATCACTATATATTTAGGTCTTCTTTGATTTCTTTCATTGATGTTTTGTAATTTTCAGCATACAGATCTTGCACATATTCTGTAAAAATCATACCTAAAGAGTTCATGTTTTTGGTGCTCTTGTAAATAGTACTATTTTCAGTTTTCAATTTCTGATTGTCTTTTGCTAGTATACAGAAATTAGTTGATTTTTGTATATTGACCTCCTGTCCTATAACCTTGATAAACTCACTTATTGGTTCTAGTAGTTTTTTGGTAGACTCTTTGGGTTTTTATACATGGAAGTGTTGTTTGTCAATATAAATGATTTTCTTTCTTCTCTGATATGTATACCCTTTATTTCTTTTTCTTATCTTTTTTTCTGACAGTGTCCCAGATATTCCTCCTAGAATCATTTTTATCCTTCCAGGATATGTTCTTTAAAAGTTCTTTTAATGATGTCTATTTCTGTTTGGAAATATCTCTATTTTACTGTCATTCATAAAAGTTTATTTGCTAGGTATAAAATTCTAGATTGACAGTAATTTCTCTTGCCACTTCGAAGATAATATCTTATTGTCTTCTGGCTGCCATTACTGAAAAGTCTTCTGCTTGTCTTTGGTATTCTGCAGTTGTATTACTATGTGTTTAAATGTGGACTTATTTTAATTATCCTACTTGGAGTTCTTAGGTTTCTGCCTCTGAAGATTGTTGTTCTTTGTAATATCTGAAATCTTATCTCTTTGTATATTGCCTTTTCCTCTATTATCATTTCTCTCTCCTGGAATTCCACTTGGAACATGTATTGGACCTTCTCTATGCTCTATTTCTCTTAACCTCTAATTAAAATTTTCTATCATTGTCTTTTTTCCTATACTGGTCATTTATTTAGATCTATCTTCTAATTCTCTAATTTTATTTTTAGTCCTGTCTGCTGTTTGAAACATTCTTTGTGTTTCTAATTTAAATTATTACTTTTTTATTGTATAAACTCCTATTTGACTTTCTTTCAAATTCACCCTAGTCAGTTTTGATAGTCTCTGCCCTTATTCTGTTAACTCTATTTTCAATTCTTTACATACAACAAATGTTATTATTTTGTAATCTGTATCTGGATGTCCTATATCTATAGTTTTGTGTGTCCATGTGCCTGATACTGAATTTTGATATTTATGCTGACCCTCATGGATTTAGTGATTTATTTATTATTCTGAATTTGTAACTTTATGGTAATTCTTTGAAGTTGGTAAATGTATTCCTCCCAAGAAGAATTTTTGTTTTCTTCTGACAATTTTCTGAGGGTACTACCAAGGACCACTTTGAACTCTGTTTTGGGTAAAAGGTTTATTTTGACCACAGCAATTCAAGTTTAGATCTGACCCACACCAATGTGAGTTTGCTTGTGCTTGGCTACTGCCATGAAGTTTACTTCCTCCAGCTCCGTCTTCAAGGTGGGCTTTTTCCTGCTAAACTTTTTGAGGCTACTGTTCTTTGACTTTCCTGCCTTTATGCAAGCATCTCCATCCTGACCTCTCACACTGCTTGGGCTCTAGGCTTTGTCTCCTCTCCCCTATAGCAGTGGCTCATGAAAACCTTGCTCAAGGCCATCAGGAATCAGCAGATACCTCCAGAGTAAATATGATCTCTAGCTCTTGTGGATTTATGCTTTCCTATTATTTCTGCCTCCCTCCCCTTGCCCCGGCCAGGAATTCCCTTACTTTCCCATCACTAGTATGTGTATTAAAATACTAAAACTTCTTTTTTTGGCATTTAATGTGTTCTGAATTAGGAGTTTCTCTAAATATCTAGTTCAATGTATTGTTGGAAACACAAGTTCTGGTGTTAAATTGTTAGTGTTTTCCTTTGCAGAATTTCTTTCACTGCAGATATATAATCTGTATAATAAGAAAACACCATACATACTGCTCTATAACCTGTTGTTGTGTCATTTAGCAGTATATTTGGAACATCTCCTTTATGTGAATAAATGTGTCAGCAGTGCTGTGGGTGGGGTTCCCCAGGAAACAGACTCTGAGAGATTTGAGTGCAGGAAGTTTATTACAGAGTACTCTTAAAATCAACACCATCAGGGAAGGGAATAAAGTAGGATTAGGCAGAAAGGGAAGTTAGGCAATGGTGCAGTAGTCACAGGGGCTCCAGCCCTGGAGCTGGGAGGACCCTGCAAACTGAAGAAAGGAGGTGGGGCCTTTACACTTCTACGGAGAGGTTGATGTGGACTGCCTCCCAGGACGAGGATGTGACACTGGGCAAGGCAGCTGACTTCACCTGAGTACAATTCCTGGAGATAGTTGGCAGGTGAAGACCAGCAGCCTAGAGAACTGCCAGTACCTGGGAGTCCTGAAGGGAGATCTGAGGAAGCGCATCACTGCATCTGCCACAGTGAGAGACACCTTGGGCTCCAAATAAAAGAAAACCTAATCAATTCTTGCCTAACAAATAGTTAATTTTTCACCCTAAATATAAGGTCTGCAGTAGATGATTATTGGTATCAACAGAATCTTGCCCTTTTATAAGAAAAGCAAAAAACTTTCTCAAAGCCCCCAGGAGACTTCTCTTCACATTTCATTGGCCAGAACCGGATCACATGGCCATTCCTAGGTGAAGGGAAGCTAGGAAAGTGGGAACAGGATTGTTATGGTTTTCTGCCTGGAAAGTGAACATTGCTGCTCTGAACAATATCTGGGATCTGTCACTACAGAAGAAGACAGGAAAGGATTTTAGACCTGCAACTAACAGAGCCTGCCACAAAAAGACCTCTACAAAATTATTTTGAATAATTGGACATGGATATAACTTCTGAAACAGTCCCCATATTGCTGGTCGTTTTGACTGTTTCCAATATTTTGCTATTATGCACTGTGCTACAATAAACATCTGCCCATATTCTCAATTATTTTTTCAAAATGAAATGCCAAATAGATAATTTCTGAGCTGAAAGAATGTACCTTTTTAAGGATTTTTATATACATTATCAAGATGTACCTGGGAAAGATTCTACAGATTTATGTTTCCAGGAGCAGTAAATGAAGAGGCCTAGTTCCCCTGGATCCTTACTGATGCTGGATATTAACATTCTTGTCAATTTTCATCAGACATATATTCTCAAAAAAGTGCCTTACTATAATTTGTGTTTTTGATTACTTTGTACTCATCCTATTTATTAATTTTTTTATTGTGATCCAAAAATAGAGTTTGTGTGGTCTCAGCATATTGGAAATTATTGAACTATACTTCATGTTTTGTGATTGTGCTGTAAAGGATAATCACAGCAGATCTGCAATTAACCTGAGCTGTTTGGTTATATTAAAGCTCCTGCTTGACGCTGACTCCTGGTCAAAGCATGAAACATTAATGTATAGTGTCTCTATGTAACCATGAGTCCAAAGAATTTCAGGGTAGTTTCACCCAGCTTGTCAGCTTTGTTTATTAATAACAATGAGATTGAAGAGTTGCACCTGCTCTTAGTGTGATACTCTCCAGCCCCTGCCCCAGGGTTCTGCTGGTCCTGCAGCAGAGCTATGCCTAGGTGACAAGCAAAATATAAACAACCTCAGCAAAGATTTCATTTTAGTCTCCCTGGTTCTGGAGTGTTCTGTGCATACATCAGTGGCTCCCGATCCACGAGTCATCTGGGCTGGCCCTTACAGCGAGAGGACAGACCCCTGCTGTGAGTCATAGGCCCAATGTATATTCTGACTTTCACGCTTTTGCTATAGTGTGTCCTTTCCCTATAATAAACTGTACATTTGTAAGCTTTGCCAGTTTGGGTCCTGTGAGTCCCCTTCAGCAACTGAACCCTGTGTAAGTGCCATGATAGTGCAGCTATATATTCAGTTTTTGTAAGCGTTCCATGGGCACTAGGAAAAAAGGTGTATTGTTTGGTATACATGTTTCTTTCCAGGAATCTATTAAATAAGACTTACTAATTGTTATTATTGAGTCTCTATCCTTCATATTTTGGTTTTATACATTTCAGTCTCATTTCATTCAGTTTTTGGTCTTAAATTCTACTAATTCAAGTATTTTGATCTTTGTTTCCCTTCATTTGTATCTGTTTTGCATATTTTTTCCCATTCTCTTACATTGATCTTTTTGTGCCATTGTGTGATTCTTTTAAATAACATAGAATTGATGTTTTAAAATCTAGTCTGGGAAATTTTATTTTTAAATATGGGAGCAGGATCTATTTATATTTATCATGGTAACTAATATATTTAGTTTATTATGTTTCATCTTTTTGCTATGCTATTTAAAAAATTCTTTTGTCATTTCCTTTGGTTTATGATTTCTTTTTCTCTTATGAGTATTTCCTTTGCTTTTATCTTCCTCATGCTTTGGAAGGCATATATACTCCTTTTAGGACTAGTAAGTATGACCTTTAAGCATCCTGTGGGTCTGGGGAAGAACACATACAAGGTATTTTGATAACAGTAAAGCTATTAGAGACTACTAGATCACAGCAAAAGGACTGAGGAGCCAACTTCAAATTCCCACTAGCCCCAGTTGTGATAATTTGAGCACCAATAAAGATAACAGCAGTGGTGTGAAACACATCAAATAAGTTTGCATCCACAAGTGCATATTACCAAAAACCCTTACTGCTTACCTTTTTAAAAAAAAAAAACTTATTGTTTTCTTTTAGAAACAAAATTTTCAAGCTGAGTAACAATTTTAAAAAAGGCATTCTGTGGCCTGTATTTCTTAAATTATCAGAATTTTTAAATGAAATGCTGGGGGGTGGGTATAGCTCAGTGGTAGAGTGCATGCCTAGCATGCACAAGGTCCTGGGTTCAATCCTTGGTACCTCCATTAAAAATAAATGAAATAAATAAATCTAATTACCTCCCCCTATAAAAATGTTTTTGAAAAATGAAATGCTAATCTTTTAGTTCCTTCTGATTCACCCAGGTTAAGCTCATTTTTACTTCCCTCCCTCTTCTCTCTGTTAATAAAATCTTTTATGAAGATACAGATTAATCATTTAGACTTTTAAAAACTTTGTCATTTTTACACAATTTTCTAATTTTAGAACTCAGTTTTTTTAACTTTCTTGTTATTGGGGTGTATATTTTCATTAATTTTTTTCAAGAAGTGTGTGTTGATAATATGCTTTTGAACCCTGGCAGTATGGAATAGCGGTTCACAGCGTAGGCTTAAAAGATCAGATTCCCTAGGCACCATCCTGTCTCTTAGATAACCTTTTACTTAACCTCTCTGGGCTTCAGTTTTCTCATCTGTAAAATGAGCATAATAAGAATTCTTCTCTTACAGGGCTGTCCATGAAGTGAATGAGTCAATATATATAAAGCACTTAGAACAGTTACTGTCACACAGTGTATGTTTAACATTTGTTAGCTATTATTGTGAAAGATAATTTGAGCACAGAAATCTTTGGTTAGTCTTTTTCTCCAGAAAGTCTAACTGTTGCTCCATTTTCTTCTGAGAGCTGATGTTGCAGAGAAGTCTGAAACCAAACTCACTTTGTTGCCTACAGCACAGTGGTTAAGAGTTCTGCTCAGACTGCCTTGGTTTATATCCTGGCTCTTCAGTTACACTGGATGTGTGACCTTGGGCAAGTCACTTGACCTCTAATCCTTACTGTTGTCATCTGTAAAGTGGGGCAACTCATAGACCCCCCTGTCGTGGACATTTTGCTTTTGTTGGCCAAACCATCCTTCCTCTCTTTTGTCTATTTTTCTTACTCCAACCTTTTAATTCTGGTGGGACTTCTAAACATAGACCCTCAGCCCCTGGCCAAATAATCTCACTCCATCCTCTTGGTCACCGTGATGGATCCAAGGGCAAGCGCAGAACAAGACAATGGGTGTCCTTCTATGGTGAAACCAGAAGAGGGACTCTCTTCCTCCTGGGGTAGCTGAGCTGGGACAACGTGAGCCTGGAGCTGCCTGTGCCGCGTCTGGGGCAGCCTGCCTGCTCCCACGTGGAATGAGAGAGCTGAGGCAGCTGGAGAGCAGAGGGATCCTGACACGATCGTCCGAGTTTCTGGATCCAGTCCACTTAAAGGCCAACACCAGCACTCTGTTAGAATGCTATGAGGTTTCAATGAGCAAACTCAGGGAAAGCACCAAGTAGCGTGCAGAACTCAAGGTAAGCCCTCAATTAATGACGATTTGTTTTCTCCTGTCATTAGATTGTAGGTTTTTCCCCCTTGTAGTTAAAACTTGTTGCCAAATGTGTCTGTGTGTAGGTAGTTCGTTTTCCCTGAACTGTAGTAAGTTCTTTCAGCCTGCAGATACAAATCTTCTTTAAGTTTAGGAAAACCTTTTTCTAAGAAGATCTTTCATTGCATCTCTTGGCTAGGAACAGCGAGTCCCTGTGTGCCAGTGCTCACTCTCCGTTCTCCGTATCTGTCATCTCTCCCATCATTTTCTCTCTCCTCTACCTCTGCATGCTGAGTTCCTGGGGGCGTGGACGTGGGTGACAGTGTTGATCCCAATAGCGGTTGACTCCTTCGTTGTTCTACTCCCAGCCCTGGGCCACAGAAGGCCCAGGGGGATGGACAAAGCCCCTGGCCACCACAAGCCAGCGCCTTTATCCGGGAGGGTTCCCGAAGGAATGGGTTCTGCCATTTTCCCAGGGCTACTGTCTTTCTAGCAGCAGTGCTGGCAGGTACCTGCCACACATACTCCTCAGTGACAGACTTAGGCAGTCAGGGGAGGATCCCAGAGACCCCTGGGAGCTTGTTGGAAATGCAGAATCTCAGGCCCCATCCTGGACCCACTGCCGCAGAGGGAGCTTTTTCTTCACAACACCCCCGGGCGATTAGTGTGCCTATTAACGTTTGAGAAGCTGTGCTCTAGAGCACAGGCACAGTTTAACCCTCTCTTTTGGTCTATTCAGGAAGTCATTCTTTACAGTGGAAACCTTCCCAACCCCACACCAGACCAGATCCTGTCATGTTCTGACCTTTCACTATGTACTTCATTGTCATGTGACTTTTCCCTTAATGTAATGTTTCTGCCATAAAGTGGGGGCTCCATTGCCAGGGACTAGTGGTCTTATATACACAATTCACACTTCATTGAAACTTGAATTTTACTAGGTCAGATTCCTGCTGTGTCCTTGGCTTGCCTCACCTTTTGAGAATTACAAAACATGCCATAGCTGTGTCAGCAGCTTCTGTTTCATTCTTCTTTCCGTAAGAGTGCAATGGTTTGAATACTTTCTTCTGGAGTTTAGAAACTTAATTTGTTTCTACTCACTAACCTTGATTTATTTTCTTCCTCCAATATTGGATCAATATTGCCCACTCAACAACAAAATATTACTGGCTAAAGTTGGTTACCACACACTGTTAATCTCATTTTATTCTCACTGTAACTCCATGAGGTAGGTTCAGATATTCCCACTTTGAGGATGAAGAAACTTAGGGGGAGTTGGATCTTTCTCTCTTTAGGATACTTACCATTCTCATGACAAAACATTATGTGTACTATGATGGGTATATAGAAATTCAGTATACTATTTTGTCTACTTCTGTGTATCTTTGAATATTTCCATCAGGAAAAGGTGCATAAAACCAAAATAAATAAGTACTATCTGTAATAGTGGATGACTGTCCAATTTATCTCTCTAGTTCTCATCTCTTTTCTGAACTTCATATAGATTTCTATATCCAGGGACTTTTTTGACATTTTCACTCATGAACACCTCACAAGCATCTGAGACCTGAAGGGCCTGAACCTGCACTCCCCAAATTGCTCTCCTGCTCATCTTCCCATTGTAATTAATGGCATCATCACATGTACTGTATTCAAGATGGTCCCCTCTCCAGCACCTTTACCCAACCCATCACCAACTTCTGCCAGTTGTAACCTCCAGCGCATGTCCTAACTCCATACGCTTCTCTCTCTGCAGTGTTAGCCACCACCATTGTCCACGTCATCATCACACTTCATACTTCCCCGACCCCCTCAGTGAGATTCCCAATTCCATCCTTATCTCCACTGGGGAAACAGATGACCCTTTAAAACATAAATCACATCAGCCACCTACTTAGAACCCTTCAAATGACTTCCCATTTCCCTTAGAATAAAATACAAACTCCTCACCCAGCTTTAGGTGGGCTTGTGTGATCTGGCCATAGTACCTCTCCCAACACATCTTGCACCACATTCCCTACCTTTCTCTTCTCAGTCCTCTTTCAGGCTCTCTGCTGCCCCACATCCTTTTTTTGCTGTAGAGCCACACGCCCTAACCTACTTTTTTTTTTTTCTCTTACTCATCTTTATATCTCCAGCTATATATTCCTTCTTTAGAGAGACCTTTCTTATGCACCCAATCAGAATTGGCTTCTCCTGAGCAGTCTTTATAGTGCCAGTTGCAGCAACCAGCATAATTTGCAATTATATGTTAATTTGTATTTAAGGGTTTAATGGCTGCCTCTCATACTCTGAGGATAGAGAATGTGAAAGCCTTTAGATCCAGCACCTAATACAGTGACCAGCACATAGCAGGTGTTCATGAAGCATGTGGTGAAGAACTGAATCTCTGTCATTTTCATCTGCACCCTGGGAAAGCATCTCAAAGATGTCTTTCACATCAGCAAGTGAATTTTCTACGGCATCCTTTCTATTCCTTGCTGACTTCATGTGGATTTTAATTCTCCTATTGCCTTTGGGATTTTCTTATACTCTTTCTTTGAGTCAGCTACTTTTTCACCTTTGCTCTTCATCTACCTATGATCTTTTGCTTCCTGTGTGCAGAGGTTATGATTATTTGCAATCTTTTGAAGATGCCAGATAGTTTTGACTTTTTCTTCTGGCTCTGAAAGCAAATAGTTTTCCACAAGTATTTTCTTTCCCTGAGTCTTCCAACTACTTCTCTTATCCCATCGTCTTTGTTTGTAAACTCTAATTTATTTTTTTCTTTTAATTCATATACAAATAAGGGAAGACCCTTCCAGACTCAGTGTGACAACAGAACTTGTGGCTTGACTTTAGTCTCAGCTTCTATCCATTTGAGTAGTGGTTCCATCTCTTTGATATATCTGTAGTTGGAAAGTGGGAGAGTTGAGCACAGCTTCCAGTCCACATTTCCGCTTCTAATAGGCTTTCCCTTATTGTACCTCTTTGTATTCTGATAGTTATCGCCCTCCTCTCATTGTCTCCTCTGGTACTGGAAGCCAATGGCAGTAAGTGAAATGGTTCTTCTATGTCTATGGTCACCTACACTGAGTGAGTAATGGGGGAGGATATGCTTTATACCATGGCCAGTCCATCGTCACTACCTGCCTAGTTGATTACTGGGCTTGTTCTGTCTCAATGTGAAAAAAGACAGTGGGTAGACTGAGGGGTAGGGATAGGGGCCAGGGGCCGGGGCAGGGGCAGAGGGCACTGGCAGGGGTAGGGGCAAAGGGTTTCAAGGCAAGGGGCAAAACTGAGGATCAAAACTGCCTGCCACACAATGTAGCTCCTTAGAATCAAGAGAGATGAAGGCCCAGTCCGTTGGCTAGTAAAGGCCCGAATCTCTGAGTCAGGACACAGTTGGTGGAGCAAGAACAATGTACCTTTTTTTAAAAAAGAAAATCTTTCTCCATGAAGGGAAGCCTGAATATTCCATAAGGTGACGTATGGATCTGTTTTTCTCAGTCTAACTCCATTTGCCTTAAAATTATTTTCAAGGCTGCTCACAATTTTATATTATGTTATCTGTCAATCTCTCATTATTTTAATGGGTTTTTATTCTTTTCTGTAAGGTCATGGGCTATTTTAGTGAAAAGTTGTGAGGAAATTCACTGGAGAGCTGTAATATCCAATTTTTCTCTTATCGCCTTTCAACAAAGAACTCTGCAGATCCACAGAATATTCATGAATATGATTTTTTTTTTGCTTAACATCTGCTCCCATAGCTCTGTCAGTGAGGAATTCATCATTCCCAAAGCATTCCATATGCTTTTCCACTCTACATTTACCCATGCAATTTCCCCTGGCACAAATCCTCATTTTTTGGCCTCTAGCAAGTCAAGAACAGGATGTTTCAATCCTCCTCTTGTTTTGAGCCCGAGGACACTGTGAATCCATGTTTGTGAGTACAAACATTCTAATCAGAATCATGCCAACACTGATGAAATTTAATGAAGAACATATTTTCCTGAGCAAACTCAAATCAATTTAATTCCTTGATACCATTTTTCTGTATAATGCAGGTAAAATGTTTCTAGTATATATTTTAAATTTTTTTATTTGCTTTTATTTTATTGAAATTATTTTCACCTTGAAAATTCTTATTATAAAAATGTCACTATGAAGATTTGTTTTAAAATTGGTCCCAATAAAAAAACTTTAACCTCTTACAAGTGAGTTTACTTCTATGGCAATCATGTCTACCAATTCCCATGTTGCAAATTTGGTAGCCCTAAATTTTGTCAAGATGTGATTCTTTGATAGTTTTGAGTCAGTGACAAATGTAGCAGATAGTGGTGGCCCTCCCCATACCTCCTTGGCACTCGCCCTTCAGTACACAAGAATGGTGGTTGGCTTCCAACCTGCAACTCTTCACCTGAGGGCTTTCTCTCACTCAGACATCCCAGGCCAGAAGTGCTGGGAAGTTAAAGTGCCTGGGAATAACCCTAAAGTCAATGACAGACAGCAGTCAGAGAATCAATACCCCAGCTTCCTCGACCTCTGGTGGGGTGACACTAAGGTATGTGCTACATACACGGTTTTTCGTAGTACCCGGGGATGCGATGGGATTGAACCCAGTCAACCTCAGTGAAAAGCTGCTTGATGGCACACCCTTTAATGGCTCATCCCCATCCCTCTCTTACTTCCCCCTCCCTATTGGTGCTTTCTGGAATGACTGCTCAGATAACTTGCACTCTCATTCTCATCTCAGTTGGAGTCAGCTTCCAGGGAGCCCAACATAAGACTACAAATATAATTGTATAAAGTTTTTGACATTGTCAGTTTTATTGTGTTGATTATTTTTACAGAGTCTAAAAAATTTTGTGGTTGGTTTTTTTTTAATTCTCAGAGATTTAAAAAAATTAATGAGTTAAAATAAATGAGCCATTAAATAAATATGAGCCATTTTTTCATTCATAACAAATTTTACGAGGTGCTGTTATGCTGATTATTTCTACCGGTACTAGAATCCACTTGAATAGAAAACTGATAGATTGGATCTGGGTGCATGCCTGGGTCAGAACCTCCTGCCTCTCGTGACCTCCTGTGCTTTTTTGCACATCCTTTCTTGAAAACCCTTTCTCGTATTCTCCACCTAGAGAAATCCTACTTAATCTCCATAACCAAGTAGAAATGCCAATTCCTCCATGAACCTTTTACTGATTCTCATCAGTAGTGACTAACTTTCTGAGCTTCCACAGCATCCTGTTCTTCCTTCTACTTAGCACCTTTTCTGGCCTTAAGTGATTTTTAGGTGTTTGTTTCCTCATTAGTTTGAGAGCAGAGTGGATCTTTTTTTTCACTCCCGCTAGCACCCATGTAGCAGGTATTCAATAAAAGTTTTAATGTATGTTTTTATGTTTCCATCACAGAAGATGGAACCCTACAAAGAAAATTCTTATACCCCAGATCTAAGGAGAATGCTGTTTGTTAACTTTTGAATGGGTTTCTTTTGAATCTTTACTACATGGCTTTCTTAATATTTTTATCAGCTTCTCCTAGCTTTCAAATATACTTGATTCTTAACCATTTTTTTTTCTGTCAGTGTACTTTACAGCCCTTTGTTTTCTCTAAATTGTTTTATTTGCTTTCCACATTTAATGAAATTTGATTATATGGTTTTTGATAATCATCCCAATAATTAAAGATACCTAGTCATCATTTGGAATAGTATTCTCAAGTGTTACAAAGCATATTTGATGAAGAACCCTTCAAAATCCATAATAAAACACCAAAACACCATTGAAAAATGCATAAAGGACATGAACAGGAATTCATAGAACATATATGGCAAATAGACATGTGAAAAATTACTCCTCACTATAATCAAAGACATAATAATTAAAATACAGTTTCTACCTAGTAGATCACTAATTTATTTATAAGTATAAAGTGTGGTTATAAACTCCTTAACTGCTGATGCAGGTATATCGTACAATTTCCCTGAAGCTTGATCTAGCACTATTTGTCTGGGACTTTAGTTTGTTTTTTAAATTCCATCTTGTAAAACTACATTAAGGAAATAATCTTAAGTGTGGAATTTTTATATATATATATATATATATATATATATATATATATATATATATATATATATATAATCAAATGAAAGAAAAAAATTTTAATGTAGTATGGTGTCACGATAGAGGCATGGTTAGATAAATTATTGTATAGTCATATTATGGAACACTAAGCAGTCACTAAAAATATTATTTTCCAAGAAATTTTAATGACTTGTGAAATTGTTTCTAATAAAATTTTATGTGGAATACAAGATACAAAATTAATCTCACTCATATTCATAACACTCTGATCCCTGAGAGTTTTCTGTTGACTCCATATTTTCCCAGGTATGGGTCACTTTCCTGTTTCTTTGACATTATTTCTCCTTGGAAATGACATTTTAGATAATATATTGTAGCAACTCTGGATTCTGTGTGGTCATTTGCGTTTTTTTTTTGGTTTGTTGTGTTTGTTTAGTGACTTGCCTGGAGGAATTCTGTGGAGGCTCTCCCCCCCACCCCCACCCACATATAGCCACTGATGTCTCAGCTGTTTTTTTCTTTTAATTTTTGTTTTTATTTTTAAGCTCATAGTCAGCATAGCTTCATGGTCAGCCAATGATTAGTCAGAAGTTACACTTAAACACCTTGAGCCAGTAAGGCTTCCACACTTAGCTGAGCAATCTGTGTGTGGCCTGAGGAAGGCATTCAAAGTTTAAGCAGTTTCCAAGTCTATTCCAGCTTTTATTTTCTATTTACAAGGCCTCACATCCAGCCAGGGATAAGTGGCTTGCTAGGACCCTCTGAGGTCTTCCCTTAGGTACACATAGTCTTGTCCATGAGCACAGCTTCCCAGACTACCAGGGTTCAAGTAGCTATCTCATTCCCAAGATCTGAGTCTGTCCACCAGTCTATTGCTAAACCCAGTCACTGTTGAGACCTCAGGCTAGCTGCAGTGTCGGCCACACTGACATACATGGGATTTTTCACACTCCACTCCAAATAAAGGCAGGCCCCTCCGATGGCCCTGCTAGAATTTCTGTGACACAAAGCTGGGGGAAGGGGAGTTGTGATGGGAGCAGCCCCAGGCTAAAACATCACAGACTCCCACTGTTCTCATGGAAGTTCAGTACATTTTCTTGAATACATGCTTCCCAAGTTGTTGTATGCCTTTGGTCAATTTCCAATCTTTACATTTTTTTCTTTTTTGACAAGTTTGTTCAGTTTTTTCATTACTTTTTAGGGAGAGGTTTTGCTGAGCTCCTTACTTGGCCATTCTGGAAGTCCTGCTCCTTAAATGATACAAGTTGCACAAATTATACAAATTCATCCTACTCCTGAAGGGAGAAGGTGGGACCTTCCTTGGGATATGAGATCCCAGGGTAATGTCACCTTGGCAAAATGTTGACTTTAGCCTGGAAACTAACTGGAGCTGCAGGAGGAGGTCCTCCTTTGTAGACCAGAGTGCCTGAATTAGTGGTTCTTGGTACTTGTTTTCTTCCAGTTACTCCTTAGCCAGGCTTTTTCAAGAACATTCATGGATCACGTATATTCCATGAAAAAAAGCTCAATTGTCAAATGTTTTGTTTACATTGAGCTAAACAAAAATCAAAATGAGTTAACATCAGGACTTTTCGGAGCCTTTGGTATGCTAATATTTGAGATTCTCTAAGAAAATGACATACAGTGTTTCTCAAGATTATGGTGACCGCTGAACACTCCTCCACCCCACACACAGAGCATTTCATGGAAGTAATGATCTGCACCACACACTTTGGCCTTGTCTTACTTGAAATTTTCAGCCTGGATTAGAAATACTGGATATTAAGGGAAGAACTATCTGTTGACAACTGTGATAGTTGTATGCATGCATCAACCTTCTAGACATGGGAACAGTGGTAGTGGAAACTGAATGGAGGGAAATTCCTCAGGGAGGTCAATTTTGGCAGACAATCAAGCTCTCTAATACAGCTGCCCCTCCTCACCAGGAGTATTTCATTGGTGACCTTCCAAGTTTCTGGGTTCTATTTTTATTAAGCAGGACTTACCAATGTGCCAGATGTTAAGTCAGACTCTTGGAAAATAAAGACAGTATCTGCCCTCAAAGAGTACAGTTAAAGGTGGGATAGAGAAGAAGACAGTTATAATCAAGCATCAGAGGAGGTAGGGTCTAGGCATCCACAAGGTACTATGGTAAGAACAAGGTGGCCAGTTTAAAAAAACTTCACAAAGGCCACGATGCCCAGGCTGGTTCTTGAAGGCCAAGAAAGGGTTAGCCAGGAAAGGAAGAGGGGAAGAGCATGCGCAGAGGCAGACGTTGGAGAGAACATGGCATATCCAGGGAAGTCCGAGTAGCTTGCAGAGCTAGAGTTTAGGGCATAAGAGAAACTGAACAGATACAAAGGGCATACTAGAGAGTCTGGATCCTATTCTCATGGCAAAGGGGGATTATTGAAGGCTGTTGAATCTCGGGATCTGATTTATCTTTTGAAAGTGCCCTCTGGCAGCAGTGTAGAAAATGGATTGTGGAGGTAGAAGATTAGAAAGCTCCAGGAGGCCAGTATGGCCGGAGAGGTGAGGGAAGTTGAGAATTTAAATTGATAGGAGTGGAAGAACTAAGATGTTGGGGTGGAGTGGAAGAGAGGCATCAGTGGACAATTCCCAAGATTCTGACTTCAACAATCCCAGGCAATGGTAGAGCCACGTAAGAATTCAGGGAATGTAGGGCAAGGGGCAGGTTTAGGGGGAGAAGATAATGTATCAGGTTTGTACTTGTTCAGTTTGAGATTCTGATAAAACATGTGAGAGATGTTCAGGAGACGGTTGGAACTCTGGGTTGAGAAATACTGATTTAACAGATACCAGAATAAACGTGGTAGGTTAAGCCATAGATGTGGATGAAACTGGACAGGGAGTACGCAGACTGAGAAGAAAGCAGAGACAAAAACCCTGAACTATATTATCTCCCTCTTTCGAATGCCTGCAGCATCTGTCTGTAACTCATGTGGAATTTGTCACATGCTGCAATAAATATTTAGCTCAGTGCCTATTACATACAAAAAGTATCATGCTAGACATGAAGGTACAAAGAGGAATAAAAGGTCCCATCATCCAAGACTATGACCTAGTTGTAGAGAAGGAATTATACCCAACTAGTATGCAAAATGAAATCAAGTAAGAGCTGTAAAGTGTTGAGTGTAGAAAAGGCAATTAATTCAATGGAAGAGATAACAGGTTTCAGGAGGCGAAGAGAGCATTTAAGTTGGGCTTTGCCAAGTAAGTGGATTTTGCAAGCAGGGAAGGGAGAAGAAAGCAAGTGATTTGAGGCTATAAATTAACGTACAAAGATCACAACAAAATGGAGCACGAGAAGTGATAGAGGCTGGAAATGTGGCTTGAAGCCAGGATCCAGGGAATCCTGCTGAGGTTTCTCAGGAGTCCATTTTTAAGAAGGCACACACATGCCTAAGTGTATCCAAGTGCTTGTGTTGTAGCAGATTCTCTTCCTCCTGTTCCCTAATTTCAGAAATGACTTTAAGAACAATCAATCAAAAATGCTAAAGTAAATCTGAAAATCACCAAACTAAGGGCTTGGAGGCTTTTAAATACTTTTTCTCAATTCCACTCTGCAAAACTCTGTTAGTGGAACTTTAATGACTTGGCTTCGTTATACAATTTCCATTGCATCTTAAGTGTAAATAATTTCACTCAAATGCTCTCATTTCAATCTGTGGCTGAAAGCATTGGTAGAAATCACATTTTTGTGGCACTTCCTTTGGCACGTTGAAGGAAAACAAAATGTATACTGCTAATCAAGTCATGAGTGACTGAAAGTGATGAATTATATAAAGATAGTAAATAATAAGAGATAAAGAAGTATATTTTAAAGATTAAAAATATTTTATTTAAACTTTTCTTCATAAACACTTTTAACATTTTTTTTTCAATTTAAAAACAGAATGGATAGCATAAACATGTTTTGAATAGATTATATTCACGGCTTGGGAAAAATTACCTGACAAAAATGTAAAGGCTTTCAAAACAGGTATAAAAGGCAAACCTTAAATTATTCTAAGACTTTTTAAATCGGCCCTAGGATTATTTGACTACTGGCCCAAAATGTACCTAAAGGTCAAAATATTTTTCTATAGACAAAGTATGCCCAAGGCGTACAGGGCATATACAAGTTAGGTAGAAAATAACCTCTCTGATCACCTCACTGGAACATTCCTTCAGAAAGCAAACACCTACTCCTTACTGATATACTGATTAATAAAGTTTTTAATGTAGTTGTTCCCAAAGATGTAAAAAGAAAATCCAAGAAAATTAAGGGGGAACAAACAAAGCTGATGGCATTCTCTCAATGTTACTTGTGTAATATTAGAGTTATACTGGTATACTGAAAGGATATAACTTTCATGAGTTTATCTATTCCAGTCTATGTCTATTGAATATTTGACTTTATAAATTCTTGATAAACTAATTTTTCAGAACTTTTATTTTTAAGATAAATCTCTTTTTAGAAGATATTTATTCCCAAACCAAACCTAATCTGATAGAACGTATGATCCCTAAAAATGGTCAAAGTACAAAAAGAAAAATCAAAAATGTGTAATAGGCAAACAAGAAAAATGGCACTAGCAGTTACTGCCATATAGCCCTCATTTATATCTAATTTACACTATTGTCTATGTTGTGTTTTACTTCAGTCTGAAACTTTAAATTATGTATTCTCAAAAGAGCTAGTCTTTTCTGAGATAGCTTATAAACTGAAATAACAATTTATATTATAAACTGAAATGTTATGACCTACAACCACATATACATATATAAAAATAGTCCCACTGAACGTTTGACATGTTTAGATTATGCAGCTCAAATAATTTGTTATAAAATATTTTAAAGCTTAGTTTCATGTAATTAAGACAAAACTCTCCATTTTTACCACTTCTCCCCACACAAATGTGTGTGTCCTTTACTATGACTCGAGCAGGCTTCCCAGAATGAGGTGTCCAAAGGTGCTGCTTTAGAAAAGATAAGTGAAGGGCTCAGTCAATATTTCACAAGTTACAGGAACACTCACACAGAACAAAGTAATGAGGACACAGAGAAAGCTGTCTCAAGAAAAGCTAATAATTCTATTAATTAAGCTTTGCTTTTTAAAAACCAGTAGTATTTCCTCCAATACAAAACCTTCAATGTGAGAATCTTGAATTTTATGAAAAGGTTGTAGTGCAAGGATTTTCTTTAAGCAGATTAAAATCAAATCTTAGAAGGTCAAAGACATGAAAGAGAACAAACGTTTCTAATTAAGATGCAGTTAATAAAGATCAGCTATTTTTGTAAAGTCTGGCATTTAAAATGTAAAGTGAAAATTAACACACAAAGATCACAAGAGTTACACTGTATAGTTTTAAATCTCTCACTGAATTAAAACTTACTTTGAGCACATACAACGTATACCAACAAAAATGGTTCCAAATGAAGCACACAAAAAATAAACTTGAAAAAATTCTATGAAAAAAATTTCCATAGTTTAGTATAACAAAAATAAATCTCTTTCAGCAATTAAACCATAATTTTAAAAGGGAATGTATGTTAATCATGGATTTAAAATAACCTAAATTAGCACTACATATAAACAGAAGAGTTTTTTCTCTTACATTCAGAACCCAAGCAATAACAACTATTCTTAAAGCTCAAAACTGATTACAGCTAACATCAGGTCAGACATGACTTATGTGTGAAGCTGAACCCAGAGTTAGTTCAAGTTAAGATTTCACAAATTTCCCAAAACATGAACTTTGACCTTGGCCTTGTGTTTTTACAATGGAAGACCAAGAATATTCAATTGTTTGCTCAGATCTACCTTAACTAGGTCTACGAAGTCTTATCTAAGCAATCAAAAAGAACCCACCACTGGAGTGTAAAAGCCTGATAAGGGTACCCTGTGTCTCGGTCTTTCCCAGCAAAAGACAACAATGAGGAAAATAATGAAGATGTTATTATTTTCTTTAAAGCAAGATAACACACATGTAAAATGCTAAGCCAACTAATATATGAGAAAAAGAATTAAATGGCTAACCTAATTCCTAGTTTTCAAAAGTAAAATGACTAACAATGATTTTTAAGATGTAGAAAAAGACTTTTACCCATATTACTATGGGAAACAAGATACCGAATTTCACTTTTAGGAACTGAAAGTAAACTGTAGGACCACTTAATAAAAATTTAAGTCTCAAAAGAATATTATTCAGTTGATTTCTAAAACCAATCCCAATATTTTGCTTTTTAAAAAACTACTTATGTACCTGACTGTTTGTTAAACTTATATGCCTCCAGTTGTGGAGTTCTAAAAATCAGATTTTTTTTCAAAGTTGTCTATTTTAATTGCAAAAACAAAACAAGTCTTCACATTTCCATGACTTCAGTCTTCCATTTTATGTTCAGTGGTGGCAGCAGCAAAAAAAAAAAAAAAAAAAAAAAAAAGGTGAAACTAGAAAATTTATACAACAGCCATATAGAAGGCATTGCAATATTGCACCAATATCCTAAGATCTGGCAAGTTTTGCCAGTGTAGATCTAGTCTGTATCAGATATAGACTCTACTCAGGAGAAAATGGCATCAATCTGAATGATCCACCCCCTGGTCTTCTTGCTTAATTTTGACAACTATTACATGTTTTTCCTTCTAGTTTACAGAGTTGAAAGGTGCGGCTAATCCTAGAACACTTATTATAAACGCTTTTAAACAGTTATTCTTGATCCATTCTGAACTTTGAGGTTACTATCCTTCATGCTAGTAGCTTTCAGTAAATAAAACAAAAGCTGAGGGCTTACATCCCCAGTGCCGCTAAATACTTTGTACTAAATAAACAAGTAGATATGACCAGTAAGATTATAATTCTATTCTTTATCTCTAAGTCAAAACTGAGCTCAAATTTTCCACAAGTTGCTACTTTCCATTCAATAACAGATGCAGCAGCCTTATTGAATGTAAAAAACGGGAGTTGCACTTACTTTTAAGGGGCCTTTATTTAGGAGTCTGGTATTACCTAAATTCTCTTTAAAAGTGCTTGCACGCTGCAGGGCCAGGGCTTGTCATATACCACTCCGATTCTCACTAAAAACGGTAACATTAACAAACTGCAAAGAAAAACATTTTCAAAAAGAAGACATACATCGATAAGGAACACTAACGTTTACTTTTGAAAATAAAACATAAAATGTTAGTTTTCATAAATCCATACATGCTTCAGGAATATAAGGAGTTCGCATATTACTGAATCAGTATGGATAGAAGACAGGCTACGCTGATCCAAATGAGGACTCCAGTTATTTTAACTTTCTAAAAATGTTAATACATGAAAAGACGTTACATCTAAAATTCAACAAGTATGGCAAACTGTGTGTGCAAGTGCACTAGCTTAAAAATACAGAATCCTACCACGCATAAAAGAAGATGTGCCTTATATATTCGTAAGATGTATGCAAGTATGGATATGCTTTCACTAACACAATGCAGGTAAGAGAAGGCAGCTTAGAAATAGTGTTTTGAATATAAAAAAGTTAATTTTGTAGAAAATTTATATTTTTGCATTTTCAGCAAAAAGCCATGCAAAAAGGTCAAGAGTTTTAAACTTAAATAATAAAACCAAAAAGTCTAACAGACTGAAATACACTGAAGTAAGTGTTCAAAAAGATTTCAGATAGAGATAGGAACTGAAATTACACCCAGTGACACTTATCAGGTCTTCTCTTAGAAGATGCATGACTCCTACACTGACATTTGAAAGAAATGTTTAAAGCAGAAAATCAACTTCCCAGATAAGTGGATCGTTCTACTAAACTGCTTCTGGAAGTAGTTTCAAGAGCTAGCGCTTAGAATTAACTTATTGCGTGAATTTGAGGCCAATAAAAAGAAAAAAAAGGATGCTAGCACAGAATGAAAAGATTTTTATGATATTAGACCAATGGCTTTGATAGTAAAACTGGTGAGGTTTTTCTTCATGTTTCTTAACTAACCACTTTGTTGCAAACAAATTTTTTGTTTGGCTTTTTTAAAGCAAGATGTCATTAGTTGCAACGTCTGACCTCGTCCAGTATATATTCTGGAAAATGCAGGTTGCATACTTGTAAACCATCCAGCTTGCAGGGCATCCGCGGGTACTCATCTTCCTTCCATTTGTTTTCATCCGGATCAAAAGTGAGAATGGAATCGCTGTAATGACCGTTGTAGCAAAGGCCTCCAAGAACCATTATTTGTTTGTCCAGCACAGTCACACCATGGCCACTTCTACCAATTGGCATGGATGCCAAGATGGTCCACTGATCAGTCTCTGGGTTGTACACTTCTGTGGAGGGGCATCCCTGAGACTCAAAAGAGGCCCTCAAGATCACACAGACACCACCGAAGACATAAAGCTTGCCGTTGTAAGAAATCATCTTGTGAAAGCATCTGGCGTAATTCATTTTGCTCTTATTCTCCCAACAGTTGGTAACTACTTGAGTTCTCCTGGTCCGCTGTTCTATGGTCCCTTCTTTACTAGGGTCAAACACGCACACTTGCTTGGAGGTGGAAGATGAAGTGATTCCACCAGTGATAAACAACTTGTTATTGAGCACTGTCCCCTCATGTCCATATTTGTTAACTGGATAAGGATCCACAAATTCCCATTTATCATTGGTGATGTCATATCTCTCTGTTGAATAGAAAGTCTCATCTCTGGTTCTGCCTGCTACAGCGTAAATAAACTTCCCTATAACACCAACTGCAAATTCTGAACGTGGTACAGACATGTCTGCCATCCGGAGCCAAGAGTTTTGTCTCGGATCATACCTGAACACTTTGGAAGAAGCGTGAAATTCGCCATCTGGGCCCAGTTCTTCCCCGCCCAACAAGAACACAAAGTTATTGACGATAGCAAGGCAGTCCGGGCGCAGAGGTACTTGTGGGCCCTCTAGCTCCCACCAGACTCTTGGTTTCTTTAAGAGAAGTATTTTACTGTTAACCATGCTATGTCCAATCATGCCTCGGAATACTGTAGTTTGGGGTTTGGCAGAGCGGATGCGGCTTGATTTCATGTCCAACAGAGGCTGCTGGTGAATGTTCTGAAAGTAATTCAGTGCTTGGTCAACTTCATAGCGCAGCTGTCGGGAGTATCTATAAAATTCTGATGTCTTAACCTAAGAACACAAGTAAAGGAATTTAACAAAAAAAAGAAAGAAAGAAAAAAAGAACATCAGTGGCAAACAAAATATCAAAGCCCACTAAGAAGATCAGTGTATGTTAGGCTTACTTTACTAAAACTGCTTTCCTGTTAAGATCACATACTTTCAATTTTTTTTAACAAAACTTTTCTTGTATTTATTTTTGTAATTTGTATTTGTAATAATCTATACACATTCCCAAGCTTTTTCAAATAAACAAGTTAATTCTAGGCACAAGCTAAATTCCTCCAACAAAATGTATTCATCACCTATTATATGTTAGGCCTTGGGCTACAAGTGGTGGCTCTTCAAGGACAAATAAAGGTTTCACAGTAGAGGAAACCTCGGCCATGGTTTTCTTAACCACAAAGAACGCTGTAAGAACAACCATGACTGAATAATTTGGGGAATTAAGTTAGTGAGTTAGTAAAAATTAAAATATACACAAAATTCTCAGTAGGTTTTTGACATACAGACTTGGTCTAATATCATCAACTCTGACAGTGAAAGTTCAGTTGACAAGAAAAGGTCATTTTTCTTTTTGTTTTTGGATCTGGAACTACCTAATTATAACAACTGCTAGACTCTTATGAAGCACTTTTAAGTATTATGCTAAGTTCTGTGGGAGATTAAAAAAAATGCATACGATGTGGTCTGTTTCCTCAAAGAACTTAGAATATATCTGAGGAAGTGAAAACAAATACACGTTAACCAGTAAGTAAATGAGGCAGCTGACAGGCACGAGGTGTGCAGCACATCTGTGAGTGCCATAGAACGTCACATACAGAATGTATCAAACTAGTCTGAAGTACTCAAGGGATACTTTGAGAAAGAGGTAGGAAGTTGGAGGCCAAGCAGAAACAGCCTGTGTCAGAATGACAATGATGAGAGGGTCTTAAATCTAGATGGTAGAATTAGACACTGTAGAGATAAAGTGACAGGAGTGCATTGATTTGAAGAAGGAATAGGGTGAAAAAGTGAGAACTTGAATGTGATTTGAAGACTAAGAATTGAGGTGATAGGAAGCGTGGTATTTCAAGGGAAACACGGAAAACAGGCTGGTTTGGGAGAGGCATTCAACTTCACTGGTGATGAAATTGAATTGCTGGTAGGATGCTGAGGTGGAAATGACTATGAGCCTGTTGGAAATCTAGGGTGATAACAGCTTGGGAAGGAATCAAAACCAAGCATATGTATTTATAAGCTTTCCTTCCTTTACTCTTTTTTTTTTCCCCTTCTATCTTTCTCATTAGCTCCCCACCTTAGTCCAAAAAATTATCTGAAACAGAAAGCATCACAAATGTTTTAGGTACTTCAATAACTGTATTTCAACATAGTTTCCTTGCTCATCGCAACCTTTAAATTTTATGTATTTAAAATCATTATTCTGAGAAGAGGTCCTTCCAGGGGTCTTGCCAGACTAGCAAAGGCGTAAGTGCCACAAAAGGTTGAGAACTCCTTATCTAACTACATAAAATAGGGAAAATTGACATTACTGCTGCATGGTTGCTTTACGTGTGCATCTCATGTTAAATTATTCCTCCTGTGAGACAGCAATAACCATCCCTGTTTTCCTGATGAGAAAACTGAGGCTTACAATGTTAAGTGACTTGCCCAAATTATTTACATGACTAAAACTAGTGGAGCTGAGATCTCGAACCAGGACAGTCTTGCTCCAAAGCTCAATTTCCAGTATGTTACAACACAGCTTCCATCACTCTTTAGAAAACTCTTTAAATTACATACTCATTTATTAAAACACTTAACATGTTCAATGAATTAGTCTAATGACCCCTCTTAAAAAAAAGTATAGTATAATTGTTCTTAACACAAAGAATCAATCATACTGATCACAATGATTGGGCATACAACCTAATTCTTCCTAGCAAAATAAAAACTGTGGAAGATATCACAGTAAATAATGAATAATGGTGAACAGTTTCAATAAAAAGAATAATAATATAATAAAGAAAAAAGATGAGATCTGAGGTCTTATACTTTACTTTTACTTCACATATAAAAAATTAAAATAAAGAACAAAGGAAACAAACTGAGCTTCAATCTCTTATGAGAAACAACAGAATACTATACAGCCATTAAAGATAACATCACTGAGTACTGATGTTCACAATATATTCAGTTTTTAAAAAGCAACAGTACTTTGGTCTCCCAATTAAATAAAATTTTGTATATGCTTGCTTGGGTTAATACTGATTATTTCTGAAGTTTCACAAACATTTTTGCATTCTTTGTTTTTCAAGTATCACATAACAGAAAGTCTTGCATTCAAAAAATGGGTCTCCAAAAACCATCAAAAATATGTTTGATTAGTAAAAAATGAGCATCTTTTCATATCTTCGTTTTCCATTCATTTTTCTATGAACTGCCTAACAGTGTGCCTCACACATTTTTCTCATCTTTTTCTTACTGATTTGTAAGAGCTAAAAGGCAATACCCTAGAAATCAACAAGAAACATAAACCTCAAATTAAATATTTAAATGCCTACTGTGCACAGCCAGTGGTCTGACAGCTACACAGGTTTTGAAGTAAGAGAATCTTGTCCAGCATAGTAATTAAGCACCACATCAAGCAGCCCAGTATAGTGATTAAGAATCCGATTTAGGAAATATCTGACCTTGGCATTCACAAGCTGTGTAATTTTGGGCAAGTGACTCAACACCCTCAAACCTGTTTCCTCATCTATATTACTGGGATAACAACAGCACCCACAACTCATATCCCTAAGGTAGGAGACAAGCAAGGTAATCCGACGTGGAAAGGACTTAGTATGGTGCTAGTCAGGTGGCAGTATACAAAAAAAATAACAGCTGTTATTAGCTATTATTACTGATCAGAGGACATCTGTGGAAGTGTCACTCAATTTACGTCAATACATCTGAAGATACGCTTTTGGTTTATGTAAAAATTCAGTCTTCCAGAAAGTAGAGGAGAAATGAGAAAAACTATTACTTTGGACCTAATCCTCACCAGTAAAACATGACTGGTAACATGTAACTAGGAAGAAGCTTTAGAGAAAGCAGCCATGATGTTTGGAGATCAAGAAAGAAAGGCAGGGGAATGCTGCCCATACTGGATAGGCAGATTTCAAGATTTTCAAAGGAAAATTAGGATCAATTCCAAGATCAGAAACTGTGTAAAGAAGCTCAACAAGGCTGGGAGGTTCTTAAAAGCATAATGCTGACTGTATAACTGCAAAACACATTGATGAGGGGAAGAAAAGGGGAAATCTTAAGAATCTGATGCATTTGCACAGAGAGCTTTCTCGAATTCAGATGTTTAAAAAAACACTTATAACAGATGATTGAAAGAAAACAGACACATAGAACAAGTGTTATAAAGAGTGAAATGGATTCTAAGAATACCGTGAACAGGGCTAAAGCTTCAGGATGAACTGTGAATTTACAAAGTGCCAGATATTGAATAAGTGGCATTTAAAAGGTTAAAGTAAAAAAAAAAAAAAATAGAGGGAAAAGTGAATTCCCCGGATGGGACTGTTAATGTAATATTGACAAAGACAAAGAGAAACAGCCTCCTATTTCCATTCCTAGTTAATAATATTTTATTCTTTGTAATCTGAAGATTAAATATGATGACTGAGAAGAAATTTAAATCCAAGATGGCTGAAGGAAAAAAAAAGAAAAACCAGCCAGATATTCTCACTGAGTTCAAGTCATTTGATCTCACAAATCATGTCCTGGGATCCTAGAAGGCTCTGCAGATAAGGCTGCTTAATTGCTTTCTGTCACCTGTGTGGAATCATGAAGAATGGGAAAGGACTACAAGCCAGACAGGTTTCAAAATATGGACTGGTTAGCTTGAGGCTGATCCTGGATTGTTAAAAAAAATAGTTAGCACTTGCATATAGTAGGAAAGCACTACACACTAGGAGGCAACACAGACTCATCAAGTAATGCCAAGACTGGCCATTTCTGGTTTAAGTTTTGATTAAACAAGAATGCTAGAGAATCCATGACTTTGGCAAAGTAACCAACAAAATCTAGTCATAAAGAAAGGAGAAACACCAAGGACCCATGAACCACCTGAAATTACAACAATTGTATTAATCCATTTGGAGGGGTAGGGTGAGGTGGTGGCAAGTCCACAGCTTTTATCAGATGCTCCAGGGATCTACAAACTCCAAATGTAAGGCTTTAACTGACTCCATACGAATTAACAATGTGATATGGCAGCCTCAAGAGCTAATAAAATCACGGACTGAATTAAAAGAACAGATAATCCTACCCTCTCTGTTCAACTGAAACCACAGTTAAGAGAGTGTTCAGTTCCATCATTACACTTTAGACAGTGACAAAATGGATCATGTCCAGAAGATGGCAAAAGGATCCAAATAACACGAAGAATGGTCAAACAGATGAGGATTGTTTCAATCCAAGAGAAGACTCAGGAGAAAGATGGCAACTGTTTTCAGGACCAATATGTAGAAGTTAGGAGAAAGATTTTAGGCCAATATAAGAAAAAGCTTTGTAATTAGGACTGTCAAGATAATGGATGTTTGTTGCATCATTGTAAGAGCACAAAAACTGGGCACAACTCAAATATCTATTAAGACACTGGTTGAATAAATATAACATATACAATCATTAAAAAGAATGAGGTTAGTCCATATTCACTAACACTGATGTTCAAAATGTCAAATGACAAAAACTGCAGAACAGTATATATAATATTCTCAAAAAATAAAAATGGACTGTTTTGCAGGGGAAAACATATATATAATACATGTACAACATGTAGTTACCAGTGAGCTCTCAGGAGACTTGCCCTTTTTAGGTTCTAAATAGATTTGGCTTTTTCACAGGGATTACAATAAAAATGGTAAGGGTATATGTTCCCAAAGTCAAAACCTGTCTACCTCTGGAGTCTGAGCATCCTGCCACTAGATGTAGTCCAGGTGTGACCACCTATCAGGACTGCTGGAGAGAGATTCCAGCATCACACGAGGACTATGCAGAATGGCCTATAATGGCCTTGCATCCTCCAACCCCAAGTTCTTGAAGATCCTATCGAATTGGCCAGCTTAACGGTCATTTCCTAGTCTTTCGTTTTATACCCAATCTTCTGGTCCCTTTGTCCTCTCCCTAGGCATTCTACTGTGCTCCTTTGATATCTGGGTTCCAAAGAGTTTACAAGAATCACTTCAACACTACGTTAAAGTCCCAATCAAAACTATATCTTTACCCAATTTGTTCTACCTCTAAGCCCATGATAGCGGAAGTTGTGCCTTTTGGAACAGCTATTATACCATAGAAGATCTTCTAACCAAAGAAATTTAGCTCCTACTTTTCTCTGCCAAGGCTAGAAGTTTGAGATCTACCTTATCCTTTTCCCAGAGCTACTTATCGCTGTAATTTTCCTCTGAAACCACACAATATCAATAAGCATAAATAGTTCCTTTCATTATAGAAAAGAGGAAATTAATGCCTCTTTGATAATCCTGGACAAAGTAATTACAGATATACTCTGCTTTAAAACAAAAAGCGTAGGGCTGAAACCTTTAAGAATGGAATCATTTAAAATGCATTAATGAAGAGAGCTATCCCAAAAGAAACACGTGGTTCATCTTTTCATAGAGAAAGCATTTCTCTCATTTGGTCCTCACGTAACAGTTTAACTATCTGTTTATCAGGTGCTCTCAAAAGAAAGATATGGAAAGAATGACATTTCTTTCATATTCTGAACTAATTTCCTTATTCCTTTCATAGGATTAAAAAAGCTGTCTTGTTTTAAAACATGGGAAGAATATATTCATTCTTGATCACTTTTCTTGCTTTGATACTTAAAATTGTATTATGAAAAGCACTTTGTCTTATTCTGAACACAATGAAAGCATATATTGCCTCTTAAAAACAGTGATCTGAAAATTTTAAATTGGCCATTTCCTCCTCTATAAACTTTTAGTTTAATATAACTGTGTGCATGCACATATGCATGTAAAGAAGAAAATGTGAGAAATTACTCATTTTGAATGTGGTTCCTCTAAATATATGTATTAAGTCAAATAAATAATAGCTAGCTAATAAAAATTCCATGTTTCTCTGCCCAATGTCAAAATGTTATATAAGCCACTTACTAAATTTTTAACTTTTAAAGGTAATTTGTTTATACCACTCTTAATTTTGAAAGAATTAAAATGAAACCAGCAATATAATTTAAATGGGCATTTTCATAGTTTACTACCTTTATTTACAATTTTTAAAAAATCTACAGTTTTTAAAATCTACAATTTAAAAAATCTACTGTAACAGGCTACAGTCCAAAAAAATTATTTTAGGCTTTCAGCCTGACAATTAAGGTATTATCAATTCTTTCACCTTTCAAAAGGATTTTTTAAAAGGCTCAGTGTATTTATACTAAACCAAACAAAATGCCTTTTATCAGTTTATCCAGTGGTGGAGAGGTGGGAGGGGTAGGGACTGGGGGCTGTAATAATCCCTGAACTCAAGACCACAGGCTTAGACTTGACACTGTCCCCAAGTCACTGTATGACCATGGACAAGACTCTAGATAGTTTCCCTTTATAAAAGGAGTAAGTTGCATGAATAGACACCTCTCTGGCCCCTTCCTATGCCCAAAAATGCTAACCTAATTTTCAGAATGAGTATGAGGTGTCATGTGGAAGGAAGACTGAGTACTAGCAGTTTTATCATCCCTCCTCCATGATCCAATATTCTCAAAGAAACATCTAGAAATAAAGCAGTTACTATCATGGAGCTTTAGTGCAAAAAATTACATCTTTGGGAACCACATCTTCATTTGATACTAATTTTGACATTCAGTAAAATGTGGAACAGCCTTTATATGTTGTATTGCAAAACCATCTACCCTGATATCCAAAGTCTACTTATAAAATCATGCTCAGAACTGAAGCTTATACTGATTCATGTGAGACAAAAATCATCACAAAAAAAACTAGGTGCAAAATACCTTTAATTAATCCCTTTGTCCTGAAAAACTGAATAATGAGCAGAGATAAGGCTATTAAAAAAATCAGTTCCTGCTAAACACACATCCTCTCACTAATAGTATAATTGCAGTCAGATACCAAATCACGAAGACAAATTTTTAATAAGGATTTACCCATCCTCTCTTCTCTGAGCAGACAAGAGTCTAAAGTATTGACAGAACTTCAGAAGTCAAGTAACCAGGGCAAATGGGGGCAAGGGAGAGGACCCCTCAGGACAACATTCTAATAAGAATTTCAGCACAATTTGGTTAGTCCTCTATCCCTTCAACTTTTCTATAGAGTGAAAATATTTAATTAAAAAATAAATGTGTTTAGAAAGTCTAATTTCCTTCCAATTTTGGTGCAACAGTAAGAGAGGACCACTAGGAATGAAATAAGTGTTAAGTAAAAGATAGAAAATAATGTAATTTTAGAAAAGAGTTAAGACCATCTTATCATTTGATTATGCTAATATTTAGACAGTAAAACTAAGTTCAAGAATTCACTTTTTTTCCAACAAAAGAAAGGACAAAAATCACATGATCATCTCAATAGATGCAGAAAAAGCACGTGATAATATTCAACACCCATTTATGATAAAAACTCTCACCAAAGTGGGTATAGAGGGAACATATCTCAACATAATAAAAGCTATATATGACAAACCTACAGCCAGCATAGTACTCAACGGTGAAAAACTCAAAAGCTTCCCACTAAAATCTGGGACAAGACAAGGCTGCCCACTATCACCACTCCTATTCAACATAGTCTTGGAAGGCTTAGCCACAGCAATCAGGCGAGAGAGAGAAATAAAAGGGATCCAAATTGGAAAAGAAGAGGTTAAAGTGTCACTATATGCAGATAACATGATACTATACATAGAAAACCCTAAAAGGTCCACACAAAAACTACTAGAACTAATCAAATAATTCAGCAAAGTAGCAGGTTACAAGATTAACGTTCAAAAATCAGTTGCATTTCTTTACACTAAGGATGAATCAACAGAAAAAGAAAATAAAGAAACAATCCCCTTTAAAATAGCACCCAAAGTAATAAAATACCTAGGAATAAATCTAACCAAGGAGGTGAAAGACTTATACACAGAGAACTATAAACCATTGATGAAGGATATTAAAGAAGACTTAAAAAAATGGAAAGACATCCCATGCTCCTGGACTGGAAGAATCAATATTGTTCAAATGGTCATACTCCCTAAGGCAATCTACAGATTTAATGCAATCCCTATCAAATTACCCAGGACATATTTCACAGAACTAGAACAAATCATAATAAAATTTATATGGAATCACAAAAGACCTAGAATTGCCAAAGCATTACTGAAGAAAAAGAAAGAGGCTGGAGGAATAACCCTCCCAGACTTCAGTCAATACTACAGAGCTACAGTCATCAAAAGAGCATGGTATTGGTACAAAAACAGACATATGGACCAATGGAACAGAATAGAGCCCAGAAATGAACCCATAAACTTTTGGTCAACTAATCTTCGACAAAGGAGGCAAGAAGATACAATGGAATAAAGACAGTCTCTTCAGCAAATGGTGTTGGGAAAACTCGACAGCAACACGTAAATCAATGAAGCTAGAACATTCCCTTACACCACAGACAAAAATAAACTCAAAATGGATCAAAGACTTAAACATAAGACAAGATACAATAAACCTCCTAGAAGAAAATAGAGGCAAAATATTATCTCACATACATCTCAAAAATGTTCTCCTAGGACAGTCTACCCAAGCAATAGAAATAAAAGCAAGAATAAACAAATAGGACCTAATTAAACTTACAAGCTTCTGCACAGCAAAGGAAACCATAAGCAAAACAAAACGACAACCTACTGAATGGGAGAAAATTTTTGCCAAAGATGAAACTGACAAAGGCTTGATCTCCAGCATATATAAGCATCTCATATGACTTAGTAAGAAAAAAACAAATAACCCAATCCAAAAATGGGCAGAAGACCTAAACAAGCAATTCTCCTAGGAAGACATACGAATGATCAATAGGCATATGAAAAAATGCTCAGTATCACTAATTATCAGAGAAATGCAAATCAAAACTACAATGAGGTATCACCTCACACCAGCCATCATTCAAAAGTCCACAAATGACAAATGCTGAAGAGGCTGTGGAGAAAAGGGAACCCTCCTACACTGCTGGTGGGAATGCAGGTTGGTGCAGCCACTGTGGAAAACAGTATGGAGATTCCTCAAAAGAGTAGGAATAGACTTACCATATGACCCAGGAATCCGCTCCTGGGCATCTATCCAGAAGGAACCTTACTTCAAAGACACCTGTACCCCAATGTTCACAGCAGCACTATTTACAATAGCCAAGACATGGAAACAGACTAAATGTCCATCAACAGGTGACTGGATAAAGATGATGTGGTATATTTATACAATGGAATACTACTCAGCCACAAACCCTGACAACATAACGCCATTTGCAGCAACATGGACGGCCCTAGAGAATGTCATTGTAAGTGAAGTAAGCCAGAAAGAGGAAGAAAAATACCATATGATATTGCTCATATGTGAAATCTAAAAAAAAAGAAAAAAAGAAAAAGAAGACAAATGAACTTAAATATAAAACAGAAACAGACTCATAGAATACAAACTTGTGGTTGCCAGGGGGGAGGGGCGTGGCAAGGGGCAGACTGGGAGTTTGAAATCTGTAGATACTGACAGGTATATATAGAATAGATAAACAAGATTATACTGTATAGCACAGGGAAATATATACAAGATCTTCTGGTAGCTCAAAGTGAAAAAGTATGTGACAATGAATATATGTATGTTCTAGTATAACTGAAAAATTGTGTTCTACAGTGGAAACTGATACAACATTGTAAGCTGACTATAACTCAATAAAATAAAAGAATTCACTTTTTTTTTACACATTTCCCCCTATTTATGGAAATACTCTCAACTATTTAAATATTTTATTTATAAATATGGAAGAGCAGAAGGAAAGCCAAATAAAAGGTTTAACCCTAAAACTAACTTCTGAATGAACAAGGCTTACCTATGACACATATTTTTGGGTAAAGACTAAATTTGAGAATGAAAACTTTAAAGCCTAAAATCTTAATATCTCCCCTCTTTGTTCCTTTCCTGCTCCTAATCTTTTCTCCAGTCATTTTCTGACTTCTCTGATCCTTTTTGATTTCTGCTTATTACTTGGTTTCTCCCCCCTCCATTTTTCCCAATTCATTAAAAAGGTTTTCTCCTTTTACAAGTAATCACAGCTGTCCCCATTCCATGTCTTCCTTTCCTTTTACTCCAATTCTATGCTTTTGTTTTCATCTCCCTTTTATTTAAAAGGAAAATCAGCAAGTAAGATTGAATTTTCAAACTCCCATTTTCAACAGGTACCTGCCTGCTTAATACATCCTCTTTCCCAGGGGATCTAACAGCAGTCAACACCTAGATTACCGGCACTCTCCAGGAACCTGTGAATCTAGAGTGAATGCAAGTCAAAGGTAGAAAATAAAAGCACTCTACAGCTATACATAAATGGCAGAAGACTTGAGAGGAGAAAAACACCTTGGGTGATTTTTTAAAGAACTGCACACGTATTAATTATAATCATCCAAGTCCATGGGGCCTGGGGTGGGGTGGCAGGGGTCAGCAAAAAGGAGACATGCAAAAAAAGACATTAAGTTAACTGAGAAAGTACGCTTAACCCATTGACCTAGTTTCAAACAAAAACCTGCTCATCTCTGTGCTTTCACTCCAAGGGGCAAGTGAGCTGATTGTTAACTTAAGCAATTTCAAGTTTATAGTTGTATAAGAACTATTTAATATATGAAGGGTATTTAAATCTTTTTCCAAGGCAATTCAAGCTTATTAGAAATTCTAATCAAATCTCACATTTTAAATCCAGGTTGCTAACTTTTAAAAAAATTTTTTTATTGTCAAATACAGCACTGCTTGTTTCTTGCATACTTCTAAAACTCTGAGAGTTAGAGGTTTTTTCCTCTAGATTTGTCTGGTTGTAGCTGAAGTAATTAGAATTACTTTTTTCAAGTTTTTTGGGCTAAACTGTGGTAACACTACAGTTAATGATCTGGTTTCTGGATAGGAATTTTGGATTGGTCAAAGTGCTAGATTAGTCAAAACATGTTACAGCGACTAAGCGAAGGAATTCTGGAGGGTACACAGCACCTACACTTTACACAGATGTGCCCGTGCCCAGGCAGTTTCATTACCAAGTGGGTTGTGCCTCAACCAGAATATCACATCACCCAAGCAAGACATGTTAAGAATAAATTTCCTTATGTGTCACAGTCCATTATTAATACTACATAAACCAACTATGCAGATAGAAAAAATATTTGGAAGATTATCAGTGCTTTGTGAAGACCAGTTCTGAGAGTCACTATCTTCTTAGTAAGGCACTCAGGTACTTTGGTAAGGTATTCTTGGATACTTAATTTGTAATCTTTGAATTCTATTAGTTTGAAGATGAGTCCAGAATACCTTATCCCCATTTTAAACTATAGTTTTTAATTTAAAGCCACAAATTTTGCTCCTTAAATAAAAGACATTTTTAAAAACAAATGTTAGGAAGCCTTTCTGAAGCATTAATTTTCAGTCTGATCCTAGGATTAATATTCTCTAGTGATGAAGTTATCTTTTACAGCAGACTATCAAAATTACCTCAAAGCTGTAAATATCCTTATCACAACAAACTTTTATAAAATGCAGTTATAAAGGTCCTGGGTTCAATCCCCAGTACCTTCATTAAAAGAGAAATAAATAAATTTAATAAAAATAAAATAAAATGCAGATATGATTTGTTAAATCCAAATATATTTTCAGTAAAAGAGAATTAACATTATTTTCTTATTTTAGGGTGTCTGAATATCATGAGCTAATTTACAAAACAGAATGGAATAAAGCAGAATTCATCTATGTAATCTGATTCCTTAAGAAAAGAGAGGGTTTTTTTGAAAAATTGAAAGATTTTACAATTATTATTTATATGATTTCTAAGAGGATCATTGGTAGGCTCAATCTTACCTTATGCATATTTATGATACTAAAGATGCCCTGGTTTCAAAAATATTAAAATGTCACTTTACTAAAAAAAATCAACATATGGATATTTTAATGAATAATGTAACGATTTTTCTAAAAAGATCTTTTCCATACAAAAAAGTCAAGTATGATACGCATTTTGCCAAATACACATTTACTTCATAAAATGTTTCCAATAAAGCAATAATTGTTTTTTAAAAACCGTAAGACCAAAGAGAGCCAAGTTTAAACTATTTAAATCTTCACCTCACTGAAATTCAGAATAACAAATGTCAGGTCTTATCTCTGTTAACAGATGCAAAGACCATCAAAGCTCGTAAAATAGATGCCACAGACATTTGCATTAAGTAAAAACTGAAATTGAAGTCTGGTTTTAAAACTGGGAATCCACTATAGATTAAAATGAATCCTAAGAACTCTTAAACAACTATGTCAAAAGGACAAGATCCTTAAACTTATTTTCAGCTTTCCTTGATTATGCAGTGAAAACCCCAGAATTGTGCTTTCACATCTTAAAAGTGTTCCTACATTTTATACTTTTTTAACTGCCATAAATTTCTTAGGCTATGTTTCATTCATACAAACATGTTAGAATTTTCACCTTTAACAACTTCTAAACAACCCAAGCAGAGCCACAGGGTTAACCACATGCTTCCTGCACGTTGGGGGTCCTCTCCCTACTCTAGCTTGGACTGGGGCAAGCAGACCTAGGTTCCAGTCTGGACACTGACACTTATTCTGGGATAAGATTCCTAACCTTTCTGAGCCTGTTTTCTTATCTATAAAATGGAGATAACCCGTAGACTCTGTGTGTAGAGCACCTGGTACATAGCCTTGGACATACGTGTGAAGTGTTCAGATAACCAGAATCACTGCCTGTAAGAACTCGGTGAGGAAATCTGGAAGTCTTGGGTGATGGTCATGTCCCACAGAGCATTCAGTACAAAAGTTAAGACAGTCTGTTTTCAGGTAGGGAGAAAATCCAGTGGAGGACTAGGGTAAAAGATACTGCAGAGGAATAAACCCAAAGATTCTGGCACAGCTAAAGGGCATGATCCAGGTTCCTGGAATCAGTGGGGGCTATTCCTTGGAGAGAAGCAGAATGCCCCCTTACCAAGCCACTGCTCAGATCTGATCATTACTACCAAAGGAGGAATTAAAATCTCCAAAGGTTCCTTCACCAAGCTTTGTTCAATCAGTTTTCATTTTCCTGAGGCCAGGGAAAGGATCTGGACAAAGAGACGCTATACTCAAGTTATCTTCATCAGCTATTCCACAGAAGAGTTAGGTAAATTCATTTAACACTAAAGGCTGGGAATCCAGGAGAGGGGTTAAATATGTGAAAAAGTATGCGTATTTAGAGAGTTGCTAAAGCACAACTTACTCCTTGAACCTCTAGAGCAGCGCTGTGCAACGGAAACACAATCTGAGCCCCAAATGCACACCAAAGATGTCATTTTACACTTTCTAGTAGCCATATTTTAAAAAGTAAAAAGGTGAAATTGATTTTAATGATACAGTTTACTTAACCCAATATATCCAAAATATCATTTCCACACATAATCAATATAAAAATTAGTAATGAGGTAATTTATATCCTTTTTGTCCTCTTAATCTCTGAAATCTCAAATCAGACTTGTCACAGTTCAAGTACTCAAAAGCCACAAGCGGTAACCACAAGTATTGAACAGCGCAGTTCTAGAGTTATATACACTACCTTTTTTTTAGTAAGAAAGAATAATCTTCTTAAACTTTCACACTTCAGCTAGTTTTAATTTCAATAAATTGAATGGAAGGGCTCCAATTTTTTTTAAGGGAGAATTTTTTAATCTAAAAGAAACCTAACAGAATAGTGTGAATAAAATCTTTGATAATTTTAGCCACAGGATTGGGCTACTTAGCCTCCTAATAGAAAAAAAGAATGGCAAATTCGAAGTTTGATTAGAGTTGCTAAGTAGTTTTCGAAGGCCTTCTCTGGCATTACAACAATATTTTCTTGTAATTGTTCCTGAAAATACACGATGCTAAAAGGTAGATGTGCTAACAGGAAATATAAGAGAGGAACTAAGTTCTAAGTTCACATCAACACAAGGAAATACTCTGCTAAATCCAGAATGTGGGAGACACTAAGACGACAATCTGATTTTTCTCAAAAAAAAATAAAAAAGGTAGGAGACTGTTTTAGATTAAGAAAGATTAAATAGACATGGTAACCAAAAGCAATGCATAAACCATGACTAGATTCTAGGGCATTCTGGGTACAACCGGGAAAATTTGAATATGAACTAGCTACTAGATGATATTAGGGTCTTTTATTATTAATCTTCTTGGGTGAAATAGTGTTGAACTTGGGTAGGAAAAAGTCCTTATTCTGAGGAGAGGCATGTTAATATGTATTTAGGGATGAGGTGTCATAATGTGTTCAACTTCTTTTCAAAGGTTTAGCATAGAAAAAATATATGAAGCAAATAGGATAAAACCACAAATCAAAACTGCCTACACCTTTCCCTATGTAGATTCTCATACTAAAAAAGGACCTGTACAGATATAACATGTCTTTATTTCTGTGCCCTTTCTGGTTCTATGCATATATAATGGATATTAAAATGGCCTTGTTTGAGACCTGCAGAGTGCTGGAAAAATAGATGGGCCCTATTTTCAAGGAGTTTAAAATAGGATGGGGTAAAATAGTTCAAATTCTTATTTCCCAACCAAATTTTCCATTTTAATTTTTAGAGATAAGGTCTCAAACATGCCTTAGTGTTTTTGAACATTTAGAAAGCCATACATTCCTTTGATAAACATCTCTCATACACTGCTAAGACAAGAATCACTGACTACCTTCCCATCCATTTATCTTACCAGAATCACTAAAATAAAACAAAGATTTATATTGAAAAATTGAAAAGATTTCTCTGTGGCCGGGGCCTTAAGTTTTCCTAAGAAATTAAGAAGGAAGCCTTAATAACATCTTTATTCTGATGAGATTCCCAATACTTGACCACTAAGTAATAACCACCTCCTATGTTATACATGCAAACAGAATCCATCAGAAGGTACAACTGCTGTTATATATGATTTACAAAATTACCTGATGGTATTAACTTTCAGCCACTGTCACTACTGACCACCTTAAACTGATAGCTGGAAAATAAAAAGGCTCTGCAGCTCAATACTTTAAAATTATTTACTGCTATCAATTATCCATTATATTGTCATGCAAGAGGGAAAATTTTATTTTCTATTTTACAAGTACTTCCATCTAGACTGAAGTTGGAGGGTTTTTGTTTGTTTTAGCAGTGGGAAAGTATTTGCATCTAACACATTAAAGACAAAACAGGATTCCCCCAGGGAAAGAGAACAATAAAAACAATAGTAGGAAGAAAAATCAAAACATCAGAGACAAATGATTTACATAGTTGACGTGGGGCTGATTATCACTAAACAAAAACTAATTAAGAAATGTATTCTTTAGTTTCAATTATTTCTACCCTATCAGTACATTCTTAGAATAAAAATAAAACTCCACAAAATTGAATTATCCATAAAAGTGTAAGTTAATGATATTTCACAGCATTTCAGAGGGGGAAAAAAGACATGCCGGGGCTGCTGAGTGTTATTCAAAGGCGCAAATTTGTTTAGTTTGCGAATGGTGTAAATAACTCTCCTTTGCAAATATATTTTTATCACCAGGTCTGGTAACTAAAGCTGAGGAACTACTTAACATGAAGGGTGTCGACCACAGGTTTAAGTGTGCTTTCTAGAAAGAAGAAAAGATGCAAGAGGTAAACAGAGCCCCAGAGGTAACCATGTGATTAGAAACCAATTAAGTTAAGCAATTACTGAAACTGCTTTCTCTCCTTTGGGCAAGAAAGGATCACAAGCGAGACTCCGATATAAAAATGAAAAATGCTTACATGCAAAAAGGCCAAGGCTGTTTTGGAGAAAGACAATTTTAAGACAGCAGAACTATCACATGGTAAAATGTGCAAAGGGATATTTTATCAATGCAGATAGAGGATTTATAGTCTGTTTGTTTAGAAATGCCAAAACAACGGTTTTCAACAAAAACATATGTTTTCATGGTTAAATTTAGTTAGTATGCACAGTGAAACGGGGAGAGGAGGGAGGGCAGAGCAGAACTAGGTAAGAGTAGAGAAGAAAATCACCACTTGGGCCTATTGGTTTTCAAGAACTATCTTACGTTTCCTTACTACATTTTAGAGGAAAACAGAACTGTGTTAATGTATATCATTCAGAACTACAAAACTCCTCTCAACTCTAATTTCAGCATGTATCACTTAAATTAATTTTTAAAGAGAGCTAGATTGACCCCGTTCAAATTTAATTATTCTATGAAAAGAAAGAAAAGCTAAAGCATACTTGTAATATTTTGGGTTAAATAATTACACTTCAACTTTAAAAGTACTTTTAAAATGAAACTACTCTACCACCTACCTGGTTCATCTTTCACCCACAAAATGTATTTTTAAAAACCTAAATGCACAAGCTACAACAAATTAGACTTCTTACACATAAACTATTCTTAGAAACAATTCATTCTCTTTTTGGCTCCTGACCAAGCCTGGGAATCTTATGTATAAAGAAATATTGCCTTATTAGCTAAATGATAACTCCTATCTATTGCTTTCAAATGCACCAACCTTCTCAAAAACACTGGATGGGGTCATCAAACAAAACCTGATGTTCTGAATGATGGTATCGGTATGTCTCCAGCGTCTTCTATCATGCCGCAGCCAAGACTGCACAGCCTCGTACAGCTCTATCTCTGGGAACCTGCTCAGATGATCATTATCCAAGTAAGACATGAGCTTCTCAAAGCTCAGATAAGACAGGAAGTCAGGCCTGGACATGAGTGGAACAAAGTTCTCTAGCAGAAAGGCGTCCAACTTCTCCCTGACTCCCTCGATGTTAACACCGAAATCATCTAAGAGTCTCATAATTTCTGCACAGTTTTCTAAGCAGATTTTCGCTAATAGAAATGAGCAGCAGAACTTCACCACTTCTATAAGCTGAACATACATGGCAGCCTGAAGAATCTCATGAACAGTACTCATACTCAGCTCTATAGTTCCATAGTACATAAACTGAAGAACGTGGCTGAAACCTGTAGCAGTTAGACCTTTTAAGTGAATTTTGTCCTGATCTCGCTCCCTCATGTCTGCAGTAAACATAATTCTGAAGTAATCACTCTGGGTGGCCAAGAGTGCTTTATGGGCCTGGAACTGATGATCTTCAATAACCAGAGTGACATCAAGAAGCAATCCCTCCTCATACAGTGCTCTGAACCCAGCAGAGACACTGGTGTCATGGATGGAGGAACAGAATCCTTCCACGTCCCCTGCCATGAATCACCTGGAAAAAAAGTAATCAAAGAAAACTGTGTTAATCATTTCCATGCATTCTGAAGACATTATTAACTCAGAGCTTAAACAATTTTTATAATTATCTCAATTCCACTGTCTAAGTCCTACATGTACAAACCCTTTGGGAGAAGACAACTTAAAGGTTTGCAGGGTAATACTTTTGGCTCCCAAACCCAGGGGGAAAAAATCTCTTAAATACCTATAGAACAATGGTAAATTGTTAACTTACAAACAATATATGCCTATCCTAGTGATTTTACACTGTTCACCAAATATATTTAAACATGTCCCCAAATTATCAACCAAAAAGGATTTCTCAACCAAATACTGTCATGAGAAAAAGAGACAAAGTGAAATTAAACCAAAAAGTACACTGTTGACCTTGAAAACTCCTAGAAATTTATCCAAAGGAAATAAGCAGATAAATATGCCAACTTGTACACACAAGGTTTTTCTTTCTAGCCTTATTTATGGTAAAAAAAATTGGAAGGATTCAAAAGCCCAACAATAGAAATAAATATGGTACGGTATAATAGATTACTCTAACAACTAAAAATGATGGCAGCCACCTACCTATTCTGACAAAGGATCTTTATTAGGTATTATTTTATGAAAAAAAAAGCAGGCAATTGTAGTATACTCAGTATATTTTCAAAAATTAAATACACATATACGTTTAGATGAGGAAAAGTCTAGAGGAATATGTACCAAAATGATGTCCCTAGGTAGTGGGATTTCAGGAAATTTTGAGGTTTATCTTTTCCTTTTTACTTACCTCATTAACCTTACTCTAAAAACAGTGACCATGTATTGCTTAAATATTTAAAATATGTAACTTTAAAAGGATATCAAACTGCATTTTTGCATTATTAGAGAAATGAAGCCAAAATAGTGGAATTATAATTAGATCTCTTAAGTAAAGCAGCATAAACTAATTCAGTCTGTTAGACTGTTTATGAAGCAAAGTAATTTTCCACTTTTCACACAACCCCCCAGGCCAACTATCTATCCTCTTCTCAACTCTCATTCTCACACAGCTCCAAGCTTCCTCCCCAATGACCCCTCCTCCCATCCACGAATTACCTCCCAACTCTTTCCACTGTGCCCTGTGGAACCTTGCTTCAGTGTAAACAAATTCCCCTACAGGCTCATGCTGCTGGTCACAGAAAGTTTTCTCCACAGTCTGATTAAAAAAAAACAAAAAAACCCTCTTCCATATTCTTCTTAAAACAAAATACTCTTCTATAGCTTACAACCTACCTTCCAAGCCTTCTCTTAGCTTTCTACTATTCTTTTTCTAAAATATTGCCTTTCTCTCAGATAAAAATCCGTCTTCTACTGTTCCTTGTTAAGTATCATATACACATATCCTGATATCTCTCACATTTGCTGCTGACTTTGGTACCTGGTGAAGAGTCATTTCCCCCATCTCTTCAATGTTCACATAAAATCACTCATCCAAAAACTGAGTCAAAATTCCCTGACCACTCAACTCCTACAACCTACCCCCTTACTCCATTTTAAACCCTTATTTCCAAACCTTCTGGGCCTCGTCACCATCCAGAAATGGTCCACATCTGAAATCTTAACCATCAACTTCCCAGTCTCTGGTTTAACCTTCACTCTTTTCATTTGGTCTATCATCTTCAAATTTTACCTCTGTTCTCCTCCAGCCTAGACCTTCTGGTATCAGACCCCAACTCCCAAGCTCTTTCCTTACCCTGCTTGAGTGTTTGGATGGACGAGCCCTCCAGCAAATCAACTGGCACCACAGTCACTACTGGCACCTTCCCTACCTCCTTCTTCAGGCAGGCCACTGCCAGCCTCACCACTCTATTACCGATGCCTTTCTCTTTCCTTACTAGAGAAGAGCACCTCTGTGCGCCAGGCATTATGTTAGATATCAACAGAGGTGTGTGTCTTTCAGGAATCCCTTCTGCACCCTGGATTTGGCAGAGCCCTCAGCTGCTGAGTGTGAAAAGGCAGCTTCCATGGACATGCTAAAAGGCACTACTTTTCCACTCCTGTGAATAGGCTATTACTAGATTTTGTTGCTTTGTTTGACATCTTGACATAAAAGCCATTTATTTAGTAGTTATCACAATCTGAGGTTATCTCAAAAAAAAACTTTGTTAATAAATAAGAAAAAAGTCTGAAAGGGTAATATATCAAAATGCTTAAAAAAATGGTTATCTTGGGATGGTAGAGTATCAGGCGTTGTTTTCCCCCCTTTTTGCTAATCTGTGTTTTTTTAATCCATCTTCAAAAAAAGCATATGACCTTGTGCATGTTAGGCATGCACTCTACCACTGAGCTATACCCTACCCCCCTATTATTGCTTTTAAAAAGCTCTTTTTAAAAAAATCTAAAAACCTCCCTGTCAAATCCAGTAGTTACATCCTAGTCCCTATTTCTCAGGAGCCTTCTGCAGTATGACTTACCCCCTTGGTTCATCACTCTCTCAGTTTCATGACACTATCTTCCTAATTCTCCTCCTATTCTTGGGCTGCTAATTTCTCAGTCTCCTTCCTGGGCTTTTATTCCTTGAACTAGCCCTTAAACATTGGTATTCCCCAGGATCCTATTAATGCACCTTTTCTCTTCTCATCTAAACCTATGGTTTCTACTAATACCTACCTTTTCTAATTACCTTGGCCATCTCTGTCCCAATCTCTACCCTTACACTAGTACCGTACAGAGCAAATCTCTTGGTTAGATACCTCTGGGTGCCCCACAGAGATCTAAAAATCGGCATGACTAAACAGAATCGTAATTCTACCCTCGGAGCTCACACAGGCACCTCTCGTCTGTGTGGCCTGCTGGTGTCTCTGGCAGCCTAACAAACTTTTCCTTGTTCTTAAACTTTAAAAAATAATAACAATTCTACTCTCTCCCCAATCAGTTCTTTCTTTTGTATTCCCCACCTTATCAAGAGGCATTCTAGGTACCTCTTTCTCCACATTTGTCCCTAACTTACCTGTTAAGTCTGATTATACCACATTACACCTAAGACAGCAAAGTATAAACAAAATGAAATTACTATCAAATTTTTATTACCGCTCCATTAATCCAAAAGCTATATACTGTCATTTTGGAAAGGTAAAACACAAGAGGGCTGTCTATAATTTGGAAAATAGATATAAAATATTTTAGACACTGCAATCAACGCCTGGCAAAAGTACTTTACTAACACATTCAAGATTAAAGCAAACTATCAGATTTTACTTACTGAATTATTTTCAAAAGTAACATTAATGAGCTTAGAATTTTCTAAGTGATATAACGCATATGTACACAAATGCATACAGAGAACAAAAGGAACATCACACAGTGTGATATCTGAATAATCAAACATTTTGGTCAGTAGAGGGCTATCAACATCACACCAATTATCAATTTTCACAATAATTAGAATAAAAAACAACAAATTAAACTGGATAAAAATTTGATATTTCATTATCATTCTCAGGATCATTATGGATACCAACTATCCTTCTGACTCACCAAAATTTACTGGTCACATTTAATGGAGATTTAATAATAGAATGTTGGACAACAGTATTCATATACTTGAGAGGAGATTGTGTTTCATTAATCTGTTATTTTGACAGTGCCTAGAATACCACATATTTCACTTCTTGGCAAAGTAACCCTCCCTATTCAATAGTTATCACTATTGATAAGGTCTCAAACAGCTAATACTCATTTTTCTGAGAAAGGTTGCATCTAAAGGAAATTTTTTAAAGGAGATACTATGCTTTCTCAAAAAAAGCAATCTAGGTTCCAGACACTTAATATGGTAGAAACATTATAAGGCAAAGAAGCCAGAAAAAGAAAAAAAGAGGATTGGTAAGCTGTGAGGCAAAAGACCCTGAAGATGTAAGGACAGCACCCACTCTCCTCTGGGCACGCAGCCCACCAAGAGGGATTCCTAGCAGACAGGCTTCCACTCTGTGAACCTGTCCCCATTCACATATGGTCAGATCGGGGTGGGAAATATGAATCAAGATGACAATCTTGTGTCAAGAATAGAAAGAACTGGAGAGAAAGAGAAAAAGACAGATGTGCACTAACTGTGTATAACTGGAACTAGAACATGTCAAAGAGCAGCTGTGGGTACCAACCTCTGCCTGCCATGGGAGCTGAGTATCAAAGAAAGCCAGTCAACTGAGAAAGAAGAATAAAGCCAAGAGGACAAGGAGTGCTCCCTAATGCCTTCATTTTTCCAGTTCCAAGGCCCAGCTCTATTCCTGCTCATGGGTTCTGAGAGAAATCCTTACAAGCTCAGAATAAATTTGCCCCATTTCACTACCTTAAGTGGATTTTTCCTATGTATAACCAAGGCTCCTAACGAATACAGTTTTAGAACAGAAATAGCTATACTTTGTGTAAGCTACTCAAACTTTCTTGGTCTTATCCCTGCATATATAAAATAAAAGCATTCAACATGATGATCTTTGAAAATCTATAGTCATAAACCTCTCATCTATTCTTTTTATATGATTTTATGCATGTGTAAAGCACTTATATAGATATGCGAAGTAAATAAACTACAGCTATTTTTAAAGTGTTAGCAATGCATTTGTGAAGTGTATCTGATCTAAAGTACTTTCTAAAACTAATTTGTGATAGCTGGGAAATATGCAGGTTTTTTCCTTTCCAAAAAAGCTTGGTGCATCACTCACTAAGACTAACAGCTTTAGAGCAGCAGCAGTATTTTACACTTTTATGGGAAGCATTATGTAAGTAGAAAACAATACTCAGTGATTAACTGACCAACATGATACAGTCTCTAAACGGAAGTACTGAGTTTAGAGTATAGGTCTGGAGTTAGATATCTACATTTGAATTCTGGTTCTAACTCTTATTAGCTCTGTGACCTTGGGGCAAGCTACTTACCCTCTTTGTGTTCTAAAGTCCTATCTGTAAAAGGGAGATACTAATATTAATAGAACCTACCTCATGGGCTGCTGTGAGTTAACACTTAAAGACTTAGAAAAGTATATGGCCCTTAAGTACACCGTAACATTGGGGCTTATTATTATGCTCCCCTTCACTTAGTGGTGCTGGGACCAATAAAATACATCTGACCCTTTAACAGTCCAGTTAATTCTGGAGAAACCCTGCTCCTTAGCAACAGCACTTCGACCACCAACCCATCTTCTCAGTAAAGTCTCTCAGGACCCAGGCCAATTCTAACTTGATAGATGAAGACACTAACGTCCCCAAGTGAATTTTTTCTTCAAGGTCATACAACTAGTTAGAAATAGAGTTAACACTAGAATGTGATTTGCAAAAAATACAAAATAGTGTGGTTAGAAATCACAAGTGCTTTGAAATCAGAGCACTTATTAGTACTTACCATCTGGGTCACTGGAAGAAATTTAGTTAACTTCCTGACCTCAGTTTCCATCCACATATTAGGATTAATCATCATCTATTATTACTGAGTTGGGGTGATGATTAAATAAATTAACATAAGTTAAATGTCTAGTTTGGAACAAGACACCCCACCAAAGGTCAATCAATGTTGTTTTCCCTGTCCAATTCTTACCTAATGCTTCTTTATCACCCAAAACCATGGGAACTTAACATCCTTCAAACTTTCCTCTAGAAACCCCATACCTCCCTGAGATTTACCACAATGCAAGTTTGTAAGAGATCAGGAGATGTACTGGTAGTCAAAACACTGGACCTCATTTGTAATGGCATTGTTTTCCTTTTTTTTTTTTTTTGGTCACACAAGTATAACCTAGCTTTTCTGGGCTCCTTAGGCTTTTCTGCCCTAAAAGAGTAGCTACTTTTTGTGTCTGTGCTGTTCAATATGGAAGCCACCATCCACGGGGCTTTTGAACACTTGAAATGTGGCTAGACCAAGTTGAGATGTGCTCTACATGTAAGATAAACACCAAATTTTGAAAATTTAGTACAAAAAAAAGTTAAAGTATCTCATTATACCAATTTGTTATTGCTGCTGTTGCTTCCAAGGTTTTTTTTTTATTGAAGTATAGTTGATTTACAATGTGTTAGTTTCTGCTATATAGCACAGTGATTCAGTTTATACATATTCTTTTTTATTCTTTCTAATTGTAGGTTATTACAAGATATTGAATATAGTTCCTTGTGTTATATAGTAGGACCTGACTGTTTATCTATTTTATATATAGAAGTTTATATCTGCTAATCCCAAACTCCTAATTTATTCCTCCCTCCCTTCCCCCTTTAGTAACCATAGATTTGTTTTCTATGTCTATGAGTCTACTTCTGTTTTGTAAATAAGTTAATCTGCATCATTTTTTAGATTCCACACGTAAGTGATATCATATGATATTTATCTTTGTCTGACTTACTTCACTTAGTATGATAATCTCTAGGTCCATCTATGTTGCTGCAAATGGCATTATTTCATTATTTTTTATGGCTGAGCAATATTCCATTGCATATGTATGTGTATGTATGTACACACACACACACACATATACACACACACTTTTTTATCCAGTCATCTGTCAATGGACATTTAGGTTGCTTCCATGTCTTGGCGATTGTAAATAGTGCCGCTATGAACACGGGTGCATGTATCTTTTCGAATTGTAGTTTTCTCTGGATATATGCTGAGGAATGGGATTGCTGTATCATATGGTAACTCTATTTTTAGTTTTTTAAGGAATGTCCATACTGTTTCCATACGGGCTGCACCAAATTACATTCCCACCAACAGTGTGTGGGAGGGTTCCCTTTTCTCCACACCCTCTCCAGCAATTTATCATTTGTGGACTTTTTAATGATGGCCATTATGACTGGTGTAAGGTGATACTTCACTGCAGTTTTGATTTGCATTGCTCTGATAATTAGAGATACTGAGCATCTTCTCTTGTGCCTGTTGGTCATCTGTATGTCTTCTTTGGAGAAATGCCTATTTAGGTCTTCTGCTCATTTTTTGACTGGGTTGTTTTTTTTTTTTTTGTTATTGAGTTGTATGAGCTGTTTGTCATTATACTAACTTTAATACTGACTACATGTTGAAATAATATTTTGGATACAGTGACTTAAATAAAACATTAAAACTAATCTCACCTGTTTTTTACTTTTTAAACTGTGGCTATGAGAAAATTTTAAATTACATAGGTGGCTTGCATTATATTCTATTGGACAGCACGGATCTATAACATCAATGTTCGAGGCATCAAACAAGCAAACTTACAAATGAACATGTGAAACAAAACCAACTTGTTCACAATCAATACCCTGGAAGCTATAAAGAAAAGAAAAAAAAAGTGAGGCTTAGATTAAAATAAAACAAAAACAGCACAAAAGCACACATATAAGCAAATAAAATAACTAGAAAAGGGTAAGTATATGAAGAATACAAAAAGAAAAATAAAATCTTATGCCTAAGATAAAGAATTGTAACAATTTAAGGGACAAATAATTATAAGAACTAATCACTGTAAAAGTAAGCAAAATTAAATAAGAATTCTATAAATCAATGACAGCTGGGGGAAAAAAATCCCTTAAGGGACTTTGAGAAAAGATATTTACTGATAGACAAAATGCTCAATGTAAAAAATTTTGTCTCCTCACTTTTCAAAACAGATCATCAGATTAAGAGAAATCATGGTTTATAAACCATTATACCCTTGGCTTCTACACTTCTGCATTCTATACTTAGCCTTCAGAATTTCAAATGGTAGGTTTTTTCAAAAGGGGAACCAACTTAAATTAAACTAAATGACAAGGCATACTTATACTAGTAGGAAAGAAATACTGGAGTTTGTTCTGTTCCATAAACTTGGCACTGACTAATGAAAAAAAGAAAGCCTCACATTTTCTCTGCATAAGAAATGACTGGTAGAGCGACTCTCAAAGTATGGTCCAGGGACAACTGGGGCCCTGATCCCCTAAGAGGACTTCGTGAGGTCAAAACAATTTTCATAATAATAATTTTAAAAATGATTTTTGTCTTTTTTACTTTCATTCTCTCAGTGTTTTCCAGAGACTACATGTGATATTGTAACAGACTGAATGCAGAAGCCGATAAAAAGCCCATTGTCTTTTATTAAGCCAGACATTAAAGAGATTTGCAAGAAATGTAAAACGATGCCACTCATCTCACCAAGTTTTGTTTTGGAAAATAGTTATTTTTTCATTAAAAAATGCTATTAGTTAGATTAACATGTAATGGCTTTTTAGAATGAATTGCAAGTATTTTCTAAACTTCCCAGTTTTGAATTCTAATATGGTCAATATAAATAGGTACAACCCACATAAACAAACGCTCTTTGAGAGCCCAATTTTTAAGAGTATAATGAGGTTCTGAGACCAAAAGGTTTGAGTATCACTGATGGTACAAGAGATAAATGACAACACATACATACACAATCTCTTCCTACCTCTCCCTTGGAAGACTATTATTGCTATTTATATCACAGAAATTTCTAACAGTTCAAACTCTCTAGTGACCAGTAAAGAAAGAAGTCTGGTGGGGGTAAAATTGGTCAGGAAATTAGAGAGAAAGAAATTAAATGCTTCCTTTTCAGTTAGAAGGCTGTCATTCTGATTGGAAGGCAAAATTCTAGGCAATTAAGTAGAAGATGTTTCAAAATTAACCAACCTCCATGTTTATGCCATAAGCAATAATTTAATGTTTTTACATTCCTCCCATAGCTGCTTGAAAATTCATTCAGAACTCTATTCAGTACAAAAGCTAGATTCTCAGAGGTTGATATCCTTATTTCCAATGAAAAATTTAAATTATTTCATACTACCAGTATCCTCAAACTGTTAGCCTACCAATGTTGGTGCCTATGCAGAAAATGCCATACTTGCATACTAAAAAGAAACTGCAAGGTGTACTGTCGATAAAAATAGAATTAATTTCTGAGTCATAAAATTTCTCACAATTTCTGTAACCTATAAAATTTTTTATTCAACAACCTCAAAGTGTCCAACTTCTCAATCTAAAAGGAAAGAAAAATTCAAAAACAGACTAACTTTATTAGCTCTATTAGCAGTCATTTTACCCTCAGACACACTACTCAAATGAGAAACAACTCCGTCTAATATGGGAGGAAAGGCTGCATAAGTTTAATCTGTTTATTACTGGAAATTCTTTCTTATCCATCAAAATGTTTTTATAACTCAGTACCAAATTGCAAATGACCATGTAACTAAGCTTTTAGGAAGGATCTGGATCCTTACTTCACTTTTCAGGTATGTTTAGCATTTAGTCATCCTACAATACAAGAAACCTTTTAAGAAAAAACGAAAAACTCCTGTTTCAACGCTATTTTTTCATCAGAAGACTTTAATTTAATGCTTATTCCTCACTACAAGTAAAGTAGTCCAAGAGTGATGTCATGGAAAACAGCTTCCCTAGTCTTTAGAGATTGGATCCAGTGAGAATTCTAGGAAAAGCCTCTATTGGGGAATAAAACCCCAAATATTCTAAGTTACATCCTATCATGAAATCATCAATACTATAATGTTAACATTTTAGTTCTACACAAGAAATATACAACTAAACTAAACCTTTTGGAAGGTCATGATGTTACGATGCAGATTTCCTGCAAATCTTAAAATGATGCAGAATTGTTAACTAAATCCAATGATCTTATTAGAGACAAAGAATAAATCTTCTGTTTTTATTTGCTTCCATGATTCAGCCAGATGAGTTTTAAAGGTTTTACATTAAAAACAGAAAAACTGGGAAAAAAATATCTTGCCTTTTCTAGTTTCTTTATTCCAAAGTTAAAATTTCTAATTCTGAAAAGGCCTTCCACTTTTGGACCAGCAGCAGTATAACATATACCCATGGCAAAGATGAACTATGAGAGTCCCTCCAACGATTCCTAAAACAGCAGTAATTATCTCCTAATTCCTCCCCTTTATTCACCCTGTCCCAGATACACTGGCCTCTTTGCCCTTTCTTGAAAAGCAGCCTCCCACCCACCTTAAGGTCTCTGCAGTTGCCATTCCCTCAGCTTGCATCACTAATCCCGATATACATGGCTCTATTCGGGTCTTTACTCCTGGGTCATATCTCTGTGAGGCCTTCCCCAAACCCCCTTTTTAAAATCAAAAACCCCCAACCTACTCCATCAAACAGAATATTCTCCCCTTTCCTGTTTCCTAACAGGAGATATAGGCTGTTTTCCTTAGTTTGTTTGTTGTTCTGTTTCTTTTCTTTCTTTTTGTTTTGTTTCATTGACTCTTGTACCTGGAAATTTTCTAGGAACGGTGCTTGGCACATAATAAGTGCTTAGTAAGTATTTGTGGGATGAATAGGTAAATTTAACCCTCAAGCGCTCCATGTTCTGTAATCATACCTGATTTAGAGATGAGAAAAATCAAAGCTCACAGAGGTTAAGTAACTTGCCCAAGGCTATGATTCTCAAGAAGTGGTGGAGATGGGTCAGCCTGAGTTCAGAGTTTAACCAGTATCCTACAATGCTTCAGCAATAACTGCCTTTCCTTCCTCTTCAGGAAAAAAACCCTGTACCAGCTATAGCATTCCAATTCAGAGAAAATATATATTCTAATAAATTAATCCAACCTCTCATAAGCTACAGATTCATTCCCCTCACAGTTAATGTTATTCACTCTCAAAACATTTACGATGAATGGGAAAGGGCAAGTTTGACGACAGGTGAGCTACATAGTTTTCGAGACCCAGGGCAAAACGAAAATGTGGAGTCCCTTGTTCAAAAGCAGGAAAAAAGTGACATTAAAGGTACTAAAATATAAAGCTTGCTCCTTTCTTCTGAGGTCTCTCTCTCGACTTGTCGTGATGTTTTTTATTTGCTGTTTAATGCATTCTAAGAAAAATTAAAAATTTAAATTATTAGCATGAATTTTACCATTTATCTTCATATTGTACAATGCCACTATTAAGCGCAGATTATTAAACCAAGTTTGAGGCCCTTCTGAACACCCATGAAGCCATGCCAGCCCTGGTTCCAAGATTTTAGCCCCAGATAACCCAAATCAAGGCAGAGAGATCAAACCTTGAAATTCCCAATAAAGCACTGATCTGCTAAAATTTTATCTTCAGGACAAGTGATAAGTCCAATGTATAAAAGCTAGCACATTAAAGTCAGCTCTTCCTTTTGCTAATTTAATCACTCTCGCCTTATATTACTCTGCCTTTTGACAAAACACAAAGGCATATTCTGAGAGACAACCGGTATTGGATGATAAATTTTAAAAAGCATCTGAAAAAAACCTCAGAAAACCATTTGTTAGGTATAAATAACAATATACTAAAGAAAAGCTTCTCTTTCACTTTTTGTGGGCTATTTTTAAAAGCCAAACCATACGGCATTTTTGTGTGCTGAATTAGAACGATTCCATACTGATCTGTTACACATACATATTATAAATTCTGACAAATAAGCCCAATTTTCAAACCACAAATACTTATGGTTTATATATCGTATTATTCCCCCCAAGTTAATCATCAATTAAAAAGTGCAAATGAACATCCTTTACCACTTAAAAACTGGTCCTAAGCACCTACTAAGTGTTGTGATGATTAAAAAAGAATTAAATTACATAAATACTACTTTAAGTGTCAAAAAGTTGAAATTTTCTTTACATTTCCAGATCTATTAAGAATTACAGCAATCTAAATGCATTTATAAGCTTTCAAAAACAATTTTCCAATTAGTAGAGATATTCAGGCATCTTGTTCCCTAGATATGAAAAACAGGCATTCAAATGAGGATATGAATCTTAAAAGCATTTTCAAAATTACAATTTAATCATATCAACAAAAGAAAATGTAAATTCGAAAAATATTAAAAGACTTAACATAAGGTGTTTAATATTCCGAGTAAGAAAAGAGTATAAGCGGCCTAGAAAATTGAAAAGCAAAGCACTACAGTAACGTTAAATTTGAATTAAAAAATACCGTTATTTAAATAAGCAGTTAGCATTTCGTAGGAAGAAGGCCAAGCAACGTGACGATTATATATCTAGTCGATTCACAGCACTGCTTGGCTATTCCACACTTACTGGTTATACTTATAATATAGAAATAAAGAGGCAGCAACAGTTAGCCACTACAACATTAACCACTCTGGCAAAGGTTACTTCAAAAATCGCCTTTCATTTTTACAACACTTTACAGCTATAGATTATTTTCACATATATGACCTCATATAGTCCTCACTATGCTGTGATGTGGCTATTACTGACTCGATTTCATAGATAAGAAACCGAGGTTCGGTAAGCGATTTTCTCACAGTCACCCAGTCGAACCCAGACCTTCTGATTCCGCGTTTTATCCTTCGCATTTCGCATAGTTCTATTTCAGGCATAAATGGAATTTTTAAAGGCAAGGGACGGGTTAGGGAGAAAATAATCATAGTACCTGCAGCTGTGTGCTGCAAAAAATGGCTGAATTATGCTTCTTCCTTTTTTTTTTTTCTCTCCTTAAAAAAATTAAATTTCGAACAATTTAAGTAAACTCAAAGACAAATTAGATCCCGGCGTCTACCCAATGTGTGACTCGGGTCGGTGCAGAAGGGGCTACCGAATCCGTGCCTAGCGCGGGGCCGCGCACGAAGCCCGGGCTCCCGCAGGCCTGAGGGCCAGGGGCGGCTACGCACCTCGGGGGTCTGTCCAGCCTCTAGTGGACGGCAGTCTGCATCAGGAAGAAGCGGGCCGGCGGGCCGGGCGGTGGGCGGTCGGGCGCCGGGACGGCACTCGGCAGGCTCCTCGAACGTCTACAAGGGGCCGCTCCCGGGCCGGGCCGGGGCGCTCCGGCGGGGGGCGAGTCTGCGCGCCTGCGGCCCCCTCGAAACCACTCCTGGGAAAGAAGACAGCGCTGAGTCGCGAGTCGAGACAGTCGGGCTCGGCGCGAGGCGGCGCGGCGTCGGGGTCGGGCCCGGCCTTGCCAACGCCAGGGGCTTCGCAGCGCCCGGCGGGGCTCGGCGAGTGGGCCGACTCCGGGCCTCGGGCGGAGAGAGGGACTGGGGGGCCGCGGGCAGCGGCAGAAGCGCCGGCGGTGGCGGCGTCGACGACGGCGTCTCCGGGCTTCTGCCCCGAAGCGCGCGGAGCCTCAGGATCACCCACGCCGGGGGTGGAGGAAGGCGGGAAAGGGGCGGGCAAGGGGCGGAGCGTGCGGGGCCACGAGCCAGGGGCCGCTCCGGGCCGCGCGCCCCCTGTGGGCCGCGGGAGCCGCCCGGGGCCCGCCCAGGGAGGCGGGGCCCGCCGGCAGGGGGCTCCGTGCGCCGTCGTCGCAACGCGGAAGCTTGCCACGCGGGTAGGGAGGTCGAAGGGTGAAAAGCCGAGGGCTGGAACGCAGGCCGAGAGGCGCCTTCAGCCCCCACCGGCGCCTCGAGGGGGCCCGCGCGCGGGCCGCGGCCCGGAGGGTGTTTACCTTCCCCCTGGTCGAGCGCCAATGCCGCCATCTTTCAGCCAGCGCGCGTCACTTCCGGCGCCGCGGGAGCGGGAGCGGGTGTGGGAGCGGGGTGGGGGTAGGGCTGTCCCACGCCCGCGGGGCCCCACGTTCTGCCGGCCACGCCAACGGGCCTCACCGAGGGAAGGAGGCGGCCCCACGCTTCGGCGGCGGGCCCGGCGGGACGCAGTTTCCCCCGCGGCGTCGCCGTCGGGGCTGGGAATGCTGGGCTCGGCTGGTCCCCTCGCAGCGGTCCCTCTTCTCTTCCACGAACGGTGGGCTCGAGCCACTGCGGTGTGCTCACCCTCGACAAGTTGAGGGTTAGGAAACCCGAAAACGTCTTTTTGCATCTTGCACACGGTGGGGGTGGGGGATTTACCATATCTACCTGTGTTATAAAAGTGACTACATCTGCGCTGAATGACATCATTTTTTAAAGGCAACTTGCAGGGGATTATTGCGTCATAGATCCATTTGGCGTGTTGAACAATTACACGTTTCAGGAATACGTTTCCCAGAGGTGATAAAATTCATAGAAAACGGCATGTCTGCACCACACAGAAATGCCGGATCTAAAAACGCTGTTCAGTTTCTATTTGCGTCAAAATGAGATGGCAAGAACGAACATTCAGAGGGCAGTGATTTTTTTGGGTGATTGTTCGTTTTAACAAATTGGCTCTAGAATTCTAGCTACGCTTTCTACATACCGCTTTTTCTTGGTTTAAGAATTTAAAACTACACTGTAGGACTGTTTTGTGAATTTATTGTTGTGAAATCTCTTTGTGGGAAAAGTGTAAATGATAGAAATACACATTTGGAGGCCGATGGTTCTACAACTAACTTTAAATTAAGTCATTCATTGCCCTTTTTTGATCCTAAGCTAAGAAATTTCTCCTACCCCCATCCCCCGCCGCCATTTTCTCTCTAGACCAGTAGCCCGAAGAACTTAAAAAGTGAGATGTGTGGCAAAAAGTGATCATTAGCTCTTTCTAGCAAACTTGAACATGTCATGTTTCCCAAGAGGCCAAAATAGCACACACGGTGTACCGTTTTGCTGAATTAGACTACTTCGTGGGAAAAAAAAAATAGAGAATCACCTTAATCTTTTGAAAATAGGAAAATACGCTTCCCCTTTCAGATTTAAACTATAACATAAGCTTTTAAAAACTATAAGCCATAAAATACTTTTAAAACAGTGTTCGTTCAGCGTTGAACATTTTGAGTTTTCATACATTATTTCTGAACATCTAAAAGCTCTGGATTTTTATTTTCGTCTATTAGCTAACACATACATTTTGAACTGTACTGTATATTACATAAAGTGGCACTGACCTGCCCAGCTGCTTCTGTTCCTTGTTCAAGCCGGAACTGAACTGTCTGTGTTCTAAGTAGCAGGTGTATGTATACCTACAGTGATGTCATGAGCCATTGTGATCAGGACACTCCTTTATGACAGCACATTTCATAAAGTCCAAAATGTGTTTGTGTATGTATATTCGGTGTACATATATACTTACATATATACGGTTTCTGGAACTGGGCCTTGTCTTTCCACCAATCTATGTATTTACTATGTAGAAGCCACTCCTGAAAAAAAAGTTCTCGTAATCATCGATGCCTCTTTCACTAGCATTTTTTAAAAATAGTTTTATAGAAGAGTCTAGTATAGTAAGAAGTATTCTGCTTCTCCAAGTCCAAGCAAAGTAAAACCACATGATTTAAATAAACTAACTCCTCCAGGTAATTCCTGGCTTCAATTACATTTCTCTCCAATTACTGGAAAGTAATGGCAGCTCCTAAATACCTTGAGGGCATCTTTTCACATTGGTAGAGCCCCATGTGGCAAATGGAAGCTGTCTTTTCCTAGCCATCTAGGTTAAATATTTGCGAATACAGTCCTCAAAGCCGGTATCTCGCAGTCCGAGAAGACGGGAGGTATGCTGGACGTTTGGGACTGGGAGTGGTAGTGGAGCTAGAAGGAAGTCCCTACCTAGGGGTTCTGAGGATTTAGGAGACTGGATACCCTCTCCCCTTCCTCCTTTTTCTTTTTATTGAAATATAGTTGTTACACAATGTTGTGTTAGTCCTTCCTCTTCTTTTAAAAACAAGTTTAGGCTTTTCAGAAATCCAGAGTCTGTGGTAATTATCTTGGTAATCACTTTAATGTAACTAGCCTCCACCCCAATCTCTGGGAATCAAAGCGTATACCCTTAGCAAACTGTAAAAAAGGTGCATATGCATTTTCCTTCTTCTTGAAAACTTCTGCCAAGCTCTCTGTAACTCTTCAGGGTTGTAAAAGGCATCTTGTGGGGTCCAGTCCGTCTCAGTTCCTCAGGGTCTACCGCTATCCCCCAAATCAGTGCAGACTTCTTCCTGATGCCTATCCCAGATGAAGCCTCCAAAATGCAATCTGAGGATCCCTGAATTTCCCAGCCTTTCAAGTTTGTTGTTTAAACAGCCAAATAGAATAACTGGAGCCTTTGTGTTGCATGACTAATAGGAAATTGGTGTCTTCATGCACGTTGGAGGATTCCTGGCTAATGTTCACACATCTTGGTCATCACTGGTCACCTGTCACTTGGAATGGCCCTTCTTAGCTTCTCTCCTATTACCTCTGGCCTTCTGGTTTGTCACCATCTCTCCACATCTCTCCAGCTCTCTCTCTCTGCACTCCTGACTCACAAACTTAATTCTCCCTCTACTTCCTTAGCAAAGCAGAAGCCTAAAGTTATCGCAGGAAACTTCAGTCTCTTTCAGCAGGTCATGGCTTCTAGAGATCTTTACAAAGGGATGTTCTCTCTGGTATTCTCTAAGTCAGATCTGTAGTATTTGGTGGGAACCCGTTCTTAAGCATATCAGATATTTCTCTCATCTCTCTTCTCCAATCTCATGAGCCCCCAAACCCATGCCCTTGGCCCAGGTGGAAGAATACCAAATCCCTGAAAATACAAAAGGGATTTGGGCACAAAAACAAACAAAAGCCCTTCAAGGGCACTCCCCCCATGACACAGAGTACATCTGAACTATTTACATTTGTGTTATTTCACCACTGTGGGGAGCTACCTCACAGAAAATGAAGTGATAACTTATATCTATATGGTCAAGAGGACTAAACAATGTGATTCTTCCAGGAGTCCAAATCTTCTTCATATTCACTTCCATCCTTAAAGCCCTAGCACACAATTCTCTGCTGGCAGCTGTTAGAGTAACTGTTTAGCACCTGTGGCCAGCCCACAAGCGTACATTCAGGTTTGGTTTTGGAGTCCCCAAAATATAGTGACCGGCTTAGACAACATGGGGTGCGATGTGAGCAAGCTCAGAGGCGGGGGATGTAATCTGGGCTTCAGTGGGTCAAGCAAGGCTTCTCGGAGGCGGCGATCCCTAGGTTCAACCTAAAGGGAAAAAGGAAGAAAGTAAAGGATACCCACAGGGCAGTACATTCGAGGCCTGGAAGAGGCAGCAAGGCACCTTTATTTGGAGAACCGCTGAACACTTAATAGGGTTACAGTAGAACACGAAGGGGAGAGGGAAAAGAAGCAAAAATCAGGAATGCTGCCAAGTTGAGACCGTGGCAGTAGGGCTTCTCCCCTCCCATGTTGCCTCTTACCCGTGCTCTTTCCACTGTATTATGTTATACTGATGAACATATTAAACGATATTCACACTGTTGCATCTTTTACTCCTACTTAATTCCATAAATTGTTCACTTGTAATCTACTATGCTAGTTCACTTATTCATGCCATAAATATTAATGAGTGCCTACTGTGTGCCAAGTCCTGGTCTAAGCACTGGGGATCTCCCAGTAATGAGCAAAACATATAAAAATCCTTGCCTTATTTTACCCTACATAAGTCAGGCAATTAAAATAAACAAGCAAATTATACAGCCTCTTAGAATGAGACTAGTACTATGGGAAATAATAGAGCAGGATAAAGAGATTAGGAGTGTCAAGGGGGAGAGGTGTTCCAATTTTAACTTGGATGATTGAGTAGTCATTTTAGCCTTGACTTGAAGAAAATGAGGAACCAGACTGTGTAAAGCCTTGTAGGCCATTGTAAGCTCTTTGGCCTTTGAGGAATCGGAAACCATTGGAGTGTTTTGAGAAGAGGAGCATTATGATTAACACTCATGCTGCTGTGTAAAAAATAAAATTTGGGCATAATGTAATATACAACATGACAACTCTAGTTAACAGTGGTCTATGGTATATTTGAAAGCTGCTGAGACAGTAGATCCTAAAGGTTCTCATCACAGGGAAAAAAAACCCATTTTTTTCTTTTTTATTTCTTTGTATCTGTATGAGATGTTAGATGCTAACTAGACTTATTGTGATGACTGTTTCACATTATTTGTAAGTCAAGTCATTATGCTTTACACCTTAAACTTGTACAGTGCTGTATGTCAGTTACCTCTCAATAAAACTGAATAGGGGGAAAAAAGCATTGGAAAGATGACACACGCAAAAATAAAATGGGCTATTAAAAAAAAAAAGAATTAGGCGGACAAGTGTGGAAGTAGGGAGATGGGTAAAGAGATGGACTATTCCAACAATGGAGTGGAATGGAGGCCACAGTGGAGACGGTCAGAAGTGGCCAGACTCTGCAAATAATCTTGAAGGGAGAGCCACCAGGATTTCCGGGATGTAGGGATAAAGGAAAGAGAGGTTTCAAGGAAGGATGGAATTGTCGTTTGCTGGCTTCAAGAGGAGCAGGTTTGAAGGGAATGGGGGAGGAAGGAGAAGGTGCAAGGACTGGGCCCTGGGCATGCCGAAGGTAGGAAAACCCAGGGCACTGGGCTAGGAGACTAGAGTGTGGTATACCACAAGCTGGAGAGATAGGTACTGTCAGTTGCTGAACATCCACCGTCAATAAAAGCTGCAGTGAATGTTGTTGCCATTTTAACACTGAATATATTTACCTTGAAGTATAGTGTAGACAGTGCCCCCTTGAAAATGAACACATTAAAACAAAAGTTTAAAAGAATCATTTTTGTGCTCCTTACAAACCAATGAAAAATAACCCTCTGCTTCAGAAGCCTCAACAAGCAAGCCACATATTCATGAGGTGTTTGTGAAATTACCAAGGGACTGAGTGTAGGTAGAGGAAGGGCTGAGCTCTGGGGCACTCCAACATTAGGGAGTCATCTGGGAGAAGATAGAAAACTGTCAAGGAGACCGAGAAGGAGTAACCAGTGAGATAAGAGTAAAACAAAGAGTGTGGTGTGCTCCTCTGGGTAGAAAAGTACTGTAAGTTGTTAAACACCCACTATCAATCAGAGATGAGACGGGTGTCATCATTTCAGTGAAATGTATTTACTTTGAAACACAATGTAGACAATGCCCCCTTGTAAATGAAAAAGTTAAAAGAACAAATCCTCTGCCAAACTTCATCATTTTTATGTTTTTTTTATGACCCAGTGAAAAGCAACACTCTACTTTTGAAGCCTCAAGATACAAGCCACATATTCATCAGTACTGCATTTCAGTAGATGTGCCTGCAAACACACACACATTCTAAGTGTGAGCGCCAGAGTTGAGGTGAGTGGGAGCAATGAAGAGCTGCTATATGGTGTTTGGGTGATGAAAGAAGTGAAGAAAAGCCTCCAGTAATGACTGTTGCCAGCAGCACAGCTTTAGGGTTTGGGGACTGTGGTTCAGGATAGAGACGGGATTGAATCAAGGCTCTGAGGTTATTTATTGGTCCTAAAACTAAGTTCTTAAAAAAAATAGTGATGGCATAGCTCTCTCGGGACAGAATGTCTTTGTCGATACAGGGCAGAGGGGGACTTGTAAGTCGGTTCTGGGCGCCTCAGCTTGGGGCGGGAGGAGCTGAAGTGGAGGCAGGGGGAGTACACGTGAACGACTGGGGCCCAGGCCTGGCGGAAAGGGCGGCTGGTGGCCTGATGCTGTCCAGGGAGCGCGACTGGGAGGGGCGTGGGAATGATAAGCCGAGGCGGGGCAGGCTGGCCCCACCCACCCCGGGAACGAAAGTCTCCATATTGTGAAGGTGGTGATTCTCCTCACATTTATCTCCGGATTTGAAACAATCCCTATCAAAAACCCGGCAGGGTAGTTTTGTACAGATTGAGAAGCCAATGCGGCAATTTCTGTGGAAATGCAAAGGCTCTAGAAGAGCCAAACCAGTTTTGAAAAAGAACATAGTTAAAGGGCTTACACATTCCAATTTCAAAATGTACTAGAAAACTACAGAAATCAAGACAATGCGGTACTGGCCTACGGCTAGACGTAGAGATTAATGGAGCAGAACTGAGAGTCCAGAAATAGACATTTTTATAGTCACTTTATAGTAATTTTATTTTTGACAAAGCTGTCAAGGCAATTCAATAGGGAAAGTATTTTTCAATAAACAATGCTGGGACAATTGGATATCCACATGCAAAAATACGGAGTTAAACCCTTACCTCATGCTATACACAAAAATTAACTCAAAATGAATCACAGATCCGAGATGTAAGAGCTGAAGCTATAAACCTTTAAGAAGAAAACAGGAGTAAACCTTCATGGCCTTGGGTTAGGCAAAGTGTTCTTACCATAAAAGAAGAAATAAATTGGACTTCATCAACTTAGAAACTTTTGTTCTTCAAAGACATCATTAAGAAAATGAAAAGACAAGCTACAGACTGGGAGAAGACTTTTGCAAATCATGTATCTGATGAAGACTTATATCCAGAATATATAAAGAATTCTTGCAACTCAATAAGATAAACAACCCAAATTAAAAATGGGTTTGCCCTCCTGCTGCAGCACAAGTCCCAGTAAAGCTTTGCCTAAATTTCTCTTCTGGCCTTTAATCAATTTCCATTGAATAAGGAGTCCAAGAACCCTGATCAGTAACAATTTGATTGGGATTGTGTTGAATTTATGGATCCATTTGGGACAACTGACTTCTTAACACATGGAGTCTTCAGATTCACAAGATGTCCTTCATTTATGTGGGTCCTCTCTAATTTCTTTTATTAATGTTATAATTTTTTATTTTAGAGGACTTGCATACTTTGTATTAAATTAGTTCCCAAGTATTTGATAAATGACATTTTAATTTCATTTTCTAACGCTTTGGCTAGAATATAGAAATAAAATGGATTTTTGTGTTTAGTGATTTTGTTAAGTCACCTTTTAGTTCTAGTTCTTCTACTTTGTTTACAGATTCCTTTGCACTTTCCACATATACAAATGTATCACCTATGAATAAAAATGTTTACTTCTCCCTTTTCAAACTTAAAAAATGGGTTTGAATAGATATTTTACCAAAGAAGAGATATTAATGGCTAATAAGTGCACGAAAAGGTGCTCAACATCATTAGTCATTAGAGAAATGCAAATTAAAACCACAGATACTAGAATGTCTATAATAAAAAGAAGAGACAGTATCAATTGTGAGTGAATGTGTGGAGAAACTGGAGCCCTCATAGGTTGCTGGTGGGAATGTAAGGTGGTGAAGCCACTTGGGAAAAATGTGGCTGTTCCTCAAAATGTAAACTTAGATTTACCATACAGTTGTATATTTCAGCAACTGTACAACTAGATATTTACCAAGATAAATGAAAACATGTTCTCATAAAAACTTGTACACAAATGTTCATACAGTATTATTCACAACTGCCATAAAGTGGAAACAATCCCAATATCCATCAACTGGTGAATGGATCAACAAAAGTGGTTTGTTCACAAAATGGAATTATATTCAGCAATAGAAAGGCATGAACTACTGTTAGTAGACGCTACAACATGGATGAACTTCAAATATACATGGATGAACCATTATACTAAGTGAGAGAAGCCAGAAGCAAAAGACTACATGTTGTATGATTCCATTTATATAAAATGTACATAAAAGGCAAATCTATAAAGACAGAGAGACCGTTAGTGGTTGCCTAGGGCAAGAAATGGATACCAGGGTTGACTGCAACTGGAAATGACAAGAGGGATCTCTGAGGGTGATGGAAATGTTCAAAATCTGGATTGTGGCGATGGTTGCATAACTGTGTAAATTTACTAAAAATCATTTAATTGTATATGTAAAAGGTGAATTTTATGATATGCAAATTTATCTTAATAAAGCCGATTTTTTAAAAAAAGAACACTTGTAATCGTCTATGAATTCCAGCTTTGCTATTTATTAACTGTGAAATTGTGAGCATGTTATCTTTTTAGGACTCGGTTTCCTCACCTGTAAAATGGGAATAACTGTATATACCTCATCAGATTGTTGTGAGGATTGAATAAAATTAATACTCGTTTAGCTAGTGCCAATGTTAACACTACTGTTCTTATTAATAGCATCATTTTTAGTGACATTCCTACTTCCAATAAAAGTTTCTGACAGTGAAGCATATTATATATGTTATTGTCAACAAATTTTGTATTTTTTATTGAGATGTAATTCACATACCATAAGATTCACCCTTTTAAGCAGTACAATTCACTTTTTAAAATATATTTGCAGTTCTGTAACCATCACCACTAATTCCCCATTAAAATTTTTTTCTTTTTTTTTTGTGTGTGTTGGGGGATGGAGGTACTGGGGATTCAAGTCAGGACTTTGGGCATGCTGAGTAGGCACTCTACCACTGAGCTATACCCTCCCCCCTAATTACACATTTTTATTACCGCAATGAGTTTTCTGAATTGGCTGGTATACCTATTTAGAATGTAAGATAAATTCTAAATTTAGGAACTTATACATTTATAAGTTATATTTGGGTGGTGGTATAATGCCAAAAACAATATATTGTACAGTTTCTACCATCACTTAAGCAGTGAATGCATTTATTGAACCGTAACTTCCTGTTTTAGGTAAACTGTTGCACCTAAAACGTATGTGATAGAAAACATATATTAATTTTGACCTTGCTTAAGTATTCAATTACCACAGGTAACCTAAATTCTTATTCATCTCTAATTTTTCTTTCTGGCTAGAAATGAATACATGTTCATGATAAAAAACGTGTAAAGTGTAGATATGCCTGGAGGAAAATGAAACTTCCTGGAATTCTTTTTAACACGATGAAAAAGGGGTTAAGAAAGTCTCAAAAATCTTTACGTTTTAAAATACTGATTTATTGGTAATCTTTCCACTGAAGGAGTGGATTTTCTCGGATCAGCTTTTTAAAAAAACCCCTTTGGGCGCTCCCACGACACCTAGCTTCTATCCTATGCTAACTCCATTAGCGATACTACGGACCACCTCCCTAGCTCTAGAAACCTCTCTCCGAGAGTAAGTTAGAGACTTTGCTTGTGCCATCCCTGGACCACTGAACCTCCGCGCGAGGGCGCCCTCCCCGCCGCCCGCCAGCTCAGTGCGAGACCACCTCCCGGCCAAGAGCACCGTCACAGGCTGGCCAGATCCGGAGCCGATCTCGCCTTACTAAATTATGGAAATCGGTAAAGAAGGATATTCCCAACGTCTAGCCTCACACCCCAGATGAGATTCCCAGGCCCGTGGAAACTCGGCCATCCCCTCGGGAAACGGAAATAGCTACACCCCCCGCCAGCGCGCGCATCGGTTGCATCACCCGCCTAGGAAGGGGCCTTTTTTGGGGCTGCCTTCAGCGTTGCCTGTACAAATATCCAACACGTCTGCCACGAATAGATCCTGAAACTTGGCCTTGTATTTTCTAGTCAGCCTGCCAGCAGGTACTATACAAATCCATGGGAAGAAAAGTCCAAGCAGTGAAGCCTCTGCTGCACCGGGCATCCTCCTTTCCCAGGGCTGGGCCCTAGCCGGCCCTCCCGCCTCCGCTGCCCCGCCTGGCACAAGGGGGCCTGCGTACGGTCAGGCAGCTGCCGGGGCGACTTCCTTCCTCTCCGGGCAAGATGGCGGGGGGTGAGGCTGGTGTGACTTTAGGGCAGCCGCACCTTTCTCGGCAAGATCTCGCCACTTTGGTAAGGCATCGTTCTGGGAGGATGCTGAGTGAGTTCAGGAGTGAGGATTGCCGGGTCTCCATGGAGGCTTTGAGATGAGGCGATGCCGGGCTGTCGGGAGCATGGGGTAGGGAGCCCTGAAGCCGGGCGCCCTAAACTGCGCTCGCGCCGCCCCACGCGCCTCTGCCAGTCTGCGAGCTGGGTGTGGGGATGTGAAATCGTGGGACCTCGAGCTTCCTGAATGATTCGGCCAGAATGTCACAGTGTTAAATGTCATAAAGGTTTTTCACTTTTCAAGGTCTGGGAAGTGAATGTCTACACTCTCCTCAGTGCTAATGCTCTCAAGACTGGGGGACCTCCAGCCTCCGTGTCTCCCATAGTGAGTGGAGGTGTAGTCTTGTGTAACGATGAAGGACTTTTAGAGCTTCCCAGTCATCAGAGTCCAAGATTGCTTGTATAGGAAAAGCGCTTTAGAAGTAGAAGAGAGTAAATGTAGTCACAGTTGTGATTCGTCTTATGTACAGTGATTTATAATAAAATAGAGTCTGTAAAAGAATGTATGTATATAATAATTGAATCACTTTGCGGTACACCTGGGACTAACATAAAACATATTTCAAAAATTTTAAGTATAAAACAAAATAAAAATAAAATATTTGATTGCAGGATGTTACCAAGTTGACGCCACTTTCGCATGAAGTTATCAGCAGACAAGCCACAATTAACATAGGTAAGATAAGAATAACTTAAGAGACCTTGACTTGATTGCTCTCCAGCAAGTAATTTTAACCTTTGTGTGATTACCTTAATCATATGAGGATGCAGATATTCAAGAAATAGATATTAAGCTCTTGTGAACAAAATACCTGCTAGATATTTGGGGAACCCATGTTGCACGTTACGTTGCCTAGTTTACAGACCAGATGAAAAGAAAAGATACAGACATCTGAAAAGTTCAATAACATAAAATGATATGTACTCATGTAGCAGTTTGAAGATGGGGTGGGGTATAGCTCAGTGGTAGAGTGTGTTCCTATTATGTATAAGGTCCTGGGTTCAATAACCAGTACCTCCATCAAAAATAAATAACTTTTTTAAAAACCTAATTACCTCCCCCATAAACAATAAAATAAAATAACTTAAAAAAATAAAGATGGGGGAAGTGCGACTGTACTTGCCACACAGGATTATTGCAAGGGCAGAGTTTGTGTGAAAGTTTTGTTTGATATATAAGCTATTATTAAGTAGAGGTTTTTTTTTTTAATTGGTACCTAGAACTTTAGAGGAGAAGTTATGTTGACTGAATTTAAATTTGGGGTATTTGAGTCTGTACAAACAACACAGTAAAACCTAGTTAAAAGTAAGGCTTTACCATGAGGCTGTTAAAAAGTTATAAGATACATGCTACCCTTGACAGCATTACTGTAATTAAACCTGGGTTCTCTTGTTTTCATGGATTCCTTTTTGTTGTGTCAGGGCTGCTTATACCTATTTACTTCACTCTGGAAATGCTGGAAAGTTTCCTGATAACAAGATTTCAAGTACTTTTTATCACGTGTTTATTTTATGTGAAGGCTCTCTTTTCTGTGATTAAAAACATAAGATGGATAGCTTGTATTATGCTGAGTATAGTTTTTAAACAAGGTTGTCAGCTCCATGGAAAGTCCTTTTCAGTCCTCTATCAAAATAAATCTTTTGTAGAAAGGATGTGTAGGAGGAAAAATTGAAGTCATCGTTGGTTTTACGTTGATGTTTACAATGAGTTGTGACTTTGGGTTTTCTACTCTGAAAATGAAAAAATATGTGGTGTAACTGAATGCACGTGAATTAATTTTTTGTACTTTGTCTATAGGTACAATTGGTCACGTAGCTCATGGGAAATCTACGGTTGTTAAAGCTATTTCTGGAGTTCACACTGTCAGGTTCAAAAATGAACTAGAAAGAAATATTACAATCAAACTTGGCTATGCTAATGCTAAGGTGAGCTGTGTACAGTGAAATTAGAAATTAACTTTAGTTGTTGAATGTGCAGATAACAAATCCATATCTTTTTTTCATTGAAACTTTTAGATTTATAAACTTGATGACCCAAGTTGTCCTCGGCCAGAATGTTACAGATCCTGTGGAAGTAGTACACCTGATGAATTTCCTACAGACATTCCAGGAACCAAAGGGAACTTCAAATTAGTCAGGTGACTTCTTTCATGCTAAAAACACTGCACTTCACATTTTGTTGTCTTGTGATTTGTGCTTTTTGAAATATTTAATTGAGATAATAAACAATGAACCTAATTGTTGAATGGCTTTATTTTTTCATTATTTTGTCTTCATTGTCCATAATGAAGTTTTTAAACCTATGTTAAGATACTTACATGAAAAGTTCTCCAAAGGAAAGGTATCACATACGTAGAATGAAATGGAAGGAAACAGATCATTGGACTTAAGGGATTCTTTTTGCCAGGCTTCCTAAATTTCTTTTAAACAGTGTTGTTTCTACTTCTTAGATAGAGAAACAAAGCTATTCTTAATCACCTCTCTTAAATACATGGGGCTTGTTACCCATCTGTTTTCTGAATATGATTGCGTATCTTTATTTTTTATCAGAGGATACTGACGTTCACCTAGTGATGTTTATGGGGGTTGGGGATGTTCCACAAGAAAATTCTAGATCAAGGGCAGAGCTGAGACTAGGGAGAGATGAATGAGGCCCAGAATTTAAGAGGAAAGAGAAAGCTTTAAAAAAAAAAAAAAAAAGGCCTTCAGTAATCAAGATAAGTAGTATTTCAATGCAGTGTTTTTTGAAATTAATGCAAAGAAATCATACCAGAATATCATTTTTAAAAATAAAGACAGGCTCAAATTACTGTTTTTTTTCTCTTTATCACTGGTTTTCTAGTTTTGTTTTTGCATGGCATCATTGCTGATCTTGTTTTCATTTACATTTTTGATATTTTGTTCATTGTGGAATTTTTGGCATGAATTTTGATTTTTAAAAATATTGAAATATTATTTGTCTTGTTGATTAGGTTTTTTGGCACCCCCTTAAATTTTGCACCTGGGGTGAGTGCCTCATTTGCCTCACCCTTGTTGTGGCCCTTATCAGGAATCAGCAAATTTTTTCTGTGAAGGGCCTGATAGTAAATATTTTCAGCTTTGCAGGCCGTAAGTTCTCTTTTGCAACTGCTCATTTCTGCTCTTGCCTTATGAAAGCAGAAGTGATGTGCACGAGTGGGTGTGGCAGTGGGCCAGTTTGCTGACCCCTATTTTAGAATATGACAGTGTGAGCATTCAGTTATTAAACATAATGATTCTGAATGAGTAGCATACATAGTTTTGTTAAAACTGCTGCTATTTCCACTTCAGATTGGCAATTCCAACTTTTCAAGATGCTAGAGAAATTTTTGGCAATTTATTTTTTCACGTGGCAGTGCCCATTCTATTAACACTGTTTTAGCTTTCAAATCAGTAACATTCCCAATATACACTTTTTACTGTATTTATTTTGATTAGATTTGGGGATTTCTGTCTCTTTCTACACATAGATTTCATTTGCTTTGTAATGATCTGCAGTGATTTTACTCGGCCAGTAGGTAATCTTTTTTGCTGCTGTTCTTTTCATATTTCATTTTTTCTTCCAGTTTTATTGAGAGATAATTGACATATAGCACTGTATAAGTTTAAGGTATACAACATAATGATTTGACTTACATACATCATGAAATGATTATTGAAATAAGTTTCGTGAACATCATCTCCTATAGATACAAACTTAAAAAAATAGAAAAAAAATTTTTTTCCTCATCATGAGAACTCTTAGAATTTACTGTCAACAATTTTCCTGTATAACATACAACAGTGTTAATTATATTTATCATATTGTACATTATACCCCTAGTATTTATTTACCTTATAACTGAATGATTGTACCTTTTGACTGCTTTCATCCAGTTCCCCCTCTCCCCACCTCAGGTGACCACAGATTTGGTAATGACAAATTTGGTCTCTTTCTATGAGTTTGTTCATTTAGTTTTGAATTGAGCTAATAGGTAATCTTATTTCTGAGATCTAGAAGCACCAAGTCCTGTAACTACTTGACTTTATAGCAATAAGAATTATTTCCATACTCTTATGTAATATTCATATTCTGTGTTTAAAGAGATTTAATTTTATGAAATCTGTAACTTGCATATTGAAGTATTGATTGACCTTAGGACTGATTGTTATTTCTCAATTATTAGACATGTTTCCTTTGTTGACTGTCCGGGCCACGATATTTTGATGGCTACTATGCTGAACGGTGCTGCAGTGATGGATGCAGCTCTTCTGCTAATAGGTAAATATGTCAGAATTAGTTTGGGCAAATCATTCTGTGTCAAGTCCAAGATGGAATATTTAAAGGGGAACTAAGGCCTTTAAGGGCCATATCTAGTACCTAAATGTGACGAATGGTAACTAACGTGTCATCCAAGATGACATCCTTGCCTACCAGCTATCACAAAATATTAAGCAAAATAGACCTAGGCCTGATGTCTGTGAGAATTCTTATGGTGGTATATATCTGAAAAGGTCGGCAGTGCCTTTTAGTTTTATATTTACATGTAAAAGTACATGTATGTTTTTTGTGTTATGTGTCTTTGAGCTGTCTACTGCAACATTGGTGTATGATGGTTTTATTTAGATGCAAATCTTAATAAGTGCTGAAGTCTAGACCTGAATTGGGATTTTCAAGGCTAGGGTTGTGTTACTTCCCTTATGTGAACTGCTGAGAGATCTTGTTGCTATGCTATGTAATTTTTTTAAAGTATGCCAAGAGGATATAGTACAGGACACCTGAAACATCACCCTTAGGGAGGATGATTGTTCGAGTCCCCAACAGAACATGCCTATTTCTTTATAATGTAAACTGTTATTTTTAGTGTTCTTCCCTCCTCTTGTTAGGGAGTAACCTCTGTTAGTAGTTGAAATTCATGGACTGTATTATGTATTAAGTGTCTTCCCCTCTTAGTTACTCTGCCTCTCAGGAGCTTGACTGGGCCAGAACATCTCTAAGACTGGATAGAGCCAGCCATACCTTATATCTGAGGAAAAGCTGAGGACAGACCTTGAAATGCCAAACTTGTTGATTCCAAGCTTCTTGGTTAGGACCAGGAATGGGAGCCAAATGATTGGGATGCTCCAGTGAATGCAGGCAAATGAATGCGGGATGAGGCAGGGGCAAAAGATGGATGCTTGACAATGATCCAGGACTTCTGCCTTGAATAGGGCTAGGGCATTCAAGCGTTTCCTTTATTAGATGTCAGCCATGTAGAGATATATATATATATATATTTGGTAGTAAAATACACATAACATAAAATTTACCATCTTAACCATTTAAAGTGTACAATTTCGTGGCAATGAGTACATTCACAATGTTGTGCAAGCATCACCGCTATCTAGTTCCAGAACATTTTCTTCACCTCAAAAGGAAACCCTGAACCTATTAGGCAGTCACTCTAATCCTCTTTCCCCTCAGCCTGTGGCACCCACTGATCTCTTGTCTGTCTCTTATGGATTTGCCTATCCTGGCAAATACTTCTGGCTATCTCATGCTTCTTTTTTATTCTTCATCATCTAGCTGGTAATGAGTCTTGTCCTCAACCTCAGACTTCTGAACACCTGGCTGCTATAGAAATCATGAAACTGAAGCATATTTTGATTCTACAAAATAAAATTGATTTGGTAAAAGAAAGCCAGGCTAAAGAACAGTATGACCAGATCCTTGCATTTGTACAAGGTAAGAAGCCATAATGTCTAATAAAAATCCTCCTTGGTGATAGTAAAATAAACAAAGGCATTTAAAAAAAAAAAGTCAAGTCTTAATTCTATTCTTACTGAGTAGCTGCTTTGAGAATTGGAACTGACAATGGTTTATTTAATCTTTTAGTATTGCTTTCTCTAGCGGTATAGTGTCTTCCCTTATTGTTGACATTTGATCCTCTGTTAGCCGTGTTTTTCTTGTTAGAAAGGTTGACTTCCTGTGAACCCAGTTCTAGCATAACAACAACAAAATGTCACTTTGATTAAAATCTAATTATGTTTGGTCCATTTCTTTGACCAGCCTATTTGACATATAATTAATAAGGAGCAAATATTATATGTGCCAGCTGTCTTTGATTAGCAAAGAGTCTATAATTTTATCTTGACATTTATTGGGGTGTTAATTACATGTTATTAGAAATCTTTCAACTAGTAAAGTGCTCTTTCCCAGGAGTGTTGGTATTTTATGTAACAGTTTTATTATTATTGGTATATTAAATAAATCTGTTAATGTATTTTGACATTTGTTTTCCTTAAAGGCAGTAGTAGTCATTTTCAGGAGTAAAAGCAAACGTAGAATACTGACGCCTTTCTAAAAAGAATAATTACTTTCTACCTGCTGGTGGCATCTGTGGGGATGTTTAGGCGTCTCTTGTAGTAATCGTAACTATTTCCTGTAATGTAAATAACAGGTTCTGTAAAACTGAAGAATTTTGATCTTTCTGAATTTTGTCGTATAGGTACCGTAGCAGAAGGAGCTCCTATTATTCCAATTTCTGCTCAGCTAAAATACAATATTGAAGTTGTCTGTGAGTACATAGTAAAGAAAATTCCAGTACCCCCAAGAGACTTTACTTCAGAACCCCGACTTATTGGTAAGTGATAGGATTGGTCTGACCTTTTTCCATATTGGTAATTCCCCTTTAAGGATGTTTATTAATATTTCCTCTTTCTGCAGAGGTGAGAAATTATAATCTTCATAAGATTTTTTTTGAAATCAATTAATTCTTAGATTATTTTGGCAATGCTAGATTGCATTACTGGATAAGAGGCAGAGTCCTGAGTACAGAAGGAACTTTTGACCTTTTTGTGCTTGGTATATGGTATGTTATGTGATCAAGAAGGAGAAATACAACTATAGATAAACAGCAAGTTTCTTCTGCATAGCACAGGGAGCTATAGTCAATATCTTGTAGTAACCTATAGTGAGAAAGAATCTGAAAACAAATATATGTATGTATATGTATGACTGAAATAGTATGCTGTACACCAGAAATTGATACAGCACTGTAAACTGACTATACTCCAATTAAAAAAAAAAAAAAGAATATTCTGGACTTGACAGAAGAAAAAAAATTCTATGGAATTATGTCTTAGGAACAGTATATTAGAACTTCCATACAAGTGATTTCATTGTACCATTAATGAAGATTTTCATCCCTTTCGCTTGTTTTAGTTCCTAGTACCAATACTGGTATAATTTGATCATCTAAGCTCATGATTTCTACATAGATGTAGGAGCCTTTTCAAAACAGACATTTGAGCCCCTCTGAGTCTTCACCCAGGACCCACTGTGTGTCGTGGGAAGTGTTCTCTTAGGTGATTGGTGATACATACCCCTTGTTAAGGGTCACTGCTCTCAGAACCTCAGTGCAGGTCACATTGTCCTAGAGTTTTTTGAAGTTTTAAAACTAAATTTTTGTTGCAGAAGTCATATAACATAGAGGTACACAAAGGAAAAAGTCCAGTCTTCCTCACCCCGTAGCCCTGAAGTAACCAGAGTTAACAATTGGTGTCTGTTATTCCTGCACCTTTCTCTTTGCTCATGTCATCATGTATAAACATGTACGTTTCTTGTTTTGTTTGTGGAAGTGAAATCATACTATGCATAATTAGTTTTTTCTTTTAGCAGTATGTGAGTTATCCTTCTATGTTATTCATTACATATGGCTCTAAAATTCTATTTTAACAGGGGCATGATACTCCTTACCATGGATGTACCATAATATGCTTCCTATCAATGAACTTTTAAGTGATTTCCACTTTTTCCATTATAATTAAGGCTGCAGTAAATTTAGTTGGAATAGTACTATGAGATTTTGTCACAAAGTCACCCCTGTGATATAAATCTTATGTGTCTACTATTTTAGAAAAGTTAACTTACAAAATCATATTTTTTCTGAAACTAAAGTGAATAGAATTGACTTTAATTTGTTTTGTTTTCTTTCAGTCATTAGGTCTTTTGATGTCAACAAGCCTGGCTGTGAAGTTGATGACCTTAAGGGGGGCGTGGCTGGTGGTAGTATTCTAAAAGGAGTATTAAAGGTAAACTGGATTTTGGTTGTTGTGGTTTTGTTTTTGTTTTCCCTTGTCTTAATCAGGAAAATAGTATGGACACTCCAAATTGGAAAATAATTTTTTTTTCATGGTGTCTAGTACTTGATAGAGATTTCTTTGTTTACTATGATGTCTTTTGAATGTGTTTGACCCCTAACTTTATAGGCTTCTATGAGTATAGGCTCCTGTGAATACGGAGCACATTTTATATGGTGATAGGTAGTTAGAAACAGTTGGATGGTTCTGGTTTTGAAGCTCTCTTCCATATCTTGTTTTTTAAATAGTCATCTTAGAAATAGGGAAAGAGCTGCCTTTTCAGTTTTATGGTCTTCCTATTAGAACTTTTTATATGTAATGAAAATTGTGTTGTCCAACAATGATTCTAATTAATTATTTATATTTTTATAGGTGGGCCAGGAGATAGAGGTCAGACCTGGTATTGTTTCCAAAGATAGTGAAGGAAAACTCATGTGTAAACCAATCTTTTCCAAAATTGTGTCGCTTTTCGCAGAGCATAATGATCTTCAGTATGCTGCTCCAGGAGGGCTTATTGGTAAGGATTTTCCTCTCATTTCTATGGGTTTAATCTGTGGATATTTATGGTATTTGCATAGGAAATGGATTGCCCTTAAGAATTTATTATAGGTTTTTAATTGGGTTTAATAATTGAACAAGGTAGGGGGACATACATGTGGTTAAGCTGTTGATTTTAGGGCATAAGATGGTTTCATGTGTTTATAAAAATTATTTTTAAGCCTAAAGAAGAATACATTTTGGTTTAATTATATAAAGTAGCCCCTGGCTAGCAGTAACAGTAAGTTTCATGACCTAACACTTAAAATACCTAACTATACTTTCTTTTTTTTCTTTTTTCTTTTTTTTTTTTACCTACATGGTTTTTGGGGTAGCGAGTGGTGGTTTTTTAGGTGTGTTTTACAAGTGGAAAGTTACCCACAAATGCCATTTGAATCATATCAGACCATAGTTACACTGAGGTGGGAATAAAAGAAGATAATTTCTATTATATAGGAACTACTGAGATAATTTATAGATTTTCTGGTCTCATACAATTTAGTGTATTACCAGATACCCAGAAAAAGGCAAGATACAGTGACTATTAGTCAGAGGTGCTGTAACTTTGGATTAAAGAAGTAAATGTTTGGTGAAGAAGGAGTTTGTCTTTTTGTTCTCTGGTGTTCTCTGGTATAATTTTTCTGTTGTATCCTGTAAGAGTTTACTGTATATAATTTTATCCTTTTTTTTTTTTTTTTTTTTTTTTGGTAAACAAGGAACCTCTAGAAACTTTATGTTTTGGTTTTTGGGGGGGGATATTTATTCATTTTTTTAATAGAGGTGCTAGTGATTGAACCCATCCATGACCTTGTGCGTACTGAGCTATGCCCTCCTCCTTGGAAACTTTTTAAACACTTAACTTACGGAACTTTTCAAACATCAAAGTAGAGAGACTGGTGTAATGTAGTGTAGTGTGTGGTCATGTAGCCACCACCCAGTTTTAACAGTTATCAGTACTCTACCATTCTTGCCTCACCTTTATATCTTCTATCTTCTCCTTGAAAGACATACAGCTGAAATACTTTGAAGTGGATCCTAGGAATCAATAAAGTCTTTAAGCCATCTGTTTGATCAGCCTTCCAGGGGAGAAATGGCAGGCAAATATTCTGCACACTACTCATGAATTTTGTATCTCTTCAGCCTTCATTAAGGATATTCAGACTCATTTTTTGAGTTAGACTGTTATCTCTGTCCTTTGTTTAGAATTTAAATCTAGAGAATCTTTCTGTTCTTAAATGCCTAACTAACCTGTCAGTTTATAATTCTGTTTCTTCAGATAAAGGTATTTTGGTCACATCTATGTAGCTATTACATGAGTACGAAAATATATTAAATTGTATATGTGTATGCTGTACTTGTTTGACTTTTTTTTTTTTTTTTTTTTTGGTAAATAGCTTTATGGGAAGTAAAAAGTTAAGACTGTATATATCTTATTTTATATCAGGAGTTGGAACAAAAATTGACCCCACTTTGTGCCGGGCTGACAGAATGGTGGGGCAGGTACTTGGTGCGGTTGGAGCTTTACCTGAGATCTTCACAGAATTGGAAATTTCCTATTTCCTGCTTAGACGGCTTCTAGGTGTGCGCACTGAAGGAGACAAGAAAGCAGCAAAGGTAAGTGCTTTCTGTAATTCCTGTTCTTAAAAAAAGTGACAGTGATGTTAAGACCAGTTTTGAGGTTCATTCTTTTCAGGAATTAAGAAAAAAGAAAAGGTGGATAAATTTGACTTCCTGAAAATTGAAAACTTCTATGTTGCAGTCAGTTTAGAGTAAAACAAAACAGGAAACAGTATGTCACATATGACAGTGCCCTGATAATTCCTATTATCCATCTGATTTTTTTTTAAAGTCTTAGTGAGATTAGGTGGGCAGAGATGGAAAATTGCTGACATCCGTTGTTGGCAAGGTTGTAGGAAAATAAGCGGTCATTTTTGGAGAGCATTTTCTTGATTTGGGGCTTTATTTTTCCCAAATTTATTTCCCTAGGTGCAAAAGCTGTCTAAGAATGAAGTGCTTATGGTGAACATAGGATCCCTGTCAACAGGAGGAAGAGTTAGTGCTGTCAAGGCTGATTTGGGCAAAATTGTTTTGACTAATCCTGTGTGCACAGAAGTAGGAGAAAAAATTGCCCTTAGCCGAAGAGTTGAGAAACACTGGCGGTAAGTTTATTAGCCTTTTGTTACTGTAAAAACAAAAAAAACCCCAAAAAACAAAACCCCCACACAATCAGTTTTCTTAAGTTTTTGGTGGTATATATGCACACACACACACTTTACCTTGAACACCACAGTTACTTTGCCTTTAACTCTCACCTGTTCGTTTGGATGACTTTGAAATCTGCATTTCTAGCCCTGATTTGTGATAGGCACAGCCTGTGTAAAAACCAGTGAATTTAGGTTCAGTATTTCCCTTGTCTTTGGCTTTTTTAAAACATATTATTTGGAAATAATTTCAGACTTAACAGGAAAGTTGCCAGAATTGCACATAAAACTACTGCATTCCCTTTTCTTAGATACACAATTTATTCTTATATGTGACAGTTTGTGTACTTTTTTCTCACCATTTGAGAAGCAGGTTGCCCCTTGCTCTGTTAATAGTTAAGTGTATATTTCCTAAAAACAAGAATATTCTCTTACAGAACCACTTCAAGAAGTTTAACAGTGATAAAATACAGAAATCTACAGTCCATGTTCCAATTTTATCACTTGTCCCAATAATGTCCCTCCTATCTAGGATCATGCATTGCATTTAGTTTTCACATCTCTTTGATCTCTAATCTGGAACTTCTTCATCCTTTCTTTGTTTCTTGTCATTGACAGTTTTGAAGAATAGAAGCTAGTTACTTTCTAGACTGTTCCTCAGTTTGGGTTTATCTGATATTTCCTAAGTTTAGATTCAGGCCATGTTTTCTTGGCTAGAATACTTTTTCATGTAGGTGGTGATGCGTCCTCAGGGAATCACATCCAGAGACATATCTGACTGCTTCTCCTTACTGAGGTTAATTTTGACCATGCAGTCAAGGTGGTAGCCAGTTTCTCCATGATACAGTTAATCTTTTTACCCTTGAAACTAATAAGCACTCTTGCGGGGAGCCTCTGCAAATAGCCTGCTCCTCATCAAATCCCACCTCCCGGATTTGGCATCCACTGATGATTTTTGTGTGAATTGAGCTTGACTATAGTGATTAGAAAATGGTGAACAATCCTCAGCTGGTTAAATGACCTCAAAAAGCCTGGTCATTGATCAGAGTAGACTTGGAAAGAGGGAGCAGAAGTCTGCTGTTGAGAGTAATCTGTTTATAGACTACCTAGTCCTCTAATGCTTCTCTTAATTTCCTTTACCAGCTAAGGTCATGATAAGTCCATTGTGATTTGTTGAGGTGCTCTGAATGGTTAAAAATTTTTTATCTTTCAAGGAGAAAAAGAGAATGAAATTTTTAAAAAATCAGATTGAGATGGTTTGTGTATCAGCATGGTTTCTTAGGCAGACTGAAAGGTTCTTCATTGGTGGTTCTGAACAGATAGGTATATTTTCATAGAGTGAAGACGAACATATTTATAGTAGCAACTTTTTGTTTGCGTTTCCTGTCATTCATTCGAGCTAGAGCCCATCTCTGCATGTAAGAAGATAGTGTGAGCTTTCTTTTTGGAGGAGTGGGTTTTGAAAATACTCAGATTTAGCAGATAGGCAAGTAAAACTAGTTATATCATATGATTATGTGGTAATGATAATGAAATGGATGTAAAATTCATGATTTCTTTTATTTTCATTTTGCAGTTTGATTGGTTGGGGTCAAATAAGAAGAGGAGTGACAATCAAGCCAACAGTAGATGATGACTGAAGAATTAAATAATACATTTGGATGAAGTTGGAATTTCTCTTAACAACCTAGGGGTATATTTTCAAAGCAATAGTGAGGAGTTAATTTCACAGCTTATTACCTTAGTAGTAGCTGTAAGGTTATTCTCATTTTTCGGTGATGAAAATTTAACCTCTAGTACTAAAATAAATGGGGTCTACAATAAATGTAAAAATTGGCATAATGTTGGATTGAGTCTACATTTTACCAGAAATTAATCACTCCCAAATAATGTCTAATTTATATATCAGTGCAGGTTTAAAATGAAACTTTGCTACAGCCCACCTTTGCTGTAGTACACATACCACTGAACCTGTTTGAAATAAAGTTTTTCTTCATCATTTTCATAATTCATCTTTGAGTAGCTCTAGGGCTGAAGGATTATTATATCAGTAAAATCTTGAAGACAGATTCTGAAAGACCAATTTCCTTTGCCCCATATTTTATGCTGCTTTGTCTTTGCAATTTTGAGTGAAAAAGAAATTAATAAGTTCAAATAAAATTATCCTTCAGGGCACGAGTGCTCGTTCCCATTGACACACCTCTCTCTCCCCTTCCTCTTTTCCTGGCCTGGACACAGGAAACTAGAGCCTGAAGTTGTCGCCCTCTCCCTGTGATGCCCTGTGATTGTTTCTGCATTGCTTTACGTCTGAAACCTGACAGTTTTCCCCCATTGGAAAATACTGTTAACACCAGATGATTTTAGATAAGTAACAGAGATCTTTCCAGGCCTTGTTTTGTGTTTTTTTTTTTTTAACTGCTTAATTGACACAGTTATGATGTAGATTCTAATGTTAGTAATCTTTGGAACTTTCAAAGGGTAAAAGATGTTAGAAAGCAAAGGATGAGCCCTTTGGTTTTTAACTTATTCTCCATGTTCCTGCGTGCCATGCTTTTAAGTTTTTTTTTTTTTATTTCATAAGATTCTGTTAAAGCAATGGTTCATAACTCTGACTGACATTAGAATTGTTGGAGAATCTTAAAAAAAGATAGATGCTCCACAGAGATTTTGATTTCATTGGTTTTGAGTGGAGCTCAGGCATAATTAAAAAAAAAAAAACTCTTCTGTGTTGAGAAGCAAATTTAGAGTTGAGAAGTAGGTGTATCAAATAACACAGAATCTTACTGAGTTTTGGTAGTCCAATAATACCCTCTGGTTTGCTCTTCTTAAATTTGCATTTAATGTGGGACTTGATGCCACAGTTGTAATACTGTGCTCTTTGGGGCATTGAACCTGCTGCCTTGTAGAAGTTTAGTAGGAGCGGCTCTGAGTTGTTACTTAAGTTTATAAGTTTTGAGGAAGCATGTTAATGTTACTTACTTGCTTGATTTTGAAGGGTTGTGTTATAGCATGAGGAACACACTTGAATGAAGCAAGGTTCTAATCCAAACATTAATTTTTATATCTAACATGTCCCCATGTGTTTTGTACCAAAAATTCTGGAGTAACATAAGACTCAAAACTTTGCAATAGTTGACTTATTTATTTTAGTTAATCTCATGTCAGAACTGAAACCAGAAGTCTGTTTTCTATTTCAGACATCCGCATGAATTTTGACAAATTTGCAAAGCACTGTGCTTAGTGTACATGGGAATACACAAATATGAAAACAGTGAGCCTGATTTTCATAGAACTTGAGGTCAGTATAGTGATTCTCAGCAAAAGATGTACCTGGTTGAGAATCTGCCTGTAATGTGATGTTACTGATGAAAGTACATTGTATATGTAAATCCTCTTGGCTCTCCTGTTAAGAGATTTTCAGAACTGGACCAGTTCTCACCATCTCCACTGCTACTGCCCTAGTTGAAGCTGCCTCTCACCTAGAATGGCCCTGTACCTCCTCACTTCCACGGTTGCCCCACTGCAGTCTGTTTTCCATACAACCAGTTACACTTTTTGGAAACGAATACTATGTACAACTCTAATAAGTTGTAAAGTTAGTCTCACGGAAATGGAGGGCATGTGACGACATCCAGGTGACTTCCAGGCTGATCTAGACAGCTCTCTTCACTATTTCACTCTTTGTATGTAATCTCCAAAGATGGTGTGTGTCTTTGGTTTTTGCAGAGGAAAAAGGACTAGTAAGAGTGCAAATAGCTGCACTCGCATTAAACTTCTGAAATTCCATTCCTAGAAAAACTTAATATAGTAAAGCTCCCAGTGAAATGGGTTCTTTTCTAGAAATACAGTGAAAATGTTTAAATTACCAGAGACGAAGCAGATATCCTTATAATATTGATAATCAAGAAACTGAAAAGGCTATTTAAAAATTACCTCTGCTCGAGGTCCTGGGTTCAATTCCCCAGCACCTCCATTAAATAAATAAAACAATAAAATAAAAATTAACCTCTGCAGAAGTTTCCACAAAACTCACAATACACATTCTTCCAAATTTGGAAGAATAGTAATTCCTGTTACTTAAAATTTTCCAGAATATAGGAGACATCATAGTTCATCGTTCAAAATTATATCCTTGTTGCCCAAACCTGGAGAGAGAACTGCCAAAAACAAGACAAAAACAAACCACTAGAGACAATTCTCACAGTTAAAGTTATAATATCTATACTAAAATATTAGTAAATTAAGTCTGACTATATATTAAAAGTAATGCATTACTGTATATGCAGGGATGTCTTATAAGTGAAAAGAAAAAGATATACCTTGAAGATGTATTTGATACAATTCAAAGTATTTTTAAAACATAGGTATTGTAGAGAAGGAAACTATTAACTTGATGTAAAGTACTTAGCAGAGAAGTATCAGAATCATTGATTTTAATGAAACATTGGAGCACAGTAACATCCTTCAATAGTGCTGTAGGTGCAGTAAAAAGTTCCAGTTGTGTAAAATGTAGGGTTGTGAGGTTAATAAGGATGAAATTCAGAGGGTTGTGAAGTAGTCATCAATTGCATTGCACCAGAATTCATACTGTTTGGTTTCTCTGTTCTCATTAAGGTATGGAACAAATCAAGAATATCAGCTGCCACTTGAATTCTACAGCATTGTTCTCTGAGGCTTAGCAAATGAGATAGAAATATTGGGAATGGAAGCAACAGAATGTCACTTACAAGGTATAAGATTGTCTACCTAGAAAATACAATGCCGAAACTAAATACAACCCCGAAACTGATTATTTTACCAAATAATTTTACTAATTAGTTTACACACACACACCAGAAAGTGCAATGAGGATAAACTATCCAGGTATACATTTAATAAGATTATGCAAGATATATATCAATAAAACTAACATTTGCTAACGGACAAAAAGATGTAACTGCTGAGAAAGTAAGCAGTATTCTTGGATGAAAATACTCAGTATTGCACAGATGACTGTTCTTTGTTCCCTATAAATTCAGTGCAATCTGAATAAAAATTTCAGTAAGACTTTTTGAAGAACTTGTCCAGCTGGTATTAAAGACTTGGAAGAGTGATTCACAAGAATATTTTGAGGAAGAATTGTGATGGGAGAGTTGACACATGTTTTGTTTTAAATTTTTTTTTATTTTTTAGTAATTTTTTCATTTTGTGGGAGGTAATTAGGTTTGTTTATTTATTTTAATGGAGGTACTGGGGATTGAACCCAGGACCTCATGCACGTTAAGCATGCACTCTACCACTGAGCTATACCCTCCCCTCGACATAGGTTTTAGAACATATAAAGCCGCAATATAAGTGTGGTGCTGATGCAGAAATAGGTCAATCATTGGAACAAACTTGACAAACATAAAATTTTAATAATACATGCTGTAGGCAGCATTTATGTCAGTGAGGAAAAGGACAGACTATTTTTTAGTCCAAATTGCTAGCCATTTGGAGATAAAAGATCTTTCACTTAAAATCTTACTTAAGATTTTATTTTATTGAAGCAAAATTATGAACAAAGAAAACGGAGATTATTTTAATAATTTGCATGAGGAAGAAAAGAGAAACCCAAAAGCCATAAAGGAAACGTTGACAGATCTGACACACAAAAAGTTCAAAATTTACAGGCAAAGGTAATACAGATTTAAAAGATGACAGATTGAGAGAAAATACTTAAAACTTACATGAAATGTGCAAGATTAATATTCCTGGTATAAATCGGTAAGATTAAAAAAATAAAGTAGAAATGGGACAATATATATTGCATCACTTCAGGTGGGCTAGCAACTAGCAGGAAGAGAACTCATGTAGACTCATGAGCACACGGAATGCCAATGATTTGATTTGAGCAAAGATGGGCGTTAATGTCAGTGAAGTCCCACAAGAAGGAGCAGATGTGTCCTCTCCATGGAGTTTTCTTTGTGTCTCAGACTCCACAACAGGGAAGGGCTGTGCTGCTGCCAGTGACTATCTTATAAGGGCGGGTCTTGCCAGATCAGAGAAAATTAGTTTTGTGCTGGGCCATTGTACTTTTATACTCAGAGGTCGTATCACTTTGCAGGAAGAGCTTAGACAAATATTCCTCTTAATGCTGACATTTAAGGGATTTTTTTCATTTGTTTTCTTTATTTTTAAATTTTTATTTTTATTTTATTTTTTTGTTATACATTTAAGGAATTGTTTACAATTGTTGGGCAGCAGAGTAATCATACTGTATTCTGGAAGGTAAAGCACCATTACTGAACAAGATGTCTGACTTCAGCTTTTTGACAACAGGGAAAATCCATCTCACAAATGTGTATAGGCTGTTTGTAAAAGAAATGAAAATACCCAGTATACATTTGTAAAGTGCTCAGCATATCTAGTGATAAGAAATGTGAAAACTAACAATGTGGTTCATTTTCACTCATTAAAATTGGCAAAAATTAAGAAGATTTATAGCAGCCAGCGTTGGTGAGGATATATTGTTGGTGAGAAGTATAAACTGGTCCATTCTTTAAAGAGGACAGTTTGATTACAGCTATCAAGATTTAAAAGATCTCACCCTTTGACCCAGAATTCCCTATCTGGGAATGTACCATAATGAAATATTTGCTCCTGTCCACAAACATCTACGTAGAAGAATGTTTATTCCAGCATTGTTTAGTAAAGCAACAATTGTAAGACACCTAAATGTTAGTCAAAAGGGAATGATTACATTTTGTGGTACATTTATTCTGTCATGAAATAAAACTATAAGCCACCTTTGATTCAGCCCTGGTTAAAATTAACGGTGAAAACATTGGTCCCAAAAGTATTTCATGAAAATCCCTGAGAGGAAATAATCTCTGACTTAAAGTGCTTTGAGAATTCGTAATACAGTGTTGGTTGTTACTCACCTCAGCAAAAAGAAAATGGAGTGTCAAGGGAGCAAGCTCCTGGTTAGTATTAGCACTGAATCTGTTAGAATCACAGGTTTATTTTCTCAAACAAATTTATAAGGGGAAAGCCAAGACCAGCTAGTGAATTCATGCCACTTACATAATAGTGAAATTATACATTAAAGTTTATCACTATCAGGCTGGTATATCCACTACAACCTATATTCCTAGAATAAATACTTTCTATCAAATATAATTTCTTATATGAACATATATAGTGAGTAATATATTTTGCACAACAAACATATAAAAAGATTTAGCAGAAATCATAATTTTACATATTCCAAAAGAGTTAAAAATCAATCCTTTACAAATAATATGTCAAAAATACTGCAGTAGGAGCTTCAGTTAACCAGGAATGCATTTAATGATGGCAACATACAAATTATAGTTCAAAATTAAAATCTTTATCCCTTTTGAATTCTCTTAAGTCTTAGGTGTCTTATGATTTGGAAATCACCTTCAACTTTCTCCAAAGGGTTAAAAATACAGTATAACCCATTAGTCTAGTGGTTTGTATTCTCAAAAGCACTAATCTAACCATCTTTTGTCTCAAAAGTTTCTCATCAACTGCTGTTATGACTCATGGCCTATTTTTTCAGAAATTTTATTAGCCTTCTCAAAAGACCAATTTTTGACTGTGTCCAGTCTCTATTGTACTTTTTATTTCATTGATTTCTTTTCTTATGGGTATTATTCCTTTCTCCTACTTTCTTTGGATTCATTGTGCTAATTTTTACTAAGGACTGAACTCACTAATTTTCTTTTAGCCTTCTTTCTATGTAAACATTGAAAGCCAAGCATTTCCCACTTAGGACTTTTTTAGCAGAATCAAACAAATTTGTATTTATTTAGGTATAATCTACATTCAATAAAATGTACAAATCTCAAGTGCTCAATTTGATAAGTTTTGATTATTTTATACACCCATGTATCCATCAGCCCAAACAAGATACAGAATATTTCCACCACCCCAGAAAATTCCTCCTACAATATGTAGTCTTTTGGCATCTGACTTCTTCCACTTAGGATGTTTTTGAGATTCATCTGTGTTGTAGTATGCATTAATAGTTTGTTTCTTTTTATGGCTGAGAAGTATATAAAGATAACACTACATTTTGTTAATCCATTCACCAGTTGATGGACATTTGGATTATTTCCACTTTTTGGCTGTTAAGAATAAATCTGCTATGAACATTAGCATTCACGTCTGTGTAGACATATGTTTTCATTTCTTTTAGTACGTTCCTAGGAAGGAATGTTAGGTTGTGTGATAAGTCTATGTTCTGCTTCTTAAGAAACTACTAAACTGTTTTCCAAAGTGGCTGTACCATTTTATATTCCCATTAACAATGTATGGAGGGTTCTGGCTTTTCCACATCTTTACCAACACTTGATATTGTCTGTATTTTATTGTAGCAATTTCAGTGGATATGTAGTGATATCTCATTGTGGTTTTAATTTGCAGTTTCCTAATGACTAATGATGTTGAGCATCTTTTCATGTGCTTATTAGCCATTCATATTTCTTTGGTGAAATGAGTATTTAAATCTTTTACTCATTTTTTTGACTGGATTGTTTGTTTTATTACTGAGCTTTAAGAATTCTTTATATGGTCTCAATAGCCCCTTGTCAAATACTTGATTTGCAAATATTTTCTCCATATCTATGGCTGGCTTGTCTTTTCATTTTATCAGTGGTATCTTTTGAAGTACAATTTTTTCTTTTATGGATTATACTTTTGGTGTTGTATCTAAGAACTCTTTGCCTACCTCAGGCTCAGAAATATTTTTTCTCCTATGCTTTCTTTTAGAAATTTTATAGTTTTAGCTCATATATTAAAGTCTGTGCTCTATTATGAGTTAATTTTTTTATGGTATGAAGTAAAGGTCTAAGTTCATTTTTTCTATACGAGTACCTAATTATCCCAAGCCATTTGTTGAAAAGACTATCCTTTTTCCAGTGGATTGCCTTGGCACCTTTATTGAAAATCAGTTGACATAGGTATAAAAGTTGATTTCTTGAATTCTTTTCTATTGATCTGTATGACACACTGTCTTGATTACTGTGTCTTTACAGTAAGTTTTCAAATCGAGTGATATAAATCCTCCAACTTTGTTCTTTTTTCAAAATTGCTTTGACTATTCTAAGTCCTTTGAATTTCCACATAAATTTTAGCTTCAGCTTGTCAGTTTCTCCAAAAAGCCTGCTGGAATTTTAATAGGTATCACATTAAATGTATAGATCTAGTTAGGAGGGAATTGCTATCTTAACAGTATTGATTTTTTCAATTCATAAATATGGAGTGTCTCCCCATTCAAGTTTTCTTTAATTTCTCTCAGTAACATTTTGTTAGTTTTCACCATAGAAGTCTTGCACTTCTTTTGTTAAATTTGTTCTTATTTAGTTATTTTTGATGCTATTATGAATAGAATTGTTTTCTTAATTTCATTTTTGGGTTGTTTGTTGCTCATATTAAAAATTGGTTGATTTTCTTTCTTTTTTTCTCTTTTGCAGTTGACATGATCTTACTTTTTTCTTCCAGTTTTATTGAGATATAATTAATATATCAATATTGTATAAGTTTAAGGTGTATAGCGGAATGATTTGACTTACATCTTTAAGTGATTATTTCAATAAGTTTAGTGAACATCCATCATTTCATATAGATAGAAAATTAAAGAAATAGAAAAAACAAGTATATACTGTATAGCACGGGGAGCTGTATTCAATATCTTGTAGTAATAATGAAAAAGAATATGAGATGGAATATATGTATGTGTATGTATGACTGAAACATTATGCTGTACATCAGAAATTGACAAAGCATGTAAACTGACTATACTTCAATTAAAAAATAAAAAAAAATCTTTCCTTGTGATGAGAACTCTTAGGATTTGCTCTCTTAACAACTTTCATGTATAACATGCAACAATGTTAATTATATTTATTGTGTTGTACATTATATCCCTAGTATTTACTCATCTTATAACTGAAAGTTTATACCTTTTGACTGCTTTCATTCAGTTCTCCCTCTCCCCAACTCCCGCCTCTTATAACCACAAACCTGATCTCTTTTTCTTTATGAGTTTGTTTCTGAAGTATAATTAACCTATAACGCTATGTTAGTTCTTGTTACACAACATAGTGATTTGATATTTCTATACATTTCAAAGTGATCACCACGACAAGCCTACTTATGATATGTCACCATATTGCGATATTACATAGTTATTGACTGTATTCCCCTCACTGTACATTTCATAGCTGTAGTCATTTATTTTGCAACTGAAGTTTGTACCTTTTAATCTCCCTCACCTATTTCTCTCTTCCCCCCACTCCCGTCGCCTCTGGCAGCAACCTGTTTGCTGTCTATATCTGTAATTGTTTCTGTTTTATTATGTTTGTTCCCTTATTTTGTTTTTTAGATTCCACATACAAGTCACACATCATTTGTCATTCTCTGTCTGACTTATTTTATTTAGCATGATAACCTCTAAGTCTATCCATGTTATCTCAAATGGCAAGATTTCATTCTTTTTTATGGCTGAGTAGTATTCCACTGTGTTCCATATATATATATATATCACATCTTCTTTATCCATTTGTGTGTTGGTGGGCACTTTTAGGTTGCTTTCATATCTTGGCTATTGTAAGTAATGCTGCATTGAACATAGGGGTGCATGTGTCTTTTCTAATTAGTGTTTTTGTTTTCTGCACATAAATACGCAGGAGAGAAGTTGCTGGATTGTATGGTAGTTCTATTTTTAATTTTTTGAGGAATTTCCATACTGTTTTTCATAGTGGCTGCACCAGTTTATATTCCCACCAACAGTGCCTGAGGCTTCCTTTTTCTCCACATCCTCGCCGGTACTTACCACTTGCTGTCTTTCTGATGATAGCCATTTTGACAGATGTGAAGTGATATTTCATTGTGGTTTTGATTTGCATTTCCCTGATGATTAGTGATGTTGAGGATCTTTTCATGTGCCTGTGGGCCATCTCTAGGTCTTCTTTGGAAAAATGTCTATTCAGATCCTCTGCTCATTTTTTAAACCAGGTTATTTAATTTTTTGACATTTATCTTGTATCCTGTGGCCTTGATAAACTCATTTATTGTTTTTTTTGTGTGTGTGAATTTCTTGGGATTTTCTACAAATAGGATTGTATCATCTGCAAATAAAAACAGTTTTATGTCTTCCTTTCCAGTTTGGTTACCTTTAACTTTTTTTCCGTCTTCCTTATTACACTGGACCTCCAAATCAGTGTTGAATAGAAGTGGCAATAGCATACGTCTTTGTTTTGTTCCTGATCTTAACAGAGAAAACATTCAGTCTATCACCATTAAGTATGATGTTAGCTGTGGGTTTTCTAAGTTGAAGTTCCTTTTGATTCCTTGTTTGTTGACTGTTTTTATCATGGATAGGTGATGGATTTTTTTCTGCACCTATTGAGATGAACATGTGTTTTTTGTAATTCATTCTTTTTAAACACAATGTATTACATTAATTTTTGGATGTTACCTCAACCTTGTATTCCCAGGATAAATCCCTTTTGCTCATAACGTATGATCCTTTTATATGTTGCTTAATTCATTTGGTTTATATTTTGTTAAGGATTCTTGCATTTATGTTAATGAGGGATATTATTGATTTTTTTGTTTTCTTCTGATGGCTTTGTCTGGTCCATACCACACAATGGTAATGCTGGAATCATAGAATTAATTGGTCAGTGTTCTAGCCTTCTCTGTTTTCTGAAAGATTTTGTGAAGGATTGGTAATATTTCTTTAAGAATTTGATAGAATTCCCCAGTTTACCAATGAAGTCACCTGGACCCGAGCTATTCTTTTGAGGAAGATTTAAAATTACTAATTCAATTTCTTGTTATAGGTATATTCAGATTTTCTATTGCTTATTGGGTTAATGTTGATAATTTATGTATTTTCAGGAGTTTGTCCATTTCATCTAAGTTGTGTAATGTCTGAGCATAAAATTGTTCATACAATCACTTTTAACCCTTTTAATTTGTGTAGAGTGGGTAATGATGTTGCTTCTTTAATTCCTAATTTTGGTAATTTGTGTCTCCTCTTTTTCATGGTCAATCTAGCTAAAGGTTTGCCAGTTTTATTGCTCTTTCAAAGAACCAACATTTAGTTTCTTTGATTTTCTGTATGGTTTTTCTGTTTTCAGTTTCATTGATTTCAGTTTTAATCTTTATTATTTCTTATGCTTGCTTTGCATGTAGTTTGCTCTTCTTTTTCTAGTTTCTTAAGGTAGAAGCATAGGCTATTGATTTGAAATCTTTTCTCATACTGGCAGTTAAAGCTCCAAATTTCCCTCTAAGCATCATTTTCTCTGTATCCCATCCTATTTTTAAGATTAAATTTTTACTATGAGATAATTGTGAATTCACATGCTGTTCTAAGAAATCATACAGAGTGATAACCATGTACCCTTTGTGCAGTGTTCCTCAATGGTAACATCTTACAAAAGTAGTACCATGTCACAACCAAGATACTGACGTTAATATAATGAAGATACAGGACTTTTCCATCTCCAGGGATCTCTCATGTTGCCCTCATGCAGCCACACCTGCTTTTCTCCTGCTCTACCTTCCCCTACCCCCATCATTAAGCCCTTGTGACCACTAATATGTTCTCTGTTTTCCGAATTTTGTCATTTCAAGTATGTTATGTAAATGGAATCATACCTTTAGGGATTGGCTACTTTTTTTTTTAACTTAGCATAGTTCTCTGGAGGTTCATTTAAGTTGTTATGTGTATCAATAGTTCATTCCTTTTTATTACTGAATAGTATTTCTTGGTATATGGATGTACCATAGTTTAACCATTCACCCAAAAAAAGGACATTGGTTGTTTTTCAGTTATTGCCTATTCCAATTAAAACAGCTATAAACATTCATGTACAGGTCTTTGTACTTAAGTTTTTAGTTCTCCAGAATAAATGCCTAGGAGTGCAGTTGCTGAATCATGTGGCAGTTGCATGTTTAGTGTTTCAAGAAACTGCCAAACTCTTTTCCAGAATGGTTTACTATCCTGCATTTCCACCAGGAAGATATCTAGTTTTACCATATCCTCGCCAGCATTTGATGCTGTTACTGCTTTTTATTCTAGCCATTCTGATAGGTGTGTAGTGGTATCTCATTTTTGTTTTAATTTGCCTCTCTAATGGCTGATGATATTTTACATCTGTTCATGGGCTTATTTGCCATCTGGATATTCTCTTTGGGGAAATGTCTGTTCATGTTTTTTCCTCATTTTGTAATTGGATTATTTACTTTTCTACAGTTGAATTTGAGATACTAATCCTTTGTCAGATATGTGATTCATTGGGAGGAGGGTATAGCTCAAGTGGTAGAGCACATGCTTAGCATGCACGGGGTCCTGGGTTCAATCCCCAGTACCTCCTCCAAATAGAAATAAATGAATAAACCTAATTACCTCCCCCTCATTAAAAAAAACAGATATGTGATTTGCAAATATTTTCTCCTAGTCTGTAGCTTGACTTTTCATCCTCTAATTAAGGTTTTTCACAGAGAAAAATTTTATATTTTGATGAAGTTCAGCTTATCCATTTTTCCTTGTATAGTGTTTTTGGTGTTAAGTCTAAGAACACTTTGCTCACCCTAGGTTCTAAAGATTTTCTCCTATGTTTTTTTCCTTAAAGTTTTATAGTTTTATATTTTACATTTAAGAGACTTGACATCTTTTCTTTGTTAAGTCTTCCAATGCATGAACACAGAATGTCTCTCCATTTATATAGGTCTTTTATTTCTTTCATCAGTGTTGTGTAGTTTTCAATATACAAGTCCTATACATGTTTTGCTAGATTTACACCTAAGCATTTCATTTTTCTGACTGATTCTAAATGGTATTTATCTTTTAAATTTTGGTGTCCGTGTGTTCATTGCTAATATTTAGAAATACAGATGATTTTATATGTTTGTCTTCTGTGACCTTGCTGGACTCATTTATTAGTTCTAGGAGTTCTTTTATGAATTTTTTTTTCACATAGACATTCATGTCATCTGCAGATAGGGACGGTTTTATTTATTCCTTTCCAATCAAGTTGCCTTTTCTTTTTTTTTTTTTTTTTGCACTGTTGCACTCACCAGGACTTCTAGTACTATGTTGAATAAGGTGATGAGAGCAGACGTCCTTCCCTTGTTCGTGTTCTTAGGGGGAAAGCAAGCAATCTTTCACCAATAAATATAATGTTAGTTGTCAGTTTTCTTTTTTTATGTAGATTTTCTTTATCAAGTTGAAGAAGTTACCTTCTGTCCCCAGTTTTCTGAGGCTTTTAAATCACAAATCAGTGTTGAATTTTGTCTGATGTTTTTCTGCATCAATTATGTGATTATCTGATTTTCCATCTTTAGCTTGTTGTTGTGATTTTTGACTGTTAAACTAGATTTGCAACCGGGGAATAAACCTCATTTGGTCAGACCATGGTGTATGATTCTTTTTTTAAAAAATTATTTTAGTAAAATACACATAGCATAACATTTACCATTTTAGCCATTTAAACGTGTACAATTGTCCCTAAGTACATTCACAATGTTATGCAATCATCACCTCTGTCTAATTCCAGAACATTTTCATCACCTCAAAAGGAAGCCTCATACTCATTAAGCAATCACTTCCCATTCCCATTCCCCCCCAGCCCCTGGCAACCACCAATCTGTTTTTTTGTTTCTATGGATTTGCCAACTCTGCATATTTCATATAAATGAAATTATACAATATGTGGCCTTTTGTGTCTGGTTTCTTTCACTTAGCAAAATGTTTTCAAGGTTCATCCATGTCATAGCATGTGTCAGTACTTCATTCCCTTCTACGACTGAATAATATGCCATGTTTTGTTTATCCATTCTTCTGTTGATAGACATTTGGGTTGTTTCCATCTTTTGGCTATTGTGAATAGTGGTGCTGTGAACTTTCACAAACAAGTTTTTGTTTGAACACCTGTTTTCAGTTCTTTGGGGTATATACCTAGAAGTGGAATTACTGGGTCATATGGTAATTCAATGTTTTAACTTTCTGTGGAACTGCATTCCCACCAGGAATGTATGTGGGAGAGTTCAAGTTTCTTCACATCCTCATCAATACTTGTTATTTTATATTTTGTTGTTTTGGCCACCCTAGTAGGTGTGAAGTGGTATCTCATTGTGGTTTTGATTGGTATTTTCTGATCGTTAATGATGTGGAACATTTTGTCATGTGCTTGTTAGCCATGTGTATATCTTCTTTGGAGAAATGTCTATTCAAGTCCTCTGCTCATTTTTTAAGTGAATCTTTTTGTTGTTGAATTCTAGAAGGTTTTTAAAATATATATACTGATATTACAACCTATATTTTAAAATATATTGCTGAATTCTATTGCTAAATATTGTTAAGGACTTTACATCTATATTCCTGAGGAATATTGGCAGTAGTTTTCATTTTTTGTATTGTCTCTCTGCTTTTAGTCAGGGAAATACTAGGTTCATAACATGAATTAGGAAGTATTTCCTGTTCTATTTTCTGGAAGAGATTGTATGTAGTTAATGTTAATTCTTCTTTAAAAGTTTGATATAATTCTCCAGTGGTAGCCATCTGGGCCCGGAGATTCCTTTTTTGGAGATTTTTAACATTAAAAATTCAGTTTCTTTAAGAGTTATAGGATTATTCAAATTATGTGTTTCATATTGGGTACACTGTGGTAGTTTGTGTTTTTGAGGAATTGGTGCATTTCATCTTAGTTGTCAAGTTTCCTTGTGCAGAGTTATTTGTAGTATTCCCTTATTATTCTTTCTACGTCTACAGGGTCTTTAGTGATAACCCCTGTTTCATTCCTGATATTGCTGGTGTGTCCTCCCTCTCTCTCTCTTCCTCCTTCTTTCCTCTTTGGTCAATTTCTAGAACACTGAAATGGTTGTTTTTGTCAATTTTATCCAACTTTATAGTTGCTTTTCTGGGAAAGGATTTGACTTCCACCTTCCCTGGAAGTCTTACTCTACCATAGTCTTTTAAAAGGAAAAAAATAGTTTTATTTTTCCAGGTTAAGGAAGTTTCCTTTTAATTCTAATTTTCTTAATTGTTTTTATTTTGTTTTATTTTAAATAATAAATAAATGTTCATCATCTCTTCTTTATCTCATGAGATGATTATATTTTTCCCTTAGAATATAAAATATCATATTACTAGATTTTCCGATGTTGAACTCTTAATGCCTTCCTCAAAAAGTTATCCTTGGTCATAGCACATTGCTTTTTTTTTTAATGCATTGCTTAAATTTGGTTTGTTATTTTATTTGGAAGATTCTCATGCATATTAATAAGTGAGATTGATCTAAAATGTTATTTTACTTTTTTGTGGATTTGATATCAAGTTTATATTAGCTCATAAAATGGACTGAGTAACTTTTCCACTTCTATTTTGTGAAATACATTATTTAATATAGAGAGATTATTTTTCCTTTGAAGGTTTGGTAAAACTTGTTAGTAAAACTGTGTGGGCTTGGTATCATGGAAGACATTTGATTGTCAGTTCCAATTTTGGTAATTTATATTTTTCTTAAAATCTCTCCCTGTCTTCTTAGTTTTCAAATGTACTGGAATAAAGTTGTTCATAGTATTCTCATATGTTATTAAAAATTTCTACTGTTACTGTTTGTTATTTTTCTATTTCTAATACTGTTTATTTATTCTCTCTCTCCTCTCTTTCTGATGAGCAGACTTCCTGGAGTTTTTTCTATTTTAGTAGTTTTGTCAGAGAACAAGATTTTGGTTTTATTGATTACCATTTTGTTTTCTGTCTTTAATTTCTGCTTTTATATGTTTATATGCATCTTTCTACTTCTTTGGGGTTTACTTTTTTTGACCCTAGGGTCCTGAACTGAATATGTAACTCATTTATTTTCAGACTTTCCTATTTTTGCTTTTACAACTTTTTGTTTGTTTGTTTTAATCAAGCCTCTTCCCCAAGAGTGGCTACTGGACCTGTTCTGTTCCTTGAGGTTCAGAGTATTTGTTTTATTTTATTTTTTATTGAGATATAATTCACATATTGTTAAACTCACCCATTTAAAGTGCATGATTCAGCAGTTCTTAGTATATTCACAAAATTGTGCAACCATCACCACTATCTCACTCCCAAACCTGAAGCCCGGTACCCATTATATAGTCATTTCCAACCCCAGCCCCTGGCAACCACTAATCTCTCTCTGTCTATGGATTCGCTTATCTGAGGCATTTAATGTATATGGAATCATATAATTTATGGCCTTTTACACTTGACTTCTTTCATTTAGTATAATGTTTTCAAGATTCATCCCTGTTGTAGCCTATATCAGACTTGTATTAGTTTCCTAGGGCTGACATAATTACCACAAAATGGCTGACTTAAACAAGAGAAATTTACTATCTCACAGTTCTGGAGGCTAGAAGTCTGAGATTAAGGTGTCAGCAAGAATGGTTCCTCCAGAGGCTGAGAGGGAGAATCTGTTTCAGGCCTCTTGCCTAGCTTCTCATAGTTGGCTGTCAATCTTTGATGTTCCTTGCCTTGTAGGGGGAAAGCATTTAATCTTAATCTTAATTTAATTTTTCAAGTGTGTTAGCTGTGTGTTTTGTTAAGTTGCCCTCTGCTTGTCCCAGTTTTAATGGACTAAATTGGCTCTGGAGTTTGGGTGTTCTCAGTGTGATCTCTGTGTTACAAAATTCCCCTTTCACCTGTCATTTAGAGGTTTTAACCTCCACTGATAATTGTAATGTAAATCTGTAACTTCATTAGGGGTGGTAAAATGTTATTTTTCTAAGACTCTCATTCTTTCTGCATTTTGAGGGCTAGAATTCTTCTATGAAGAAGGAATTTCTTCTGTTAACCATGTGATAACCTTAGAGTCCTGACTGCAGATGGAAATGCCAGGATAAATGCTTGATTCTTTGTCTTTATCAGTTTGCACAATTATGAAATATCACTCTAGCATGGTGAGGTTCCTTGAAGTGATCTCTGTGGGCTCAAGTATATTATATATTTTTTAACATTTTTTTATTGAGTTATAGTCATTTTACAATGTTGTGTCAAATTCCAGTGTAGAGCACAATTTTTCAGTTATACATGAACATACATATATTCATTGTCACATTTTTTTTCGCTGTGAGCTACCACAAGATCTTGTATATATTTCCCTGTGCTATACAGTATAATCTTGTTTATCTATTCTGCATATGCCTGTCAGTATCTACAAATTTTGAAATCCCAGTCTGTCCCTACCCACCCCCTGCCCCCTTGGCAACAAGTTTGTATTCTATGTCTGTGAGTCTGTTTCTGTTTTGTATTGATGTTCTTCTTTTTTTTTTTTTAGATTCCATCACCACAGTAAATTTTAGAACATTTGAATCACCTCAAAAAGAAACCTCCTACTCTTTAGCTATCACCCACCCACCCCAGCCCCTCATTCTTCAACTCTCCAGCTCTAATAACTGCTAATCTACTTTCTGTCACTATAGATTTTTCTGTTCTCGACTTTCATATGAATGGGATTATATGTGATCTTTTGTGTCTGGCTTCTTTCACTTAGCATAATATTTTTGAGATTCATCCATGTTGTAGCATGTATCAATACATCATTTCTTGTTTACAAAGCTGCTTAATTGAGTTATAATTCATATACCATACAATTCACGTATTCAGAGTGTACAGTTCAGTGTTTTTTAGTATATTCATAGATACATGCAATCATCACTACAGTAAATTTTAGAAACTCTTCATCACCTCAAAAAGGTAATCTATCTAGTTAAATAACTGATCCATTAAAAAAAAAAAGACACCCTGTACCTTCTAGCTTTCATCCCGCTTCCCCTAAAAGCACCCCCAACCATGGCCCTAAGCAACCGCTCATCCTCTTTCTGTTCTATAGATTTCCATATTCTAGGCTTTCGTATGACAAGAATCATAATGCATTGACTTTTGTGACTGACTTCTTTCACTTAGCATGTTTTCAAGCTTCATCCATGTTGTAGCATCTGTCAGTACTTTGTTCCTCTTTATTGATGAATAATATTCTGTTGCATGTATATACCACATTTTGTTTATTCATTCATCTGTTGAGGGACATTTGCTTTCCTACCTTTTGGCTATCATGAATAACATTGTTACAAAAATTTGTATGCAAGTTTTTTTGTGTGTGGATATATATGTTTGTTTCTGTTCAGTATATACCTAGGTGTGGAATTACTGGGTCATATGGTAACTATATTTAATCATTTGAAGAACTGCCAGACTGTGTTCGAAAGTGACTGCACAATTTTGCATTCTCACCAGCAACGTGTGAGGGTTCCTATTTCTCCACATCTTACCAAACTTATTATTATGACCTTTTTTATCTCCTTTGGCTATATCCTTTTTATTTTACATTGTTTACTCTTCAGCAGGGTTTTTAAAAAACTTAAGTCCATGATTTACATCAGGATTCACTCTTTGTGTTATACATTCTCTGGGTTTGGACGGTTGTAAAATTACATATATCCGCCATTACACTATCATACCGAATAGTTTTACTGCCCTAAAAATCCCCTTGCTCCACTACTCGTACCTCCTTTCCTCCCTCTCCTTCATTCCCTGGCAACCACTGATCTTCTTACACTCTCCATAGTTTTGCCTTTTCCAGAATGTCATATATTTGGAATTCTACTGTATGTAGCCTTTTCACTGAGCAATGTGCATTTAAAGTTCCTCCATGTCCTCCTGGTTTGATAGCTTATTTCTTTTTATCACTGAGTAATACTCCACTGTATGAATGTGCCACTATTTTTTAATCCATTCATCTGTTAAATGACATCTTAATTGCTTCCACATTTTGGCAATTATGAATCAAGTTGCTATAAACATTCATGTGCAGATGTTTTATGTGGACATAACTTTTCAGGTAATTTGGGCAAATACCAAGGAGAGCAATTGCTGGATCATATGTTAAGAATATGTTTGGTTTTGTATGAAACTGCCAAACCATGCTACCAGAAAACTGCTATAGCTCATCAATGAATTTTGTAAAGTTGCAGAAAACAAAAGTTAATATACAGAAATCAACTGCATTTCTATACAATAACAAGGAAATACCAGAAAAGGAAATCAAGGAAATAATCCCATTTACCATTGTATCAAAAAGAATAAAATACCTAGGAATAAACCTACCTAAGGAGGCAAAGGACCTGTACTCCAAAAATTGTAAGACACTGATGAAAGAAATTGAAGATGATACAAACAGATGGAAAGATATACCATGTTCTTGGATTGGAAGAATCGATATTGTTAAAATGGCCATTCTACCCAAGGCAATATACAGATTCAATGCAATCCCTATCAAATTACCAATGACATTTTTCACAGAACTGGAACAGAAAAATGTTAAAATTTGTATGGAAACACAAAAGACCCCGAATAACCAAAACAATCTTGACGAAGAATGGGGCTGGGGGAATCACACTCCCTGGCTTCAGACTATACTACAAAGCTACAGTAATCAAAACTTATGGTACTGGCACAAAACCAGACACATAGATCAATGGAACAGGACAGAAAGTCCAGAAATAAACCCATGCACTTATGGTCAATTAATCTATGACAAAGGAGGCAAGAATATACAATGGAGAAAAGACAGTCTCTTCAGTAAATGGTGCTGGGAAAACTGGACAGCTACATGTAAAAGAATGAAATTTGAACATTCTCTAACACCATATACAAAAATAAACTCAAAATGAATTAAAGATCTAAGTGTAAGACTGAAAACCATAAAACTAGAAGAAAACATAGGCAGAACACTCTTTGACATAAATCACAGCAATATTTTTTTCAAACCGGCTCCTTGAGCAATAGAAATAAAAGCAAAAATAAACAGATGGGACCTAATTAAACTTGAAAGCTTTTGCATAGTTAAGGAAACCATAAACAAAACGGAAAGACAGCCTACACAATGGGAGAAAATATTTGCAAATGATGGGACTAACAAGGGACTAATTTCCAAAATATACAAACAGCTCATACAGCTTAATATCAAAACAACAACAAGCAACCCAATCAAAAAATGGGCAGAAGACCTAAATAGACATTTCTCCAAAGAAGACATACAGATGACCAACAGGCACATGAGAAGATGCTCAATAGCTCTAATTATCAGAGCAATGCAAATAAAAACTGCAGTGAAGTATCACCTTACACCAGTCATAATGGCCATCGTTAAAAAGTCCACAAATGATAAACGCTGGAGAGGGTGTAGCAAAAAGGGAACCCTCCTACACTGTTGGTGGGAATGTAAATTGGTGCAGCCACTGTGGAGGACAGTATGGAGGTTCCTTGAAAAACTAAAAATACACTTACCATATGATCCAGCAATCCCACTCCTGGGCATATATACAGAGAAAACTCTAATTCGAAAAGACACATGCACCCCAATGTTCATAGCAGCACTATTTACAATAGCCAAGACATGGAAGCAACCTAAATGTTCATTGAAAGATGACTGGATAAAGAAGATGTGGTATATATATATATAGTATATATATATATATATGAATTTATATAATGAATTCATATATATATATGAATATTACTCAGCCATAAAAAAGAATGAAATAATGCCATTTGCAGCTACATGGATGGACATAGAGATTATCATATTAAGTGAAGTAAGTTGGATAGAGAAAAGCAAACATCATGTGATGTCACTTATATTTGGAATCTTAAAAAAAAAGATACTAATTTTATTTACAAACCAGAAAGAAACAGACTTCATAGACATAGAAAACAATTTGTGGTTACCAAGGGGGGAAGGGGGGAGGTATAGATTAGGAGTTTAAGATTAACAGATACACATTACTATATATAAAATAGATAAACAACAAGGACCTACTGTATAGCACAGGGAACTATAGTCAATTTCTTGTAATGAGCTGTAATGGAAAAGGATCTGAAAAAAATATACATGTATGTATATGTATAACTGAATAATTTTGCTGTACACCTGAAACTAACATTGTAAATCAACTACCTTAAATTAAAAAATAAGAATTAAAAAAAAAGAAACTGCCAAACTATCTTCCAAAGTAGCTGTATGTTTTGCATTCTCACCTGCAATGAATGAGAATTCCTGTTGCTTTTTATGACTTCCTGATTCTAGCCATCCTAGTGGGTGTGAAGTGGTATCCCATTACCATTTTGATTTGCATTCCCTGGTGGCTAATGGTATTGAACATTTTTTTCATTTTATTTTTTATTGAGGTAACATTGGTTTATAACATTATATGAGTTTTAAGTGTACGTTACTTTCAACTTCTGTACACTCTATAATGTGCTCACCACCAAAAATTTAGTTCCCATTCATCACTGTACAATTGACCACCTTTACCCATTTTGCCCTTCCCTCCAACTTCCCCTTCCCCTCTGGTAACCACTACTCTGTTCTCTGTATCTACATGTTTGTTTTTGTTTGGTTTGGTTTATTCATTTATTTGTTTTTTTATATTCCACATATGAATGAAATCATATGGTATTTGTCTTTCTCTGTCTGACTTATTTCATTTAGCATAATACCCTCATGGTCTGCCCATGTTGTTACAAATGGCAAGATTTCATCTTTTTTATGGTTGAATAATATTCCATTGTGTGTGTGTGTGTATCGCATCTTATTTATCCATTTGCCCATTGATGGGTGCTTAGGTTGTTTCTATAGCTTTGCTATTGTAAATAATGCTGTGATGAACATAGGGGTGCATATATCTTTTCAAATTAGTGTTTTTGTATTCTTTGGATAAATACCCAGAAGTGGGATAGCTGGATCATGTGATAGTTCTATTCTTAATTTTTTGAGGAATTTCCATGCTACTTTCCATAGTGGATGCACCAATTTATATTCTTACCAACAGTGTATGAGGGCTCCCTTTTCTCTACATCCTCACCAACACTTGTTATTTCTTGCCTTTTAGATAATAGCCGTTCAGACAGGTGAGGCAATATCTTGTTGTGGTTTTGATTTGCATTTCTCTGACAATTAGCGATGTTGAACATCTTTTCATATGCCTGTTGGTCATCTGCATGTGTTCTTTGGTAAAATGTCTATTCAGCCCCTGTGCCCATTTTTTAAACAGGTTGCTTTTGAGTTGTATGAGTTATTTTTATATCCTGAATATTAATTCCTTATTTGATATATGATTTGCAAATATCTTACTATTATTATTATTGGCCATTTGTATATCTTCCTTGGAGAAATGTCTATTCAAATCCTTTGCTTATTTAAAAAAATTGGGTTGTCTTTTTATTGTGTTGTAATAGTTCCTTATATATTCCAGATATAAATCTCTTATCAGACTTATGATTTGCAAATATGTTCTCCCATTCTGTGTGTTTTCTGTGCGTTTTCTTAATAGTGTCTTTTGAAGCACAAAGTTTTTCGTTTTGATGAAGTCTAATTTATCTATGTTCTCTTTTGTTGCTAATGGTTTTGGTGTCATATCTAAGAATCCTTTGCCAAATCATGATTTACTTTTAAAACCATGAGTTATTTAGTGGCATTTTAAGTGTTCTAAACATTTTTTTCAGCTTTATTGAGGCATAATTGGCTAAATGTTTTTAAGAGTTTCATTTTGTAGTTCTTTTCCATCACATTAGGCCCATTTAATATTGATTGTTTTAAATTTGTTGAGACTTCATTTGTCACTTATATCTGATGTTTTTAAAATAAATCCTCCATATGTAATAGAGAAGAATGAACAAAATTTTTTGTTAGTGAGTTTATCTTGTTATGGGTTTATTGATCTTTAACCTATATATTTGTGTCTTTCTCCAAATTTGGGGAATTTTCAGCCATTATTTCTTCAAATATTTTTTTCTGCACTAATCTCTTTCTGCTCTCCTGGGACTCCAGTGGCACAAGTGGTAGAGCTTTTGGTATTTTTTTCACAGGCCAGAGTTTCTGTTAAATTTCTTCTATTTTCTTTCTTTCTGTTTTTTGGGTTAGATAATTTCTATTAATTACTCACTAACTCTTTCCTCTGTTACCTGTAATGGTTAATTTTATGTGTCAACTTGGCTAGGTTATGGTGTTTGGTCAAAAACAGGTCTAGATATTGCTGTGAAAGTATTTTTTAAATATGTGATTAAGATTTAAATCAGTAGACTTTGAGTAAAGCAGTTTATCCTCTATAATATGGGTGGGCTTTATCTAATCAGTTGAAGGACTTAAGAGACAAGATTGACTGCCCTTGAGGAAGAAAGAGTTCTGCTTCCAGGCTGCTTTTGGACTCAAGGCTGCAACATCAGTTTTCACCTGGGTTTCCAGCCTACTCTCCTGCCCTGAAAATTTTGGATCTACCATACCCCACAATTGTATTAGTCAATTCCTTAAAATCGATCTATCAGTCAATGAATCAATCACTCTTTCATATATATATACATACATATATATATATTCTCTTTATCGTTGCTGTTTTGAAGTTTCACTCCAATGTGTCAAAAAAAAAAGGTACCCACAAACTTCCAAAATGCTCCCTAGAGGGCAGTGTTATCTCTGTTCAGCCCAAAGCACTTTGTCTCTTTTTTTTGACTGAGATTGCTGTTTGGCCACTGGCTGGGTTTTGAGATCTGGACTATAGATCTCCACTTTTTCATGGTCTCAAAGGCTAGACCAATCCCCTTTTTGTAGACAAAATGACATGAATTCCAAAATTTTAAAGTTAGGAGTTGTACCTGCGTCTGCATAAGTCTCATTTTATATACATATAATTCACTTGATCAGTTCAATAGAAGTAGATATGTAGAAGCATATAATGTATATATAAGTATATATTGGCATATAATGAGAATTTTATGTGTATATTACATGTTTTATATATATTACACATTTACTACTATTGAGCTCATCTACTAAGTTTTTTATTTCATATATTGTATTTTTATCCTCTAAAATCCATTTCGTTAGTTTTTATAGTTTCTTTTCACTCTGCTGAGAACTATCTTTTCATTTGTTTAAAGGTATGTTTACCTCACAGAGCATAATTATAACAACTTTAAAGTTTTTGTCTGTTAATTTCATCATCTGAATTGTCTTGTATTTGGCATGTGTTGAAATTCTTTTCCCTTGGGCATTAGTCATATTTTCTTGATTCTTTGTATGTCAAGTATTTTTGGATTGTATACTGGTTATTTTGAACCTTATGTTGTAAGAATCTGAGTCCTGTTATAGTCCTCTGGTGGGTGAAATATTTTTTTAATTAGGCTATCAACCTAGTGGTTAGGTTCAGTCTATAAGTTCTGGCTCACCTTCTGTGGGCAGTGGTCCCAAGGCCAGTTCAGTTTGCAAAGCCTTTGTGCTGACAGTTTGGGCTTTTCCGACATATGGTCTACTCAGGGGTTAGTTTGAATGGTGTTTCATATTGCAGTTCCGTTCTCAAAGTCTCTGCTCTGTTGATTTGGCTCTGTCCCAGGCATGCGCAGCTCAGAGGGGAGCCTGGGATTTGTGCTGCTTCATACACAGAATTAATGGATTCCCTTCTCCAGCTCTCTCCTCTTTGTGATTCCTTCCATACTTTCCAGCTTTGAGGGGCATGTTTTCTAAGTCCTCTGGCCAGAAATATGGGGTTCCTTGGAGTTTTTCTCCTTGTACTGCCTATAGCAGCTCTGCTACATACTTCTCCTCTGATCAGTGTTGGGACAGAATGTAAATAAAAATTGAGTAACTCACCCATGTATGAGTCACTTCTTCATGTTTTGGCTTCTCTTCTCAATTCATCTGTTTTGATTCTCAAGTGTTGCTTTTTGTGTTTTGTTTTTTTCCCCCATATATTTTATTAGTTGTTTGAAGTGGGAGAGAGAGACTGTAGTGGGCGTACTCTACCTTGGCTGGCACCAGAAATTGGTATATCCATAGTATTTCTTTTAGTAAGAATTTGTGAGTGGTGAATTATTTCCTGGTATGTCTGTAAATATCTCTGTTTTGCCTTTACTCTACAATGGTAATTTACCTAGGTATAAAATCTTATATTGCTAATAATTTCCCTTTTTCACTTTGAAAACATCATTCCAGTGTCTCCTGGTATCAGTTGTTGGCTTCTGCAAAGTCTGCTGATATTCTAATTTTCATTTCTTAGTGGCAATGCCTTTTTTCTCTTGTGGCTTCTAGGATTCCCTTTATCATTAATGTTTTGCAGCTTTATTCCAATGTGTCAAAGAAAAGTTACCTACAAACTTCTGAAATTCTCCCTAGAGGGCAGTATTGTCTCTGTTGAGTCCATAACACTTTTGAGATAATTGTTATCTCCTGACTGTGGCTGCTCTTTGGCCAGAGACTGGCTGGGTTGTGAGATCTGGGCTGTAGATCTCCAGTTTCTCATGGTCTCAGAGGCTAGGCTAATCCCCTTTTTATAGACAAAATAACATGTATCCCAAAATTTCAAAGTAGGGGTTGTATCTGCAGACCACATAGTCCTCATTTCTGGGTTTATAGTGTATTAGTACCTTTTTCTTTCCTTGATTCATGGAAATCTGCAAGTTTCACTAAGGTTTTTTGGCTAGCTTCTTTCAGTCCTTCGTTACTTTGTTTTTTCTTTTTTTGTATTTCTTTATTCCTTTTTAAGGTTTTTAAATATATTTCAGAGTAACTTGAAGCCACTTAAGGCCATCTTATTGGATCATTTGCTGGCCTGCCTTCTTTTTTTCCTCCAATTATCCATTCATTTGTTTAACATTAATTGGATTAATATGCCAGTTTCTATACCAGACCAAGGGACAGAGAGATAAATAAAACCCAGACCTTTTTCTCAAGATTCCTTCAGCCTCTTCAGTGCATTATTAATCTAGAGAAAATTTTCATGACATAGAACAGAGTTTTAAGGAACATGTGAAGCTGTGCCAGAAAAGTCTGATTTAAATAACTTAATTTTTTTCTTAGTGGATATGATATTTTTGGTCAAGAGAAACTTGTTCCTCAAGCGTCTATAAAGCCAGTCCTGCTACTTTCTATAAAATTCATTACAGTAATATTTATTGATCCATGTTCAGAGTGGTTGTGAGATATTTCACATTATTTACTGTCGAGTTTTATTCAGTAGAGAAATTGTTACTGGAAATAGTACTTTGGGGAAATGTTTTTTGTCAGGCTGAATTATTTGTTCTATAACATCTCGTGTTGAATCTGAAAGTAATAGACAAGTATTCAAAATGGAACTGAGTATTTTTTCTTTTATCAGTATTAATAACATCATTTCAAGCGGACATTTGACAACATTTAATTTTTGAGCAAAAATAATAGAAATATAAATGTACTTGTATAACTTTAAAAATTAAATATTTGCTACTAAATATTCAAAAAAAGGATAATTGGTTTAGATTAGGGCCATCTTGTTCATCATAAGTGGTTGTTCAGAGCTTGGACTTTGAATTTCTATTTAGCATGTTAATTAAAAATATGAAAAATCAAACTATATATTTAACTATTAAAAAATTTTAAAACATAGGTGTGCCTTGTTTGGAGAAATAAACATTGTTAGTAAGAAGCATATAATTTATTGTGTGTGTATATATATATATATTTTTTTTTTTTTTTTTAATGGAGGTACTGGGTATTGAACCCAGGACCTCACGCATGCTAAGTATGTGCTTTACCACTGAGCTATACCCACCTCCTAGAAGCAAATAATTTGTATGATAATTTTGCCTAAATCAAATTTCTGTTAATTGAATGCTATTCCAAAATTTACTAGAGAAGCTTAAACATGAACAAATTTGTTTTAAACCATGAAGTACTACATTAACAGAAAATATTACAATTTATAATAGCAATTTAAAGGAATCCTAGGGCTAAAAGTATTGTGAAGTGATTTCCTAGACTTAGTTTACTTAAATGAGCAAGGCCATAAGAGAAAAAGATATGAATGAATAAATGTTCCCCTTCAAAGAAGGGGAGAATGAAAAATATAAAGGAGAGAAGATCCCTCATTTTCAGTTTTTTATTGGCAATTTGGTATGCAGTCCTCCAGGGGATAGGACCAGTAGTTCTATTATTGGTAAAAATAAAAATATTAGGATAAAATCCAAGAAATTGAGGGAAACATTGTAATATTAAAATTGAATTGAAAATACTCATATAAATCCATGATTAAATAGTGTGTTCGTTGTCTACTGCTACATAACAATATTCCCACAAACACAGAGGCTTGACACAAGACACAGTTACTATCTCACACTTCCTGTGGGTCAGGAGTCTGGGGTGTGGGCCTAGCATAGCTGGATGCTCTGCTTTGGAGGCTAACGGCTTCAATGGAGGTGTCAGCCAGGGCTGCACTCACATCTACTTCCAAGCCCACATAGTTGTTGGCAGCTTTTCATTCCTTGCAGACGTCTGGACTGAGGGCCTCAGTTTCTTGTTGGCTGTCAACCAGAGGCTACCCTTAGTTCCTTGCCAAGTGGCCTTTTCTATAGGCAGCTCACAACATGGTAGCTGGCTTCTTTAAAGCCAGCAAGGAAGACAGTCTCCTCGCAAGACTGGCATTAGTCATACATATTGTAATTATATATATATATATATATATATATATATATATATATATATATATATATATATAAAATCTTGAGCATCCTGTCACCTTTGCCATATACTACTGACTAGAAGCAAAATCATGGTTCTTCCCACTTTCAGGAGAAGGGGAGCACACAAAAGCATAAACACCAGAAGAGAGGGATCATAGGGGTCACCTTAGAATCTGTTTTGCCACAATATATATATATTTTCCAACTCTGTACATTGAAATGACCTAAAAGAAATGTCACCTCAGTAATAATGAACACGTCTAGTGCTCAGATTGTGGCCTCTGAAAACCATTCCCCATGAAAGGGAAGCTGAGCCTTTTGGGGAAATAGCTTATTCCAGGGCTGGGGCAGGGAAAGTACAAGGAGAGCTAGGGACATTTTGTTGTGTTAGAAACCCATAAAGTTCTCAAAGATCAATGGACTTATGGTCCACTGACCACATTCATGACATTTAAAGCATTATAAAGACTAATGGTGGCAATTAATTGAAACAGATGGATTCTATGGAAATTCATGCTTTAATAATGATGCTCAAAGTTTGAAAATTTTTATTTGTCACCATTTGAGGCAGCTATGAAATCAACTGCTTATTGTGAAAATTAGTAATTAATTGTAAAGAATTAAGCATTTTATCCTGCTCTTCCAGTAGAATCTGTATTTCAGGTAACCAAATATCTCCAGTAGGTGAGGGAAGCTCTACTTCACAGGTGAATGCCAGTTAGTAAATATAGAAGACATGGTAGATATTTTAAATGCAGAAGTAACAAGGGTCACTTCATAGTTGTAGATCAAAAACATAACTGTAAAATAGAGGGAATAAGCAGTTATCACTTTAATCCAATAATTAATCTTAACATTATTAATGGATTAATCATATGTGTTGTGTCTTCTGATGTGATTCAACATGAATACCCATAACATATAGAATATTCTAACTAAAAATGTTAATAAGACTGTTATAGGAAATAACAAATAGAAGAACAAACTAAATAGCACCAAGAGGTAGCAACTAAACAAACCCAGAAGGAGGCATATTCCTCAGAATAACTGTAGGACTATTTCTTCGATAGTCAACATCATAACAAAAGGGATCTAATAATTATATGTAATGGGTAGTCCTTGAACAGATTGTAATTTAGACCAAATAACTGTTAAGGGCATTTTTGTGTTATTTGGGAAATTTCTAAATAGTCTAGGTATTTGATGAAATGGGAAGGTGGAATTTGTTGACTTAAAAAAGCAGGTTATAAGATAGCATGTACAGTGTGATCCATTTTTCAAAAAGTACAGACACATATAATAATTTAGGAAAAA